>NC_142337.1:60847500-62055000 GCF_054954075.1 Amborella trichopoda
AAGCAACGTTACAGCTGGACAAATGGGTGTTTTTTTATAGGAAAATAATATGCGTTGTGTCAAAGCCTCCATGCTCGCTCAATCCTATACACATTCGTTGAGCCCCTTTATTTAATAAAGTAAGAAGTTTATATAAGACTGCAACTAGAGAAGTAAAGTGCACTTCAATAATTCAGCAGTAGTAAAGATTGTTTCGAATGGACATCAATCAATTATGGGAGTAAAGTGTACCTCACAAATCCAATAGAAAATAGTGTTTTGAATATGGAGGTAAACCTTCCAATGATTATCGGACTACTTCGGGATATATGAAAATCAGTAAAAAAAACTAACGTTAAAAAGGGTGTGGTTTATATAGAATCAAGGCTCCAAACAACTAAAGTACATCGCACTTTTAAATAGTGTCAGATAAATGTAGCTTCAATATTGGAAATCTTTGTGGTAGCTTTAAAATATATTTTTTCATCTTTCATTATAAATTTTAAAGTTTTAAGAATAGTGTAAATCAAGTAGATCTATAAAAACTGGAAAATGTTGAAAATTGACAGTTAAAAAATGCATTATTTCCAAAACTTGATATCCATTTTTTTTCCTCATGTCCATGCATTTTTTGTGTCAAGATGATCAATTTGAGGATATTAAGACATCAAAACAACTTCTTCTAGTGAAAATTTTGAGGTGGGCTCTAATTTGATTGTTTAGAGCCTCGACTCTATATAATCATTTTACATGCTGTGTAACTGGATATCATGATTGTTTTGAAATTTTAACTTTCAGAATTAAGTTTCAATATGGATTTTTAAACCATGATAAAGTTACCAATTGAAAAACTACATCTTCCAACAAAATTTAGAGGTGCGCCTTATTTCATAGGTGAATTTACTCTTCCATTTGTGTTATTTCAAGTTCTTTCTAACGGTCTATTTCTACGCAAGTACACATACAATTTATTGGACTTTATTGGGAATCTTTTATTTAGTTGATAAAAAAGATTGTACACATTGAGATTGTACTTTCTTACGCAATCGAGCATGGGGTTGGGGTTGAGGTGGTAGCATCATTTGTGCCCTAGCTAAAGTCTAGGCTTTCATTCTTACCCAGTACATTCAAGAATCACTAACGATTTAAAAAACGGGAGGGGGTTGTTATCCCCTCTGAACTACCAAAAAAAAAAAAACTTCCTTACGTAATGTCCCAAACACCTCAGTCCTATTCTGTAAAGGGAAAAGTTTTTGCAATGTCACAAACATCTTGGTCCCATTATGTAAAGGGAAAAGTTTATATAGAGTCGAGGCTCTAAACAATCAAATTAGAGCCTATCTAAAAGATTCCACTAGAAGAGGTTGTTTTGATGCTTAAATATCTTCAAATTGACCATTTCGACATCAACATGCATGGACATGAGCAAAAAACTAGATTTCAAGATTTGAAAATAATGTATTTTGTAATGCATATTTGGACCGTCAATTTTCAAAATTTTTAAGTTTTCATAGAACGATCGGTCTACACTATTTTTAAACCTTTAAACTTTATAAATAAAGATAAAAACATATTTTAAAGCTATCACAAAGATTTCCAATATTGAAACTACATTTCTAGATATTATTTGAAGGTAGGCTCTAATTTGATTGTTTAGAACCTAGGCTCCATACAAACTGCTCCCTTATGTAAAGGGTAACGTTTGTATAAGGCGTCCTCCTTATTTGTAAAATAAGGTGCATGTTTAAAATTTTATTAGAGAGGTAGTTCGAGTGTCAGAAATCTTAAAATGACCTTAAAATATATTTTTTACCTAGTTATGGAATTTAAATTTTTTAAAATAGTACACTTTGAGTATATTTATAAACACTAGAAGGTCCAAATAACTTGTTACAAGGTACCGTTTTTCAAAACTTTAAATTTTACTTATTCATATATGCATATCTCGAGGTCGAGATGACCACTTTGAGGTTTCTCCAATGTTAGACCACTCTCTTTTTTAGCATTTTGAAAGAGTATCTTAGTTCAGTAGTATCAAGCTGCAACCTTGTATAAATTTTTTCCTTACGTAAAATAAAATAGCTGCCTTTTTGTCATTTGTTTCTGTATGAAATGGAAGCATGATAAAATAATTTTTGCAACTACGAGTGCACATCCTTTGTGGTATGGTTTGAGGCGGTTATAGGCAGTGTTTTAAAACCCGGCAATCCAGATTGGGAATCGTTGATCTAGACTGTCAATTGGCTAGGATCAAACTAATTCCGCGAAGCTATAGGGTAGGCCTTGCCCCACCTTCAAAACCCCTTTTCAAAAAAAAAAATTTAAGCTTGTATAAAATTTTCTTAGGTCCCCTAAATCACCATTTTATTTTATTTTTTTATTTTTAAATATTTTTTGCATCACTGATCTAGACCTATCTAGATTGGCGATCCAACATGGATCTTTAGAGGGGATGATCTGCCCCACTGGTTCGGGTTTTACAACACTGATCATCGCTGATAGTGACATTTATGAGCTCAAGGACGATGGCCTAATTGCATGACTTTGGATATGAAAATTAGCAATTTTGGGATGAAAAAATTTAGCAATTTGGATTTGATTTTTGTTAACTTTTTCAATGGAGGTATTGATTGTATAAAATAAATTTGTGTGGTATGGTTTGGGCTCAACGGTCATTAGATTGTGGTGATGAGAGATTGTGGTCCTAGAGATCAGATGGGGCTCATGAAAACGGACCGTAATGCCTCTATAAACCGTAATGCATCCGATAAGGGTATGACCTGATCGGCTAATCACCCTGAAACCACCATCCAACGATTGTTCAGATACGTCCTATAGTATTTATTTACATCCATATATTTGATTTTTTACATGATCATTTATCTTTGGGTTAATATATGATCATCACTAGAATGAAAGAGATACTAAGTGCTCATATATCATTTAACATAATTATATCCAACATTTGATAAATGTTTGCGACATGTTCTGAATTTAGTTGTTTTAAAAGGCTTTGCAAAATGAACATAAACACACAACAAAAAACAAGGTTCAAAAAAAGAGGAAAAAAAAAAACAGGCTTTGCAAAATGTGTGATGGAAATATGTTCTTAATCGCTTTCTCTTTTTGCACATATGTTTGTTGTATTCAGGGATTTCTGATGGACTTTGAATTTTTGAAAGGAACTTTATCTCTTTAACCTCCCCTCGTGGTGTGTCACAAAGCGGACCACAAGCCCATGTCATGGGCCCAATATTCGTGTTAACCATTTGAAAAAGGAAGGGAAATTTGTCACCATGAGGATGTATTATTTATCTTTCTTTTTTTTTTCACAAGATTATGTTATTTTATTGATAATCATAGAAAATTACAACCAAATAAAAAAAGCAAAAAATCCCACACCAAAATATCAGTCACGGTAACCCATGTTCCGCAAAATTATTGGACACAGTATTGGCTTCTCTATAAGGATGTGAAGAAGACAGCTTCCAAATGATTGCAAGTTTGCAACACTTCATCACCTGCATGCAAAATGACTTTTCAAAGAGGTCGGGACATTTTTACACCAATTTACAACATTCAATGAATCCCTCTCCACAAAGCAAGGCACTATAGCCCTCGCAAAAGGTATAGCAACCCCACGTGATTGGTCATAAAAAGACTACATGGACCACCATAACAACAAATGATACTTTCTTTATTATCATGGAAAATACCCCCATAGCCTGCCGGACCTGGATCCGCTAAAGAGCTTTTATCAAAATTAACTTTAACACATCTATTTAACGATGGTATTGTTGGGTTTATGTGGCCTTTAAGGCCTTATGAGATCTTGTATGAGCCTTTTATATATTGAAACATAAACTCAGTGGTAGTGTGGTCATCTTGTAGACCATACTAGGCAGATGCGATTTGCCGATACTCGGACTAAGCTCGACGTGCTAGGCCAACCGAGTTTGGAACGGCTCAATATGCCTGGGCATAGGGATCTACCGAGAAGGTTTAGTAGGTTAGCCATTGATGATGTCAGAGTATGCCCAGATTAGAGCCGAATGATTGTGTTGCCCTTGCATGTGATGAATCGCCTTTAGAGACAATGCTAAAATCTCATTGTTATGTCATCATACGGCATGTATATAAATAGCCGTTTTGAGATTCGCCAATGAAAGTGAAACATGTACATGTACGAGAGATTACCCCTATACGCTATAGAGCCATGTTGCTTCATGGTCTGGAGGATCATAATTTTTTTTGTCTTTAGGGGAGAGCCTAAAATCCATAAACTGAGATTGCATCCCCTAGACTATTGCCTGACTTTGGTAGTCTAATGATGAGCTTTTGCAGTGGACTGTGGGTTATGGGAATTACTAGGTCCATTTGAAAAAGCTAGATAGATCGTGGTCCGCAATTGAAGGTGGAGTGATCCCGTATATTGATAAATTCCTAGATCCAACGGATCTAATTCCAATCGAAATTAATTAGTTTTAATTGATTTTATGATATATAATTTTTAGAATATTTATTTGAATTTTTATGAATATTCTGATATTTTATTTTTACCATTTGGATTTATAAATTAAGAGAAATTAATTTTTTAATGTTTTAAGTAAAATATAAGATTAAAAATTATAATTATAAAATAAAATATTTTCTAAAATTATATGCGACCCTCCATAATATAGGAGCCCAATTTAGAATATATAGGATTGGGTGCAGCCACATGTAGCCACGGTGGCACACCCCAACCATAGGGACTAACTTGTTCTCCAAGATTGGGTGATAGTTACCCCCTTGTTTGTTGGGTTATCTTTTGGGTATAGCCAACTTACAAGGTTGAGTATTTGAAATATTTAGTAAATCTTTGAATCGCTTGATCCAGTAAATAAGGATTATATATACTAAAATAGAAAGTAAAATATATGCTTTATATATTTAAAGATTTAATGAGAATAGATCTAGGAAATGGAAGATAAGATTCTATCTCATCTCTTTAAATCTTGATGGTAGATCAAAAAGTTGAATGACTCAAATCTCTCACCCCATAACTCTCCTTAGAGCGAAGGTTTGACATTACGAATTGAGAAAAACCCCAAGGCATAGAAAATCTATAAAGAGGCTCTCAACCTCGTAAAATCTTGACACATATTCTCTCATCTCTCTAAAGGTTTATCTCTCTCACAAAGATCTCTCTATAGGTGGCACGCTTCAAGCAGATCTCTACCAGCCCCCACTTAGGGCTTCAAGATCTCTCCTAGTTCAGCTTTAAGATCTCTTCCAAGTTTTTCTAAGGGGGCACACCCCAACCAAAATCTATCTCTCTCTCTTTTCTTAGGGCTACAAGCAGATATCTCCCAGCCCCCACCTAGGACTTCAAGATCTCTCATAGCTGGCCTTCAAGATCTCTTCCAAGTGTTTTTAAGGGGGCACACCCCAACCAAAGTCTCTCTCTCTCTCTCTCTCTCTCATTTCTTCTAGATGGCATGTGGCTTCAATATCTTTCCCAAGTTTTTCTAAGGGGGCACACCCCAACCAAAATCTCTCTCTCTCTCTTTTCTTCTAAGTGGCATGTGGCTTCAATATCTCTCCCAAGTTTTTCTAAGGCTGGAAGGTACTATTCGAGTTCACACACAATGTTGACACTGAATATTTGTTTGAACTCGTTCTTCAAGCATGTTTCTTTCAAATCATTGGTGTGAGAGCATATCAAAACAAGTTCTTAATCCATTATTATGAATTAGGCTTGGGTCAAGACGATAGTAGTTGGGTTTTCATAGCATTACATCTCAAGTTCCATTCTTATGTAACCTTATAAAAAAAAAAAGTTCTCAATCTGTTCTCATTCACTTCCTGTTCGATAGTAGTTTTGGGACCCAAAATTTGAGACAATTTCTCAACATAAAGACCAATTTAAAATATGGAAAGTATATAATGAGACCATTTGCCTTTGGAACAAGGTGGTCACCATTGATCTTAACCATTGGATGTAAAATTGGGTGGCTGCATTGATTTCATTGACCAAACTCAAAGTTCAAAAGAAATTTTCTCGAACTAAAACTCCATCTTATTAGATGAGATAGGGTTTGGACGCCCAAAAGCGATGGTGGGTTCGTGATAAGGAAAATTAAAGCAGTCAACCAAGCCTTGCTCTGTAAGTGGTGGTGGATTTTAAATTCCAAAGATCATCTGTGGTACAAAGTTATTGCATCGAAGCATGGTGAGGATAGGTTTGGTATGTGGGTTGTTGCTAGGCATGCTCTGTAAGTGGTGGTGGAGTTTAAGTTTCAAAGATCATATGTGGTACAAAGTTATTGCATTGAAGCATGGTGATGTTTTGTTTAGTATGTGGGTTGTTGCTAAGCATGGGATTAGGGGAATATCCCTAAGCCGGAGGTCTATTCATTCTAGTAAAGCTCTTATCCACAGAGACATTCGGTGGACCTTAGGCAATGACAGCAATATCTCTTTTTGGCATCACAAATGGATAGGGAAGTTACCGCTGAAACAAGCATTTTCTTTGATCTTCCAAAGAATGAATAACCCTAATGTTGTAGTCTCTAATTATTATGAGCACTGGGGTGATCAATTTTTTTGGAATATCAATCTCCCTTATAATAGGATTGATGATTCCCTCTTCTCTGAAGTCTCTGGTTTACTAAGACTACTGGATAATGTTTATATCCCTCATAATGCTACTGATGAGGTTGTTTGTGATATAGATAAAAATGGAGTCTATTCGGTTAAGTCAATGCATTAGCTACTATTTCATGATAGATGGAGATGATCAATGCCAAAATTAGCCATTATTTGGAAGTGGCTTTTGCCACTTAAGGTGCAAGGTTTTTTATGGTTGTCAGATCAAAACAAGGTGTTGATGGTAGATAATCTCATTAAGAGACGAAAGATACTGCCAAGTATTTGTCTTTAATGTAAGGAGGATGGGGAATCTGGGGATCATCTTTTTCTTTATTGTCCTCTTACTTATCGCTATTGGAGTTGGATTTTTGGACAGCTTGGGACTGCGATGGTAATGCCGCCAAAAGTTGAGGGAATTTTATTAAATATGAAGCCTGGTTCTTTACCACGAACTAGGCTCGTAATTTGGAAAATTACGAGAGGTGTGATTTTATAGGAAGTTTTGGAAAGAGAAAAATAGAAGAGTGTTCGATGGATATGCTTGCCCTTTGAGAGAATCTTGAAGAAGATTTTACATGCTATTTGGCTTTATCCGTCGATTACCAAAGTGGGCCAAGATATATCGGAAGTAGATGTTAGGAGAAATTTAAAAAATCCTTTCTGGTTGGGTTTTATTAAGTGCAGACCTAAAGGGAGATGGGCGGCTCTGGATTTAGGGGTCTTTAAGCTTAATTTTGATGACAGTTCCTTAGGAAACCCTGGTCAAGCGGGATTTGGAGGTGTGGTTAGGGATTGGTTGGAGAATGTTATCTTTATGTATGCAGGCCCTATTGGGGTGCGTACTGCTAATTATGCCGAACTATAAACTCTTTTACATGGCCTACGTATCTTTGTGGCGAGAAACCTCGTTCCTTACTGTGTTCTAAAAGGTGATTCCTTGAATGTCATTAATTGGTGTAAAGGGGAGCAAAAGTTGCCTTGGGAGTTAAGATCTTTGCTTTTACAGATTTTGAACCTCTCTGGACCTTTTTTCTTCTCTTTTGTTCATGTCTATAGGAAAGCTAATGTGTTGGCTGATTTCCTTGCCAAAGGGGGGTCCTTCTTTTCTGAGACTACCGTCTCTGACTCTGTAATCTCATTTTAGCTTGAAGATAATAGTGGAATTTCAATAAAAATAAAAAATAAAAATTTTTGAACTTTGTGACAGACCCAAGCTATCAGATTTCACATCTTATGGTTTTTAGTAATTGTGACCTTTATGCACATTAAATTTTTTTTAATATGTATATATATATATATATATATATATATATATATATATATATATATATATATATATATATATATATATATATATATATTCAAGTATACTCTATATGTATCTAAGAAAGACTCCTAGATTGGACGTTGGATGGAGACTGCTTAATTTTTGGACAATTTGATGTAAGTGTTTGTGTACTCAAAATCCTTCTTCTTCTTCTCTTCTTCTCATTTTCTTTTTTTTTTTTAATGGAACTCGAGAGATTCTTAAGTGGTTGTCAAAATCTTGCATTGCAAAAAAGGCAAAAAAATTGTAGAAAAATCTTAGATTGAAAAAAAAAAAAGAAAAACAATATTTTGTCCAGGTAACCAAGTGTACATTGTGCTCTTGTGGAAGCACGTTGTACATACTTAACAAAAGAAAAAAAAAAGAAAAACATTGCAATAAAGCTTAAAATGGTACGTGAAGTGCCTTAGAGCTTGATTGGTGCCTGAGAGGCTGAAATACTTATTATTAATAAAAAATAAAAAAAGCGGCTTTAAGAACATAAAGTCTCACCCTCCATTTCTACTGTTAACATATTAAAAAAAAAAAAGACTTTTAAATGATGTCTCAGACGCTTTAATGCTAACGCTATGTCCCACTAATCTCTATACTAAAACAGGAAAACATATATGCATTATTAGCTGGTGTGTCCTACCAAGCTTTAGCAAAAGGGAGAAAATATATTCATAATTTGCTGGGTAGCAAAACACAATAGTTGTGTAATTTTAACTTTTCATGAAAAAAGATAGTAGTTGGATTTGGATATTCTTATATCACCCTTATTAGAAAATCCCATCTTATCTAGGATTGAGATATTTTAATATTATATGGGATTGAGGTATTCCTATATCTTAATGAAATAGAAATCCAAAAAAGATTAGAACTCTTAGATATATCTTTTGACCTTTTGAAATATATGTAAGATCTATAAAAAGTTTCATATTTAATGTTTATTCATTAACCTTATATATATGGGATGAAAATGCAGAGAATTTGTGTGCTCTATTTGGGTCACCACTTGAAAATAGTGGTTCCTTTAGAGAGAGAGGGAGGCAGTGCCTCCTATAGATGCGGTTTCCTCTTAGAGAGAATAAATCTTCATTTTGACATAAACATTGTGATGGTGCCTCTTTTAGACTATCGAAGATTGAGATGCTCGTTTCTTGTAGAGAAACGATTACCATTGAGATTTAGGGTGGAGGCTTGTTTGTTGTAGAGAAGTGGTTACCATTGAGATTTTGGGTGGTTTTTCTTTTTGTTAGAAAGAAAGTCAGTTTCTCGTTGCTCTCACATCTCTTATCTGGTGTTGTCGATAATAATTTTTAAAAACCAAAAATAAAGAGAAAGAAGGGGTAGTGGTATGAAAGGGCTTGCTCGACTGTCTTTTTATCGGAGTTTGTTCCAAAATGTTTGATATAACTTTCATTAGTATAATAGATTTCAATTTACCGTGGACGTGGATGTAGCCCTTTTAGATGAACCACATAAATATTTGTATTATTGTCATATGTGCTTCATGTTTTATTTTTTGTATTTTATTTGCCAAAAAATAAACCAATCGGATTCAAAGCTTCCGCGCACAACAATAGATGCTAACAAATGGAACCCAATAAAAGTACAATCATGAAACAAGACTCCGGCTCTATCTCATTGACTTTGTGAATTTGAAATGAATGATTTCATGTTAACAGTGGAGGCAAATGGGGAACCTTCTCCTGAGAGGCATGACCTATGAGCTTAAATGCTTCAGGCACAAATACAGCATGTATTATTGCAGATTCTTCACCATGTGGGTGGACATGTGTAAAATTGGATTACCATTTGATGCTTATGACCATGAAAGACCGTAGTCACTTGGGTCATCAACATCTAGTCAAATGATTGGACGTGATGGAGATAATGCGACCCTCTAAGACATGACATAACCCAACAGTTAGCCCTCTCTCATCCATCACAATTCATCCATTGATTGGGTGGCATCAAATGCCAATTCTCATTACTTTTTATGTGCATGTGGGATCATAGTACACTTTTGTACTAAAAGTTTAGGGCCGGCACCGGGCAGGTGGCTCAGCCTGACCAGGCTGTCCCGTCCCTAAAAGTTTTGACACGGGCTCGGACTAGGCAAGGGTCTCTTCAGTCCCGTCCATTCCAGGCTATGGCTGATGCTAGAGGAACGAGGGTCAAGAGTCACCCATGACCCGACCAAAGCCCAGCAGGTCGCCAGTTCTAAAAGGAATGTTTATATATATTTGTATGTATCTATGGGCATAACTGCCCCGTAAGATTGGATGTCAATATTATCAAATTCACTTCGCTTTATCCAAATGGACCAAAGTCTTCGGATTTTCGGCATAGATCGAAGTGAAGCTTCGATGCATCAGCTTCAGCTTGCTTCGGTCAGATTCAACCTCTTCAACCGATCTTTTTTAAATACAATTATGTGCTTTGGTCCACTTCGATCTGAGTCGGAACCTTTAACTAAAGCTTCGGCCGAAGCACAAACTTGTATGTTTTTTTTTTCGAATTTTTTTTTAATTTTATTATTTGAATATATTGCTATATATATAAATATATACTTTACTTATATTACATTGTTTTAAAAATTCCGAAGTCTTCATCCAAATCATACTAAATACGAAATTGCTTTATTTTTCGTACCAAATCGAAAACGCTCCAAAGCAAATCTGGCATCACTACTAGACGCTTTATCACCCTCTATTGCACGATATACACCCTCCAAATCGTTATAATTTTGTGCCTAGCATATGGAGTTAATACATTTAACCATGGGGGAGTCTTAATCTCTTTGGTTTTGTTTCACTCCATAGGTTAACAAACTCAAGTTTTGAATCAAAACCTCGTTATGTAAAACCTGTTTACTCATGCAGAACTTATTTGGATGGTTTTGAATGGTACCCATATTACGCAAATATCATGCTTGGATCATATATTGTGTAACATGGTTTGCTATATAATTGCACACACAGAGAAAGAACATATCAAACTTGAACTTATGAGATAGTTTCTCTTTAAAAAATTTGATATAGTGTCTCTTTCTAAAAAATTAAAATTTGATATAGTTTCTCTTTCCAAAAAATGTTGAGATAATTTATCTCTATAAAAATTTGAAATTTCATATAGTTGACAATTTCTCTCTCCAAAAATTTTGAGATAATTTTTACCCTCTAAAAATTTCCAGGTTGTTTCTCCATCTAAAATTTGGTATAGTTTATCTCTATAAAAATTTTAAAATACCTTTTCTCTATAAAACTTTGAAATTTGAGATAGTTTCTCTCTCTGAAAATTTGGAGACAGTTTCTCTTTCTAAAAAATTTCTAGTAGTTTCTCTATCTAAAATTTGATATTCACGCTAAAATTTTAAGATACATTCTCTATCTAAAACTTAAAAATTGAGGTAGTTTCTCTCTCTAATTTGTGGGGATGTTTTGGTAGAATTAATTGTATTTAATAAAATGAGCAGCTAGCTTCAGTTCATGAAAATAGTATTACTTAGGCAAAATCATGTTTTAGATAATTCAACTTTTTTCTTGATTTTGTGTACCCATGTTTTGGCGTGTTACAAAAGAAACATGGTTATGTATTAAAAAAAATTGCCAAACATATTTTTATGCGAGATACACTAGGTATATAAAATTATAAACAGTGTTTTGGATACCCTATTATCACAACGACCCATTAGTCCAAGTAACCTTAGCTGGCTACATGATCCTGCTCACACAACTTCCAAATTTAGTTGGTATTGCTCAAAAAGTGGTCCAAGTATTTTAAAGGAAAATATGTGGTCCAAGGCAAGACATTTTGTGAGTTGAGGATTGGGAGGACCCCATGACGGTGGTGGTGGTGTTGCCAATATCACCAAGCCAGTGCTCTACAATGATTGAGTTGCCCATGACTTTAATGTTCTTCTATTAAAATATCTAAAAGGATAATAATGTATCTTGCAATTCATATTACTTCTTTTTAGACAACATATATTTTCATTTTATTTCCCGGACTATGGGCTCTGATTACCAGTATTGCAATAATTGGAATAGGGCCAGGGCCAGATAGAGTCCGATTCGACATATCTTGCTCATTGATTTTTGAGTCCGGTTGTGCTTATATAACAAAGAAATGAAAAATAGGCTGAAAATTGGAAAATATTGTAACAAAAACCTACTGATGATCTTGATTCGACTCGGGCGATTATGATTCAGACATGAAAATTTTCAATAATTGCAAGAGACCCTGGTGATGCCCTCGGCAATTTATTGGGTTTATGTAATTTGGCATACAGTTGTATTGATTATTAACTGAGGTGGTGATCATTGTGGTTGGAAAAATAAGTGTAACAAGCGTGGTCAACCAAAAGAAAGCCTTCTGCCCTTTGTGGTCAATTTCAGATTCGCTACTTTCCCCTCTCCTAAAGTAACAATGACTTGAGGACCAGGAAACTTTCCCAAGGGTTCTCTCTCTCTCTCTTTCTTAAAAGGAAACCTATCCCTGATCAATTACTGAGGTTTCACATAGTGGAAAACGCGGTTTGTATTTGAAAAGAGCATCATTTCTATCATCTTCTAATGCTTTTCTTGTTATCATTTTGAAAGAGATCACCACCCATGTTGATTCAAACCCAATCACAAAGCCTTTTGATTCAAACCCACAACGATTTGATCAATCAAATCTGTGCCGTATGTTGAGGGGCAGAGTAGATCCGGGTTAGTATTGAGCAATACATCGTAGCACAAAGGCCTGGGCTTAGAAATAGTAAATCTTGTAGCACATTATTGGACCGTCAATTTTTAAGTTTTTATAAATCTGTTCAATTTACACTATTTTTTAAGCTTTAAATTTTATAATTAAAGACAAAAATATATTTTAAAGCTATCACAAAAATTTCCAGCATTGAAACCACATTTCTCGATACCATTTGAAAATAGGCTCTAATTTCATTGTTTAAAGCCTCCGCTCTGTACAAACCACACCCTTATGTTAAAAAGTAAGAGATACCTCAAAAACCTTACGAAAAGTGCAATTTTGGTGCTGGGAACCAATATAAGACCTTAAATTTCTATGGACTTCAAGGATGAAATGATTTGAAGGATCTCTCAACACTTGACAGTGGGCAGGCTATTATAAGACACTATTTTTAGAGCTTCAAATTTATTTACCTCAAGATCCATATCTGTTGAAGTCGAAATAATTAATTTGAGGACTGTCTTCTTATTCTCTATGTCAAAATTTTCTCTTTTATTTTAGGGACAAAAGGGACTTTTTTTTAGTAAAATATTAGCTTGAAACTTTAAAGTTCCGATTCAAGTCAGTTGTATTTTTTTTTTTTAGTTAAAATTATATATATATATATATATATAGATTTGTACCAAATTTAATAATGATCACACATGAGTACGGGAAGGTTTGATAATAAAAACAATATAAAAAAACATGCGGCATTGCAAGAATAGAACTCCCGACTTCTTACACGAATAGCAAGAATTGTACCACTAGACCAAACGACCATCCACAGGAGTAGTCTAGGACACCTATAATTATTATATTAGTAATAATCTAGTTCAAAACAAGAAGTTCCAAACCGAGTCATTTGAGTTTTGTTTGGAAAAAGCCTGGCTAGGAAGTTGTATCATCTTACTCACCATATGCCACCATACACACAAAAATAAATACCTTAGAAAAGAGGGTGTGCAACGCTTTCCAGTTGGAGTACAATGTTTTGAATAAAAGACAAATAAAAATTCTATACTCCCTATTTTCTAAGGCATTTTTTTTATCGGGTAATTTTATATAAGGCGTCAACCACAAACAATCAAAGTAAGGCACACCTCCAACTCATGCTAAAACATATAGTTACGGTACAGAAAAACTTACAATGCCCTAAAAATTTATTTTCACCCAATTATGAAATTTAAACTCCAAAAATAGTACAGATCAAGCTAATCTATAAACATTTAAATTTCTTGAAAATAGAGGGTTCGAATAATGTGTTACAAACCACATTATTTTTAGTATTCAAAATGCCTTATTTTTTCATGTCAATACATCTCGAGGTTGAGATGACTAATTAGAAGGTTTTTCAATATCAAAATAATCTTTTTATATATCATGTTGACACCTTATATCACTTTTTCTATTTCTGTGATTGCTGTTACATAGTTCGGGACTTTAAGCCCTAGACCTATATATCATTAAAAAAAAAATTTATATGTGACTTGGGTAGGAACTTGGTTTAGAACTTTAGGGAAAAGGATCTCAATTCGGAACTTCAAGGTGCTTTGACAAAATTTAAAAAAACATATGGTGGGACACGAACTTAAAATATAATATGGGGGACACATTTTATGCATGAATTTGCAAATCAATGGGATATTAATATAAATTTCCGTGTGTTATTAAAAGAGAATGTTTTGGAGCTCAAAAAGTGGACTAAGTGATGCTCGTTATGAAGACCATTTTGTTTGTTTTTTTTTCTTGGGTAATTCAATGGGAAGGTAGACCCTATTTCTTTTTTCTAAGTAGATTAGGAGTTAGCTTTTTTGAAGATATTAATGAAGTGGTGTTAGTTATGAAAATGAAAACCACAAGGTGACTAAGGTGTAGGTGTTACCACAAATTTATCTTCGAAAAAAAAAATTAATTATTGTGAGACATTAGATTGTCATTAGTTGGAGATACGGCACTCAACGAATAATTCGGTATTGAACGAATTCAAGTCTGTAAAGACTTTTGAAATTTGTGAAGTTCCCCTAGCGGCCCAATTTAGTATCAAACCGAGTCTGTATCAACATTAAATGATTTTATAATATGCAATCACCACCACGTGAACCTTGGCTGTACAAGTTGGCATGGCACCATCGGTCCACCATACACGCACCTTAGGGTTTTGAAAAAATGTCAATCTAGATCAAAATTTAGGATTAGGAACCCAAGGGACCAGTTCGGTTCCTGCCATATGTAAGAGACCAATCAGTTCTATGTCAGAACCAACAAATTCAGTCTAGCTTTAATTTTTTGCTATTTTTAATTTCTTATTGTATTATTTTTTTCTTCTTTTTATTGGCTGATTCACTCAAAGGGATCACGGATTCAGACCGCCAATCTGCCTATCCAAATTATTTTCTAGATGGGTGGTCTAGATCATCAATATTTTTTTTTAAACGCTAATTCACCCCTACCTTTTTTTATTTTTTATTTTGTGTTACATGCGTCCGATACATATGTTCTATAACCAAATGCGCAAACCCCGAGAGCAAATACATTGGGCTTGTAGTGCAACCTATTTTCATGTGGATTCCTCTCAAATTTAAATTCAAATCCTGGACCTCACAAAGGACATGCACCGCTTAGGTGGTACCGCATTGTGACAAACGTGCTCGGAGAAGAAGCTTCTTTGAAGTAGCAAAAGTCGGAAAGACTTTAAAAAAAGAAGAGGTAGCGAGGGGGTGTAATGGTTTTAGGATTTGAAATACATCTTAACTTGCTGCTAATTCGTTTCTACATAATATTTCTGAATTTGGAGCTCCACAAACAATACAGATCAAATTATCTTTTAAGAATTGAGTATGGAAGATTGTACATGTAGTATGGAACATTGTAGTAGGAGTGATTCTCCACGAGGTATAGAAGGAAAGAAATAGAAGAACTTTTAAAGGGATTGCTTGTCTTTTTGATAAGCTAATCCATACTATAAAATATTCTATATGGCTGTGGTTGTCAGTAAATGAAGAGGGTTGGGGTATTTCCAAAATGGATGTGATGGCCGATCTATGAAATTTGTTCTAATTGCTCTAGACCGAGATGTATATGGGTGGCACAGTGTTTAGGAAGCCTAAAGATTAACTTTGATGGTAGCTCTTTTGGAAACGCAAGATGAGCATGGATTGGGGGCGTGATGCGAGATTGCTCTAGTAATGTTCTTTTCTCCTGTGTTGGTCCGCTAGGTTCTGCTACAGTAAATTTTGCAGAATTAAGTGCGCTGCTTTGTGGTTTGAAGATATTTTTAAGGAGGAATTTAGGGTGTAACTGCACGATTAAAGATGATTCCTTGAATGTCATTAAATGGTGCAAAAAAGAACTAAAAATCCCTTGGGAACTCCGGCCTTTGTGGTTACAGGTGATGGACTTGGTAACTGGTGCTTCAATTTCGATTTCCTTTTCTGATATTTATAGAGAAGCCAATAGCGTTGCTGACCTCTTAACTAAAGGAGGCTCCTCTATCCCCTCTCTTTTGATCTATGATAATATAATTTTCTTTTTGTAGTTATCAATAAAAGTAGTAACCTTGGTCCAAAAAAAAAGAAGAAAGAATTGAGATGAATGGGGCAAGTACAGATACACGATTGGTCTTATTTAAGGCTCACAATTATTAAGATAATTATTATTGTTATTATTGTTGTTGTTGTTATTATTATTATTGTTAATATTATTAGTATTATTGTTAATATTATTAGTATTATTGTTAGAAAAAATATCAAGGGCAAGCTTTCAATGCTTCCACTACAGCATAAAACTTATATACTTCCCCTTATCCAAACCGTCCATTTTGAATGGAGGGGTAAGATTGCCCCATTCACAATGTCACTTCTCTACACTATTTTATTTTTAATTTTTTTATAAACTATTTTGACACCAAATTTTGGACTTCCAATCCTCTATTAAACTCGCACTAGCGAAAAACATAAAACAAATATTTCTAATAAAATAAAATGACCAAAATACCCTTGAAATTTTCAAGGGATATTTTGGTCATTATATTTTATCTAAAAATTATTTTTAATATTTTTTATAGGTGCGCCCCAATGAGAAGATGGGACGTATCAAATTTCATATTCATACAATTTTTATAAAAAAACTAAAAATAAAATACTTTGAGGCGTCGGATCTGAGATCAAACGGTGAGTAGTTCTGTTGATCAAAATTGAACGGCTGGATAGTAGGAGAAGCATAGATCTTTATGCTGTAGGGGTTGAAACCCCTTACAATATCACTTGAAGGTATGTTTTTAAATTTCTATGTCAAATAGGTACATCATCGAAAAATATTATTTTTTTTTCAAATTGCCCTTGTTCGATGATGGGAAGCTTGAACTACGAGGGGTAGTTTGATAATTTTACCCCCAAAAGACGCTTTAACATAAGGGTGCAGTTTCCATACGGACGCCTCGGTAGGTGTAGAGGTACGGTGCCCTTCAAATTTTATCATGGTATATAATTTTGATGTACAATGTTATTAGGATTATGTCAAAATCTATTTTTATATCTAATTATAAAATTTTAAATTTGAAAAATGGTTCAAATCAAGTAAATCTATAAACATATGAAAATCTTGAAAATGGACGGTGTAGATATGTTGTAAAATGCATTATTTCTGAGAATTAAAATCTTTTTATTTTTCATAGTCATACATCTCGATGTCGAGATGATCAATCAAAGGGTTTTTCAACATTAAAACTACTTTTTTCGATGGATTTTTGAGGGGCATCCGTAGTTGCACATTACAAGGTAGCATCTTTATATAAACTTTTTCCTTAACATAATGAAAGAAGTACCTCTTTTGGGATAAAATAGCCAAAGTATCTCTAATTGTTTTAGGTTGCCAACACCGACCCTGGGCAATTTGAAAAAAACGTAATTTTTTTTATTTTTATGATATACTTGATTGATATAAAAATTTAAAAACATACCTTCAAACTTAATTTATAATGTTTTGGTATTGTAAGGGTTTCAACCCATTTTTTTTATATTTATTATACTTATTCTAGAGCATTTCTAGAAGGATGCATCCACCCTTCCGAAATTTATCTTCAAGATGGATTAATAATTCAAAAGTTTCCCTTATCTATTTTTTCAACCACCATAATTATGAATTAATAAAAAAATAGTTTTTAAAATAACTCACCTCGTGCCATTTTTATCAGACGTATCCATTTTTGGAGCTCCAAAACCATGGACTCGAGGAAAAAGTAAATTTGCAGCGATTTAAAATGTGTTGGAGGTCTTAATATCTATGAAATGTGGTAGGCAAATGAAACTAAGAATAAAAGTTCTCAACAAAAAAAAGTATGCATCCGATTGATGAGACAGTAGCGTGACGTAAAAAATATCGGTCACACACGTGTGCAATACAAAATCAATGGACATGACCTCGTAAATGTAGGACTTTTTATGGTTGTATATACCCGCCATTGAACTTTTATACAAAATCGATGGACATGACTTGGTAAATGTAGGACTTTTTATGGTTGTGTATACCCCATTGAACTTTTACTATATGATCCGGTTTGTCACTATCTAAATGTAATATATTGGAAGCTTGAATATTTTAAGAGAGAGAAAGGGAGAGAGTCATTTAAATTGTGCTTACAAAAAGGAGTCGGTTAGTTTATGACATATGAGAGAGAGAGAGAGAGAGAGAACGGTTGTTAAAATGGTTTGTAGAGAGAGAGAGAGAGAGAGACCGTTCCAAGGATTTTTAAAATAGTTGATGAAAGAGTAGTTGAGACGCCACCGAGTCTTTAATGAACCTTGAGAACGACCGAACCGAACCGATTCTTTTATGAACCGTGAGAACGAACGAACGAACGAACGAACCGCTCTCTTCTTTTGACGAGGGGAGGGGCTCTTGTCAAAGTTTTCTCTCTCTAGAAACAGGTGTAGGGGGATTCTCTCACCAGAAGAAGGCGAAGACAGGGAGTAGGAGAATACAAAAGACGATGGCCACTATTAATACATAAAATGAAAAAGCCACGCGTCACTCTTCGTTATTTATGAAAGCAAAGTTCAGAACGGCTTCCTCACCACTTACCGCAGCAGTGGGCCTTTTCCCATCACTTTCACCGAAAACACTCTCTTCTTCCTTTCTCTCCCTAAACTCTAAAGCAAGAAAGCTTTTTCAGACCTTCATGTGTTCAGTTCTTTTGCAGTCTCCTCTTTGTGTTCTTTTAAAAGTCCAGGAAAAATTATGTGGGTTCTCTTTAGTCTTTAATGGCCTCCACTTTGTTACTATCTTGGAGGTTTAATTGCAGAGAGTCTCTTTCCTGAATCAGGGAATCTGTTTGTAAAGGCCAGAATTTGGATTTTTTAAAACCCTCGTTTTAATATAAAACTTTTGCTTATCTATCCTCTTCAATGGAACCTGACCAATGAAACAGTCGATTTACTCTCTTTTTTTTTCTCCAATTTTTGCAGCTGAAGATTGATTTTTTAAGTTTTGGTTCCATTTTTTCTTTACGAAGATGACTATTTGATTTTTTTTTGGAAATTTTTGGGTCTCAAAATGGACCAGTTCTCACACATATATTATGGAGTGATGAAATCTTTCTCTGTTAAGAACAAAAAGTTGAGGTGCCCTAAAGAGGAAGGAAGAGAAGTTGCAGAAACCCTAGCAAGAGGTGCCAAGAAGAACTCTCAGCTCCTCTGCTCTCTCAATTCCTCAAATCCTCATGTTTCTGTGTTTTCACAGAGGGGAAAGAAAGGGATAAACCAGGATTGCACGGTAGTTTGGGAGGTATCCTCTGTAACAACTTTTAACAATTTCAATTTCTCATTTTCGAATTTTTTTTTTTAGCAATCTGTAATATCTTTCAGAATTTTTATGTGATAATCATGTATTTGTTGGTGATCTAATGTCAATTTTTCTTCTTCTTTTTTTGTTGCTTAATCTAGTTTTTAATTTTAAGTTTTTTTTTGTGAAGTAAGTATTTCCTGGATATAAGCATTGGTCTTGCCTCTTGAGTAATTGTTGTTTTGGATCCATGGAAAGTAGTTAGTTTGTCAGTGTTGCAACTTGTTTTATACATTATAACTTACAATTGAATTATATGGACTACCAATTTTTATATGTATTTACCCACGACCATGTAAGAGTAGCTCTGCCGTTACTTACGATTTTTTTTTTAAAAAAAAGGTGCGAAGAATACTAGGAAACAAAATTTGGAATGAAGAATCACCTGCTAATATTTCATGAAGATCAGGAAAAAAAAAAATCCCATAGGCACCAAAATATTTGATAAAAATCACTCATTAGAAGTCGGCCGAGATCTTGACAATCATGTCTACTTTTATTACTTTAATACATGTTACTGTGAAATCCATATCTAAGTAGTATAAATTGAGTTACATTGATGGGTTCCAAGTCTCCCTTTAGATGTCCTTGGAAATGAAAGATACATTAGCATTTTAGTAAGCCTTTTGTTTGGTACTTCTTGATTTTTTTTCATGTATGTTTGCTAGGAATTCGGTTGTCAAAAAGACATGGTATTTTGTGGGGTATTTGATGGGCATGGTCCATGGGGCCACTACATTTCAAGAAAAGTTCGAGATTGGATGCCTCCTACTTTGCTGTGCCAGTGGCAAGAGATTCTTGCTTTGAATCACCTTACTTCGAATGTGAAGAAGCCCTGCAAAACTGTGGGAAACGATGTGAAATTTGGAGGGATGGATTGTATTGAAGCATTTGATATTTGGAAGCAGTCTTTTCTTAGAACTTCAGCGTTGATTGATGAGGAACTTCATAGGCATCGAGGTATAGATAGCTACTATAGTGGTACAACTGCAGTTACCATAGTCAAGCAGGTAACGAGAAATAAAAGATTTCTCTTCTCTATGATTCCTATCTGTTTTTCTATCGTTGTTTTCCTGTGTACATTCATTAGTTCTTATGGTCTTGATTTGTATTCTCTCATGAATAATAATATTTAGGATTCACTATTAAGAGTTGCTTTGAGGGAGAATTGATTTGTTTGCTTTATAACATTCAATTTAAATTCTAGTGACAAATAATTTATTCATTTTTTTTTCCCCTTTTTTGTATTGTTTACCATAGAGTGTGTTGAAATTGTTTAAGGAATGATAATGGGCTTGTATTTTAGCTTCGGCATCTACAAAGCTATTACAAGCTATCTATACCAGGTGTTATATTAGAATCCTTTGTACAATCTCAATCAGTAAGTTTCACTACTCTTCTATTTTTTTTGTAGGACCAAAGACCCAATCCTGTTGTAATTTGTACTTCCTTTCCCTTTCGTGTGGATCTCACAAGTGTGTAACCACTTTCTCTAGGGCTAACTGGTGCTGGATACTCTGCTAATTAGAGGATTCTTATACATTCTATCTAAACCTTCCCCACCCCAAACTGGATTGAAGTTTCAAGTTCAACTAGTTACACTTCCAGGGTCTGGAATATATATGGTTGTTAGCTCTTCCAGTGAAATGAATTGTCGTATGAAAATGAAGTGTCCTAGATTAAGTTTGGGGTGAGCTAAACACTTGGCTCAATGAAAACAACCTATACAGTATGGGCAGCAGTTTCATGTCTTCACTTTAGAGGATAATATTTTGGGGTTAATCTATTGGTTCTCTTTCCAAACCAATCACCATCAGAAATTCTGAAATAGAGGGCTAATGCAGGCCTCCTGCATGGTTATGCAATCTAGCTTATCTGAACATCTAGGGTATTGTATGTATGAGTATGGTCACACATGTCCAAGTCCATCTTGCTGGCAGTTATGCTTCAGAAAACATTTCCTGCGTATCTGAACTTGAATTAGGACTTGAGAGCACAAAGCAAGCCAACCTTTCTGTAGCATATGATAATAATTCAAATATGATTTTGGATGCCTTGGCATTTTCTTAGCCCATTCAGATCTATTATTGCTATGCTCTTTCCAAAGATTGAACCAAAGTATATTGAGAAACGATATTGAGCATCGCTGCCCTAATTTTATCGTAGCAAAGTCAGGTATTGTTTACATATGTTCTTCTCCAAAAGAGTTTCACCAAAGTATATTGAGAAACAATGTTGAGCATCACTGCCCTAAATTTATCATAGCAACTCAGGTATTGTTTACATATTTTCTTCTCCAAAAGAGTTTCTCTGCGAGTGTTGTAGTCGTGTGGGTTTGCCCTTTTTTGAGAGCTTTACAGAGCCCCCAACTTGCAGATGGCCTAATTATTTTTTGGTTTTCTTCGTGTTAAGTTTTTAGTACAAAACAGTCGACCTTCCTTGAAAAAAACAAAAAAAAATAAAAAATAAAAACTAAAATAAAGAGTTTCTCATGAAGTATCTCAACAAGAGTCCGAGTATTAGACAACAAATCAGTGATCATGAGGGAATGTCTACTTGACGCTGGTCATTACGGTGTTTTGTTTTAGCAATGGAAAATTATAAACTTTGAGGATGGAAGTGAAGTCTGTTTCCGGTAAAGTATATGTGCGGGACTGCATTATTTATATCTGGATTTTTTTTGTTTGAAAAGAAACCAACGAAAGCAAATAACTATTAAGGAAAAAAAAAAAAAGGAACAAATATCCTTATTAAAATTAGTTTGATAAACCAACGAAGCCTCTGAAAAGGAATTCTTATTCTCTCTCCTTATCACAACTTCCTAACCTAATGTATCCTTATTTTCAACTACCTTGATGAAGTCAGTGAAATCCATTTGGTTCACAGATGGAAATAACTCTATCTCGTGGGTGGTCTTAAGGCAGCTATTTGCCACACTTGAGCAGATGGTCATCTGAGCCATGCTTTGGCTTAAATTGCAAGCAAGACGGGTAAAGGTAAAAAGAAATGTGAAACAACTAAGAGCTTTTGGGATATGTAATGCATAATATTTCAATATCTTGTAGATTATTATGTACCTGGCTTTTGTGAGTGCTGGCTTTAGTGTAATGTTAAGGCTTCCTCTTTCCTTACTTCAAGCTGAACCTAGAGCTTTGGGACTATTTGGTTTTGACCATATTGTGATGATGGTGAGGACTACATGGTAGAGCATTAGTGGTTTTGTGAGGAAGTTTGGCATTCTGTAAGGCAATACCTAAATAACTTCTAGTTAGTTTGTGTTTCTAAATTGCATATGTAATTAGCATTTTTGGTGCCACTTGGGACCGAAGCTATTATCTATAAGAGACATGGAGTTAGACTCCTTTCAAGAGACAGGATAATTTATGTTGAAAATTTTCTAAAAGGTCCATAAGTTTGGGTGTGAGACTTACTGAGATAGAATACATGTTTGGGGTGCATGTTGTAACTTGGCACTGAGTATATGACAGTGAATCGGTTCTGATGTTGTAATTGAAAATTTTGGATTCTCCAAAGAAATTTTAAATTTTGGAATTTCTAGCCCTGACTTTATGTTGAGGACATTGATGCATTGAAGTTCGGATCTTAACTACTACTCTCTTGTTGAATAGTTTATGTTAATGAGTCTTGACAATTGAAAGCCTTCTTTCTTGTTTGAATAATATTTATTGGCAATTTTTTTTCTAATTCTTTTTGGGGCTCTTCAATTGAGAAACTGGATTGCCTTTTGAGTTATGCTTTTCTAAAGCTTTTTTAACTTCAATTCCAGGGTGATCTCATTGTTGTTGCAAATGTTGGCGACTCCCGCGCGGTGTTAGGGACAACCTCTGACGATGGCAATTTGGCTGCAGTCCAGCTAACAGTTGACTTGAAACCAAATTTACCTCGTAATCTCTCTCTCGCTCTCTCTCTCTCTCTCTATATATATATATATATATCTTCTCGTCTTGAATTTCAAATTTGAGTTGATTAGTGATCTTCGGATAGCATATAATTTGTTAGCCATATTGATAACCCATATATGGTGCTACACATTTAACTGTTTGTTACATTTGGTAATATTAGAGGAGGCAGCACGTATAAGGCATTGCAATGGCCGTGTATATTGTTTACCTGATGAACCAGGAGTCAATAGGGTATGGTTGCCAAATGAAGAATCACCAGGGCTTGCAATGTCGAGAGCCTTTGGAGATTATTGCCTCAAAGATTTTGGCCTTATTTCTGTGCCTGAAGTGACTTACAGGCATCTAACCAACAATGACCGCTTTCTTCTCCTCGCTTCTGATGGAGTGAGTACTTCTTCTCATTTCTTGTTCTTGCTTTATCTCTCTGATTTCATCTTTTTTAGTTGAAATTTTTGTTGAAGTTTGTATGATGAGAGTATGATTCGAAGTATCTTTGATATGAAGTGTCAAGAATGCCCAAGTGGCTAGAAAATATGCCATGCATCACTGATATATGACATCTAATGGTGTATGCCCCTATGGTGTACCATATTCCTTACATGTGTATTGTTACCATTGTGTATCTTTTGAGTTACAAAAGAAGGTTTGCTCTTAGAAATCACTAAAGGACATCGTGGACTTGGAAAATTTGAGGCAACTTATGATCAAATGTTTTAGAATTAGATATGGTGCTTACTTGATTTCAGAAAATATGTTGCAAAATTGAGATTTTTGAATGGAGGGGTTCCTTTTAATAGATTATGCTCATTGATGGACGAAAATCAAGTGAAAAGAAAAGCTAAAACTTTCATTGGAGACATAATTCAATTGGATATTTTCCACTGACCAACTTGCAGCCTTTTCATCAACTTCCAAACTGGACAAAGGTAATGGAGGATGCCTTCTTTTGGCAAATATTCTTCCATAAATGCATCTGTAAGGTTGTAGTACAAGTCTTTCCGAACTTGGTGTGTTCCTTGTTTTATGCTCCATGAATGTATTGTTTCAGAGTTACATCCTGCCACTATCTAAAATTTCTCTGCATTACTCTCTTTATTTATTTATATTTTATTTTTTATTTTTAAATTTATATTCTGAGAATGAACCCTACAACCCAGTCATTTAAAACATGGAATTGGACCCTGAATCACCAGGGAACTGATTCCGGTTCACCTGGTCTGACTCAGGTGATTCCTTAGTTGTATCGGTGTATGGACACAATAGAAATTAAAAGAAAGTAAAAAACTGGAAGAATCGGATGATTCTGGGGTTCTGTCGAACCCGATCCCCCACCCACTAGTTCCAATTCAAACGGGTGATTCCAGTTTTAACCTATGATATTCGAAACACTATTATAATCTTACTTATAACTGTATTTTCATAGTCCACTGGGTCATCACCATTGGGCACTGTTCTGGACGGTGTAGCCTTCTGTTCATCACCGTACTTCCTCATTCAATGGTGATGACCTGAATGGACTATCATTTTCCCAATCGAATGGCTTATGATATGATTTTCCTTATTTTTTGTGGGGCTTACCTAAAAACTTATTTATGGGTTTATCCAGGTGTGGGATGTTTTATCGAACCAAGAAGCAGTAGAGATAATTGCTTCTTCTCCTCAAAGAGAAACTGCAGCCAAAAGGCTGGTTGAATGTGCAGTGAAGGCATGGCGTTGGAAGAAACCCGGTTTAGCAGTGGATGACTGTGCAGCTGTCTGTTTCTATTTGGACAATTTTTTATCTCCAAATAAGCAGATTAACTCATTTAAGCCAGCTTCCTCCTCAAGGGTAGAGAGATATCGAAACGAAAAAGCATATAATATAGGCAAAGGACTTCTCTGCAAATAGGCGAGTTTCCAACTGCCATTCTCAGTTTCATTATTTGTCTTTTATAACCCCAATCAATTGGAGTTTGGTATATTCTCAAACAGATGTTTCTCATCTACTAGAAAATAATCTCTGTGGGCCTTTAGATATTTGTATTTATCAACCAATCTTATTTCCTTTATTTTCTATTCTTGTGTTATTTTTCTCCTTCCGTAGTTTTGGTATTCTCTCTACCTCACTGTTTTCTCATTTTGCAATGGTTTTCTTTGTTTTTTCTTTATCCTTTTTGGAGTTAAATAATTGGAATGCTTCATTCTTCATTTCAAAATCCAAAATACCTTGCACCTATTAGAAATTAAACTACCAGATTTAAGAATTGGATTGATACTCTGTTAGAGTCTTCATGGGCCTGACATGGGTCGGATCTGGGCCTCTACATGGGGCCTGTTGGATTTGGCCCAGTTTGAACTTAAGACCTGTGATATTAAAGGGCCGGATATGAGCCTTGGTATCAAGGCCGGATAGGCCCTTGTTATATGTAAGTTGGCGGGCTGGTTCATCACGGCCTAGCCATTTAGTTTGTTTCTGTCTATATTATATGATTATTAATAATCCACCAATATTTTGGGTGGATCAAGAAAATTATAATTGACTTTTTATTTTTTTTAAATAGTATTTTATTATGCATGTGATTTGCATAAGGTGTCAGCCTTAAACATTCAAAATATGGTCCACCTCCAAAACTTTGTTGAACAACGTAGTTTTGGTGTCGGAAATTTTTATGATGAGGGGAAACTCTATTTCGAAGCCAATTTTTTGCACACTGCTCCAAACCCGTACGGACCCTCTCTGTGAGCCACATTGTGGGACTGGTGGTACCCTTTCTTTCGCTCAGTCCACAAAAGTCCTGGTTAGGCCTCAGCCTGATTGGGGCTAGCGTTGATAGCATATTTATCCTTGTTCATATTCTAAAAATGAATTTGCATGATGATTCATTTCATTATTAGCCTAGCTTACAATGAGGAACCCCACAACACAATATTCTACCACACGAGCTTGCATGTTTAAATGATGCAATAAAGGCCACATCAATTTAGAAAGGAGAGAGAAGTATTTTAGTGAGGGATATGGTTCGTATAAATGTGAGCCTCATACTATTGAAGAAAAGCATACCTTAAAACTATGTTGAATTATGTAGTTTTGGTGCCGGAGAGTCTTCTAGTGGTATGAAAATCTATCATCATATTTAATTATGAAATTTAAAGCTCTAAAAATGATACAGATTGAGCAGATTTATAAACCGTTAAAATGTTAAAAATAGATGATTCAAATAATGTGTATATTTGGTTGAGAGAGGGGCGAGACTTTTTTAGAAGTATTTTTTTAAGGGGGAATATTACAAAAATGGCTAAACTACTTTAGGGAAACCAATAAGGTAGTTGACCAATCTTATTTAATAATGAAAAAGGTATATTTTAAGTTTCATTTCGCTCACTCTTTTTCAAAAAAGTATATTAAAAAATAGTCAAATTAATAATTAAATTGCACATATTAAATTCGAGATTTAGAAATCCCAAAGAAGTTAGGGTAGTCTTGTAATTCGGCTCAACTTTTTAGGCATGCAATACAGAATTTGGCTGTAAAATTTTATTTCGTTTTCTAACCCTCGAAAACCAAGAGTATGGACCATTATGTCTTGTTCAAGCTTACCATATTTTGTAAAGAAGTTCCTTACAAAATAAAATTTAACAGATAATCATCTTAATATTAATGAAACGATTTGACCTGTAAATTAGTTGATTCGTAGCCACACCTAACTTCTCTCAAATATATTCATTGTGAAATTAATAATTACACACAATTGACTTGGTACCTTTCAATAAAAGTAGCTTACCTCAAACTTCTTTGACCAACCTTCTTTGTAATTTCTACATATAAATAGAGTATTTTGTATTTTATCTAAAATTTTAGGATCCGTTCCTAAATCACTCTTAAAGCAACCTTTTCCTGTGGATTTTTTAGGTCCTCTTTAATTCTACTTTTTTTTTCTTTTGAAAGAAAACAATTTACCGATGGACAAAACCTAAAAATTAAGAAGAAAAAAAGAAAATGGAAACGCACAAAGGACTAGGGACCATGGAATGAGAAAATACATATCGTAGATCGACCTTGAAACTGTCACAGATGAAGCTCCAAGTGACTCTTTGGGACTGAAGCGGTGATCAACCCAAAAACTGCGAATTGCGTAAGCCATAGGAAAGAATTGTAGATCCCTTAGTTCCGATTTGAATTCCAATCCGATTAAACGAATTTTCGATTATTAAAAATGTTATTTTCTTCGAATAAGTCCAGAAAGAAATATCTGGCCTTCTTCGCTTTCTCGTAACATTTATATCTGGTATGAATTTAGGTTTGTAGAAATGTTCAGTTCAAGTAATATAAGATGGTCTCATTGATTTGAAGGGGCACATGAATGATTTACGGCCAAGTGGGTGATCTCCAATTCGATTAATGGCAGCTGTAATAGAGGAGAGAGAATGATGAAAATGGTAGAGAGAGAGAAATCTGACCATTATATAGAGAGATATAATGCAGTGGTTCTTGAACGTTCCTGTGGTAGTTATCAACCATGACCAAAGCCATTAATGAAGTACTCATATCAAATGTTCTTAGATGCTTTTTCTGGATAAAAATACCATACCAACAACATTATACCAATGTTACATTCTGCAGTAGGGAGAGTTGTCAAAGAGGTGTTGACCAGTGGAACCTGTTGGTCGGGGCTGGGTCCATCAAGTAGAGTCCAGGTCCATTTCTACCCAAGTCTCTTCTGGATCCGGGGTCAACCTTAACAAAAATCGGGTTGGGCCGGCAACCATAGATACTTATGTATGGCCCAGAAGGACCTAGACCCTACCCAAGTCTCTTCTGGATCCAGGCCACCCCTAACAAAATCGGGTCGGGTCGGGTCTGGTCGGGAACAGAGATATTTATGTGTGGCCCATGTAAGTATGTCTTAAATTTATCTTTTATGTATAATATGCAGATTTTTTAAATACATCTTAACCTGAACTCCAATTGGCATGGACCAGACCAGGGTATGGGTGGGACAATGACTTAGAACCAACAGGCAGACACCGTTACAAATTTTTAATATTGGAAGCTGTCTCTACTTTATTTACCACCCAGAAAGAACCAAGCTTTCTCTAATTGAGAAACCAACCAATTACTCCTGCTGCACATGAATGAATATAAGCGGCAGTACAGGGCCACTCCTACATTAACGCTCAAGCCCATCTACTGGCTATTACTACAGTCGTGCCTTGTGCTCCTTTTCATTCATAAAGTCCACTTGTATATAAAGAACTCACAAAAGGGGGAAAACATAAGGACCCCGTTAGCATGCCGGCCAAGCCCACACATGTAGATATGCGGGCCATAATAAGTCTATTTTTTAGATGGATTTTGAACTTAATTTTTAAGGATATGTAATCTCTAACATGGAGATCATGAATATGAATAAATAAATAAATAAATTTTAAAAATTAAAAATAATAATTCTATTAAAAAAATATTTGGACTGTTAGCTTCAATTGTTTTTAGATGGACCACATATTTGCATTCATCTTTAAGATTGATGCTTTATACTTCCTGCATATGTAGAAATGCGATCCAGGCCGCATGAAACTATTTTCTTTCTATAAGTTAGCAACCTCATTTTGTGCATATGCAGGCCCGCACTTAAACTTATAGTAAAAGTAGTTTTTTCAATCCAAAATTTTAGGTGTGCCTTGCTGAGAAGAATTGACGTCTAAAATTTCATGTAATTCGGATTTGAAAAAAAAAAATTAAAATTATATTATGAAATGAAGTCGTGACCGTCAGTCGGCCCAGATTCAATCTTAGCTGTTGGGCTAACCTTAGATTCTCCCTCTTTATATATATATATATATATATATATATATATATATATATATATATATATATATATATATATAACTGCTATCCAGAACTAGATATAATTAATTTTTTTTCTTTAATAGTACCAATAACCATTTTTTTTCAGAATCTGAAAAGAATTTCTCTAAGAGCTCATTTTCAAAGATAATTTGAAAGAGATGTTGTTTGACTTCATCATCTATTTCTAAAGAATTTATTTTCCTTTTAATCAGACATTTATTTTTTTAATATCCTAACTTTCCACAATTATAACATATATAGATCTTTCTCTTATTTCCTTCTTTAGGAAATTTAAACATTTTTTTCCTTCAAGGGTTTACTCTTGTTTTTTAGAGTTTTATCTTTAGGATTTATCCTTATGCTATTTGTTTGAAGTATAGCCCGTAATCAAGATTTCATATCCAAAATACTCATAGAAATCTCCAAGTTCCTTTCTACTAGTTATTGTATCTTCTATTAACTTTCTTTTAAGCCTAATATTAGTACATAGAGCTAACCCTTATGCGCGCACACACGCACGCACACACACACACACACACATATATATATATATATATATGGAGAATGATGTCACATCACCATATCATAGTAATATAATGAAACCACATTGCTAAAATACCATGTTTGCCGCACTTGTTTGATCCCAAATTTTGTAATAAACATTCTCTTCATCCCAAAAGATATTATACTTCCTCAAGAGTATATTGTCTATTTACTCCCTTGAAAATCATCAGAAAATATGTTTTTGATGTTGGAAAACTCTCTAATTGATCATCTCGACATCGGAATATATAGACATATAAAATAAATAGATTTTGAGTCACAATAATAGTGTATCTTGCAACATAGTATCTGGACCGTCCATTTTCAAGATTTTCATGTGGTTGTAGGTCTACTTGATTTGTACCACTTTTGGGGTTTAAAATTTAATAATTAAAAATAAAAATAAATTCTAAAGGCATTCTAAGAATTTTTAATACCAAAATTACATTTTATAATGAAATTTAGGAGTGTCCTTTAGTTTCATTGATTAAAGTTGTTATGCAAACCGCACCCTTTTTTTCAACTAAAATATAAACAATAATGTCCAAGTTCTCACTCGTTCACGTAGAATATCCTATCCCTTTCCATACACATGAACCCCAAACCTCACAATTATGTGAGAAAACAAAGGGAGGAAGCATTTCTATTTCTCTTTCTCTCCTTTCTTTTCTTTTTCATTTTTTTTTCTCACACGTGGATCTACCTATATAATCTATAATTATATACACATAATCTTTATCTATATCGAATCTATATCTATTTATACGGAGAGAATAAGTTTACATAAGGGCCAAAATTCTTATATAATAGAAGTGACCTGCACTTCAGAAATTCATCAAAAAAAATTGTTATTATGATGTTGGAAAACTCTCCAATTGATCATCATCCAAACTCAAGATGCATGGATGTGATAGAAAAGGATTTTGTCTTTAAAATAGTTCACCTTGTGATACATAATCCGGACCCTCCAATTTAAAGATTTTTGAATGTTTATATGTGTGCTCTTGCATTTTTTTTTTGGAGTTCAAATTTTATAGGAAAAAATAATTGGAAAACATTGGTGTTATTAGGAATGCTCCATATTTTCCCACAATTAACACTAAGGATCTACATTGCCTCCCTTTTTTGTTTTAGCCCTTTTTATTCCTTCAACTGTAGGGCTGTCTGGGATCTGAGATGTCAATTAGATATTGGTCCAATGTTTGAAACATTGGGTCGCTCTAAGGTTGGATTGTTTGATGTCCCAAACATCGGATGTCCCCAATGTGGGTTGTTCCCCTATTTTGGATCGGTTAGATGTACATCAAACATCAGATCAGCATATTCCTCTTATTATTCTGTTTAGTAGTAGTCCAATTTTCAAAACACTAAACTGCCTTTGTTTATTGTTCAAGTAGCCGGTTTGATGTTTAAAACATTGGATTGACCCAAAATAAGAACAACCCACAATGCGGATGTCCAATATTTAGGATATTCCACTACCCAATTTTAGGGCAGTCCAATATTTTAGATATCAAACCGACTCCTAAATGACCTCAAAGCGACGGGACAAACCTAGAGTCCAAGAAAATAAAAAACAAAATAATAAAAACGAAAGCATTGGCCCTCTATTTTTTAGTAGTTTTACCCTACTAGACATCATCCTTGATACCCGCAAAAGCAAATAAAATGACTTATTTTAAACTCCCTCCTTTTGAAAACCGTATCAACTGGGTCGACCAGCCATCAGGAAACCTGGTCAGGATCGATGAAGGGAGCCATTCTCCAATGCAACAACCGGTAAAATAAAAAAAGAAAAAAAAGAAAAAAAGAAGCAAAATAATAATAATAATAATATATAATGGGCACGAGATGGGCGATCTGACCGGGTTTGAGTCTTAGGGAATCGGACCAACCCAATTCTAACAAGAAGCCAAGACATTTTAAATTGGTTCCCGATTCAAATGGACGATTCGTGATATCCCAATAACTAAATTTTTATATATTAATGGCCTAATTTTTATATATTAATTTTTTGAGTCGTGTAGCACCCCCCATATTTTATTTGCACATAATAGTGAATAAATGAAACAAATCATTCAAACAAAACCTAACTTTCGAGTATAATGCGGTGAGAGAAGATAAGATATTTTTTCTCATCTATGCTTCCTACTATTGTAACGATCGTTTTAGTTGGAAGCGCTACGTGTTGACGGAAAGCAAAGAATGATGGTCTGTTGAGAAAGCATCATTTTCCTGGTCACCAACTTTTCCTTTTCATAGAGACAGAGAGAGTGATCAATTCTCAATCCTCCCAGCCCACCTACTGCTCTAAACTTTCAACTACCAGTCGCCGCTCCCTTAAACCCTCTCCCCCCCTCTCTCTCTCTCTCTCTCTCTAAAGTCTAAATATATATACAACACCCAAATGGCCACTTACGATGCAAACCCCTCTCTCTCTCTCTCTCTCTCTCTCTCTCTCTCTGTTTTTATTGGAAATCAGGAGATTGGGGCAATGGGAATGACCGAATCAGATCAGTCGTCCTATGACATTTCAGATAAATCTCAAGGTACCCAACAGAGAATTACCCTCATCTCTCTCTCTCTCTAGATGAATGGATCATCTTTGGATTTGCAAACTTACGATGCACTCTCTCTCTGTTTTATAGGAAATCAGGAGATTGGGGCTATGGGAATGACCGAATCAGATCAGTCATCCTATGACATTTCAGATAAATCTCAAGGTACCCAACAGAGAATTACCCTCATCTCTCTCTCTCTCTCTAGATGAACGGATCATCATCGGTTTTACAAATTAACATGGGTCTTTTGGTTCTGTTTCAGAGGAAACCATCCAGGATCGATCCCTCGAGTTTTCAGAAGATGAAGAAGCACTGATTATCAGGATGTTTAGGCTTCTAGGAGAAAGGTTGTTTTAAATCTCTCTCTCTCTCTCTTTACCCTTTTGTTCAGCTTATCTCTCTCTAAACTGTATACAATTAGATTTGAGGAGCTAAAGGGATATTATTTTCTCTCTCTTATTTGCTTTTGATTACAGGTGGACTCTGATTGCAGGGAGAATCCCGGGTCGAACAGCAGAGGAGATCAAACAATATTGGGCCACTAGAAGGAGCACCTCATTCCAAGTTAATGAATAAATCATGTGACCATATTTCCATGGAATGCCTGGGAAATGGGAATGCCTCTATTTTGGGATTGTACCATAGTATTTCTATAGTCCCTCGCTTTTAAATAAATTTTTTGATGTCCTATTAACCCCTCAAACTTCCTCCTTTTTTTTTTTTTATTTGAATAACCTCATCATCATCATTGTCGCCAAATTGTCTAAAAATATCAAATATTTAGTACAAGAAGACAACACTCATTTTTAGTAACAATCAATCACATATTCAAATAAAAAGTTTCAAATTTTGTGATACGCTCCAAACTCTCAGATTTTACAAAACACAACAAAATACAATCGTGATCCAAAGATAAATAGTACTGAGACGTATACGGTGACGTTTATATAAGGTGCCCCTTGTTTTTTAGCCCATTTTAAATAATCAAAGCAAGAGGCACGTAGGAAATGCATTTTAGGCGTTGAAAACTTCTACCGTTGCCTCAAAATCCGTTTCCATCTTTAATTGTAAAATTTGATTATAAAATTTGAAACTCAAATTGAACAAATCTATAAACATGTAGAAAAAATAAAAATAGACATTTCACTTAATATATGTTACAAAATGCATTATTTTAAATCTCAAATTTTTTTTTTTTTTTACATATCCAATATCCGGAAGTCCATATAATTAATTGGAAAATTTCCTAACATTGAAACAAACCTTTTTTATGGGTTTTTGAACAGCCCCTCATTCCTGTATTACAAGTTTGACGCCTCAATAAAAAGTGCTCTCTTTTATCGTCGAGTAGAGAGAAATTTTGGAGAAGCGGATGGAAACAATCATAAAAGATGGTAATGGCAAATATGACCTTCTTTAAAATGACTGACTTAAATGGATTTGCTTGACCCATATTTGCCCATACGCTCCGCCTATGAACTATTTATAAAAATAAAAAAAGAAAATAGAAAAATAGCATCCTTTAGGGGAGAGAAAATTATGTGATCACTGTCCGTTCATTTTAGATCTAAGCCGTTAAGAATTGAAAATCAATTCTCTTTTTTCTTTAAAAAAAATCACTCATTCGGTAGTAATGATGCATCCTTGAAATTTGCAATTAAAAATTTCCCTCAAGGTCCCTATCTGACACTATTTTCGAATAATGAAATCACATTTCCCTGACACTATTTGAAAGCGTGATTTATTTAGATCCTCTGTTTTATAAAAACCGCACCCCATATATATATATATATATATATATAGGTGGTGGGTTACTTTTATATTATAAAAAAAAGAAATTTTATATAATGAAATTATTTACTTTTGATACAAGGTGGTCACACAATTCCTTACAATCATTTGATGAGAAATTTGATAGCTTGGATGTGTCACAAAGTTTGAAAAAATTTCCTTTAAAGTTTGAGCTTGGTCAATGGAATAATTGCAGCCACCTAATTTCACATCCAATGGTTAAGATTAATGTGACCCCATTGTATCAAAGATAAATGGTCTCATTCCATACTTTCTCTAAAACGAAAATGATTTGATAGGGGTGCTGCTCCATCAAAATCAATAAAGGCTCACCTTGTAACTCATCGAATATTGCAATTCAAGTATTGGTAATCTTTTAAATCGATCATCTCGGATTGAATACTATGGTAGTGAAAAAAATTAGGATTTGAAGCTCTAAAAATAGTGTATTACTAAATTATCTTGACAGTCCATTTTGCCTTAAAAATAAGTGTTCAAAGATCCACAGGAGCTATACCATATTTTTAGTTTCAAAATTTACGATCGGTGTCAGAAATTGATTGCAGAGCCATTGATACCCCTTCGAAATTTTAGGTAAGTGAACTTCTAAAAACCTCGATTATGAGCCTGAAGGACCACACAAACCCTAGCAAATCATAAGCAACTTAGACCCAATATAATTGCTCCAAAATTGTCAAAAACTATGCCAACTTAAAGTAAAGTCTGAGATTTTCTAACGGTCTTAGAATCACTTAAATTCGACTTACAAATAAAATGATCTAACACAGGACAATTTATTTTTTCCAACGGTCTAAGAATCACATGAATTTGACTTACGGATAAAACAATCTAACAAATGACAATTTAGTCCCTGTGAGACCAAGTATCGGGCCACTAGCCAGTCCGCAACTCGGCCCTGCAGCCCCAGACGTGGCTTCATGATGCAGTAGTGTTTGATGAGACAGTAAATGAATTATATGATGCAGTAAAAGTGTTTTCTTTAATTAGATAAGACAAAAACTTTAAGATAATTTCAAAAAATTCCAAAACATTTTCTAAAAAAATCAAGAAATATCACCAATTGAATCTTATAAATACGTCCTCTTCATAACCCAAAAAAGAGACTAAGAAAGGAGATCAAGAAATCCGTTAGAAATTCTTGAGATTATAAAAATAGCCTCAAAATACCAAAAAATAGAAGAAACCTTTAGAAAATTTCTAAAAAAATTTAAAAAATCTCTAAAAATCACAGAAAATTCCAAAATTCATATTCAAAATTTAGATATTCCAAAGCCCTAAAAAACTAAGGAAATTCTTCTCCAATCCCTAGAAAAGCCTAGGTAGAGATACCCTAAAAATTAGGAAAAATCTCCAAAAATCACAGAAAATCCCAAAATTCATATTCAACTAAATATTCCAAAAACCCTAAGACAATTGAGGAAATTCTTCTCCAATCCCTAGAAAAGCCTTAGTAGAGATATCTCAAAACCCTAAGTAAATTAAGAAAATTATTCTCCAATCCCTAGAAAAGCCTAGGTAGAGCCTATCTAAAAATCACAGCTTTTTCCCATGCCTTAGAACTCTAGATCTAGGTCAAAGAACTTTAGATCTACTTATTCCAACAAGCAAAGGTAAAAAAAAAAAAAGGAGAGATGGTGGTGTAAATAAGTAGAGCGGCATTTTCAAGCCCGAAACTCTGGGTTTTGGGTTTCTAGAGGTAAGTATATCTTTCTTTGCTTTATTTAGTTTGTTTTTCTTCATTTGATTATGTGTTTTATTTTATTTTTTTTAGAAATTTATTTATTATAAGATTTAATTAAATTTTAAAAACATTTTAGGTCAAAATTTGGATTTTGAGCTAGCGCTGCCAGTGGACTCAGAAAAAGACCGGATTTGCCATATTTGTATAGAAATGGGATTTTTCTGAGCCCATAATTCAAACGATACATTTTCTCTACCTTTTTAAAAAATAACTCAGTTTTTGCTAAGATTTGAACAGATCTCATCCCAAAGATCATCACAGGTCGGAGCGTAAATACCATCATGTAGATTTATATTGCCAAAAGTGCTTTCCGAACGAGGATTTGTGTTGAGGCTTTATTTTATTTTCATATAGCTTAGGCTTCCTAGAAACCTCATCCACAATAAAATATGAAGTAAGAAGAAGAAAACATACATAGGTGGTGGGACCACTTTTATATAGTAAATATGACGTAGGAAAAATGAAAACAAAAAATAAGGAGAAAATATCTTCATACATACCATTTCCCCATTGAGGGTTTTAGAAACTTTCTAGCGGCATAGGTTTTTTTTTAAAAAATCATCTTTTAATCCTTTAGACCCAAAAAAGTATATCTTCTTAGCCTTTAGACCCAATTTATCATTTTTAACTCATCATGGTTTGCCCAAACATAAATTAAAAAGGCACCTCTATATGTCTACTAAATTTGTATCTCCATATACATCTTTATCTCTATATATAATGTCTCAACAACAAAAATCAGTAGTATAGAGAGAAAAATAAAGATGTATAGAGAGAGGTTTAGTAGACATATAGATGTGTCTTTTTAATTTTTGTTTGAGCAAAAAAAAGAGCTGTCAAAATAGGTAAATTGGGAACAAGGGGTTAGAAATATTTTCTAGATATATGCCATCATAAAGTTTTTAAAAGCCTAGGAAATGGTATATGAAAATGGGAAATGGTACACCAAAATGGGTTGTACAAAGATATTTTCCCAAAAATAAATGTAGGAATTAGGATATCTCGGTTGGTCTTTTGTGGAACCGGGCCAGAACCAGTTATCAACCGGTCTTCTCTGACAGAACCGGCCGGACTGGAGGTAACCATAGGGGAACCAGTCGAATCTTGATAATTTAGAAGATCCAAATTGGCCTAGCTAAAACTTGATCCGAATCGGTTGGTTTTGATCCAGATCACCGATTTTTAAGATATTGAAACATCTACAATCCAAACCCACCAATTTGGGGGTTAGGCCGGATCTCGATATATTATAAGATCAGAATAGGGTAAGTAAAAATCCGATCCGGATCACTAAGTTTTCAAACTTTATGAGAGATAAAAAAAAACCATTAAAGAAACTCCTCTCGTCCTCGTGTTTGGAATATTGCACTCCATGGGGACTCCCGCACCGGATGGTGCGGCATATACTTACCGTAGTAATCCCTCGAAATAGCATCCAGCGAACATAAATTAGTACGGCAAGAGACTCGTGATTAATCATCAATTATCCCGGTAACATAAATTATTACAGTAAAGAGACTCATGATTAATCATCAATTATCCAGGTAACATAAATTAGTACAGTAAGAGACTGATTGATCATCAATTACATTTATGATAACATCTTAATTGTATTTTTTTACCAATTTCAAATTATTCATCGTTCCTTTGAAAGAATTTCAAATAGCCCATCAAATAGTAAATTAAAATGCGTTATTAAATTTGTTAAAATTACACCAACATAAAAATGTTATATAGTTTTAAATTAAGGTGTATTTTGATAAATTTTAGTTATAATTCTGGAGACTAACATACCATTATAGCTTGTCTACCCTAATTAATTGAGAAAAGATTATGATAATGAGGAGACTACCTTACAATTATCACACAAGTTTTGTAAGCACAAAGTATTTTTTTTATTTTATTATTGCATTTTGCTTTTTGAGTTCTCACGCTAATGTGAGGAAATTACGTTCTCAAATTTTTGGATCTGATGAATGGGTTTTATCCAAGGAGAATGTGCCTGGGAGAATATATAATCCTAAGTTCATGCCGTGCTCAAACAGGAACATATTATTGTACATTAACTATTTTAGGCAAAACAATTAATTACTCTTCAAATATCGGATCCCAAAATCTGAGGCTCTAAAAGTAAGGGCTGGCTTCACACGAGGGAACAAATGGGCAGCACACTATAGCAAGAGCAATAAAATTTCTCAACAAACCTTTGGGTGCCTATACACTAGACAAACCTTTGGGTTTGTATACGAGACTATTTACCATTAGTATAAGGAGGTCACAATCAATCCTAACCATTTGATATTATTGATGGTTTATGGTGTGTCATTAAGTTTGAAAAATTTATCTTTGAACTTAAAGGCTCGTCAAAGATATACTTACAACCATCCGATTTAAAATTTGATGGGCATGAGTAACTCTAACCTCCTTGTACTAAAAATAAATGATTTGTTTATATACTTTTCCTAAACCTTTATGATAATACATAATAAATCAAATAAGGGTGAGGTGTGTATAAGGTGTCAACCTTCAACAATCACGGTAAGGTGCACCTCAAAATCTCGTTAAAATGGTACAAATCTAGTAGATCTATGAACACTTGAAAATCCTAAAAATGGACGGTCCAAATAATGTGTGCTAGATGTACTATTTCCAAAACTTAAAATTCAATTTTGGTTTCAAGATGGAGGTCAAGATGGATCGATTGAAGAATTTTCTAGTAATGAAACAACAGTTTCCGATAGGTTTTTTAAGTACGGCTTACTTCTAGGGTATAAGGTTGATTTTCATGAAAATAATTTGAAACGTTTAAAATAAAAGAGAACGATGTACAGGCACAGTTTAAATTACTTACATCAAACGTGTACCCATAAAAGAATGGGTGCGTCTATAAAGTTGCAACTTTAATCAATCGAATTAAGGCGCACTTCCAAATTTTATCATAACATGTGTTTTTGTGGTATTTGTTTTTAGGATTATCTTAAAATCTATTTTCATATCTAATTAAAAAATTTTAAATTAAAAAAAGCGTTAAAATCTAGTAGATCTATAAAGACATAAAAATCTTGAAAATAGACGGTCAAGATAATGTGTTCCAAGATGCACTATTTCTGTAATTTAAAAACCCTTGTTTCTTTTTTTATATGTATACATCTCGATGTCGAGATAATCAATTAGAGGATTTTTCAATATTAAAACAACATTTTCGATACATTTTTTGAGATACATCTGTAATTCTACATTTTGAGGTTGTAACTTACATAAACTTTTCCCTAAAAGAATTTATAAATTTTATTTAAAAATGATTTTTATTTAAAATTCAGGTTATAAATTTCTTTATCTGTTGAACCAAATAAAAAATAATTTGAATAAAAAAGTTGAACAAAATGTCTTTATATTATTTTAATCAACTTTTTTGTTCAAAATAATTTTTATTTTATACACAATATAAAAATACGAAAATACCTTAGATCTCGAGTAAATATCATTGTTAAATAAAAATAAAAAATAAAAACAAAATTAGGCAGTTGCACGATACCCGTCTGAATAACTGATGGTCCCTACGTTTGTCACTCTAAAACAAAATAGATGATCGAAATACGAAACTCAGTTGTTTGAATGCACACGCTTGCAATAAAGTAAGAGAGTGATGTGTCACAAATTCAGTGTATATGAATGTCAACTTGCATCCTTTTTATAGAGAACCAGATGCCCTTTCATTGACTTTGTTTTATTTCGGGTGGACGCATAAATCGTTGCTTTATTGTTCTAAGTGTTAATATTTTTGGTTGCGTAAAATGTATGAAGTATAAAAGAGATATAGTGGCACAAATTCAGTATATTCGAAGGGAAGCCCTTTTATAGAGAACCAGATGCCCTGTGCAAAGTGTCAATATTTTTTATTTTATAAAGTATTCTTGTGTACTTTTTAATTTATCATATATTCGTATGTATCTCAAAATAACATAGCATTTTTTTAGTTTTCTTAAAGCTTTATTTTATAGAGAAAGAGAGCCATACGTTTATTGTCCCATATTGAAGATAAGAGAAAGAGAGCCAAACGTTTATTGTCCCATATTGAAGATAAAGGGTGTGAATTGAGTGGTAATTTAGTGTAGGCATACTCATAGTTTAAATTGTTAGAACACGGGTGAGAATGATATTGTACATTCATAGCACCGAGTGTGCCTGGGGCGTGAAGGGCCGATTTTTGTGACGATCATGGCAGGTTTTTTCTCTTCTCTCTCAAAAATACAAGATCCTATTCTTTTGATTTACAAAAGGGTGTGGTTTGCAATCTTAAACAATCCAATTAAGGTAAGGTGCACCTTCAAATTTTATCAAAACGTGTAATTTTGGCGTTAAAATTTCTTAAGATTATCTTAAAATCTATTTTTTATCTCTAATTATAAAATTTGAACCTCTAAAAATAGTTAAAATCAAGTAGATCTATAAACATTTGAAAATCTTGAAAATGAATGGTCTAGATAATGTGTTGCACTCTAAAAATGATTAAAATCAAGTAGATCTATAAACATATGACAATCTTGAAAATGAATGGTCTAGATAATGTGTTGCAAGGTGCAGTATTTTTGGGACTCAAAATCTTTTTTTTTTTTTATATTCATATATCTCGATGCCGAGATGATTTATTAGAGGGTTTTTCAACATTAAAACAACCTTTTTTCATGGATTTTTGAGGTGCATATGTAATTCTACATTTTAAGGTTGCAACCTTATATAAACTTTTTCCTTTATAAAAAAGGATTTTTATGTTTCTCTCACTAAAATGCAAAATTTTGGTACTTATGAAGGAGGTGCAACAAGAGACCTTTTATATTTTTGTATCCCAAGAACGAATTCTTTTTTTTTATACATAAGGGAGTTTGATTAATTGGTTTTTTTTTTATTTTTCTTGCCCCGTTTCATCCAATTGATTTCCATCACAAAATAGGCCACAAATACCTTCACTCTCTCCCGTGCATGTCATCTGCTCTATATAAGCGTCTTCTCTCATTTCTTTCTTATCCGTGTTAGAAAACACGATCCGGGAACGGAATCTTGGGTATCCATCTCTAGCCGGGTATGTCTCGGCCGGGCTAAAATAGATTAAAAAGAATAAAAAAAGCACAAAAAAGCAAAAAAAACTATGAAAAGTGTGCTTAAAGTATAATTAAACAAAATACATTCAAACGATATTAAAAAAGTAGTGAAAAAGTGGATTTTAAATAATCAATTTTACCCAGTGGTATTGTAAAAATAATCTAACTAAAAAGAAAAAAAAAGTAAAAAACAGTATTTGTGGTCAAAATAGCAAAATACTTGTCATCTTTTCCAAAACAATAGAAACATTAAAAAACTATTATAAATAAATTTCTTATTTTTTTGGATTTTTTATATTTTATTTTTTATTTTTAGTACTCTTCGCTTGACCAGTCTAACCGGCCAAAACTGACCATAGCAATTAGCCGGTTCCTAATTACTCAAACCCAACGGGTTTTGCCAACATTGGTAAATACCATGAGTTGATTTCGTTGTATATACTTAAGCCTTCCTATTCCAACTATACTAACAATGGACTAATCTCACCGTTTCTTTTTCTAAGATAAGCTTAAGATTATGTTTTATAAAACTACATTATGAACTTATAGCTTTATTACTCTATAGGGTTATTTTATATATATATATATATGTATATATATATATTTAGATCATTAGAAAGGATGTGATATTTTTTAATCATTCTTTATATGCTTATCATATTTTAGTATATTTTTTTTTGTATTTTTAAATTTTTTTCAACACTATTTTGACAGCCCGGGACTTGTCCGATTAGAGCCGTTGAATCGGCTGGTTTACCGGTTAGGCCGGTTAAACCACTTCTAGGCCCATGTCCCGTTAACTGTTTTGATTCGATTTTACGAACACTAATTTCCACAACTAAAAATTCGTATGAAAATTTTACATTTTAAATTAATGAATTTTACTTTAGAAATCTTTTAAAATTTTCTACAGTTTGCATATCATCACTTCAAAATTTTAAATATAATTTTATGAATTATTATGCATCCATAATTATTCATAACTAATTTTTACTATTATTATATACTTTAGAATGTTAGAAAATATTCTTTTGTCTTTACCACAAAGTAGGAACTCAACTTTGTATATTTTAGGAGTTTTTTAAAGAATCTATATTTTATAGTGTGATGTTTAAAATTTATTGAGATTCATGATTAATTTTTATATTTTCTCTAAAAAATTATTATTATTATTATTATTATTTATAATTTTATATGCAACATAAGTAGTCCAATTAATAGATATGAAAAAACATAATGCTATATAAGCAAATGATATCTATAGCCTACGAAACCTTTTGCTCTTTTTCGCATCATTTAGTAACATTCAACGAATCTCCCTCCACAACCAGGTATCCTAATTCCAATATTTCACAACCCAATTTGAGTCCTATCAAATTTGCTTTTACTTCACCACAAGGCCCAGCATAATAAAAAAAATTATATGAGAATCCCTAAGACCACCTGTACTAACAGGTCTTTGGTTATCTAAGAGAAATTCTATCAAAAAGTTCAATTTAAAACAGGCAGGCACCGGAGGATTCCATATAATCTTTTGGTCTAGGGATAGGAGCGGCTTGCCAAACCGACATTGATAAGGTTGCGTTTGATAACTTTTTCTGTAATTTATCCGGAATTCTTCTTGATGCTGACTTTTTTAGAATCAGGGAAAAAAGTGAAAATTGGTAGTCTAAAAATTGAAAACCCTGTTTGATAAATTGTGATATTGTTATTTTCACTTGTTTAGTTGTGGGAAAGCAAAGAACTGCCTATTTTAACCGATCGTTATGTATTTCATTGATTTATTATGTAAAATATATATTTTAAATAAAATTTTCTTGCTACACCCATCTAACATGTTTCTTATAATGTATGGTTGATATTGAAATTTGATCACATATCTATGAAATTTTTGCCACTTGTTGCCCCAATTTTGTACTAATCCCATATGCCACTGCCCAATCTTTTTATCACGGTTGCATCAAAGTTTTTGCTCTCTCTAGAGATAATAATGGGTTAAGATTTTTTTTGAAAAATTGGGGTACTCTATCTCTCCCCAAAATCGAAAAATTTATAATAAAATATTGTTAAAATGACAAACCACCCAATAATTGCTTAAGGAAGTCAAATGAATGATTTATCAATAAAATGGTCGTCAAACCACCGAATAAAAGAGTCGGGGATTCAATGATGGGGTGTCTTTGGTCTGCCACTTTTCTCAAGAAAATAGTGAAATGGAGAAAAAAACAATTCAGACTTTCTCCAATTTCATTGCTCTCAAACATGTGAAAACCACAGCACCTGAGAATTTGTCAAACGCCCCTCACGTACAACATGACATCCACTTTCCATTCTCAATTGCAATCAACAAATCTCGTGCAAGGCAGTGCTCCTGTGGGCGTCTTAATAATTATATTTTTTACATGGATTTTAAGACTTATTTTTAAGGACATGTAATATCTAACATGGAGATCTTGAATATGAAAAAATAAATAAATTTTAACACCTAAAAATAATAATTCTCGTAAAAAAACATTTAGACGGTTAGTTTCGATTGTTTTTGGATGGAACACCTACTTGTATCCATCTTTAAGATGGATGCTTTACACTTTTTAGACTGCATATTGTAGATTTGCAATAATAGAATAGAAGAATCAACAAGACATATACGTGGTTCGGCAATGGTGCCTACCTCCATGGAGGATAAACCAGTATCTCATTAATCGGGATTACCTTGGTTTACCAAATATTTATAGAGTTACAACTCTTGCCTTTTAGGAAACAAATCACATTACAATAGTAATCCCACAAAATAGGAAACTTAGCAAACTCAATATAAGAAACTTAGTATCTTTTAAAATACAAGATAGGAAACTTAATATTTGGTTCCTATAACTGTCAACACTCCCCCTCAAGGTGGTCCGTAGATATCAATCGAGCCCAACTTGAACAATATCTGATGGAACTTTGTTTTTGTCATAGCTTTGGTAAACACGTCTGCAAATTGGTTTTCACTTCGAACATAAGGAGTACTAATAATTTTTTACTGAACCTTTTCTCTCATAAAGTGACAATCAACTTCTATGTACTTGGTTCTTTTATGAAAAACTAGATTATCGGCTAGATGCATACCTGCTTGATTATCACAGAACATCGTCATTGGATTGACCGTTGGAAACCCCATATCTCGAAATAAGTATTTTAGCCATATCAATTCACTTGTAGAAGAAGCCAGAGCTCTATATTCGGCCTCTGCAAGAGATTGAGCAACTACATTTTGTTTCTCTTTTTTTCAGGTAACTAAGATTCTTCCGACCATTGTACAATAGCCAGTAGTGGACCTTCTGTCAATTGGACTACTTGCCCAGTCAACATTAGAATAACCAATAATATTAGTGTGAACATTCGATTTCAACCAAATACCTTTACCGAGCGACGACTGAAGATATCTAAGAATCCTATCGACAACCTCTATATGACATGATCTAGGAGCATGCTTAAATTGGCTCACAAGACTAATGATTTAGTCTCGTCATAATCAAATAAATCAATCTGCCTACAAGTCTATGAAAGGGGCCTATATCTTCAAGAGGTTTTCCATTTGTTGAATTAAGTTTGCAATTAATATCAATAGAAGTGTCAACGGGTTTGACTCCTAGTTTTCCAGTTTCTTTCAACATAACTAATACATATTTCCTTAGAGGAATGAAGAATCCCTTTTTTGAATGTGCTACTTCAATGCCGAAAAAAATATTTTAGTTGACTAAGGTCTTTGATGTCAAATTTCTTGTGAAGATAATTTTTAAGTTGCATGATTCTTTCTTTATTATCATTTGTAATGATAATATCATAAATATAAATGAGTACAACTGTTGTACCTGAGGTCCCCTTTGTTATAAACATCGAAGAATTTTATGAACTTTTAAGAAACCCGATACTTATCAAAGCTGAGCTGAGTTTGGCGTACCATGCGCAAGGTGATTGTTTAAGTCCATACAATGTCTTCTTTAATTTGCATACAATGTCTTTCTCATTTTCTTTAGAATGGCCTAGAGGAAGACTTATATAGGTTTTTTCTTCAAGGTCACCATGTCAAAAGGCATTTTTAACATCCACCTAATGTAGAGACCGCCCACAATTAAGTGTGAAGACAAAATAACACGGGCAATATCATCTGGACAACTGCTGTAAAAGTATCTTTATAATCAACTACATAAGTTTGAGTAAATCATTTGGCACCTGACTTTATGCCTTTCAACAAGCTCATCACTATTATATTTGATTTTATAAACCCATCTACATCCAATTGCTTTCTTCCCTATAGGTAGCCTGACAATGTCTCAAAAATGGTTTTTGTCAAGTGTTTGAAGTTCCTCTTTCATAATCTTCCTCCACACAAGTTGAGAAATAATATTTTGAAAATTGGTTGGCTCAGAATTATTAAAAATAGAACTAAAAAAAACAAAATAGGCAGGAGAGATATTTTCATAGGAAATATGATTTTGAACATGATAAGAAACTGCATGGTAAGTATAAATTTCTTAAAGTCTAGATGAAGGTTGAGAGGTACGAGAAGACCTGCACAAGGGGGGATCAGGTAGGGCCACGACTATGGCGAAGTCTTCTTCTTCCAAACCAGTTTGATGCGTTTCAGGGATATCTTCAGCTTTGACTTGATCGTCATGACTTGTTCCAAGTGTGTTAAACACATCACTGGTACCAATATTAGGCAAGGGAAATGACATCTTGAACACTCCCCTTGAGTCCTATTTTCTAAACTACTTTCTAATGTGTCATGGAAATAAGTCTACGTTTCAACAAATTGAATATCCACGGAAATATACATTTTTCTAGTTGTGGGATCATAACATTTGTATTCTTTTTAAATAGAGGAGTATGCAAGAATAATACATCTACTTGAACGTCTATCAAGTTTATTCTGGTTGTTCCCAGCCACATGAACATAAAAAATGCATCCAAATACTTGCAAATGAGGCAAATTAATATTTTTATTTTTCAAAATTTCAAGGGGAGATTTATCCTTAAAATTTTTTACCTGGAATTCTGTTAATCAGATAACAAGCAGTTAAAACAGCTTCAAACTAATAAATTTTTAGAATATGCATCTGAAACATCAAAGACCTTAGAGCTTAAAAAAGATATGTATTTTTCCTTTAAACAACTCCATTTTGCTTAGGTGTTCCAACACATGATGTTTGGTGTATAAAACCAAAATTCAATAAATGCTCAGAAAACGCTTTGTTCACATAATCTATGCCATTATCAGTCCTCAGAAATCTAATTTTACCATTGTATTGAGTAGAAACAGTTTGGAAAATTCTTTGAACACATGAAAAACTTATGTTTTTTATTTCAATAAATATACCCAAGTAGCGCCGAACCAATCATCAATAGAAGCAACAAAATATTTTAAACCGGTATAAGAATCAACTGGGGCTGGTCCCTGTACATCAAAATGTATCAAATGAAAGGGTTCATTTGAAACATGTATAGAAGACTGAAAAGAAAGTCTTGTCCTTTTTGAGAATTTACAGACTTCATAAGAATGAGAGTTTAAAGATAGAGATGACATTAAACTTTTCAAAATTTTATCTGAAAGGTGTCTAAATCTCCAATGCCACAATTTATTAATATCAGAATTATCTTGACTGACAACCAAAGCCTTATTCTCTTGATTGAATAAATATAGCCCATGAGACAGTATTTCTTCACCAATCTTCCTCCCTGTGGCCCGGTCTTGGAAACTCACAGAGTTGGGAGAGAAAATAACATTGCAATTTATGCTCTGAATAATTTTTCTAAAATACATCAAGTTAGAGGAGAATGATGACATAAAAAGAATTTCAGAGTTTTGAGATTTGGAGAAGAAATTGGTCTTACCAACACTATGGATAGGAATCAAGGAACCATTGGCGATAGACACAAGGTTCATATGTTCATCATTTTTTAGGTTGGATAGACACTGTAAATTATTAGTCATATGATCTGTAGCTCCTGAGTCTATTATCCAATAAAAAGTATCACAAGAAGACATAGAAGTAGAAGGGTTACTTGTGTCCGAGAATAGAGAAGAATGATCTTATGTGGAGGAAGGGTCATTATTGTTACTTGGTTACCGATAATGATCACAGTTGTAGTGATGAGTTTGAATGGTTGCGATTTGAGCTGTAGATCTGTTGGAGTCTCTACCTCCACCATTATTTTGAGGCATTTTTGTTTCATATTTTTCATTATTAGCAATCAAAAAAGATTTCTCAACATTTTTTTTAGAGGTTATGGAATCAAGATTCGTGATTTTCTTCCTAATTATGTATCCGAGTTTAAATTTTCCAAAGAGAGAATGAAAAACAGCTTTCGACCAAACAAAATAATTAAGCCCATTCAAAAAGACAATTGTAAATTTCATGTTAAAGTTAGATTTAGAGTTTTCCATTACAAGAGCTAAAAGGAACCGGAATACTACCTTTATCAGTAAAAGAAAAGAAAAAGGGAAATACCTCAATCGAAACCAGCCAAAGACCAAAGGTGATAGAAGTTACAATTAGATATTTTTGGTAAACCAGATAATGAAGTTGAGTCTCAAAATCAACAAAGTGGTACAACCAATCCCGTTTTCAATTCATGTACTAGATAACTTCTCGAAGTATCTTCTGGAGATTAAAAACATCTTTGAACCCACTCTCCGAGTGTCCTTTGCAAATCACGTTTGCAAAATTACATACCCTCTAAATTTGCATCTCGCCCAAGTTGCAAAATTTGCAAACCCAAGAGGCAAGATGCAAGATGATTATTGTCCCTCCAAGATGCAAGACGCAACAATAACGGCACGACAACTGTAAGATGAATAAGCGGGACGTAAGATGTAGAAATATGGCACACCAACAACACCATGAAATCAATGGATGAAATATCCATAAAAAAAAAATCTCCACCATCAAGAGAGATGAAAAAACGACTGATGAGCAACAAATTGTTATTGACAAATCGGCTTGTTTTAATACCATGTAGAATTTGCAATAATAGAAAAGGAGAAACAACATGACCATACGTGGTTCGAAATATACGTGGTTCTTATTTACCATCTCATTTTTTCTTATTTTTAATTTATTTTGTTAGATTTATGATTTTTTTTATTCAATCTTTCGTGTTTTTTGGATTGATGCTGGTTCTGCCACTAATATGAGAACAAATATATTTGTTTTTTAATAGATTTGGCCTTATATCAAAATTTTATTTTCTCCACTCTATCTCACTTTTAAAATTAATTTATGGTATGGATAAGAGGGATTTTCCTCTAAAAATCTCTCCGATTTATAATATAAACAAAACTCAATATCTAAAAACCTTAATATTTGGTTCTTATAAATGCATTACATATATGGTCCAACCGACATAAAACAAATTTCCTTAACATAAAAGCGAAACATGTCATTTCGACTAGTGGTGGTGTGGATAATTGCAGTACATATATGGTCCAACCGGCATAAAACAAATTCCCTTAACATAAAAGCGAAACATGTCATTCTACAAGTGGTGGTGTGGATAATTGGTCCTAATCAACTATGCATCATGGATTGTGATGACATAACGTGGACAGGCTATTCAATTCTGTACATGTACGTAATCTCAAATCCTCATTCGAAATAGATTTTTGGGAGACGGAAATCTTCATGATAGTTTTAAAATCAATTATTAATACCGATAATATAATTTAAAATTAAAAAAATAATATAATTCTTGCGGATTTATTAATACTTATATTTAAGGTAAAATGAGCGGTTTAGATAATTTATTATAATATATACTATTTTAAAAGCTTAAAATCCTCGTTTTTTTTATAACCATAATGCTCAATAAGACATTATTGATATAAAGGCTTTCTAATGCTCGATGCAAAAGATTTCTAATGCTCCAATTGCAAGTTTCCATGAATTATGAGGTGAGGGTTTATTTAGTTTGATAGGATTGCAACCCTATCAAAGTATTTTCCTTCCTTAAATATAGGGTTGTGCCCTAGGCCATACTCATTAAGGGGCCCTCAGGTAGGGTTAGCAATGGGTGGGGCGGCCCAGCCTGGTCTTATCGACTTGGTCCTAAAAGTTCGGGCCTGGGCCACAAACTCTAGTCCAAGGGCCAGGCTAAGGCCATTGCTAGCGCGGTTTGGCTTAGCCCGAACTTTTTTTGTTTTTTTTTTTTCATGTTATTTCTTTTTGTTTTGTTTTATTTGTTTTTGGCCCGGCCTAGCTTGGTGTGGCCCTTTGGGGATAAGGGCTAGGCTAGGGCCAAGGCTGGCCCGGCCAGGGCATTTCTTACCCTTGGGTGACGTTTTTTATCCCAGGTTTTGGTTTTATTAGGTAGGACTAGGACCGAGCACCCAGCCTATTACCAAGGGAATGGAGCTTCTAACGCCCTCCTTACCCCACATCTTTTGATCCTCTCTCTCGATAGCATCACGGCAAAGACTTTAGTTACAGGGGCTGCAATAGGTCAGGTTGGGTCTTAGTCGACCTTAACTCATCTAAGTCTCATAGCTTATACCCGACCTAGACCCGGTCGGGTCCAACTGACATGGACTTACTACGTTCGGGTCTAAGTCCTTTGGACCCAGAGCCAAATTGAGTTTTTTAAAAGATTAAAAACTTATTATATATTATTTAATATACTTATTTATTTATATATTTTATGGCTGGTCGGGTCCAAGTCATTGGGGCTTGGCTCCAAGCCGTAGGGTCCAAAACATAGACCCCGCCCAGCCCCAGTCAGTCGACCCTATCCGATTGCCACCCCTACCCAGTGAGAATACTCTGGGAAGAAATATAGTGGAAAGTTGGAAACTAGGCAGGGGCATTTGTTTTCTAGTGAGTGGAATTTGTACCTACCAAAAAGCCAAGTTTGTAACCTGTCATGTCTCCAACCCATCACATGGCGTGAAAACGTTTGGCTTTAGAGTGAGCTCTTTAGGGTGCGATAGATACGTCTCTGTAGTACTACATTGGAGGGTCAGTACCCTAGCGAGATCCAAATCAAAGGATAGATTACGTCACACTTTTCCCCTCCACTCATAAATACCAACCCCACGTCCAGACCCTTTAATATACCAACCCACGTCTTAGACCCCACTAATTTGTATAGGACCAACCCACGTCTTGACCCCACTAATTTGTATAGGACCTCAAAGGATTATCATTAAATTTGGCATGAATCTATAGAAAAATCAAATCTCACATCTATATGATAACTTTTTTAGATATCTATGTTAATTTTAATAGGGATCTTTTGGGGTTCTACATATATCGGTGGGGGAAGGTCTTATAGGATCATTACTCTTCTTACAAGGAGGTCACAATTATTGGATGTATAATAAAGTTTGAATTTTTTTTTTTTGGATGTTGAGCTTGGTCAATAAAATAAATGCAGCTACCCAATATTGCATCTAGTGGTCAACATCAATTGTGACCACTTTATACTAAAGATAAATGATCTCATTATATAATTACTCATATTATTGTAAGGACTTGAAAATTTGTTTTCATCCCGAGTTACAAAATTTAATTTTTTTTAAATAATATCCAAGATCTATAAATATTTGAAAATTTAAAAATAGACAATTCAAATAACTTGTTATATGTTGTACTATTTTTTACTTGAAATTATTATATTTTTATATCCATACATCTTGAAATCGAATTGATCAAAAATAAAGTTTTTTAATGTTTAAATACTCTTTTCTAGAGGATTTTTTAGGAACACTTCAATAGTATAAGGTTGAAACCTTATATAAGCTTTTTCTATACATACTTTCCACTTTGTGGACATAAAATTCAGCCTCCCACTATTTATAAGTTCATAAAAATAGAAAAAATTATATAAAGTGTGAAATTTATACCATAAAAGTGAGACACACCTCAAAAATCTATTAAAAATGTTGTTTTGACATTAAAAAAGCCTCTGATCGATCATCTCGACCTCAAGATGTATGGACATGAGAAATTATACAGCGCATCTTGTAACACCTTAATCAGACTATCTATTTTTGAGATTTTAAAGTGTTTATAGATCTACTCGATCCACACCTATTTTGGAGCTTTAAATTTCATAATTAGTGTGGAAACAGATTTTCAGACCATTGTAAGAGTATTCAACACCGGAAGTGCATCTTCCAAGAGGATTTGGAGGTGCATCTTACCTTGATTGTTTAACATGGGCACTTTATCTTATAATTTGCACTTACCTTCAATAATTGATTTTTATATATTATAATTTGCACTAATGTCTAATTTTTTGAGAACGTATAGTATATTTAAATTTTTAAAATTTTCTCCATTTACCCGGTTGAATTTTAAATTTATGGCATTCATGCTCTTCGACATCACAACCCTTTAAAAGAAATAAAAGGGTTCAACAATTAAAAAAATAAAAAATACCCAAATAAGAGAAAACCCAGCTTTTGAAGATCTTGTTTCGGCATCTAAAAAGGTTCTTAAATCCTAACAAAATTTGTGTATAATATGATGTTTTCTATAAAAGTAGGATCTCAAAAGTAAAATACGAAATATATAAAACGGATAACTACATATGGACAGGTTTTCTCAATGTGCTTATTCTGGTATGGTCATATTTTTGCAAAAAATTTGCGGTGACCACCGCCACCCGCGACCTTTTTTTATTGCAAAAAACATGTTTGGCATTTCTAATATTGGAATTTCTAATATTGGATAGCTGAGAAATCATGCGAGTTTTCAACCATGTGTAGTAGTAAGGGCCTGTATGTAACTACCAATACTGAACAAAAGTTATAAAAAAATAAATCGTACTTAGGATTTGTCAGATATTTGCAACGTTTGCTATTCGGTGTTTATGTCGAACATCTAACTTCCTTGTCCATCTGCCAATAGAAATACCATACCCGATGGTTTAAAAAACGGATCGGTGACTCGGATCGGGTTCCCAAAAAACCGATCTGGATAGGCGAATAGGCGATTTGGATCGAGAATCGGGTGATCGGTCAGAATAAAGTTTAAAAAAAAATCCGAAAAAATTATTAAAATTTATTATAAATATTGTTTTTTTAGGAATTCAATAAGAAATGAGGGTACTCCATTAAGAATTTTCATGTTTTTGAATGAATATGCGAATATTGATATGTTCTTTCCCTGCATGAACCGCCATTCAGCATTTAATTTACATCACACAAAAGGATAAACATAGAATTATTATGGAATAAGTATATCAACATACATGGACTACAATAAAGCATAAAATTAGTAACATATGATCTAAAAATAAAATGATATAGACGTTATTGTTCTTCTTGGTCACGCTGGTGCCATTGATTGAATTTGTTTAACAATTCATTGATTCGATCAAAAAACGAATCATCGATATTAGCAGGTGTCTGACTATTCCCAAATCCCTGAGTGTTAGTGTTTTATTGTGTTCCCAATCTAAAATCCCCGAAGATTGTCCATCCTTCATGCTCACCTGCACTGTCGTGCTCATCCCTACACTGTTGCTGTTGGGACTCGATATGTGAATAATATGGTTGGGATAGGGTGGCCTCAGAATCATCATCTCTCTCATTTTCTCTTTGAATAATATGGATTAAAAAAAAAAAAAACAAATTTTCAAAAAAATTGATCATGGATTAAAAAAAAAAAATCACAAATTTTCAAAAAATTCTATCATGGATTACAAAAAAAAATTCGATCATGGATTAAAAAAAAAAAATCACAAATTTTAAAAAAATTCTATCATGGAATACAAAAAAAAATTCGATCATGGATTAAAAAAAAAAATCACAAATTTTCAAAAAATTCAATCATGGATTACAAAAAGTTTGATCATGGATTAAATAAAATTCGATCATGGACTACATAAAATTCAATCATGGATTACAACAAAAACAAACAAAAAAAAACAAAAAATTCAATCGTGGATTACAAAAAAAGAAAAAAACAATTCGATCATGGATTACAAAAAATTCAATCATGGATTACAAAAAACTCTATCATGGGTTACAAAAAAAACAAAAAACAAAAAATTCGTTTATGGATTACAAAAAAAAAAACAAACATTTCGATCATGGATTACAAAAAAAAAACAAAACATTTCGATCATGGATTACAAAACATTCGATCATGGATTACAAAAAATTCTATCATGGGTTACAAAAAAAAAACAAAAAATCAAAAAATTTGATCATGGATTACAAGAAAAAAAAACAAACATTTCGATCATGGATTACAAAAAATTCGATCATGGATTACAAAAAATTCTATCATGGGTTACAAAAAAAAAAAAAAAACAAAAAACTTGATCATAGATTACAAAAAAAAAGAAAAAGAATTCGATCATGGATTACAAAAAAATCGATCAAGTATTACAAAAAAATCTATCATGGATTACAAAAAAAAAAATAATAATAATAATAAAATAAAAATAATAATAATAATAATAAAATAATAATAATAATTCCGTACGGGACTCGCCGATTCACTGTACGGACTCGCTGATTCCGTACAGTGAATCGACGAGTCACTGTGCAGAATCATCCGGTTCTCTCTAGAACCGGACGATTCCCATTTTTTTCGCCGATTCGATCCGTCCATGGCGATTCCCGAGTCGAACCGGGCGAGTCCGGTTCGACTCGACGTTTTTTTAAACACTGACCATACCTATTATAAGTTATTATTATTATTATTTAAATTTTTACTATTTAATTAGTATAATAAAATTTATGCAATTTATTAATTTTATTTATTTCTTATTCTATTTATTATTATTTGTATATAATATATATAGGAAAACTCTTCCCAACGCTTATCGGTGAAAATGAACTGTCATATAGAAAAACTCTTCCCAACGCCTATTGGTGAAAATGAACAGTGATTTCGTCTACCGTCATCACCATCCAAACTTCATCGCATGGTCACAGTTATCTGGTAGTTTTTCAATTTTCATTTGTTTTTCTTCAAATTCAAATTACTTGAAATTTGGAGTGAGTGCATCTTAGTGAGGTGCACCTAATAAAAATATAAAAAATAATAATTCATAAAATATAAATATATGGTCAATTTATATTTTACGAATTATTTTTTTTCATATTTTTATTAGGTGAACCTAACTAAGATGTACATACGCTCCAAATTTCAGATCATTCCGATTAGTAAAATACAAAATAAAAAATAAAATACTACTGGATAATTATGACCATGCAATAAAGTTTGGATGGTAATGAGGGTAGGCGAAATCACTATTCATTTTCGCCTATACGCGTTTTGTAGTATATATATATATATATATATATATATATATATATATATATATATATATTAGAATAGAAATTAAAAGACAAAATAAGTAAAATATCAAATAAAAGATAAAAAAAAAATCCATTGAAGAATAAAATGCATTCAAATACAAATAAAAATAAATAAAATTAGTTACATTAGTTAGATTCTATTATAGTTATTAAATAATAATAATTACGTATAATTGGTATGATTTTAATAACGCTAGACAGTTTAGGAAGTTGGGCTATTTGGTATAAGAAACAATAGACAACGCGCCTCTTTGGTTTTGGTAATACCAGGTAGGCGCTTACTAATATATATGGCAAAAAAACTTATGGGATTTCTATCTAGTGTTGAAAATGCGAACAGGTGGGCAACAATGAAGAAAGGTCCACATGGCGGGGGTCGTCTCCCCGTATATCTTTTTTTCCATCCATACCATAATAAACGTGTTGAAAAGGGAACACCACAATCTATTAAAAATCCGTAGCTGTAGAGGTAAGATGCACCTTCAGACTTTATCATGGTATATAATTTTGATATAAAATGTTATTAGGATTATATCAAAATCTATTTTTATATTTAATTATAAAATTTTAAATTTTAAAAATGGTTAAAATCAAATAGATCTATAAACATATGAAAATCTTGAAAATGGGCGGTGTAGATAATATGTTGTAAAATGAACTATTTATGAGACTTAAAAATCTTTTTATTTTCATGGTCATACATCTCGATGTCGAGATGATCAATCAAAAGGTGTTACAATAATAAAACTACCTTTTCCGATGGATTTTTGAGGTGTATCCGTAGTTCTACATATAAGGTTGCAACCTTCAATAAACTTTTTTCAAAAAAGAGATAAGTCCCGTTGGAGTATTGTTTGTTTACTCCCTAGGATAAAAACCCACATAAAATTAATTTTAAGACTCAAAATTTTGGGGATGTATCATCTTTTACCCAAAAGTTAACCTCAATAACAAAAATCCCTAATTGCACCCTCTATGCAATTGAAAAAATAGTGCCTCGAGATAGAATAGAGACCATACAATTTTTAGATGATGAGATCTAAGCGTTAGAAACTGCAAATTTCAATTTTTTTTTTTTTTATAAATAATCGTCTAGTGATTCAAAATTTTAGGTTAAAAAGATCCTCCGAAGTCGGTCTTCAAACAAGTGAATAGTTAATTACCAAAAAAAAAAACCCAAGTGAGTAGATGTAAACTATGCTCCCGAAGAAACATATAATTGGTGCTCTTCCATAAATTTGCTTTTTCAAATCATAGCTATCTTGCTATTAAGTAAAAAAAAAAGATAGGATGAATTGCGGTGCCAAGGATTCTAGATACAAAGAGTAGAAACAAAGGAGGACATTTCAGTGACGATCGGTGGAGGACGGGACGTGGTGTAAATGAGCCATCCATTTCAAAGTAATTTTACCTTCTTGCTGCACCGATACTATTCTCTTTACCAAAAAAAAAAGCAAATCGTGACTCAAAGTTTCAGGTACACAAGATCAAAGGCAAGAATGCAGTACACAAGGACAATTAAACAGTAAAGATTTATTCAGACAGTTACATGGAGGAACATGATTAAGAAAACCGCCATCAATAAAGTGGAATTGCATAACATGATTCATATAACCGACACCGACCTCGAGATGGGAGTATCATTCGGGGTTGCAGGTGGGCTGTTGCTCTTGATGTTCTCTCCCAGTTTTGGCCCTCCAAAATGATTCGACCTGCTCCTTGGTCCTCCAGGGTAGCCTCCCAGCTATCAGATCCCACCTGACTTTCAATTATTTCATACGTCTCAGTGAGAAAGAGATTCTTTCTTATTTCTGGTTCGTTAAGCTCTCCTAGAGATAGATAGAGAGTTGGGAGAGTTTGTTAAAAAAAGAAAAAAAAACAGATAAAAAGCTTATATTTGTTTGGATTGAAGAAGCAAGACCTTTCACCCAAGAGCTTGTAGAGCCTGGTTATGAGATCTTCTTCGTCCTCCGATATCTCGCTCGTCAAGTCCACCTCCCACCTCCTCCCTGAAAACAACTAAACCCCCTATTTACCTCCATTAATCCCAACTTGTGCTTGCCTGGGAAAACGGCCTAAGGGCAGTAATAATAAGTATACCGGCTGGCTCAACTGGCTTAATTGGACAAGTCTCGGTTGGTCAAAAAAGTGTTTAAAAAAATTTAAATATAAAGGAATTAAAAAAAAATAAAAAGTATGTTTAAAGTATGATCATCGTTGAAAATTGGTGAAAACAATGAATTTTAAAAATTCGATTTGTGCCTAAGGTTTTTTCTAAAATTTTTCAAAAAACAAAGATGAAAAAATGTAAAAATAGTTTTTAATGACCAAAACAACTTTCATTTTTTGCCAAAACATTCAGGAATACAAACAAATTTCTTATTTTTTGAGATTTTATATTAAATTATTTGATTTTTAGAAAAATACCTGATCGTATCACTAAAACCAGCTGAAACTAGAACCGACTAATGACCAGTTTCGATTTGAACCGTTCGATTTTGCGAACATTGATCCCAACTCACTGAAGACATGAGAGAGAGAAAGAGAGCCATTATTTTATGAGTGCAGCCGATCCCCACATGAGAGAGAATTGCAACCGCTTCCCACCAATGTATCCATGAGAGAGAGCAGCTTACCAGTGGCCGTCGGGTCAATTTCGTTTTCTCTCTGCTCTTCTGTTTCGTTTTCTTGAGGACAGCGAGGTTCTTCTCCATTTCTTGCCATGGTGACGGGTCTCTCTATATCCATATACTCTTCGTCCTCACTGTGAATTTTCTAGCATTTCATTTGATGTTTAAGGCGTTGCCCATGGGAATTTTTATCATTGTTAATGGTATACCCATGCCAAATTAATAAATTATAACAGGCATGTAGGGTCATGGATGACGACGGTTGTAAAGTAGGTCGAGTAGAGTCATGAATGATGTCGTTTGCTGGGTAGGGCCGTCCCGAACTAAATGTAAATTAACTGAAAGGGACGAAATGCCACCGCATCTTGTCAAGTGGCCCAAATTCCGCATCGCATGTAGATTTTTTTTATGTAGTTATGCATATCCCAATAGGATACGGTAAGGTTCAAATAAAGCTTAGATTTTATTTAATAAAAAAGTAAAACCTGACCTCATGATTCACCAAAATTGTAGTTGTGGCATAATTAGGATGCCCAGAAAAAAAGCACGATTTAAGCTCTAAAAATAGTGTATAATGTAATATATGATCTAGACGGTCTATTTTCAAGTGTTGGTGGACATCGATTTTAGAGCCATCATAGATATTTTTTATGTTTTAAGTATTTTGCGAATGAGATTTTGTGGTGAGGCTTTAGTTTATTTTTTATTTTTTTTATAAGGCCTGGGCCTTATAGAAACTGCATCTTTCACAAATTCTATACGTATAATAAATAAACCTATGTATTGAAAATCTAGTTTTGAAACAATGCGGCTTGTGTAGTTTATGGAAGATCCCAATATATAACAAATCCCTTGTTTGGCTATAATAAGTTGAAACCAAGTTTTGGCATCTCAATTCATAAGTTAACGATTACTTTATTATTTTTATTTTTAATTTCTTGGAAATATTTTTTTTTTGAACGAATAATTTCTTGGAAATAGGACATCCATAATGTGATTAACAAACAAAACGATTGATATCTTATATTGTAGATCATTTTAAAGTGGAATTTTAATATATATATATATATATATATATATTGAGAATCATCTCTCTCTCATACACACTCAAACACACTCTCTCTACGTTGTAGATGATTGTTAAAAATAAATCCTATAATTAAATAGACTTACGTAGGATGAGACACTTTAGCCAAAAGATCATGCACACATTTCTATCCATTTTGAGAACCATCGTTCAGGTTTCACCTAAAATTACATCTTAACCATAATACGACACAATCCTAGAGAGAGACGTTTAAACTTTAATGTAAATGAAGTCTAAAAATGCATTTGGCATAGGGCCATAGCCTTATGATCCTCGTGAGCCTAAACCACGTGCATAGGTTGCGCAAGGACTATGCTATCTTCAAAAACAATGCATAGGGTCATAGCCTTATGATCCTCGTGAGCCTAAACCACGTGCATAGGTTGCGTAAGGACTATGCTATCTTCAAAAACAATGCATAGGGTCATAGCCTTATGATCCTCGTGAGCCTAAACCACGTGCATAGGTTGCGCAAGGACTATGCTATCTTCAAAAACGTGATCCATGAGGTGCATAAGAGGCAAAATCACGTCTAAGGTCGTTTCATTTGTCTGTGCACAAGCAAATTGCAAAGATTGAATGCTTATACCGGCTCATCGGATAAACTTGCACTTTGTAATCATTTTTTAAAAAATGATTGTTTATAAAGATACTATATATCCTCTATACGAGGAGGCTACAATTATTTTTGTCCTTTAAATTTTAAAATAGGTAGTTATAATAATGTCATTGAATAGATACAATTTCAAAAAAATCTCGAATTTCATGATACACACTAAACCAGAGTAGCTGGCTCATGAAACCAATATATTTATTCATAATTTGAATTAACAGGTGGCCCAATGCGGAGTTATCATTTTGGGGGCAAAAAAGAAGCTTAGATGATTTCTATAAGAGGGGATCAGGCATGATACTCATCTTTTTTAAAGTCATCTTTATGAGAGTTATAGAAAGGGATCTCCAATATAGAGATGGGTTCCAAAGAGAAAGACAGACATGGCCTTTAAGAAAAAAGCGGTATTTTTATGAGTTTTGAATTGGTTAAAGTTTCACTTTTATAGAGAGAAAGTCTCTCGGTTGCCCTCGAAGTTATCTTTCCAGTAGCAGTAATGTGGTGGGAAAGATGATGTTGATCGACAGTGTTGTTTGGCCGAAAGAGCGGGTTTAGAAGAAAATATTGATGACGGTCTTTTACAGATGTTTAAGAACATATATTATCTCTTGTAACCCAAAACTGTAATCTTTATTGTAATAATGGATTTCTAGTGGTCGAGGCCCTGGATGTAGGCGTACAGGATGAACCACGTAAATCGTATGTTATTGTCGTGTGATTTTTATGTTTGTTTTATTTTTACACTCGATTTATGGTTCTATTCATCTATTCATATTTGCCAATCATGTACACGAACTTGGGTGAGATCCCAGCATTTGAGATTTCTTGTTCCGCAAGGGAGGGGTTCCCGAGAACTCTACTCATCTCCCACCTCTACCCTGCAACCAAATACACCCCCCATTTGCCTCCATTAATCCCAACTCATTCAAGACGTGTGTGTGTGAGAGAGAGTTTTGCTTAGTGCTTCAAACCTATCTTTGCTTCTTACCGGTGGTTATTGGGTTCATTTCGCTTTCTCCCTCCTCTTCTTTCTGCTTTTCGTTTGTAGAACAAGAGTCTTATTCATCACTTGGTGCTATGCTTAGAGCAACGGTACTCAAAGTTATTGCCTAGGGAGGTATCTTTATATGCCTTTTGTGATACCAAGTTAATTTGTATGATTGTGCATGTAATTTCAATGCCAAATTATTATGTTGCATCAGGGACCATATTAAAACAAATGGGCCAATTTCTTTGCCTATAGCCCTATACAGATCGAAAATCAGTGGGGACCAAACATATATTGGGATGGCATTGGCCTGATAGACGATAAGATGAAAGAAAATAGATTTAGGTGGGGAAATGGGCTAAAGTTGTAGTGTTCGCAGCTTACACCTTAGTCACCACATTGTAGTTTTGTGGTTTCCATTCCCACCACTAACATTGCCCCACTAACACCTTCAAAAAAGCTAACTCCTCATCTATTTGAAAAAGCGAGTAGCGGCTTGTCTTCTCCACTAAATTACCAAAAAAAGAAAAGAAGTAGACTTAGGTGTGTTGGCCATGTACAGCACAGACGCAGTACACCTATTAGGTGGTGCGAGTTGGTTCTAGTGAAAGGCTGAAAAATGATAAGGGGTAGGTTCAAAAGGGCATAGTTGAAAATAATGACAAAAATATTGAGAATTATAGCATCATTGAGGGTGTGGACCTTGATAGAGTAGAATGATGGATCATGATTTGTATATCCAACTCTAAATAGTTGAGAAGAGGTTTTGATGATGATCAATAACGACATGATTTCCCTCTAAAACCCTCTATTTACATTATCTTTTTTAAAAAAAAATTATCCAGTGTTCTTATGAGTCCTACCTAATCGTTGTCATCTAATCTTTATTCCAATTATTTGGGGTGGCTTTCATGATAAGATGTAAAATTTTACACTGGTTACCAACCTAACACAAACCATCTACTGTACTCAAGCTTGAGATAGGTTAAGGGAAAGTTTTAAGCTCCTCCTCCTTATTAGACCAATAACTTTAACCTAATCCCCACTCGTAAATCTCTTTTCTATTTTTTATTTTTTATTTTTTAATATTTTTCTACATCATGTAATCCTAACCGCCATCATCAATGTGCCATATATATGTAGGATAAATACGTAGGATAAATGATCAACTCTAGTAATACCTATTATAAAGACGGACAATCCATGTGTGAAAATGAAAAGGGGTGATAAAATGTCATTTGCCTCAATAAAAATAGGACAAAGTTTATATAGGGCTGACGCTCTAAACAATCAAATTAGAGCCCACCTAAAATTTTTTATTACAAGAGATTGTTTTGATTTTCAAATATCTTCAAATTGATCACCTCAGCATGAAGATGCATGCACATGAGAAAGAAATGGATTTCAAGTTTTGGAAATAGTGCATCTTGTAACGAATTTTTGGATCGTCAATTTTCAAAATTTTTAAGTTTTCATAGATATGTTCGAACTACACTATTTTTTAAGCTTTAAATTTTACAATTAAAAAGAAAAAAATATTTTAAGGTTATCACGAAGATTTCAGCATTAAAATCACAATTCTCGATACTATTTGAATGTGTGCTTTACTTAGATTGTTTAGAGCCTTGGCTCTATACAAACCGCACCCATAAAAATAAGGAAAATGGTTTGATAGGGTAGTAGCCTTCTCAAAATAAGTAAAATCTCATCACCAAAATCACCTAAAATTGTAATTCTGGTGTGTTACAACCTTCAAATCAATCATGTCAGCCTTGAACATTATAGTTGTGAAAGAAATTAAGATTTTAACTCCTAAAAGTAGTATATATAGTAGATGTAATGATCCTATAAGACCCTCATATACTCATGTGTAGGGCCCCAATAGATCACCATTAAATTTGACACAGATATCTAGAAAAGTAAATACCCACACCCATGTGATAACGTGTTTAGGTCTGTGCCAAATTTATTGGTGATCCTTTAGGGTAATACATACATGGGTGTGGGAGGGTCTCATATGATCATTACTCTATTTAGTAACACATTATTTACATTATTTATTTCGCCTTAAAAATAATTGTTCACGAATCTGTAAAATCTGTATCATTTTTTTAACTTCAAATTTCATAGTCAGTGTTGAAAACTGATTTTAGATAAAAACAATAGACCCGACCAGATTCAGGACCCGAAAGTACACCTGACCTAGTGTCTTGGTATGGGTCCAAATTTTGAACCCAAAAACTATTCAGGTCCGGGCATGGCCAGGCCCGACCTGTTGCCACCCCTATATTTATACTCCATCATAGAGATTTCTAATGTCCAAAGTGCTTTTGGAATGAGGATTCAAGATCAGACCTTACTCGGATTTCATAAAGCCTAAGCCTTAAAAAAACAGCATCGTATATCCTCACCACTGGAAATGGACCACACAAGTACGGTCTTGTTGAGTCATTACTTATTTTAGAAAAAGTAGTTGGTCATTATAAAGTTTATATGAGGATGCAACCCTATGATGTAGAACTACAAGTGCAACTCAAAAATCCATCTAAAAAGATAGTTTTAATGTTGAAAAGCTCTTTTATTGATCATCTCGACATCGAGATATATGGCCATAAAAAATATAAAGATTTTAAGTCTAAAAAATAGTACATTTTACAATATATTATCTACACCGTCCATTTGCAAGATTTTCATATGTTTATATCTACTTGATTTTAACCATTTTTTAAATTTAAAATTTTATAATTAGATATAAAAATAGATTGTGAGATAATTCTAAAAACATTTTACATCAAAATTATATACCATGATAAAATTTGAGGGTGCACTTTACCTCTACAACTATGGATGCATTCGTATGCCAACTACACCCTTTAGGAAGATGGAGAGTCTTGGTCTATTTCCTCATCATTTCAACATCATCATTTTTGTCTTTTTCTAATTAATTGTGCTAAGTTACATAAATTTTAGTTTTCTATTCTGTTCTATTAAAGGCTTTATCCTCAGTGAAGTCAAAACATGGTCTATTTGATGAATAAAGATAATAGGGAGGAGTGCAATTTCTCTAAGATTCATATGTAGAAAAGCAGTAAATAAAAATAATAATAAGCTTTAAAAAGCAAAAAATAATTTTTTTTTTTGAGAATTATTTAAGCTTTTGATTTTACTTTTTTTGTGGAAGGACAACATTAACATTCAAGACCATGTAGGGCCGGCTTAACCAAGCAAGTTTTGGGCACTAAAAAAAGGTACTAAAAAACTACAAAAAAATATGAAAATGATATTTAAAACATGATTAAATAAAACACATCCAAATGGAATTAAAAATTAATGAAAAAATGGATTATAAAGAATCAAGTTTTGCCCAAGAGTATTTTTTATATTTTTTAAAAAAGATAGAAAAATATAAAAATAAGTATTAATGGCCAAAACAATTTCTAATATTTGCCAAAATGATGAAAAAGAATAAAATTTTATATGGTTTTTTGAATTTTTTTAGAATTCCTAACCGGTGTACCAAAACCGACAGAAACTAGAACCAGTAGATCTAACCAGGGGTTGGAATCGATCACCCTCTCGCCATAATGCCAAATCTCGGCAGCGGAGTTTTTGACTATATGCATATGTATATGAAGAACCCTTAACAATAAAGAGAAAATTATAGGTACCTCTACTCAAAATCAACTTTCTAGACATCCTATCTCAATACGTTTTCTCTCATACTTTAAAACCAAATATTGTTTTTTCTTGTATTTACCCTCAGTCAAGAAGTGAATAATAAGATGAAACTGCCCTTACCCTCTCTCTACACAAACAAAAATATGCTTTTTGAACTCTCATTCTCTCTCTACTCTCTCTTTCTCTCCAATATGCATTGATCTCTGGGTTGAGATTTGTTTAAATCTTAGCAAAAACTGAGTTATTTTTTAAAAAACTAGAAAAAGTGGAGTCGTATGAATTATGAGTTCAGAAAAATACTAGATTTATACAGATCTGGTATTTTCTGAGTCCATAGGCAGCATCAGTTCCAAATCCGTATTTTGACTAAAAAAAGCTTCTAAATTTAATTAAATCTAATAATAAATTAATTTGTAGAAAAAATAAAATAATAAAGAGAATAAAATGAAAAAAAACAAATTAAATTAAACAAAGAAAGTGATACTTACCTCTAAGGACGCGAAACTCGGAGTTTCAGGCTTGGATCAGGCTGCTATTCTGATTTGCGTCACCATCTCTTTTTTTTTTATCCAAATTTCAAACATAAATTATGGGATTTTCTGTGATTTTTTTTTGGATTTTTATAATTTTTTAAGAATTTTTTACGGGTTTTGCCTATTTTTGGACTATTTTTTCAGAATATTTTGGATTATCTTGAAGTTTTTGTTTTATCTAATCAAATAAAACACCTTTCTTGCATCATAAAATGCATTTACTGCGTTATCAGGCCACACTTGGGCCTATCGGACCACATCACGGCTCGGCCTGCATCCCGATACTTGGTCTCACAGCGACTAAATTGTCATTTATTGGATTTTTTATCAATAGGTCCGATTCTTTGACTGTTGAAAAGTTCTAGGGCTCTAATTGAAGTTATGATAAGTTTTGGACAGTTTTGAATCAATTATATTATGTTTAGGTTGCATACGGTCTACTAGGATTTGTGTAGTCATTTAAGCTCATAATCAAAATTTTAAGAGTTCCTTTAACAAGAATTTCAAGGTGGTGTCTATACATCTCTCTCTTTCTCTACCTGCCATCTCTCTCCTCTCTCTACCATCATATCTCTCTCTTTACATGCCCTTTCTCCTCTCGTTCTCTTTTTCTCTCTCTTCCCTAGAATAATACACAGTCTAGCACACTAAGTGTCTGATTGTGTATTGAGTTATGAGAGGAGAGAGGGAGATAGAACAAGAGGAGAGATAAGAGGCAGGTAGAGAGAGCATGGGTAGAGGGAGAAAAAGAGAGATAGTAGAGAATGAGAGAGAGAGAGAGAGCTATAAAAGCTAACATACGTCAAATTTTTGTTTGTGTAGAGAAAAGTTAAGGGCAATTTTTTTAAAACTTGTTGGTTTCTTGACTGGGGGTAAATTAAAAAAAAAACAATGTTGGGATTTAGGTTGGGAGAGAAAAAAAATTGAGAGATAATATGTCTAGAAAGTTGTTTTCCCAACAATAAACACGATAAAAACGAAGAAAAATAAGCACCCAATACGTTAATTTAAAGTGGTTTACATTAATGGGTTATTTCTATGGGAGGGAGAAAATCAAATTCATTATGTAAATTTAAGGTTTCAACGATTAATGAAAGCAAACAATCTCCCAATGCACATATTTTATTTTCCTTATTTCACTCTTTTCCTTAAATCATTATTTCAGAATCTAAACCTCAATGATTTAAGACCTATTAAGAGCTTTCGATGATTTGGAGCTCCCTCTCAGAAATCCTCGCAATATTTTTCTCTCTTGGGATTTCCTTCTTAAGAGGGTTTCCACTCTTTCTTGGGTTTCAAGGTGGGTCTCTCTCTTCAATGCGCTCTCTACTATCTTGTGAACGAGTTTTACACGTTTAATCGTGACTCAGTTCATTCCGGGCCATTCTCGGTGCCTAACCCGAAGAAGCACTGGCTTTTGAAGAGGAAGATAAGAGACATTTTCTTGTGATGCCAATGATATATTCAAGCTTTATGCAGATTGGAAAGCTGAAGCAGAGATGCGATCGGATATCTTTAGAGAGTTTGCCTAATCGGCCCTGAAGAGATTGTAATATGAGAGAGATAGCAAAGTTAGTGATAAGACAGAGGGAGGCTACAAGATGTTTGGATGTGGACTGTAATTTCTATTTGAGAATAAGAGAGAAGGGATTTTTCTTAGCCAATTACGTACATACACAAAAAAAAAATTTAAAAAAAATGTAGGTAAAATGTAAAAAGGGAGAGTCCGATTTACTCAAAAACTACAACTAAGGATGTTACTTTACATTTTTTTTTTTGACTTTTTTCCAAAATGCCCTTGGTCCGGGGTTATCATCCTAGACCGATCTTAATTTTTCTCTTCTTTTAATTTTCATCGATGTGGAGGTTCCCATCTTTGGACCGCCCTGATTGTAGTATTACATTACATTATACGTAGTCGGAGGTCTCCTTTTCCGGATCACCTATAATGTGGTCAAGCACCACAGTGTCAACAATATGGGGATAGGGACCTCGGACTGCTAACTGGATTGAGCTTAAGTTAGCGGTCCGAGATGTCTATCCTCATACCTCCTATAATGTGGTTTAGCACCACAATCTGAGCATTCTAGATGGAGACCTCGAACCGGTCACCAATTGTCTTAAAATATAGGGCACAATGAAGAAAACTAAAAAAATTAAAAATTAAAACCTGTTTTGGGATGGTATCCTCGAACCGCATGGCATTTTAGGGACAAATAGAAAGTCTATGGTATCCAACTTTACTTGCAATTTTTAAATCAATTTAACTCTTTTTATGTCTTGCATACATTTTTTTTTTTTTTTATGTGTATGTAGTAGGCTTTCTTTTTTATTAAATTTTTTATTTATTTAATATAATTACAGTGACATCCAAGTGATGCATTTTGGTCCAAAATAAATTTAAGACATGCGGCATAAACAAAATTTTTGTTTTCCATTGTTACCACAAAAATATGTTTGGAGGTTTTATGGGGCTGTTATTGGTCTACATCATGGGGTCAACAATGTCCTCATGCTAATAGCGACGGTTATATATGTTATAGCACGCGTTATAAAATAGCTTGTCACATGCGATGTCGGGTTTCTAATTTCAACACATATAAATTGCTTTAACAATCATTACAAAATTAGAAAATTAATTTTTTATTTTTATGGGGCCTCTTCGGGCTGGATCGGCTCTATCAGGACCACAACATTTTTAAGGCTTTTTCTTCTTTATGTCCATTAGTCGGCCCTAGCCTAGCCCGTACATGGCCAAGATCAAGCCTATGCTAGTGCCTCTTCAAGCTGCACCGGCTCTATAAGGACCACAACTAGGCTAAGGCTTTTTCTTCTTATGTACATTAGACAGGCCCAGCCTAACCCGTACATGGCCAAGATCAAGCCTAGGTCGGTGCCTCTTCAGGCTGGGCCGGTTTTATAAGGACCGCAGTTAGGTTAAGGCTTTTGCTTCTTTATGTCCATTAGCTGGGCCTAGCCTAGCCCGTACTGGCCAAGATCAGGCCAAGGCCAAGGCCGGTGCCTCTTCAGGCTAGACCGACTTTATAAGGACCACAGCCAGACTAGGACAATGGCAAGGTTGTTGCCAATCCTAACTATAAGAGGACATTTATGTCCTTATTAGTATTTGTGTGTAAATAACAATATAAGGAGTATGTTAAGGCGTTTACAATATCGAGCATTTTATAATTGCACTCAACGAATTTTGAACACTTACATACATTCAAATGCAGTTGAAAATTAATGACAAAAATGGAATTTAACCCATTTTATATTTTCCAAGGGTAATTTTTAAATTTTTTTAAAAAAGATGGAAAAATATAAAAGTGAGTATTAATGACCAAAACAATTTTTAATCTTTACCATAATGTAAAGAATATTTAAAAATGCATTACAAATCAAATTCCTTATTTTTAAAATTTATATATATTTTGTTTGAATTTATTTTTAAAAAAAATACCGTTTGATCACCCTAACCACCCAAAACTGGAACCGGCCACTGATCTAACCGAGCGGTTAGCTGTTAGATCAGGCGATTTTGTGATCAATGGTGGAAATATATAATAGAATAGTAGATGACTAAATAATTGGCTTATGAATCTTGAGACTGTGTAAATTGCATATGCTGATCTGCCCTTCACGTTACTCTATGATGAGCTCGAAATTGGCTTATGAATCTTGAGACTGTGTAAATTGCATATGCTGATCTGCCCTTCACGTTACTCTATGATGAGCTCGAAAATGTGTGTCTCTATATTTATCTTTGTTCAAAGAACTCTAGGGCTAAGACCCATTTCCTGTTATTGCATAGCATTACTACAAATTTTGAATATGCATTGAACAGTAATTTGGTAAATCATACAACAATTAATATAGAGTGGTTTCTTATGATCTATTTCCTGTTATTACATAATATCACTACAAATGTTAAACACATGTTATTACATAATATCACTACAAATGTTAAACACATGTTGAAAATTATTTAGGTAATGTACGCGACAAATACAATATCTCTTGAGGCCTAGCATATTTTGGAAGCCATTTACATGAATACATATATATTTCTTAAAATAATAATTTTCTACATTAAGGAGAAAACTTTTAACATTTTTTAAATAGAGAAAATAATATTATCCTGGATAAATATTGCACTACATAATAGTGAACGTATCGTATTTGATTTCATGGAAGTACAACGTGCATGATGATTATAAAAAAAAAAAACCGTGCATGCACTATATAAAAATGAACATATGTTATTTGATTTCATGAAGGTCTAGCATACATGATGAAAAAGAAAAACATAGTGTACATGTATGGGAAAAATTCCATTGATTTAGTGGTAGTTTTTATGGGTGCATGCATAGACCATCATAAATAAGTAATTGGTAAATGGTTTTATCAACAATTTTATTGAATATTATAGCAAAAAATGACTAAAAAAATTAAAAAAATATATATTTTATTAATTTATTACTATTGCTGCTACCTCATACCTTTAGAGAGCAAAGAAATGATTGTTTTTGGTTTATGTGATCAAGAAACTATGGAGCGAGGGGTGTGGAGAGAAAAACAAAGTGATAACTGATAGCACTTTTTCGTAGTATTATGAATTGTTATTGATAAAATAAAAAGAAGAAAAGATAATCGTTTTGCTCTACAACATAGTTTTAAACGGATATTTTATTTTAATACAATAGATATATATATATATATATGTGTGTGTGTGTGTGTGTGTGTGCGCGTGTGTGTGTATATATATATATATATATATATATATATATATATAAAATAAAAATATTAAAAATATAATATTAATAACAATAAGCATGTAATATAAAGTAATTAATGTTATAATAATATTAATTATGTAGTATATTATTATTATTATGAGAATTATAATATAATATTTTTATAAATTATTCTATAATTTTTTAATAATATTATAAATATTGATTATATATATTATTCTTTATTCATTAAAAATGATAAATATTATATAAATAAAACAAAGGGACTTGTGTATTATCAATACAATATTGTAATAATATATATAATGTTGTTATAAATTATATTATAATTTTTATAATAATATTACAAATATTATATTTAATTTTTATAATCATATTACAAATATTATATTTTTATTATTTTGTATTTTTTAAATATAATTAAGTATTGTAAACAAAATAAATTAGAGGGACATATATAATCATTCTTTATTCCTCTCATAATCATTCACCTAATATTTTGATTTCCCATATTGTTGAATCACGTAATTATGAAAATCTTCAAGACCTTACTAAAATATAACTTAATAACTACCATTGATATCTTCTAACAATTTTATTTTTTTTTAGTTGTGCATTACCTTGTCTTTTAATTCTGCCCCAACCATCTCTAAAGAATCGACAATACCCTTACAAATAACAAAATATTATGATAATAATTATAGAATCATACTTATAATTTCTAATTATTATTAATATTGTTAGAACCTCAAAATTGAAAACTAAAAAACAAAAGTAACGAACATCAACATAAAGCATGCTCATGGAGTTGAAAAATACATTGTTTCTTTCTCTCTTTTTTGGGTAGCTACGTGTATAACTTGTTGTTGGCTTTTTGCTCAATTTACCTCATATATTTAAATATCTACAATAAGTTGAACACCACTCATCAACCAAAACAACATAAATCAAAAATACAAAATCCTATAGGAATAAACCAATAAAGAAATTAAAAATAAAAAGAGAGATGAAAAAGAAAGATAGAGATAAAGCCATAGAGAGAGAGAGGAAGTTGTAAAGGAGAAAGAGAAGTCGTGGAGAAGAGATAGACAGAGAGAGGATGTTGTGGGGTTGGGGGAGAGAGAGAGAGGAATTTGTGGAAAGAGATAAGAGAGAGAAATCAAATTTATTTCTAAAATTTTTCAATCTATCAACGGTCAAATTCCATTAATTTTCTCTAGGATAATATTAGATACTTTCGTAAGGCTCTTCTACTATTCCATACATGAGTTTCCTTCTCTTCTTTCTCCTAAACTATATCTCAATTCTCTACCCTATTCTGATTTGTTTTGCTTAAAAAACGGCAAGATAATTCAAATCCATAAAAGAATATACGTACTTACCTCTTTCTCTCTTTCTCTAAAGGATGAGTACGAAATCTCTCTCTCTTTCTCTCTCCTCCCCGGAATGTGACTTACACAATATGATCACCTGTCCCATAATCTCTATAGCATTAGGGCCCCTTCTTATTCTACATGTGTCCACCCCTTAACTCTTGCTTAATAGTGTAATATAGATAGAGAGGCTAATGACATAGCAGATGGATCAGCAAGAATAGGGGTGTCTTTGTCGGAGGTGGTTGTTGGGGACTCCATTTTCTTGTAAATGTATTTCTCTCCTTCTATGATTAATAAAAGTTCTTAACATCGTCAAGAAAAAAAAGCTTGTTTATGATTTTTTTTAATTCAACGCATTTTCATAATGTGCTTATGCGGTTAGAGGTAAAAATACACATAGACACATATTTTTCCATTTTTTGGCTTTCTTATGCCTCGGAGGGAATTCGTGCTTTATGTACGCTTGCTCCCTCGAGTAAAAGTTTTAAATCTTGGGATCTATATAAAATTCATTGAATACTTATTTTCAAAAGATAAACTAAATTTTGAGCTATCCAAACGTACATCTCACCCTCTAAAAATTCAAGGTTTTGGTTCATCTTTGGAATATTAATTTTTCGGACAAAACACAAAAAAGTTCAAAATTTTTCCTTTTTGGAATTTATCACTAAGCTAAAGAGGCCGTATACCCCGAAACTTAGGATCCAAAAGATATTCCTTAAAAGTTATCGTCCTTTCTATCATGCAATAAGAGTAGGAAAAACCGGCCGGATCGAACTGGGCGACCCAGTTTTAGCCAGTTTAGGTGTTCTAACTGCTAGGGTTGGAACCCCTACCTGACCTACCTGAGTAGGGCTCCTACTGAGGCCTTTTTTCCACTACCTGGCCGGTTTCCAGTTATAGCCGGCCGTTAGCCAGGTTAAGCTCGGTTATATCCTGAGTTTGGTGGTCAAGCTCAAGGCCTCAAGAAAAGAATTCCAAAAAATTATAAAAAAATTCAAAAAAAACAAGAAATTTATTTTTAATATATTTTCTATCATTTTGACAAAGATTGCAAAGTGTTTAGGCCGTAAATACTTATTTTTATTTATTCCCTTCTTTTTGGATTATTTCTAAAATACCTCTGATTACAAAATGATTTTTCAAAATCTATTTTTTCATGACTTTTTTTATATTTTTTTATTTTACTTTAAACATATTCTTCACATTTTTTGGGATTTTTGTATTTCTTATTTTTTTTAAACACGTTTTGGCCAACTGCCGAAATAGGACAAGATAACCCGGACAAAATTACTCTTCTCGCCCAGGGCTGAGTTATTTTCCTGGTTCGTGCTTTCCTACATTGCTTGCAACCTTGGACTCCTCATCTCTTTCTAAGACAACCCTTAAAACTCTTCATAGCAATCTTGTTATACTTAAATCACTTTATAAAGGAAAAATGTTTAGTGAGTCCGCCAACTCACCTATTGATATGTGTCCCCCTTTTAAAACCCATCTTAAAAATGGATTCTGGATCCAAAATTTTGGGGTTTGCTGTTGTCAACTGTAATGATAATGAATCTGGAAATTAGCTATTTGGAAAAATAAAAATAGTTTTTTTTTTTTCCATTCCATTTTAGCCTTTAGTGAAAGCACCTTTCGTTGACCTCCGTCATCTGAGATGGACATCTTAAGCACATGACGGCACACATAGTTTGGTGGGTAAGCTGATTCACAAAAACTGGTTTTCTTTATAGGCGAGTGAATGTAAGGTGCAAATGGATACGTCTATAATCTTTATAAACCGGTTATCTTAATAGGTGACTCCTACTTTTTTATTCCAAAAATAAATGGTTTTATCGTAAATAAATCCTCGCATAAATATTTTACAAATATAAAAAATAAGACTGTGTCCAAAACGGATTTAAAACTGGTGTAAGAACATAAAATCATTAGTTAGATATTGGGGTTTAAATCAGCTTAGCTCAGCTCATGTTGAATTAGTTTTCGAGTTAGAGCTTTCAAACACTGTTTTTTACTGTGCACCACTATGACTCAAACATACACAGCTGTTTGTTCTTTCTTCGACGTGTTCGATGCCCTCGTCTCAGTAAGCTCCGAGATACAAACATGTCCTGATAAATATAACCCCAAATGCAACTGAGTCAAGTAACTCCCTCGCTTTAAGATTTCTCTAAGTTACAATTTCAAGCGAATTTTCTATAAGCACTGTGGTTTTGAGTTGCCACAATGTGATTTAGGTTGTGGGAGGATTTAAGCAATTTTTATGAGAAAACATGACTAAGTGAGAGAATCTCACAAAACTCGAACTTACAAACTGAGTATAAATTCTTGCATTGTTTCCCTCTTTTAGAACAACTTTCTCACACACAATAAAATGAAATGTAACACATATTTTTTTCTTATTTTGCATACAATAAAAAATGTAATACATATTTTGCATTGTGCCAAATCATGCCTGACATTAATACCTGCCAAAAGGCACTATCAATCTTACTGAAAAGCCAGGATATCCATTGATCTAATAGTTGGGTCACAGTTCACAACATAACCTTTAATTTTAATTCTGATACGACCATTAGATCTGTACTATTTTATGAGCTACAAATTTATGATTCTAAAGCAGAAATACCTCCAGAAATACTTAAGATTTATTTCATATTCTAAATATTTTTCTAAGATGGATTTTCTTAAAGGGACCGCGTTTGAACATAACCTTATTTAAACTTTTCCTAATGATTGTGTTTAGACTTCAGAAAACTTCTGAAGTACCATGGGAAAATACTTTTCTTTATTGAATTCTCCCAAATAACTCGAGAAGATTACACCATGTCTTCTCAAAGAGTCAATTATGTGAGATCATTTTCTCCCTAATCAAGTGGGACATGTATAAGAAACAAATTCTAGGCTGGCTTTTATCATTTTCATTTCTTCCTTGATTGTTGTGGTGCCCATGTCATCAAGAAGCCATTGCACCACATAAATAAACTTTAATTGACAACTATATAAGAGATGGAAAAAGTATTGAGAGAGGGATGAGAAGGTATGTGCCTAGTGGGTTACTAGCCCTGCCAAAAACACATCTATTTCGAATTGTTGGTGCTACCCTTTATCACCATGGTCGGATAGCATGGTGAATGTTGAGTAAATTAAAGTTCCAAGCTGAATTTTGATGGTAGTTCAAAACGTGATCAAAGCCTTGTGTATGGACCGTCATGGTAGTGCTACTAATTCAAGCCCAATTTGGCTAAAATGAGGCTGAGACACATTACAGTCTTCAGGGCCTCTGGTTGATTCTAGGCAAGCCCTATCGATTCATCATGGTATGGGACTCGACAAATACTATCCATTGGGTAGATGATGGAAATACATGTCCGAAAAGTTCGAAGAAATCCGGGGAATCTTGGTAACCCCAACTGCATCAGTTGACATTCTGTAAGGGAATAGAACATAGGAATGTCTCACCGGGCAACGTGTTTTCACACAAACAAATGGGCGAAGGTGCATGGTAAAAATGGTGAAATTGACGAGTTTTTCCCCGCTTTTCACTCTTACGAGGCGGCCCTTAGATGTCAATTTTTACCACAATGTGGAGTTCACACTGATAAATTATTTTTTATCTAGTGAAATGAATGTTTCATCTGGTGAAATAAAAAACAGTTAAATATAAAAATAAAATAAATTTAGAAACTAGTAGTATATCCATCCATTATGAAAACCAGCTTAATGATAAAAGGACAGTTTATGCGGCCAAGTCCGCATATGTAGAAATGCAGGCCTCTTAATAAATCTATTTTTGAGATGGATTTTAAGATTTAATTTTTTAAAGACATGTAATATCATGAATATGAAAAATAAAAAAATTTTAAAGCTAAAAATAATAAGTCTAGTAAAAAAACATTTGGATCATTAGTTTCCATTGTTTTTAGATGGGACACCTACTTGCATCCATCTTTACAATGGATGCTTTACACTTTCTAGACAGCATATGTATGTAGAATGCGGTCCAGCATGAAACAAGTTTCCTATACTTAAATCACTTTATAAAGGAAAAGTGTTTGGTGAGTTAGCCGACTCATCTATTGATATGTGTCCCCCTTTCAAAATCATTCTCACAAATCGATTCTAGATCCAAAATTTTGGGGTTTGTATTTGTCAACGGTAATGATAATGAATTTTAAAATTTTCTATGTGAAAAATAAAAATAGTAGTTTTATTTTATTTTTTTTCAATGTCACTGCCCTTCTCCACTATCATTTCTTAATGGGAAAGTATAAAAGGAGACCATGTACCTTTAGTACAAGATGGTCAGATTAATCTTGACCATTGGACCAGAAATTGGGTGGCTGCAATTATTCCATTGACCAAGCTCAAACTTCAAAATGAATTTTCTCGAAGTTTGTGACATATCCAAGCTATCAAATTTCACATTAGATGGTTGTAAATAATTATGACCACTTTGTATCAAAGGTAAATAGTTTCATTATATACAATCCCAAAAAAATATGGTTATTTCATTATTGCTTATTATGGCGAAACCACTTATCAGTGCCATTATTAACCATTGCTCCTGGAGGCGTACTTCTAAAATCCCTATATTTATAGCTGTTGCAAAAGGCATGCGGTTTGGTAATACACTAATTTGGCCACTCTTAGTGGATAAAATAATTTTAGTGAAGGCACCTTTCGTTGACCTCCGTCTTATGAGATGGACATCTTAAGCACATTAAGACATATTTTGGTGAGTAAGCTGATTCACAAAAACTGGTGTCCTCTATAGGTGAGTGAATGTAGGGTGCAACCGATACGTCTCTAACCTTTATAAACCGGTTACCTTTATAGGTGACTCTACTTTTTTATACCAAAAAGAAATGGTTTTATCGTAAATAAATACCTGTATAAATATTTAGAAATATAAAAAATAAGATTCTCTCCAAAAACGGATTTAAAATTAGTGTAAAACCATAAAATTCATTAGATAGATATTGGGTTTTAAATCAGCTTATGTTGAATGCCACTGCATGTGTGGTAACCTCCATGGTAAAATGCGTTTCTTCTCCCAACAATAAGGTCCACAACATCATCTAGCCAAAAATACATCAAGGACCAAATCACGCCCTCAAGTTGCTTCAAAACCTGGGTTTGTTAACTCATGGAGCCAAACGAGTCCTAAACCTCTGGAAGCCTACTGTAAAAGCACCTGATTACAATCCAATAATATGTTTTCCACTTGAAAATTGTAGGTCTAATAAATGGTTTTTGGAATAAATAATTGGAGTAAATTTATTCAACCACATCCAACAGATCCATTATCTTGGTTTTCACCGATTCACACAGTATTGTTTGAAGGTGCGCTCTCCTTTGATTGTTTAAAGCCTCGGCTCTAAACAAATCGCACCCAAGATTAAAATATCTATATATTTAAATATATTAAAATTAGGACCTAGACCCATACCCGATCAAACCCGGACCCGATCGGACCCATACCCAAACCCATTGACAAAAACTTAAGGAAAATAAAAAGTGCAAGAAAATCATTGAAAATAGGAGGCTCACATGCCCTTAGAAGGGTCAGCCGTATGGAGGGATAGCAGAGAGTCCCCCTGGTGAGTTAGCCCAAAGGCATTTGAGTCCAAGATTTGGACCCTGCCTAACCCCCCGGGTCCAATTTTGGGACCCATACCTAGACTCAGTTCGGGCCTAGCCGTCGGTTCAGGTCCATTGCCACAGCTATTGATACGGCACTAAAATTAAAATAAATGGCATGATATATATGGTCGAGGCCGTGACACACCAACCCAACATGGACAGGTCCTACTATTAGGTTAATCATGTAGAGTATATACAAATGGTTATAATAGCATAATGGGAGTTCACATTGATTTTGTTCCATAGACCTTTATGTAATTAAAAAAAATACTTGGATGAGTATCATTCCTAAGTTTTAGGCCAACATTTTAAAAAATAAAAGCTTAGGAACATGGTTTAAAAAGTTGATAGTTTACCAAAAGTGCGCCAGTAGCATGTTCCCATGAACATACTGTAATCAAGTTAAGATTTGGCATAAACTGCAATCAGCTGTCCAAGTGAAGTCAATAAAAGTACGTGGTACACCACCGAGGCATATCACCGTCCAATTCCTATGAGAATGGTGAATTTAAATAGACCAAGGTGAAGTCAATAAGAGTACATGTCTAGGTAGTGGTTTACCATACACCGAACGTTAATACACCCTGCACTATTAGTTTTTGGTGCATCATTTTCCTAATTAAATGGACTAAATTCTATTTTTCTTCAATTTTCTTACAAGTTGAAGTGTACAAAAAATCTAGACCATGGTTAGTGTTTGTTGTGCCAATAGACCATTGGTTTCTGGTGCACATAGCCACAACAATAAAAATGGTTGTATTGAATTTCATAAAAAAATTCAGTGAAATTTTGGATTTCGGAAATTGGAATTGAGAAGAAAACATAATTCATAAACCAATGCAGAGGCAAAAAAAGGCCCACTTAAGAGAGAGAGAGAGAGTGTGTGTGGGGTAAGCAATAGTAATACAAGCATATCGAAGTGGCATGAAGAGAGAGAATAGCTAAGAGTAAACAGTGCCACATGAAAGGGCCATTAAAAGGACTGCAGCTTGTTCTACTTCTTTCACCGGTTTCCCCTGCTTATGAAACAATACCTCCCCTCCCAGTGGCATTAATCTCAGCTTCAAAGAAACCCCATATCTCTTCCTTCTCTTAATGCTTTCTCTCTCTTCACTCCTCCTCTTAATGCTTTCTCTCTCTTCACCTTCGACCCCATATCTCTTCCTCTTCTTCATATTTTCCCTCTCTTCACCACCAAGCCCAAGAATGGTCCTCCTCATCTTCCTGTACTTGATCCCACACGCATTACACAGAGACTGCAACACAAAACCCACCAAGAAAAAAACCCAAAAAAGTCAGAAAATTGCATCAAGAATTAAATTCAAAGCCAAAGAAAAAATTCCATACTTTAGGACCAGCAGGGCCTCTCCTCCATAGAGGTGTTTTAGTGGTCCGGCAATTTTCACAACTCTTCAAATTCTCTTTCATCTGCAACAAACAAACTGATTAGATGAAATATGAACTAATCATTGTTCTTATAATCACAAAAAATATAAAAATAAAGTAGGTGCATACTCACCTTCCAATAATTGGTTTCAACAGGGGCTGAGCTTTCTTGTTCACAAGTATCGATCATTCTTTTCCCTCTCTCTCTCTCTGTAGAAAATTCCTTCACATAACATTAACCCAAATGACCAGATTTGTAAAGTGGGCAGGTGATCAAAACCAATTCTAGAGAGAGAAACCCACTTTCAAAAGGTCTTGTAAACTTTGATGAGAGAGAAAGTAGGCCCCTAGACTTGTAGTGAGCGAAACTCCTGTTCAAGAAGGAGGATCTGAGGAAGAGGGCTACTATCCCTCAAGGAGATTCCTAGTGAGAGGAAACTGTGCTTGAGGAGAGGGGATCACAGCTAGAGTGTTTAAGATTTATAATTGGCCAAATAAATAACAAAAAAGAGAGGTAGACAACTTAATAATAATAATAATAATTAAATTAATGGGAGTTTGTTAGGGAGAAGGGCGTTAAAAAGGCTACTCTACCTTACCTATCTGGTGTTAAGACAACATTAACAGGCTATGTGTCGGACTCTGAGTAACTATGACCAACCCAAAACCATACAAAATAAAATAGGACCAAATTTTAAATTCAAATGGATGCCTACACCATGTTCCCGCGGGATCATATTATAAGCTATTTGAAAAGAATTAGGGATTTCGGAATCCATTTTAGATTAACCAGATCCAGGTTAGAATTAGGAGGTGAGTATTTTTCATGTAAACAAAACTTAACATTCGAGTTCCCTAGGGACTCAAATGTAGTGCTTTAAGACTTGGATCGAAGCGAAAGTGCTCACCCATAGATCCGGTTTGAATTGTTGGGTAGGTGATTAAAAATAAATAAAATTAAAATAAAAGTTTAGAATATGTGAATTTAGAAGAGATCTAAGAAAATATTAAATAATTTTTTTAAAAAAAAAAAAAAAAAATTGAAGGGGGTTAAGGGAGAAATCGGGCCCAGATTCATCCCATCCCATAGACCGTTCGATCATGATGGATTCCTATTTTGAATTGATAATCTTGATCGAAAATTCCATGTTAAACACCATCTATGTTTCAAAAACACTATCAGGAAATGATGGTCTCTATTCAAGTCCTTAGATACGCTATACGACATACAGTCCTTTCGTAAGAATGGCTACATGATAGAGAGTGAATCTAGAATATGCTCCAGCAAGATCACAAATTTATTTAGCAATTCAAATTGATATTTGCAAATCTAAATAGTTGGAATTTCGAATATCGTTAGAGAAAAGGTGGAGAAGGGGGCAAATTGTCATAAAAAGACAAGCACGTGCAGGCAAGTTGCAGCGGCAAGACCACAAAAAGGAGGAGAGAGAGAGAGGGAGAATGAGGCAAATATAGGAGAGAGGATGATGAAAGGAGAGAGGATGATGAAAGGAGGGAAAGAGCAAAGAGAGGAGAGAGAATAACGAAAGTTTGAGATGGTACAATACAGAGCAAGGGACAAATCCGTCCGGCCAGATATTCTTTGATGCAAGGGGGGAAAAGGAGTGGTCGACAGGTCCCAACAAAAGTTTTGGGAAAAGCGAAAATGAAGGATCACATTTTCACAATCAAACCAATTAATCTTTCTCTAAAATAAGAGAGAGAATCAAAAATAGGAAACGAAGCATTTACTGCGGATATGAGGTCGTTTCGGTCAAATGCCAAAAAACGGGGGGTGTTTAACATGCGTGCTGCTGCCACAGCAGCCTACGCACTTTCTCTCTCTAAACCCCCGCCCTCCCTTTGCAGTCTGCCTGTCGTGTCTCTCTCCTCCAACCTCATCAGAGCCCAGGTGTCCTTCTCTCATCTCCTATTCCCACTCTTTCCATCCGAGCAGAGCAGGGGTGGGTGACAATCGACCCGATCAGGCCGGAGAATTAGATCCGACCTAGGGTCAGGGTATAGATCTAAATTTTGGATATAAAAACTTGAATATTATTTGAGTTCGGGTTCGGGTCCAAAGCTTGTCGATATCTTTATTTCTTATGAATTTCCAATTATTTCGTAAAACAGTGATATGTGGGTATTCATAAATATTATGCAATACGGTAAATGTTGCCGCATATTATTATGATCCAAATTTTGGACCTAAAATTATGATCCAAATTGCCGAGTAAGAATCCAAATTTTGGACCTAAAAGATCGGATCTAGGCGTAGGTCCAACCCGTTACCATCTCAGGCCCGAATCAACTCTCTCTCTCTCATACATGTTCCCTCCCTCTCTCTCTCTCTCTCTCCACTGCATTATGCATACATGTTCCATCTCTCTCTCTCCACAGGATGTTATTTTATTTACTTGTTTGAGTTAAAAGAAAGGTGAGACTACTTGGGCTGCGATTCAGCTTGAAGGAAAACCATGAAAACTGCCCTTCTAGGCTCCTTTGGCGCATGCTAACCATCAAAAGTTGCACACCTCACCTCGGGTACCCTGAACCTTTTTATATCAAAATAAGAATAAATTAGATCCATTTCAAGGAAAAAGTACGCATCTTTGGAAAGGATTGTGAAAATGTGATATACATGTCCTTGATTTTCTCTTTGCTTTTATTTATTTATAACCATTTGCTCGATAAATATGGTTGGTAAGTAAGAACATAGAAGTAGGGGGTGCGGATGGGTCGGTCGGGTTGGAACGGATCAAATCTAGGTTGACCCCAACGCATACCTAGGTCGAGTCCAAGTTAGTGGACCTGGACCCAACCTGGATAAAGTCGAATCCAAGGCTAAATAGAAATATGTACAAAAATTTTATTATATGTAGCTTATAGCATATAAAATTATTAGCTATCTAGGTATTATACGTACAAACATCAGGTCAGGTGAAGCCAGTTCAACCTTGACTCGTATTCACCCGACCCAATAAGCTATTGGATGGACCTAGATCAAGATCTAACTTGAGTCGGGGTCCAGGTGACATGGATTCAATCCTCATCCATCAGGCCCAAACCCAATCCCGAGTCGGGTCGACCAACCCAATTACCACCCCTATATATAGAAGTACTAGCTATAGGCACCTGGAATGCATATAGCACTAGTAACTCATGTTTTATCTCAAAGTCTATTAGAGCTGAGCAGCTGGCTATTTATAAATTCAAACCTTTTTTTTTATTATTAAAATAAAATATAAAGACTATTTACTTATTGATATAAAAAAATCACATGCATTATTTACTATTTGATGTAAAATTGAAGGTTGGGAATGTATCATTGACTAGACATAAAGTGTAAAATAAAAATTTTCAAATATTATTCCACACTTCAACCTATTGGATTTTGCATTCAATTAGTATAAATAATTGTGACCTCTTTTTACCAAAAGTAACGGTCACGTACTATACAATTGCTTATTTATAATTTTAAATTGTCTAAGTCCTTAAATTTAGAAAAGTTCTTTTTTTTATAATTATGAAGAGTCGAAAACTTCTAGGAGCTGTTATCTCGTTGACCAAGCTCAAAATCTAAATGAATTTTTCTCGGACTTTTTTACACGCAAGCTATCGTATTTTACATGTTATTGTGAAGAGTGTTTGAAAAATTGACCGGGTCAGCTAGAACTCGAATTAGGCCGAGTTAATTTGGCTCGAGCGGTGGCAGAGCCCGAGTTGTCCGTAGTAAGGGATCTAACATGTTTATTTATCATTTTGGCAAAAACTGAAAAGCATTTTGGGCATGAGCCAAGTACTCGGCCCGAGGCGTTCATCCGAACGCGATATCGTCTCGCTTGCCCTACCTCCCTATATCAAAGGAGATAGATTAAACCAATGGTTTAAAAACCGGATCGGTGACCCGGATCGGGTTTTTCAAAAACCGATCCGGATCGGCGGATAGGTGACCCGGATCGGGTTTTTCAAAAACCGATCCGGATCGGCGAATCGGCGATCCGGATCGGAATCGGGTGAATCGGTCAGAATAAAGCTTCAAAAAAATCCGAAAAAATTATTAAAATTCATTATAAATATTGGTTTTTAGGAATTCAATAAAAAATGAGGGTACTCCATTAAGAATTTTCATGTTTTTGAATGAATATGCGAATATTGATATGTTCTTTCCCTGCATGAACCGCCATTCAGCATTTAATTTACAGTATTTCGTGCTCATCCCTACACTGTTGCTGTTGGGACTCGATATGTGAATTATATGGCTGGGATAGGGTGGCCTCAAAATCATCATCTCTCTCGTTTTCTCTTTGAATAATATGGATTAAAAAAAAACAAAAACAAATTTTCAAAAAAATCGATCATGGATTAAAAAAAAAATCACAATTTTCAAAAAATTCTATCATGGATTACAAAAAAAAATTCGATCATGGATTAAACAAAAAAAATCACAAATTTTCAAAAAATTCAATCATGGATTACATAAAATTCGATCATGGATTACATAAAATTCGATCATGAATTACATAAAATTCGATCATGGATTACAAAAAAAAACAAACAAAAAAAACAAAAAATTCAATCGTGGATTACAAAAAAAGAAAAAAATAGTTCGATCATGGATTACAAAAAATTCAATCATGGATTACAAAAAACTCTATCATGGGTTACAAAAAAAGCAAAAAACAAAAAATTCAATCATGGATTAAAAAAAAACAAACAAACATTTCGATCATGGATTACAAAAAAAAAACAAACATTTCGATCATATATTACAAAACATTCGATCATGGATTACAAAAAATTCTATCATGGGTTACAAAAAAAAAAAAAAAAAACAAAAAAATCGATCATGGATTACAAGAAAAGAAAACAAACATTTCGATCATGGATTACAAAAAATTCTATTATGGGTTACAAAAAACCAAAAAATTCGATCATGGATTACAAAAAAATCTATCATGGATTACCAAAAAAAAAAAAAAAAAAAAAAAAAAAAAAAAAAAAAAATCCGTACGGAATCGCCGATTCACTGTTCGGACTCGCCGATTCCGTACAGTGAATCGGCGATTCACTGTACAGAATCGTCCGGTTCTCTCTAGAACCGGACGATTTCCGAGTTTTGGGCGATCCGGTTCCTTTTTCACTATTTCCGAGTCGAACCGGGCGAGTCCGGTTCGACTCGGCGTTTTTTAAAACGCTGGATTAAACACGTGCTTTGGTGACATTTGAACACCCAAAATCTGATGACAATTATATGATCGAATATTATGATTTTGGAAAAAGTTAATGACAACCTTATTTTATAAGAGATACTGCACACAAATGAAATAATCGATTTTCCTTCTAAACAATGTTTAATGAGCCAAGCAAATCTTTCGCTATTAAGCCTAGAGAAAAGTTCTACCCCGCGAAAAAAAGAAGAAAAAAAGGCCTTTCTTTCATCATAAAGAAGTATGCTTTTTTCGTTGTTACTTCGATAAAATACTTAAATTACAAGCATATATAAGAGGTTGCAATTTTATACTATTGAAGTAAGGTACATTTAAAAAATTATCTCAAAGAGAAGGTTCCTTATATTGGATAACCTCCAATTGATCACTTTGACCTCAAGAAACAATAGAAAAAACAATTTCAAATCTAAAAAATATTGCATTTTGTAACAAGTTATATGGACTATTTATTTTCAAGATTTTTAAGTTTTGATAGATCTGCTCGATCTGTACCATTTTATAATTTTTAAGTTTCACAACTATGGATTAAATTAGATTTCTCTAGCCATCGTAAAGTTTATGACACCGGAACTGCATCTCTAAACAAATTTCAGAGGTGTACCCTACTTCTATAGTACAAAGAAGGCATTTTATACAAACCTCACCCATATCTAAAGGGGCAACCTTTCTATGCTTTCCCTACAGCATAGAAGTTCTATCATCACCCTTATCCAACCGTCCATTCTGAATGGGGGTCTAAGATTGTCCCAATCACAATGTCACGTTTGTACACTATTTTTTTTTTCTATAAACTATTTTGACACCAAATTTTAGACGTTTATTCTTCTATTAAACTCGCACTAGCGAAAAAATAAAAAATATATATTTTCAATAAAATAAAATGATCAAAATACTCTTAAAAGATTCAAGGGGTATTTTGGTCATTATATTTTATCGAAAAAAAAAATTTAATATTTTTTATAGGCGTGCCCGAATGAGAAGATGGAACGTACGAAATTTCATATTCATACAATTTGTATAAAAAAACTAAAAATAAAATATTTTGAGGTGTCGGATCTAAGATCAAACGGTGAGTGGCTCTCTTGATCAAAATTGGATGGGTAGATGGTAAGGAGAGGATAAAACTTCTATGGTGTAGAAGAAGCGTAGACACCTTTCCTTGCCTTCTTTAGAGTTTAGAACCCCCAACAAAGGGGTACTTTGATAATTTGCTCGGCAAAATGCCAAAACACTTCTACTTAGGATTCCAAACCCAGAAAAAGAGCTTTCGTAAAGCAAAATCAAGTTGGAAGTAGTTTATTGTTTGATTTCGAGACAAATAATATGAATACCACGCTTGCTTTGGATCCAGTTTAAAAAGCCCCAACTTGTTTGGCTAGAAGCCCAAAAATGAAATCTTCGATAAAGAGTTATTTGAACTACTTCTTAACGAATCTTGGAGAATTTTTTTAAACTAACTCTTTGCGATTTTTGGGCTTCCAGCCAAATAAGTTAGGGTTTCGGCGTTTTGCTGTTGGAGTCGAGGAAAAGGTCGAGGACTACGGAACATTTCCAAATTTGACCATACTGTTAATATTAATGTGATGTTGTCAATGATCCTTGAGAAATGTGAAACTATGCTGTCTTACTCAAAAAAAAAAAAAAAAAGTGTGAAACTATGCTTCCCTGAGAAAATAGGGCTCGGGCCACAAATTGTGGCCATAGGGCTAATGCCGGGCCTGTTAGGATGGGCTCGGCCCTTCCTTTTTTTCTTTTCTCCCTAGTCCACATAGCTCTCGAATGTTTGAACAGGCAGTTCTAAGAGGGTGTGTTTGATAACACGGGAAGTTAGTTCTCAAAAGATGGAATTTGCTTGTTACTATTCATGTTCTGCGTTCGATAAAGGAAGTTCTTTGTAGTGTAGCTCTTCCTACTTTTACGCTTTAAAAAAGTTCCTTGTAAAACCACAGAACTTAAAAAAGGAACTTCATACGCCACTTCATTCTATGCCTCCCCCTCCTCCACAACTGCTCCTCCATGCCTCCACCTTCGCCGCCTCCCCAACTGCTTCACCTCATCAGGTACTTCTCTCTCTCTCTCTCTCTAACCCCTCTTCCTCTATCTCTAACCCCTCTTCATCAAGTGCCTTTCTTTTTCCCCTACAAATTTCACCTAAAACCAGAAAGTTCGTTATTGGGGAATTTAGGGGTTCTTTTGTGGACAATAAAACGTTGAAAATTATTAGAATCATTAGTTTTGGGTTTCAAAGATTAAATCATTAATGGAGAAAAGATGCGTCTTCTGATTTTAACGTTGTGTTTAGCGATATGCTAGGATAATTTATGGTTTTCTTTTATTGGGCATTTTAGGGCTTCTTTCGTGGACAATAAAACCAGAATGTTGAAAATTATCAGAATCATTGGTTTGGAGTGTGTTTTATTTTGCAGGGTTTCAAAGATTAAATTAATGATGTATATTACATTTTCTGATTTTCTTTTCATTATCTCTATCTCTTTTGTTTTCATTTGCTTCTTCTTCTTTTTTTGTTGAGTTTTGAAAATAGAGTACCAGTTTGAGAGTTATTAGAGTTTTAATGCTATGAACGAGTCTTGAACTTCTAGGATTGTAAGGACAAGGCACTGTTAGTAAAAAATAATGAATTTTTTTCACATATTTCTGGTTTTTTTTTTTTTCCTTGTGAGTGCCAACATATTCAATTTCAAGAAGAATTTGTGAATGAAATGTGGTTTTTTTTTTTATTAACATTTTAGGGTTCCAAAGGAAATTTACAAACCCTGCTGACTGTACCCTTGTCCTCGCCCTTCTGAATTGGGCTTTTTTACTTCTATCTATGAGAACACTTTCTTAATGATGAATAGATGCTTAAGAGGTCTTTTTTTTTTCAGACATTTTTTTTCAAATATTTTATGAATGGGTGTCTATGAGATTGTTTTTTATAAAAATGTGGATTTTGAGATGAAATTGTTAGTCTTTCTTTGGATATTTGAATGGATGCCTAAGCAGTCTTGCCTTTCAATCTCTTGCTAAATGCACTAAACATGCAATTTTTTAATTGAGTGAATGGATTCTTTCTAATTACTACATCAATGACATTAAAGATCGCCACAATCTAAGTGGGATTTTTTTTTTTTATTGTGAAGGCCTTCTCAACATAAAAATGTAGTCCTTTGGATGAAAATGCAATCCTTTTTTCCTTTTTCTTTTTTTCAGATTGTTGATGAGTCGATATCCAAGATCTGTCTTTTTCTTTCTTGCTAGATGGGTCAAAGGTGCTATGTCCAAGATCTGTCTTTTTCCTTTCTTGCTAGATGGGATAAGTTATTCTGTTCATCACGATATATATCATCTGTTTTGCTTTAGGTTGTTTTTTTGTCAAAATTTAGTGTATTTGATCTGCTATTGACAACTGAAGGAATGGATAGTTCATGGCGTGAGATTTATTGAAGCACTTATTTCTAATTCTTTAGGGAGTTTTTCATTTACTCTATGTTGTCATTTTAGGGCTTGAATGATTGTTATGGGAAACTTGTGCTCTACATTTTGCAATTTTCACTATCATTTGCTAATATTCCAGCATGTTATCAAACACACGTACTTTGATAAGTTATTAAACCCAGAAACCTATATTTTTCTTCCCAGCAAAGATGAACTTCCAATTTACAGTTCATACTCTAACTTCCAGTTATCAAACGAGCACCCAAAAGGAACATGTAAAACATGTGCAAAATCTGAAGGGGCACCACGTGAATATTTTAAATTCTTCAAAGCTTACCCTAGGATGCGTAGGCTTGAAAACCAACAAGCAACGGCTAGCGCGAAATCCATTGCTCTAACGTGCATATGTTTTCTTGCATGTCTTCGTAGCAAGAAGTGACGGCTAGTTTTTTTGTCAGCCCTAACCCTATTAGGCCCGGGTATGACCTGACCAATCCCAATTAGGATTCGGCCCGTTGCCACCCTTACTTTTGAGTGTTAAATGTGAAAATATTTAGACCATAATCAAATTGAATAATTCGGAGTATAAAGGGATTGACATTCCGTTCCATGAAAATTTATTTTGAGAGAACCCTAGGGAACATTTTTTCAGGTTTATTTGCGTTTCATATGTTGGATGGTGTACTAAAAAAAAAATCCTTCCCAGAGGAGGCTCACATACGCGTAATGGGCCCTGTAGCTCGTAGTTGTCAAACTTAATATTAAAACGATTTACTTAAAAAATCTTCGATTTATGCTGAAATCCGTCAAATTTTTTGAGTTCATGACATTTATTTTAAAAAGCGTTTTGACTTTTTTTGTAGAACTATATAAATGGTGAAAAAAATTTATATAAGGTTGCGATCTTAAAGTGTAGAATTAAAGATGTACCGGAAAAAGTCATCTAAAAAGTTATTTTAATGTTGAAAAACTATCTAATTGATCATCTCAGCATCGAAATTTATGAATATGAAACAAAAAAAGATTGTAAGTCCCAGAAATAGTGCACTTTGCAATACATTATTGGACCGTTTATATTCAAGATTTTCATATGTTTATAGATCTCTTGATTTTAACTTTTTTTGCAGTTTAAAATTTTATAATTAGGTACAAAAATAGATTTTCAGATAATCCTAAAAAAATTTTATACCAAAATTACATGTTATGATAAAATTTAGAGGTACGCATTAATTGGATTGTTTAAGATTGCAACCTTATAGAAACCACACCCATAAATGATTGAAGGGAAATTTATTAGAAGAGAGTGCATATATTCCCTTACTCAAAACATCTATTTATGAATATATCTTTTAGTCCAAATTTTTTCAAAAACATTGTTTAAAGAAAATTTAGATTTTGAGTTTTGTGACACTTAGATCTAACCCTTCAAAAATTGGACGGCATCTTTTCAATCTCGAGGCATTAGTTCTTTTTAGAGTATAGAGTTAATTTCTGAAATTTTTTCACTCAAACTAGTCCATAGGTTGTAGAGATTATATCCTCAAAATTTGAGATCTAAATAGTATCTCTAGCATGTGTTTTACCTTATGGAGTAAATGAATAGTGTACTCTACTGATTGAAAAATCAGCTGAGTGGTTTCTACTCGCCAAGGTACTTGGGCTCGAGCCCTTGTCGGGCCCGATTTGTCGCAAGTTGGTTATCCAACTCTGGGATATTAAAAAACTCAAAAATCTTTAAAAAAATATGGATTTTTCTTGGGATATTTTATTTTTCTATCATTTTTGGCAAAGATTGGAATGTGTTTTGGCCATAAATACTTATTTTTATATTTTCTTATCTTTTTTGGATTATTTGAAAAAGGGGACAGCTTATATAGAGCCGAGGCTCTGAACAATCAAATTAGAGCCTACCTCAAAACTTTCACTAGAAGAGGTTGTTTTGATGCCTAAATATCCTCAAATTTATCATCTCGACATTAAGATGCATGGACATGAGAAAAAAATGGATTTCAAGTTTTGGAAATAATGTATTTTGAAAAATATTTTTGGACCATCAATTTTCAAGATTTTCAAGTTTTCATAGACCTGTCAATTTGCACTATTTTTTAAGCTTTAAACATTATAAATAAATATGAAAATATATTTTAAGGCTCTCGAAAAGATTTCTAGTATTGAAACCACATTTCTCGACACCATTTTAAGGCTATATTGAAACCACATTTCTCAACACCATTTTAAGGCTATCGCAAAGATTTCCAGTATTGAAACCACATTTCTCGACACCATTTGAAGGTAGGCTCTAATTTGATTGTTTAGAGCCCAAGCTCTATACAAACCTTACCCTTTGAAAAATACCCCCAATCATAAGTCGATTTTTTAAGATCTATTTTTTATTATTTTCTTAAATTGATTTTTTAAAATCTATTTTTTTATTATTTTCTTAACATCATTTTGAAGTGTCTTGCTTAATCTTACTTTAAACATACATTACCTTTTTTTTGGATTTTTTATATTTTTTTGAACTTTTTTTTGTTGCTATAGTACGTAGCACTAAGTAATCAGCTCGGGCCAGGACTTATTGCTTGATCCGAGACGTACTTTCTAACAATGGTATACTCCTGAGGGAGTAGTAAATCTTTTAGATTATCAAAATATACATAAGAAATCTAACTATTTAATATTTTAGACTTTACCCGTGTCTTTTGATTTAATTTTAAAATATCCATCAAATGAATAGCTCAAAAGGGTAAACTGTTAAATATTTGAAAAATGAGGTTATTTTGATAATTTCCTATAATATAAAATGGTATTTTTATACTTTCCAATAAAACTCAAAAAAATTCTTCTATATTATCATACGTTTCAAAATTCAAAAAAAATTAAAACTTGGATTTGAAATCTAATTTTGATTGTATGAAAAGTGAGATTAAATCAATAATACCTTTGGTATACGGTGGTCACAATTAATCTTGACCATTAGATGTGAAATTCAATAGCTGCAGTTATTCGATTGATCAAGCTCAAAGCTCAAAAAAAAACGAATTTCTCGATGTTTTTGACACACCCAAACTATAAGATTTCACATCATATGGTCATAAATAATTGTGATATCCATGTGTTCAAAGGTAAATGGCCTTATTGTATACAATCCCGAAAAAGTATACAATGAGACTATTTACCTTTGGTACATGGTGGTCACAGTTAATCTTGACAATTGGATGTGAAATTCAATGGCTACCGTTATTCTATTGACCAAGCTCAAAGCTCAAAAAAAGAATTTATTGATGTCTGTGACACACCAAAGCTATAAGATTTCACATCCGATGGTCATAAATAATCGTGACCTCGGTGGTAAGTGGCCTTATTGTATACAATCCCAAGAGAAAAGTTTATGTATGGATGAGGCTCGAAACAATCAAATTCAAGCCTACTTCAAAATTTTCACTAGAAGAGATTGTTTTGATGCCCAAATATCCTTAAATTGATCATCCCGACATCAAGATGCATGGACATGAGAAAAAAATAGATGTGAACTTTTGAATATAGTTATTTTGTAATGTATTTTTTGACCGTCAATTTTCAAGATTTTCAGGTTTTCATAGATCTCTTGATCTACACTATTTTTTGAGCTTTAAACTTAATAAATAAAGATAAAAATATATTTTAAGGCTATCAAAAAGATTTTCAGTATTGAAACCATATTTCTCGATACTATTTGAAGGTATGTTATAATTTGATTGTTTAGAGCCTAGGCCCTGTCCAAACCGCACTTTATATAATGTCGTCAAAAGTGCACAACTATATTTATATAATGTCGTCAAAAGTGCACAAACATAGTTGTGTGAACACGTCTTCTTCCAAAAGAATAGTTTTCCCTCCGCCCCTGGGCAAAAAGAAAGAAACAGCCAGAAAAAAATCTTTATTTCCTCTAAACCTAGCACCATTGCAAAGAGGAAGGAAGAGAGAGGAGTGACACTCACATATGAAGTTGGGGTGAGATTCAAATATTTGGGTTTGCTTTGACAAACTATTTGGTTCAAACAGGGCTTTTCTCCTCTTGTGCATAACTTTGATTAAACTTCACCTATTTTGGTTCTTTTCTTCTTTCACGGGCGCAAACAAGGCAATGATTTGGATTGACCACAAGTTTATATTTTAGTTTTTTGGTGTTTTTAGTTGCATTTATTTAATGAAGTCCTATTTTCTTGCTAATAACAAGGGTATATCTCGTGTTGTTGTTCTTGTTGTTAGTTGATACCAGTTCTTTGAAAAATGGACCTGTGATTAAGATCGAGTATTGTAAAAACCGATCTGCATCTGTGAATCGGCGGTCGGGATCGTTGTTTTATTGTGCAAAAAAGATAGTGAACCGGCAAAAAAACACATGCAGTGAACCGGCAAAAATATGTCCGGATAAGTGAAGCGATGTTTTTACCGTAACAAAATAACATTTTTTACTGTAGCAAATTGCTATTTCTCTTCTAGGCACAGGCGATTTCCTATATATATTGACAGAATCAGCAAAGGGTGACCAATTCCCGTATCAGACCATGCAATTCCGTGCCGGCCAGGTGTTTTCTAAGTCACTGTTTGATATGCTTGTGGTATGCTATTATTTTATTTTTTCAGTCTATGCTATCAAAAAAGCCATCATATTGTGTCACGACAACAAAAGGAAGCATATCATGTTGTTTGTGTTTAATGAAACTTTAGAGAGAAAGTGTGTCAAGTAAGCCCTAAACGATACCAACACATGGTGTAAGACTATTTTTTAGCATAAAACTGTTGTGTAATAACTTTATCATATGCGTCCAACAAAATAAAATTATGCTCCATCTGCAAATTGTGATCATGTCTTATGCCAACCAAGATATCCATTTTCTCATTCAAATCTGTTGAGCCAAATCTAAAATATTTATGATTTTCTAACTTTCCTTATTTTTTTGTCCCGATTGTTCTCCTCTGATTATTTGGACTAAAACTGATTTAATATTTATTTTTTGGTTTATTGTCATCTTATTATTTCCCAATTTCCTAGATATGCTACATCATAGACAGTAGAAACCATTGTCTCAAAATTTATTGGGTTAACTCGGAATTGCCAGGGTATTGGCTTGGGTCCAATACTCCTATGGTTTGGACCGGTTCCAGCATATTTTCAAGAATATTTTTTTAATTAAAAAAACTGCAAAGAAATCGGATGGAAGAGAACGGTGGGATAAGGCAGACAAAGTGGGAGGTCTTCTAGTTTTGTTCATTTACAAATTACAATAGCTATAAGTGAATGTTTATTTGATAAAAAGACCATGATGTAGAGTTATTTATATTGCATATTTTTTTCTTTGGGATTGTATGCCATACGATTATTTTTGCGGAGGTGCACATGCAGGGATTATTAAACTCACACTAGAAGGTCTAACATTCCTCATTTTACTTAAATAGAAAAGTCGTGAGATTAATATTAAGATATATCTTTTGCAAGGAAACCATATTTATAAGGACTCATTGAAGAAATTTAAATAATAAAAGGGAAAAAGGTTCAAGGAAAGGTTTCTATGTTTCCCTTACAGGATAGAAGTTCTATCCTCCTCCTACCATCCAGCCATCTAATTTTGATCAAGAGAGTCACTCACCATTTGATCTTAAATCCGACGTCTCAAACTATTTTATTTTTAATTTTTTTTATACAAATTGTATGTATATGAAATTTAGTATGTGCCATCTTCACGTTGGGGCGCACCTATAAAAAATATTAAAATAATTTTTCAATAAAATATAATAACTAAAATACCCTTTAAAACTTTCAGAGGTATTTGGTCATTTTTTTTTATTGAAAATATTTTTTTTATATTTTCGCTGGTGTGAGTTTAATAGAAAAATGAACATCCAAAATTTGGTGTCAAAATAGCTTATAGAAAAAAATTAAATATGAAATAGTGTAGAGACGTGACATTATGATTGGGCCAATCTTAGGCCTCCATTCAGAATGGACGGTTGGATAAAGGGGAGGATAGAACTTCTATGTTGTAGGGGAAACATAGAAAGCTTGTATATAAGGTTGCAACCTTAAAATGTAGAATTATAGATGCACCTCAAAAATCCATCAAAAAATGTTGTTTTAATATTGAAAAACCCTCTAATTGATCATCGAGATATAGGAATATAAAAAAAAAAAGATTTTGAGTCCTAGAAATAGAGCATCTCGCAACATCTAGATCATCCATTTTCAAGATTTTCATATGTTTACAAATCTACTTTATTTTAACCAATTTTTGGAGTTTAAAATTTTATAATTAGATATAAAAACAGATTTTTAGATAATCTTAAGAATTTTTTACGCCAAAACTACATCTTATGATAAAATTTGGAGGTGCACCTTAATTGGATTGTTTAAGATTGCAACCTTATAGAAACCATAACCTAATAGAAGTCTCTAATTAAAAGCAAGGTTTTTATAATTCAGCCGACTCATCTATTTATACGAGTCCTCCCTCCAAAATTCATCTTAGAGAGAGATTTTGGATCCAAATATTTTTGAGGGTTCACAATCTACATCATGATCAACATAACGCCAAAAAAAAAAAATTAAACTAAAAAATAATAATATTTGATGCATTTTTTAAGGGTTTGGTTTGTCTAAGGTTGAAGCCCTAAGCAATGCACTTTCAAATAGTATCAAAAGATGTTTCACTATTGAAAACTTTTATAATGATCAGAAAATTTATTTTCATCTCTATTTGTAAAATTTAAAGCTTAAAAAAATAGTATAGATTGAGCAGAACTATGAACGCAAGAAAATTTTGAAAATTGATTGTCTAAAAAATTCATTACAATATGCACCATTTATACGACTTGAAATCCATTTTTTCTTATTTTCATATATCTTGAAATCGAGAGGATTGATTTGAGGTTTTTTGGGCATTGAAATAACCTCTCCTAGGTAATTTTTTAGGAGCACCTTTTTTATGGTTTAGGGTCTCACCATTATATAAATTTTTTCCTTTTTTAAAAGATTTCGGTGGACCACTACATTTTAACATCAAGGGTACAGTTTGTATAGAGCCGAGGCTATAAACAATCAAAGTAACAAACAATGTAAAGAAATGTTGTTTCAATATTGAAAATCTTTGTGATGATCTTAAAATATTTTTTTTTAATTATAAAATTTAAAGCTTAAAAAATAGTGTAGATCGAGCAAATCTATGAAAAGTTGAATACTTGAAAATTGACGGGCCAAAAATACGTTACAAGATGCACTATTTCCAAAGCTTGAAATCCATTTTTTTCGCATGTCCATGCACCTTGATGTTGAGATGATCAATTTGAAGATATTTGAGCACCAAAACCACCTCTTTTATTGAAAAATTTGAGATGGGATTTAATTTAATTGTTTAGAGCCTAGGCTCTATATAAACTTTTTCCGAACATCAATCTTTAAGAAAGATTCTACCGCAGTACCTGGGCACACTTAACATCCAATCTTGTAGATGAACGTCAATCAATGATAGCCCCACCTAAATTCACAATTAAAATGTTAAAAACAATTTTAAAAGTTTTATTTTTTTAAAAAATATATATTTTCTTTTTTTCATATTCATACTCAACATATCTTACATTTTCAACAACTTTAAAACTTTAGATCCAAAATCCAACTTAATTTTGGAGAGGGGACTCGATTAAAAGGGTGACTCATAAATACATGGAAAAGGTTTATATACTTCCCCTATCGTACTTATGGTATGTTATATACTCTCACTATCCAGCTATCCAATTGAAATTAAATGAGCTATTGATTGTTTGATCTACATCCAACGTTCCAAAATATTTTAGTTTTAATTTTTCTACAAATCATATGAATTTGAAATTTGGTATATGTCATCCTTTCAATGGGACGCACTTAAAAAAATATTTTTGATTAAGGTATTTTAATCATTTGATTTTATCAGAAATTTTTTTTATATTTTTTTCTAAAATTTGTGTAAAAAATAAATAATAATCAGAAATATTTTTTTATTTTTTTCATGAAATTTGCTTCAAAAATAAATAAAAATAAAACAATATAGAAAAGTGATATATTGTGATGGACTCATCTCAACCGTCTATTCTATTCATTCGAACGGCCAGACATGGATAACTATATAAATTGAGCAGCGAGGTACAGAAACACCGAAATTACGTGAAGCTCCGTCGTTTTGGTCGAAGTTTTTGGCAAAAATTGAAAGGCTTCGCGATTCGACCGGTCGTGAACAGTCTCGCCATTGCATGTGATGTTTCAGGCTGGACCGTGTACTCTTTCTCTTTAAATCTTTGCTTTTCTGCAATATTGGCGTGCTAGGTTTACTGTAATCTAGTGTCTCAAGGGACTCTCCCTCTGCAATGGAGTACATAGACGAAGAAAGCAAGCCAAGGTTTCAGCTTCAATCTCAAAATTCTTCTCCTCAATCACAACCTACGCACCGTATCAACAAAACCCACGCAGCAATCTGCATTTCCATAGGAATCCTCCTCTTCTCTTACTCCATTCTTCTCCAGAATGGAGCTTCACAACTCGTCATGGTTTGGATCGCTTTTTCTCTTGTCGTAGGCCCATTTGCCCCAATCTCCGTTACAGGTGGTGATATCAGAGTTGGAGTTGGAGAACTCCTTGAAGAAGAACCAGATCATCAAGAAGTTGTAGAATCAAAGCGAAAACCTGCAACAATTAGGGCAAAATCCAGAAGATCTGAGCCTGCAGCCGCTGATTTCCAGTCCTTTAGCTCCAGTTCTAATGGCAATCAAGAAAAAATGACGAACGTCAGTGAGAAACTGGGTGATAATGGAGATCAAAAGGAAAATCAATGTGAAAAGGAATGGAATGATTCAGATCTTGATTTGTTAAGGAAACAGATGGCTAAGCACCCTCCTGGTAAGCCAGGGCGTTGGGATCTCATTGCTCAAGCTTTCAATGGAAAGCATGGACTGGAAAGCATCATAAAAATGGCGAAGTCTCTTTCAGAGAAGAAGCCTGGTGGCAGCGACTCGTATGCTCAGTTTTTGAAGCAGAGAAAACCTTTGGATGACAGGGTTTCAGACACTGAGAGAAAGGAAGAGAGTGAAAATGCTGTTTGGAGCTCAGGAGAAGACATTGCTCTTTTGAATGCCCTTAAAGCTTTTCCAAAGGAGACTCCAATGAGGTGGGAGAAAGTTGCAGCTTCAGTTCCTGGAAAGTCAAAGGCCAGTTGTATGAAGAGACTTGCAGAGTTGAGAAAAGATTTTCGAAGTTCTAAGGCTTCAGATACCTGATTTTTGTTCAAAATTCAAGAAATTGATATCTTTTTTCAGGTAATTTCCATTTCACGATGAGATTGTTCGTTGCCTTTGGATACTATGTCAGATTTTGCAGTTCTCATTTCAAATTCTTGTCCTTATTTAGATGTCTTTTTTTAGTTATAGATATTTTTGGAGTTGTTGTATTGGTCTTTGAGATTTATCAATTGTAAGGGAGTTGGGAAATTTTGCATGATACTCGTCTTTCCTGCAAGATCTTATTATGTTTCCTTTATTCCTCTATCCTTAGTATTTTATGTCATGGGTTATCAGTTTTCTTGCTAAGGAGATGAATGTGTGACTTCAAAATAACAGAGCAGAATGATGTACACTTTGTCTCGCTGGTGAAGAAGATCATTGAGCAATTTATTTACATTGTGCCATTTGTGTACTGATAGTTTCGGCAATTCTGTTAGACTTGATTTTGAATTGATAAATGGTTGTTTAATTCTGTTTTACTTCTGCTGATTACTGTTGTGGTGAACTTTCAGAGATTATGTTGCCATCAGAGTGTTACAGCTCCCTAGTTATTTTAGTCTAACCATGAAAATGGAGGAGCATTTATAAAATATTATTTCCATGGTTCCTCTTATTAGTGTTGTAATGGTCACCGCCTTAACCAACGAACGAACGAAGCCCACACTTCAATACTGATTGCCTGTATTTTGTTTTTATGCTGTTAACATTATATTTAAGGAAAAGAGAGATTACAAAGATACAGACCCGGGGTCACCGAGAGAGGTGACAGGGAAACAACGAAAAAGAAAATGGGAACAAAGGAAAAGACAGGAAAAGGAAAAAAACAGCCAACACAAAAATGGAAAATGCCTCCAAAGTAGAAGACGGCTAACACTAAACAGCAAATACATCAAAAACAAAAACAGCAAGAGCTGCACCACTTGGAAAGTGCCCACCGAAACCTCTGTTACTCCAATGAAGCTCCTTGTTTCACTAGTTCATCAGCTGTTAGGTTGGCCTCCCTCCAAGTAGATTCTAGGAGACCTTTATGCGCCTATTAAGATCATGAATTTCGTCAAGGATGTGCTAAAGTCTCAAGGTGGGTTGGGCTAAGTTCGATGCCCGATGGATGACATTCTCGGAATCCCCTTCGATGATGAGGGATGGAACCCAAGAGGGGTTAAGCTGCCTCACACCCTCGAGCAAGGCTCTGGCCTTAGCCTCAGTAGAGTCAGCTATCCCAATTGAGGAAGAGAAGGAGAGTAGAGAGATGCCGTCGGGGTTTGGAAAGATTCCTCCAATCCAAAACTAGCATACTTTTAAAAATGCTATTTTCAAATATAAAAAGTCGAGTAAGCATTATATATTTATATTTAGTTCACATTGCCTGTACTGCACAAGCTGCCTCATGATTCCCATGAGTGGCACATTGAGGTGCTTGCTAAGGAGAATCCTTTTTTCTTTTCTTTTTCTTGGTCAAAAATCTGTTACTGTAACTGCTTTAGGCTATGAAATCTTTAAAAAACAGTGATAGTATCATCATCATCATCATAGCCTTTTCCCAATTAATTGGGGTCTGCTAATTTGGGGCAATTATCATCATCATCATCATAGCCTTTTCCCAATTAATTGGGGTCGGCTAATTTTGGGCATGTATATTGAACTATTTTAAAGTATGGAGTGTGGGAGTATTTATTATTTCTATTTGACCTCCCAACGACAAGCCTCAATTCTGTTGTTTGAACTATTGCAGTTGAAGCGTACGAATGCAACACTAAATATGTGGCTCAAATGACTAAGTTGAAATATTATGACTGTAGCTTATGAGGAGTAGTTTCTCTTTAAAGGCATCACACCTATATCATAAGGAAGAAAAGTGTTCGTGTTCTGACAGTCTTTGATACAATGTAGAGCTCGAACCAAGAAATGCACAATATATTCCAACACTGGATTAGAATATTTTTCCAAATCCTGTACCTGCGTGTGTATGTTTCTATTCCCTTTCCCGGCCTCAGTTTCAACAGATTTATTAAAAACTCCTGAGAAACTTCATATGGTTGGGGGATGTTGATAAACATAGGTTACACCTTGTTGGTTGGGATAAGGTTTGCCTTCCCAAAAGAGATGGAGGTATGGGCATTCGTAGGCTTAGACTATGCAATAAAGCTTTGCTTGGTAAATGGTGGTGGAGGCTGGCTACCCAAGATAACCACCTTTGGCAGCTGGTCTTACACCATAAATACCACTTAGACCCCTCCCCTGGCTCCCTAATGCCTCCCCTTGTGGGAGATCTTCAAGGGCATGGCTCTTTATTCTCTCCGTCCTTCGGGATTTTCTCTCTCACATTCGGTTCAGGGTTAGAGAGTGGTACATGAGTTAGCTTTTGGTATGTGACCTTTGGGTTGGTAGATCCCACCTCAGGGAGCGATTCCACGACCTATACCTTCTGCCAGGGATAGAGAGCCCCTTGTTTCCCACCATCTTGAGGTCCTTGGAGGGGTAAGATTGTGGAACCCCAATTGTAGGAGGCCTCTGCTCTACCATGACATCCCCTGGTTCCAATCGTTCTTAGCCTTGTTACAAACTTCCTACCTGCCTATACCCATCCCCGGGTTTCGTTCCCTACCCAATCAAGCTTGGCTGGCAGATATTCCCCCCCAGAATTCAAACGTTCAACTTGCTGGCCATCCGCCAAAGAGTCCTAACAGTTGATCAATTGCAAATTGAAGGTCTCCCTATGCCTAATCAATACCTCCTTTGCAAATCAGCTGTAGAATCTAATGGACACTTAGTTTATCCACAATGAGTGGACTTCTTCCCTATGGGCCGATATCTTGCAGGGGCTTGAACAGGTTTTGAGTTACCCCGTCCTCCACTCAGTTCTTCCAAGGTGATTTTTCTTTCCAGGGCCCTCTGCTGGTCGTTTCCTGTGGCCTGCAATGGCTGTGGCCACCCTGTAGACCACTTGGATTGAAAGGAACAGGCAGATTTTCTATGGCAAGAAATGCACCCTCGGGGCTGTGCTGGACCGTATAAAGGCTACAGTAATTTTTTGGGCCAAAAACTCTAGGCATTTAAGCATTGTGCCACCTCGTTTTTCCCCCAATATTGGCCTGATGTCCTCAATAAATCCCGTGGTCTTCCCTTTGGAGACCTCCAGAGTTTGGTGGCATCAAGCTGAACTTCAATGGTTGCTTTCTTGGGAAACCCGGCTGTGCTGGCTACGGTGGTCTCTTCAGGGGTCATAATGGCCACAGTTCTATCCTACTGGGGATCTGTAGCAGATTCCATAACTATTGAAGCTATTGCACTGTTGGAAGGGATGAAACACTTTAGCCTGGATTGGTCTAAAACCCTCGTTGACGGCGACTCTAAGAATGCACTCACCTGGGCTGCTCGGACCTCTCCTTGCCCATGGCGTATGCAACATGTGTTCGATGAGTACTTCAATTTTTGTAGACCTCTACAGATGTCCTACCACCATATGAGGAGGGAGCCAAACCATCTTGCAGATGCCCTTGCCAAAGGCACCTCAGGACCTCCCAATGCTACTCTGTACTTAGGGTGGTATGTGTGTCTTATGCTTGCTGCCCACCTTTTTTTTCTTTGTGGGCTAGCTGGGTATCATTTGTGGTCTGCGAAGTGTACAGACCATTCTCCTTTCTGTATAGTACTGAGATAAACCTATTTTTGTGAGCTGAACATTGCACCCTGTACATGGGTGGCTGGTACTTCTTTTGTAACCTTTATTTTTAGTTTCAATACAAAACAGTGAACCTTCTTTCTGAAAAAAGAAAAAAGAAACAAGATTGGAATATTTTTCCTTCATTCAGAGTAAGATGATGGCTTTATTTAATAAAAAAAAAGAGGAGCTTTGGTATTAATATTTTACAGAATAAAAGAAACAATTGTAGATTATATGTGAAAATTTAGTATGTCCACTTTTTCTCTGGTACTTCTTACAAGAAACATAGTTAGGGGGATTATTCAGGTATCCTTAAAGAGTTCTTATGTTGTTATCATTGTGTGTACATATTGTTTTTTGGCATGGGAATGCCTCTCACAGTTAACTTCATCAAAAAAAAAATTGAGGAATGCCTCTCCCAATCTACTGCACTTGATGAATAAGATGGGCAAGTCTATTAATGGGTTGAGAAAGAAAAATGACTTTTTTCCCAAGGTAAATGAAAGAAAAGAAAATGACTGCAAGTAAATTATTTAAAATAAATGAAGTTCAGAATATGGGTATTCTTTACCTCTGATTCTGATTCTTCTATTGCCTGCTGTATGTAGATTGCAAGAGGCATGTGTGTGCCAAGAAAACATGAAATCATGACATAAAAGAAACAGAAAAGGAAGAATTGACTACTGAGAAATGCATGAGTATCTTCGCTAATATCTTATTATTAGGATGCAGATCTTACTCATTTTTAAATTTGGAAGCCTGATGTCCTTGCCATTCTGGTCATGTTTGGGTTTTGACTCAATTAGGTGATGTGAGCTGAGATTCTTGTGATGGGTAGTTAGGATATTGTTCATTACTTTGGTGTCTCAAGCCATGGTGTTATTGTTTCCTCTTCTTTTTTTTTTTAGTGAATATTCCTCTCTGTATATACTGAATTTATTTTGAAGATCAATTACCACCCACAAAAACAAAGTATGGGACTGATGTATTTGGTTCAATTTGCAGGTAATGCATGGCCAAAGCAGAGAAATTTTGTTGTCTTTGAGAGCTTGATACTTCATTGATTGAGGAAGAAAATTTTCATGTATGCAGGCCAACCTTGCATACAGATCTGCATTTAGATGCATGGCATGCACTAGTGATGAGGTTTTTTTTTCTACCCCAGATTCATACAAGACATGGGCCTTGTGCTCTGAATCCCATTTGACCTGAAAAGGGCTCGCCTTTTAGTGTCTTTAGACTATACGAAAAGGGTGAAATGGAGTAATTTTTTTCTGTAGTTTTTTTAATTATTGTCTGATTATTTTGTAATGTTTTAGAATACGTAATTCCAAGTTTTAGTAAAACATATGGTATATCTTTTCCGAGAGAATTTCATTTGCAGTTAGCATGCATAATCATATCATAATAGAAGTATATTTATTTCGGTGCCAAGTCAATGCTCCCATGTTTCGATAAAGGAATGGGGTTATAAATGAATAATGTGAGGCAATTTCTATTTTTCCGTATAGGTGAGGCTCAGAAACAGCCCTCACCCATGAAGCACACGATCGTTCCAAACAATGTCATTTTCTACTCGTGAATGGACAAGGGACAGAGGGATTATCCTTTAATAAATGGTCCATATAAATCGAGGCCCGATATGAGAATTCATGCACCATTCAAAAAGGCAATAGAGGAAGGGATTGTCAGGTCATTCATTAGATGTATTGAATGACTTGGGATTGAATCACGAGATCCGAGAATTTCATTAAGAACTTTATGTTTAATCGATGATATTTTTACAACTTTTCATTTTAAAATCTAAAGGACAAGAATGATTGTGACTTCGTACAAAAAATAAATGCCCTCTTTATAAAAAAAAAACTTTATAGCAGAACAAGAGGTTAAAACTTGAACTTAAAAAAGTATAAGAAATCAAAGTGGAAATACTTATAAAATGAGATGTTGAACAGTGACAGATTACAGAGGAAAAGCCAGGAGCTGTACTCTCCCCGCCAGTCCTAGGAGTTGGTGGACCATAGCAGAAAGGCAAGATTTAGGCAAAAACGTTGCTTATCTTTTAGGAAACAAAATTCATAAAGAATTAGGAGACCAAGGACATTACGTTGGAGTAATTCCATTTAAGATGAAAATTCCATTTCAATTGATGCTTGCAGACGCTTACGCTCTGAAAATGTCAAAACCAATATTACATTATTATTTTTTAAAATGTGAACTATTGCTTCTTTTTTTTTTTTTGGTTTGGGGTAAGTAATTGGAAAGAGGGGGCCTTACCCTCGGTAGGAGTTGAGCCTAGAACATAACATTGCAAATCATCAAACGTTAACCAATTAAACCCATGGCCTTTTTCTATATGTAAACTAAATTTACCTTTTTGAAAAATATAACGCAAATTACTTTGACCATGGTAGTTAGATTGCCACAAGCCATTAGTAATATACTTCTTTATATTTGTAAAGGTACGTTTATATTGGGTAGTGATTTCATACAATAGTTGTATCATACAATAGTTGTATCATAGTATAATGCAACAGCACTTCAAAAAAACCATGTTTGGGGCATTTGTATGACCCAAAATTTTGCCCACACTCTCTTCATCCCAATAATCAATCCAAAAAAAATAACAATTCAATTTGAATCCTAAACATGGTCAAAATAATCCCTTCCAAAAACAAACCTAGACCATTCATTTGGTGAATTTCACGATCTTAACCTTTATAAACTAAAAATCATTTTTTTTATTTTTTAACATTGTTCATCTAATGATAATAAAACCATCCCAAAAAATTGAAAATGAAAAAATCCTTCTAAAACTCAAATCTAAATATCTCACCAAAATGAACGGCCAATGTTAATTGGACTACAAAAATACTTTCTAAATTGTGTTTTTCAAAAAAAAATAAATTTATGATTGTTCGATAGAATAAAAAGAGTGTATATTTCAAAATTTGGATCAAACAAATGACCATACCATGGTTTTTGAAAGTTGTTCATCATATTATTACACATCCGTTGTATGAAATCTGCCCATTTATATTCCTTCAGGGAAAATGAATGTAATAGAAATGCAGGAAAAGAACCATTTTGCCTTAAATCATGAAGATGCAAACCACTGGTCTTCAAAATGTAGCATCACTAAAAATTTCATTGCAGCGAGCTCAAAAGCACTTGATTTCTGTTATCTGGATTCAATTACAACTCACAACTCACCACAGATTAAAGGTTAAAATTAATATCAAGGAAATGACTGATAAAGCCCACCTTTTCAATATCTCTCAAGTACATGAACTAATATTAACACCCACCATCCTAAACTGAATTAGTAATTATGTACAGAACAAGTCATACATCGCAGTACCATGTAATTTACAAAAACAACTTTGTAACAAACAAGGGAACCCCCAACCAAACATAAAGCCAAATTGGGCTCCCTAACAAAACCGCTGGTATTATCATGTTCCAGTGCTGAAGGAACTCTGCTTTTCTTTCACAGTTTTTACATGGCCACGGTGATGAGTTTCTCAATTGGCTTCTGCACATGTAGGATTATGGATAGTAAGGTTAGAGACAAAAAAAACCAACATTCAAAGAAAATGTTGTAATTCAGGTATTAATATCATTTTGGTATCCTTGTATGGGTTCGTGAATACCTCTACTATTGCATGGTGCGCCCAAGGGACTTGCTCTGTCTCTCTTTGAGACACACATGCACATGCCCTCAGTAGAGCATATCGAATCCCCCAGCAAACACATTGCTTACTCCTGGAATGAACAAATGAACCTCAAGTCCCCATAAAAGTGGTACAAGCTTCTCATGACACCAAGAGTTTGACCTCCTCTTGCAAGCTCTCTTCACCTTAGGCTTCCTGTTGCTCACCTCTCTTCAATTTCATCAATGACCCGAGCTTAATAGATTTGAGTCCCAGTGACTCCCTCAAAGTAGGCTCCCTTTCTTCCTCCTCCTGCTCCTCCTCTTCCTCCTCCCCCTCTGATTCACTAATGGATTCCTCTTCATCGCTTGAGTCTTTCCCTTCAAAAAGTTTCTTGCCTGAGATGTTCCTTGCCTTTCTAGGTCGGCCCCGGCGTCTTGACACATGAACTTCCTTCTCACCTGCACACAGAATCATACAATCTTCAAAACAGAAATGTGACTAATCACATTAGCCAGTACTTCTATATGCGTACATAGGCATACATGCAAACAGGAAAGTAAAATATACACAACCCAGGTTCAGGAAAAACATATTCCACAGGGTTTTCAGCTGTATGATTGGATCTTGTTGGAATCTGTTAATATCTCATCAGATTCCATAATAGAAAGTTGAAGGATAGTTTATCAACTGCAATCCAATTGGATAATGAAGTGCTGACATATTTTCCATTTCTTACAGAGGTTGTGTACACTATACCCTTTCAATATGCATGTATTGGAAAGTATAATATACACAAAGTATACATCATCAGGTTGCCATACACACACAGGCCATCAGGCTTGTCACACGTGCGTGCACACACATATTTGTCTGCCCAGGAGAATGAAGTCAATTATTTTTTCACATACGAGCCCAGCTCTGCTTGAAACTCACATCAACTGGCTCATTTTTGGGTCACATAATTCTTCATATAGCATACCAATACTTAATGCATGATATGCTCCAAGGTTTAGATGTCGAAATACAGTGAGTATGATACGTTCACTAACACAAACAAAGCAGTGCCAGCCTGTTGGTACCAATATTGACTCACAATTTCACACAAGTGAGAGACACTAGCATTCCACTACTCTCTAGCCACTATGGCATTTTTCACAACAGCCGGATTATGGTCACTTTATTCACACCCACAATTTTTCAAATTATTTGCAAAGGTAAATAAGAGTCTTCTGCCCCTCCATGGCTTGCCCAGGGTAACAAAATACCATACAGATACACTATTTAGATAACAAATTTCTACAACTCAACTATAGTTCAGAAGATGCTCCAATTTGCTCAACAGTTCCATGAATTCGAAACTAGAGAAAAAAATCATGTGAGAAACAATTCTAAATCAAGTACTTTTCCATTAGATTTATGAGAATATAGGGTCTCACAAAAATACAAAGTTCTAATAAAAAAGTGAGTGAAAAAACTTTCATTACAATAGCATGCATTGGAAGGTCAAATAACATCGACAGGGTAGATATCAAAGCAGAGCAAGCAAGACAACAGAAATAATAGAGTTCATCTGTTTTAATATCAAACAGAAATCATCACAAATGCTGCAGGATATATGAAGCTCTATGTGGACATCAGAACCTCTTGGACCGAAGGTTCCAGAGGCTGTTTCCCATTAATTACAAGTTCACACTTGATTAGGCATATTTGATATTGAAAATATATTACCCGTTCATCTAGATAGTAAGTCTGCTCAATAAAAACTAGAAGTAAATAAAGATCTAGCACGACAAATTGAAGCATCAAGAAGAATGACAAAGTAATACAGGCATCACCTTGGAAACCCTCATTCTTTGAGCATTTTTCACGTAAGAACTCAATGAACTTGTCATAAGGACGCCAACCACTAGGATCCTCTTCTGGATTGAATTTCTCTGCCCTTTTCTTTACATCTTTTATACTAGTTCCAAGGATATCTATATGTTAGTATGATGAATTATGAGAAAAGTAAACTTCAACGGCTAAAAATGCTAACAGAAATACTCACGTGTCATTAACATCTGAAGCAGGAAGTCTAGACACAAAGTGAAGTACAGCTCCCTCCAGAAAGGGTAAGTGTTTTGGTACATCAGTGAAGGCAAACACAATCCCATCATTAACAATCTTTAGTATGTGTAACCTATGGATGTTGCGCGCAGCACCAATGAATGTTGCAGACAGACGAGAAGCAAGTTCTTTGCATTCAGCAATAGATTTGGCAGCCAAGGACTCATCATCACTTCGCGAAATCTCATTCACATGCCTTTGGAAGGCCTAATCAAGAAATAAAAAAGGTCACACTACATAAATCAGCTTTAAAAAAAAAAAACTAATGATGATCATGTATGATATGATATTGAATCAACAAAATAACAGCTTTTTAGCAATGGTACAGCTCTGCAGGAGAAATACCCTTTTTAATGCTCCCAGAAACAAATTGGGTATATCATCTGCAGCAGATTTCTTTAGAACAGTAATTAAATGCTTGATAGTGTCCTCAATGCTTTTCCCATGCATAACATAATGCGCAATGATCTCCGAACCAAGAAAGTCCTGCACAAACGTACACATTCACCTTCCATGTAAACTTTTTACAGTTAGGTATTTGAGCTTTAAGGTACTAGTTTGTGACATATCAATAAATTTCTGGGGGAAAAAGGAGTCAAAAAGTAAAAAATGAATGAAAACAATGACAAAATTAATGGTGCACTAATATGAATACACAAAAAGAATGATAGAAATAATGGAAATAGTTTTCAACCAGCAATTGACGCACCTCAGTTATACCTCAGTAGCTGCATCATTGCCCAAGCAAGAATGATAGAAATAATGGTCCAAAGATTAAATGTTTAAAGATATTTGAAAAGACAACTTAAGTAACATTGTGTTCAACAGTAAGGAGTAGAAAGGTACTGCAAGAACCACACCTAAAATAAACAGAATATGCAACAGCTCCAGGTTTCCAGTTTTACACAACAATTTGATTCATGATATGGAATTAAATTTTGTTTTAATTCGGGGCAAATTGACACCAATAGAAACTGAAAATACTCATCACACCAGCCTACTATCACAGAGGAAGACAACTGTTCCATAGCCGGCCAACAATTCTATCCAAATATATATATAAATGATTGCCAGTCATTTGCAAAAAGTCCCATCTTGCAGATGCTCTTGGTTCTACCTGATGTGACTAAACTGAACAGCACCATAAAATCTACAAGCTCTTTAGAAAGCATAAAACCATAATGTATTAAAAAGTGCCTCAGCTACTAAGAAATATTACTCAAGCCAAGGCATGATTACGAGTGTCTTGAAGCTGCAGTTGAGGCATGTGCATCATGGAAGCCCACCCCACAATGCATCTCAACCAGAGCAAGTGAGCATTTTCAGGATTTTGTAAACTTTAAACAAAAGCCTCTCCAAGCTACCAGATCCAATCTTAATTCTTTGGAAATTGTTATATCCTCAGGGAACATATCCATACATTTGCATCCCCCGAGGCACGAACCATCCATCCCAAAGATGGATGTAAATGGTGGTCCCTCCAAAAATAAAAACTTAAAACCAATGGTCTACATATTTCCTTAAAAAAAATATATATTCTTGAAGCTGTCTTCAACCAATTATTATTTTCAGTTTTAAAATTTAATAATCTCCATGTTAGAAATTATATATTCCTTACAAATTAGTGCCAAAATCCATTTCAAAAATGGATATTTTAGAGGGGGCAGATTTCCACATATCAGTTTGGGGGACTCATGGAAACCGTGTCCTAATTCTTTTTCCGTTCAAATCCCTCTTTGACCGGCTTGGTCCTATAGGAGGACACTCTGGTATCCAAAGTTCTTCTTAAACTCAGATTAGACCTTATTCAACCTGACTTGTAATAGTCTACAACTCAAGTGAACAGACCATCTCAACTTTCCGCTTTGCTCGAATCTTATGCAGCTATGCCCTTGTCATTTTCTCTTTCCACTCCCTGGCATCTATAGTTGTGTGTGTCTCCATTGTATCAATAGAAACGAATGTACAGATCCTGTTCATGTAAGGTCATCCCTTGGTATCTATAGTTTTGCACAATGGCCCCAACTTCTTATCATTACATGGGCAATCTAATGGAACCTCTCAGAAAGAGAAATGCAGATTACAAGACATAACAAGATAATCCCAAAAACATATTAGACCATCATATCTGTTTGCCTAACATAATGCCCGAAGAAGTTCTAAAAACACTATTGGGTCATCATAGATGTAGGCTTGCACCACAGGCCCTCTTATCTTACAATGCACTCAAGTCAACAGTCAATATTTATATACAAAAAGATAGGAATACAAATACTAATACACAATAATTTGAAACGGTTGCCCACAAGCACACAATTGTGTATGTAGTTAACTTCTGTCATAACATTAGATTTGTTCCGCTTCACCATTCCCTTTGTTGAATGTTGCATCTCTTTGAGTAGATTTGAACTGGAGACAAATGATTCTGTCGATCGATTACCTAGTTCCGGGGCTTCTAATCCAGTCATGCAAGGATGGGGCCAGTGACTGGGAATTAGCTTGGCTACTTTGAGAGCAATTCAGTATGATATAAGTTATGAACTCCAAACAAGGCAACAAAAGCAATACTTGTGCATTATAAGTTCAATGAACCAATTGCAACGGTGGGGTGCTGAGTGTTCAAATTAACAGCATCACAAAACCAACAAAGAGCCACAATTCAATTATCAATTACTAAAACAAAATAGAGAAAAAGATGTGTAACTAGTTTTGCCATATCATAGAAGCATTCAATAATCTACCTTAGGAACTATATCATGTGTAACTAGTTTTGCTGCTGCGGTCATGACCGAATCCCGCAGTTTTGTCACGTCAACATACTCTTCGTTGACATCTTCATCTTCCGTATCATCTATGATATAAGCCCATCCATGAATTGATAACCCACAAAAGCCACAAGAAAGAAGGTAACACTTCAAAACCTAACATGAAATATTGTATAGACAGGAAAGTAACATAGAATAAAGCCCATGACACAAGGCCATCCACCTGATATACTGAATTGTTGTTCGCTAAGCCTCCAAAACTTTTTCAGGATGGCTATGTCTGGATAGAACCCTAAGGCATGTAGCTTTGAAGGCGCAAGCTTCGCCTTACTGAACAAGCACCAAATCTCTGCAAGTATAATGCAAACCTAATGCAGAGAAAAAATTTGTACAATCATCAAGTTTTCGTTTGTTCAACATCATATTTGGACATTTCAGTCCCTCATATTTATCAAAATAGAGAACATAAAAGTTCCGATGGTTAAAAGTAGTAAAAAAGTTTGACTGAGGACTCACTCTGCTACTAAGGGGACCTCGAGTCCTCCCTTCCTCCCAAGATTTGAGTAGAGTGTCCAGAAAATGCTCTAATTGTTCTAACAGGGTAGTACGTTTAGCCAAAAGAGAGGATATAAGTGCTTCAGCAGGATTTTCAGTATCAAGAGACTTCCTAGCCCATAGTATATGCAAGTACATGTTGAGAAGCAGAAGACTGACAACCTGGAACAAAACCGACTATCAGTCATTAAACCATATCTTGATAAAGATGTTTCTTTTCTTTATATTGTTCCATTGCCAAGATCTTGACATACCTCATCACCTAAATCATTATATTTCTTCAGAAGACCAACCATATCTTCAAACAAACTCTCATTTAGTGGGAACTTTTTACATTGAAGCATATAAAGCCTTCGTAAGCTTACAAGTAATGAGTAATCATCATCAGCAACCTGTAAATGATGATATGATACTTTATCTAATTGTTTAGCTGACATTAGAGATAAGCATTGACCCTCAAACAGAAGACTTACCTCAACTTGACTAAAGACAGATGTAAGCTTTAGAAGCGATTCATCCTCGAGTTCTTTGAATTTATTTTGAGCAAAATCTTGCAAATCTGCTTGACTCTCACGGGCACAGAAGTCAAGAGCCTTGATGCCAGACCTCAAGATTTCGATCTCCCCATGTTTGAAAAAAGCCTCCTTTATGAGTTGGAGAGTAGAGCAAAAATTCTGAAAGGGAGAGATACAAATGTCACCACTAGGTTCATCGATCAATAAACAAGGGTCAAACTATAAGCACCAATAGTTACCGGTTCTTGCCGTTTGAGTGAATAGAGCTCAAGTTTTAAATATAAAATTATTTCACATAACGACGAAACTTTTGTTTTGTCCGCTATAAACTTGCGTAAAAGCTGTGGATAGCTCTTTATTAAGGCAATTGTTATTTCATGTCTGCTGTTTTCAAATTCTTCCTGTTAATTCAACAAAACAAAGTTAGTGACATAACCATCAAAGCACTGTCATCTGAATTCCAGCCCACTTCTATGATAATGAAACAAAAATAAATGCAGGTTCATATTAGAGAGTATATCCAAGGATTAATCAACATACAATCAACATAAAACCAATGACTGAATATTAGAGCGACAAAGCATACACGGACATTAATTCCACACAAACATCTTGCCTCTTTTTTTGGTTTCTTATGGGGAATAAATAGGTACTACTGAAGGAAACCTTATGAGAAGTTCAACATGCACAATTTACGGTACAAACAAAACTAAAGGTTCATCTCAGAGAGTATCCAAGGTTTAATAAACATAACACACATATTGGATGTTAAAAAATAAAGCTCACATGGATCTAATTCTGGATCAAAGGCTGAGCGTTTGGGGTGGACATTAACTCCAGAAAACTGTTTATGAAGCTCAATGGGTTACGCTGGATCAAAGGCCCGCTTCAACCTCCACGCGCCTGCCTCAACCGCCTTTTCTCCCCCACCTGTCATATTCCGATCGGCTACTTCAGGAGGAGCAGCTGAGTGCCTCCCAGCTGTCCCAGCCATAGCCTGACCCTTCATTACCTGCCCTCTAGGTGGCTCCCGTGGGTGAATCCTCCCTCCCACCTACCGCAAGTGACCTACCCCAAGTGATCTTGGGGTCCCCCACCTTCTTGTTGGTGCTGTCAAACCCGGCCCATGCACCTCCTTCGTTTATCCCAGCCTCTCCCCTGCTCCCGGCCTGTTACCCGATCCTCCCGAGCCCCGTGACCCCAACCGACTTGAGACGTCTTCTCACTGCCAGCTGGCTCCCGTCCAAGCTTTCTTCGAGAGGGTTCCTACACCGCCTTCGTCACCTTGCCTTGCCTTCCCTTTGTCTGCCTCCCCAGCCTCTTCGTCTGTGCGCCTGTCGGCCACCCCTACCCACCCTCCTGGGTCCGCCCCTCCTCTTTCGGGCCTTTCCCCCCCCTCCCATCCCCTTCCCCTCTACCTCTGAACCTCGAGCCTTCGCCTGCTCCCCCCTCCGGCGCCCTCTCCCCTACCCCCTCCCCGCTGGTGCTAAGCAGTGACCTTAGCCCTCCTCAGGTCCTATCTACCTCCCTGCGGATAGGCTCTCTACCCCTCCCTATTCTCTTTCACTCTCATTCTACCCTTTTAATCTTGACCACCCTTTTCCCTTTGGTATAAAGCCTTCTAACCTCCTTAAGATGAACCGAGACTTTTTTCCTCTGGGCATCGTCACAGCCCAATCACAGGACCCGTCTCCTCCATACCCGGCTACTGTTGCTGATTTATTGGCCCCACATCTCTCTTTTACTCCTCACCTTGTCCATATCCATAGGGTCCACACTATTCACTATGTCCGGTCCATGAACTCCCCCTTCCTGCTCTCCTCCTACACCTCCGTCCAGACTCATCAATTTCTTACCTTTGTCCCTACCATCTCCCTCCTCCCCATTGAACTAGCCCCCTCACCCTCTCCTTACCCTCTTATCCCTGGTGCTCTTGTTCAGGAGGCCATTCCCAACTTTGACCCCCCTCAGCACCCCCTCTCCTTTCCCCCCCCTGGCCTTCCTCTCCCTCCTGAGGTGTCCTTTGGGAACTCAGAGATTTCTCTTCCGACCCTGTCAACCCTTGTCCGGATCTTCCTTCCCTCCCATCCCTAACTACTGATCTCTACCCTGCGGTCCATCCCCCAACCCCCTCTCCAGGAGTTCCCGTTACGCATACGCCTGCCTCCTTGGAATCGCAGGCCGATTCAGAGGCAGAAGATGACACTGAAGACGGGAATTTCTCAGAGGAAGACAGGATGAGAACCATGTACAAGATTATGGGTTTTGAATATGAGGGACCAAAAGGCCCTGCACACAAATTCCTTACGATAGATGCGCAGAGAAGGATGCATGTGAGAATCAGAGGGCAAAGAGAGCTTTGCAACCTCTTCTCCTCCCTCCCTTTCCTTGGGAAAGCTGTTGACTTCTCCCCCTCCAATTCCACCCCAGGTTGCCCGAGGAGGTCCCCAAGATTGGCTTCCTCCCTTGCTCTCATCCCTTACAAATGAAACTTTTCATTTGGAACATTAGAGGGCTTGGATAGTCCTCTAAGAAAGATGTGGTCAAAGCCTTCTCCCTCAAAAATTCCCCTACCATCTTGGCCCTTCTTGAAACCAAACTTCCTAACCCAGACCTCCCGCTCATCCGCAAGATCTGGGGCAGGAGACCTTGCCAGTGGGTCTCATTATCGGTGAACGAGGTATCAAGAGGGATCTAGGTGGTCTGGACCCTTCTAACCTCTCTCTCATCTCCCACTTCATAGGTGAATTCTCTATTACCCTTCTTCTCTCCAACATCTCTGATGGTGTCCATAGGAAATTTTCTGTTGTTTATGGCCCTAACTCCAACACCATCAGACAAAGACTCTGGCTGGAATTAGACCATATTGCTTCCCTACCTCACCCCATTTGGTGTGTGGGGGGCGACTTCAATGTGGTTCGTTGGTCCCACGAGAGAAATTCCTCTTCCGCCATCTCCCCGGAAATGAGGAACTTCTCATATTTCATTAGCCATAACGAGCTGATTGACATCCCCCTCAAAGGATGCCAATTTACTTGGTCCAACCACAGCACCAATCCCACCCTCTCAAAACTTGATAGATTTCTCATTTCTGTCAATTGGGAGGAACAATTCCCTACTTCGTTGTCTTTGGCCCTACCCAAGCCTACCTCAGACCATTGCCCTATCCTGTTGGACACAAATGCTATTACCAGGGGTTCCCATCCTTTCAGATTTGAAATGCATTGGCTTCTAGAAAAGGACCTACCTGCCCTTGTACAAACATGGTGGAACTCCTTCGATTCTCAGGTTTCGGGGAGAGCGGGCTACTTCCTCCAAAAGAAAATTCAGCTTCTTAAATTTGCCCTCAAATCTTGGAGTTTTAACCTTCCTGTTAATTTTTCGCACTTGGTGGCTTCCCTTTTGGAAGCCATCAAGAACCTTGATACCATTGAAGAATCGATATCTCTTAATGCCTCTGAACAGAAGCATAGATCCAAGTCCAAATTAGAGTATCTCACTACCGTAAAAAAAGAAGAAATCTACTGATCCCAGAGATCCAGGGTCTCTTGGTTGAAAGCTGGGGACAACAATACTGGCTGTTTCCATCAGATTGCAAATTGTCGTAGAAGAGACAATGCCATCACGATGTTGAAAGTCAACAATTCCTATTTGACCCAGCCTAATGTTATTCAACAAGCCATCCTCGATTTCTTCCAGAACTTGTACTCTGCTCCCCCTGAACCTAGACCCAGATTCTCGATCCTTGACTTCCTGACTCTCAATGTAGCCCAAGTTGCTTGGCTTGAAAGGCCATTCTCAGAACAGGAAATCTTTGAAGCAGTCAAAGAGTTAGGAAGTGACAAGGCCCCTGGGCCGGATGGTTTCCAGGTTGCACCCTTTAAGGAGTTCTGGGATATTGTTCATTTAGACTTTAAGTTTTTTTACGAATTCCTCCACAGGGGGTATCCTAAACAAAGCTATGAATGCTACTTTCCTTGCCCTCGTCCCTAAACAAGGAGCTGAGGAAATAAAAGACTTCTGACCTATTGGCCTCCTCAATTTCTCCTATAAGATCTTGGCTAAAGTCCTTGCTTCTAGGCAGCAACATGTTCTGCTTTTTATCGTTTCTCCTTCTCAATCTACCTTCATCAAAAGCAGAGAAATCTTAGACGGGATGAATGTGTCCACTTGAGACACCTATCCAAGAGACCAGGACTCATCTTGACTGAGAAAAGGCTTACGAACATGTCGACTGGATAGTCCTGAATGAGTCCATGGCCAGGGTAGGTTTAGGGGAGAGATGGAGGAAGTGGATGAGCGGTTATTATTCAAACCCTCATTTCTCTATCCTCATCAACAGAACCCTAGTTGGCTATTTTCCTTCATCGGGGGGCTAAGACAAGGAAACCCCCTCTCACCCTTCCTTTTTGTAATTGCGGCTGAAGTCTTCAGCCGATCCATCTCTCGGGTCTACCAAGCTGGCCTCCTATCTGGTTTCAAAACCAATAGGCACGAGCCCATAGTTTCCCACCTACAGCATGCAGATGCCACCCAAAAAGAAGTCAACACCCTCAAAAGATTCCTCCGTTGCTTCCAATAGGATACTGGGTTTAAGATAAATATGGATAAATCCAGTATGTTGGGTGGGGGTTGCCTTGTCAACTGAACATATTAGAACTCATTCCAGATTGGGAATGTAAAGTCCAGGTCCTCCCTACCACTTATCTTGGGCTCCCCCTGAGCATTGGTAAGCCTAGAAAGCAGCAATGGCCCCCGGTCCTTGACAAGGTTGATCGCCGCTTGGCAGGATGGAAGGGAAGATTATTGTCGATGGCGGGCAGAAACACCTTAATTAAAGCAACCATAGCTAACTCCCCAACCTACTTAATGTCGATTTTATATATGCCGGCGCAGGTGGCCAATCGACTCAACCAACTCATGAGGAATTTCCTATGGTCTGGCCAGGAAGATAAGAAAAAGTTTCATCTTGTAGCCTGGGATAAGGTCTGCCAACCTAAAGACCAAGGTGGCTTGGGGATTAAGGTCATTCGCAAACACAACGCCGCCCTGTTAGGAAAATGGTGGTGGCGTTTAGCGACTCAGCCAAATGCACTTTGGGCTCAGGTGGTTAAGCATAAGTACAATATCTCTTTACATTCCTGGCTGCCAAGAACACCGCAAAGGCATAATGGGTCAGGTGTCTGGAAGTCTCTATTAACAGTGCTGGCCACTTTCAAGAGCCACACTAGGTTCCATCCGAAAGAAGGCTTTAGGGTAAAATGTTGGCAGGACCTTTGGTTAGGCCCCTCCCCTCTTTGTGATGTCTTCCCATCCCTTTTCTCTCTTGCACGAGACCAGGAGTCTTCAATTGCCCAAGAGCTCTGCTGCTTGGGAGGGCGTCGAGTTTGGAATCCCTCTTTTAGAAGGAACCTAACTGAACAGGAAACTAATGATTTCCAGCGGCTCTCGCATACCCTCCATTCTCTCTTTCTCCTCTCCCATGGAAGAGATGAACTTGTCTGGACCTTGCCTCCCTTGGGTAAGTTCTCAGTTGCTTCTTTCTATAAAAGCCTCACACTCTCACCTACATCCCATGAGGCGTTCTCTAAAATTTGGTCCACTATTGCTCCACCAAAAGTGCAGACCTTCCACTGGCTTGCTTTCTCACATAGAGTCCTCACAGTGGATAACCTACAAAACAGAGGGCTCCCCATCTCGAATAGATGTGCCCTATGTGAATGTGAGGAGGAAAGTAACCATCACATGTTCCTTCATTGTGAATTCTCTTATGACCTATGGGGTAGGGTATTGCAACTTTTTTGTATACATTGGGTTACCCCCCCCCATCCCTTTCCCCGGTAAAAGCCCTCCTAACCTGCAATTTTGATTCTTGCTGGCCTAAGGCAGATCGAATCCTATGAAAGGCAACTGTAGTTGCTACAATTTGGGTTGTGTGGCTGGAAAGAAATTCCAAAATATTCCGAGGCTCTAAACTTCAAACTTTGGCACTCTTGTCCAAGGTAACCACCCTAGTTACTTTTTGGGCTTCTAATCATAAATTCTTCGTCGGAATTCCACGGACTTTCTTCCTCACCCATTGGGGAGACATCCTTCATCATCAACCACAAGGGGTTAGTAGGTCAAGCATCTGGCTACCACCAACCCAAGGAAGCATCAAACTAAACTTTGATGGTTGCTCCTTGGGGAACCCAGGTCCAGCAGGAGCAGAACGAGTTTATCGAGACCACGAAGGCAATATACTCCTCTCTATCTCTCAATTCCTGAGCTTAAAGGACTCTCACCAACCAAAGCACTAGCCCACCTTATAGCTTTGAAAAACTTCAACCCTTCCTGGGGTACAACTCTGATAATGGAAGGCGACTCCAAAAATGTTATCTCTTGGGCTAGCAGAACGTGTGATCCACCATGGCATTTGTCCCCATTTTTTCATGAGATTCAACACATTTGCAGGGCTATGGACGTCTCATAGTAGCATACTTGGAGGACGTCCAACAATACCGCAGATCGACTGGCAAAGGAGGCCGCTAGAAGTCGGGGTCAGGCCGCTCAAACTTAGTCCACCTCCTTTTTTAATCTGGACCACCTCCTTTCTTTTCTTTCTTCTGCTATGTATTTCTCGTTGTGGTTGGCCTAAATGTGGATGGGCTTTTTTATAAGCCCTTCCCCTGCCACTTTCTTTTTTAACTGTTTGTAAAGGGGTTTTCTTATAACCCATTTTTTGTAAAGGGTCTGCTGACCGGATGTTTACCGAGAGTCCCTTCTAGAGGGCTCTCTCGGACGTTCACTACACTGTAATTTCTCTCTACAGCAATACAATCGTTAACATTTCAAAAAAAAAAAAAAAACAGGAATTCATATCAAACGCAAGCATTGGATCAAACTGAAGCCAGAAAGGCCATGTCTTTCCATACCCTCTGAGCTTTTGTGTGATGAATTTTCCGGTTATCATTGGCGGGAACAATTTTTTCTCCAGTAGCCTTCTTTACGGAAGCACAAAGGACCCTAACCAAGCTTGTTGCATCTGTATCAGTAAGCTCAATCAGTGGATTCTCATCCAGAAGCATAGAGATAATACACTTCCAATCCTGCAAGCATACGTAGTTCCATCCAAGAAGAACATTAGAATACAGCAAGCACCAGCACTGCAAGCAATAACAATGTCCAAAAGCAGAATTTCTTATGATATTATCTTTCTACTGCATTTTAAAAGTCGGAATTAAAAGGGCAAAAAACTCATGCCATAAGAGCATACTTTCATGGAACTCATGTCATCCCAAACATCATCAATGACATAGGTACTTAGAATGGGATCGGAGGAAAATTCCCTCAATATTTGCAACATTCTTCCTAAATGAATCTCAGAAGATTCAGCACCTTCACCTGGGAAAAAAAAAAACTTGGTATCAAAAAATATTTAATTTTCCAGAGCATTTGAAACTTGTAAGTTTTAGTGTGAAGAGCACCACTTGGAAAATCTAGGGATACAATACCATTAGATACTGTATGAGAGCTGCTAAACTTTTGAGCAATCAAGTGATCATAGACTAGTTCTCCAACAGCACGCCTGATGACTGGCTCTTCATCAATAAGCAAGTCATAAAGTGGGCCAAGTTCATCATCAGATAGAAGTTGATGCCTACAAAATCCCAATGAAGAAAACTGTAATGTAAAAAAATGAAAAAGAGCACATTATTGGAATAGTTATTATGTGCTTTTGAAACTTAATATAGATTTTTACCTCAACAGTTGTTTTAAAAGTCCTATGGCAGAAACAGCCACAGAAACATCAATGTCATCAGCCAGCTCGACCATACGATTTGAAAACCTCTCAGTGAAAAGACCAAGGGAAGGCACATTATCATCCACCTCATAAAGAGTTTGCAACGCAAGGACAGAAGTTTTCCTGACACCAGCACTCTTAAGATGCAGTTCAAAGAAAAAACGTAGTCAGTTTTCCTCTTGTTTTTTCTTTTTAATTGGTTAAGGCACAAACTGATCAGTAGGATCAAACATCAAGATAGCAGAAAAATTACTTTGTCATTGAGCGTCCAGCCAAGGTATTTTAAGTACAAATCTTGTAGAAACAATGAAGGGTACGATACGATCCAGCTACCAATATATCTGATGCATGACATTCGGATATCTGGATCAACATCTCGATATCGATGCATGAATAACCTGCAAAAGAGTTAATGGTAGATCTCTGATCAGTCCAGAAAAAAGCCAATAGGAAATACCAATTTATTCATTGATAGAAAAAACATTTATTCTCTTTTTTTATATATATGTTAAGTGAAGTTCAAAGATTCGACATGGTTTTGCAGTAATAAACAGCCTAAACAACAAGTCAGGTTCCCAAATCCCAAATCCCAAATAAACCATGGTTGCCGAAAAACTGAAACAACAAAAAATTAAATGAGAGAATGGGATTGGGGTCATGGTGGTAGCACCACTTGTGCCCCAGCTAAAGTCTAGGCTTCCATTCTCACCCAACGCATTAAAAAACTACTAATAATTTAAAAGAACAGGTAGGGGCTCGTCATCCCCCCTGAACTACCCAAAAAACAAAAACAAAAAATTAAATGAATTGCCTCGTGGCAGCTGCATCTTACCCAGTGAATATTTTGCGCATCATCTCCTCAGTCATAGTTATTTTTCCATGAGTTGAAGACAATCTCTTTTCCAGGGACTCCACACGAGGGCCATCTTTTCGCTTCTTCTTTTCAGCATTCAATTGGCGCTGGGTAGTTTCACGCTGCCCACCCAGTGTCTTGGCAACAGTTATGAAGGACGAAACAAGTTGGAGACCCACCAATGTAGCTACTCGACGAAAAACCCTAGGTGGAGTGCTGGATGGTTGAAAGCAAAAGATTTCATGGAAAGCAAGAAGTGATACAATGATAACATTCATCGATGAGAGTCACTGAATACAAAATAGCATGTGGTAAGTGTGTACCATGACAAAGCAATGACATAATCCATGCACTTCTCAAATAGAAGTTGATCGAATAGTGGCCCATTCTGACACTCTAGAACCAGATTATCCCAGAAACACACAAGGTTCTCCTTGAAGTTTTTAAATTCCTTTTGCTTTGGTTTCCTTTTTGCAGTTATTTCCTTCTGTTTTATATCATTTTGCCTTGGATTGCAATAATCTTCAGCTTCTCCCTGATTTTTCAACAGAGTCAAGTACAAATTGAAGGCAAACATGGCTACAGAAACATAAAGATTCAGTTGGTATTTTCCACTTAGATATTGAGAATGAAAAATTGATCCAAGAAATAGCTGCAAGAAGGATACATCTTTGGCAAGGTTAACCAGAGCGATAACCACATCATCCACATCAATCTCATCCAAAGAACCTTCGCTGAATTGATATTTAACCCCGCAGGCCTGTGTGTTCAAAGTCCTTAAGACCAACCAACCATTGGACACATGCAAAGATAGTGTAAGAAGAAAATCAGTAAACCCACCATACCTCAAAGAGCATCGTCAAAAGTTCAGATAATGCAGACTTTGGGTCTTTCTCATACCCCTCAACCCACTGTTTGACTGCCTGGATGATAGACTTCCCATTATATTTAAGACATTCTGCAATAGGGGATATCCATAACACTTCAGCCTCACAAAAGAACCAGTTACATCAAAGCACCAATAGTACCTAAAAGACATCTCTACATTCATTATCACGTTTTTCTACAAAATGACTAAATATTCATATGATGATTAAAAAGAGACTTCCATTTTAATCCGACAAATTTTGCATTATTCTTATTCCGATGAAGCAAATACATTAATTATTAAATAAACTAATTGTATGAGTTGCACTAATTATTTAACCATTTTCGTTTAGGACATTCAAATCCTAAACGTGTATTTTTGTAGCAATCATCATCATCATCATTCGAGATTCATGAAATAGATGTGGCAAAAGTTTTACACTGGCTGCCAACCTAACAAAGCCTCCTCCTTCCTCCAGCTTGGGACCAACATGACTGGCTTGGACCAGCCATGGAGGATAATGTGGTTTTGTGATAATAATATCATAAATATTTAGTAATCATAAATTAATAATCAAATTCAAATTGCAAGAATTGTGTTCTCATTTATGGACGAATTAAATACTTAATAATAAATTATTTAGTAACTTCAACCATATTAAAAAGGCTGATTATAAGAATAATATCACAACTATTTTAATGGAATAAAAGTTGCAATTACCTACCAGAAAACCAGTTACATAGATATTCAAAAAATATCAAACTCCTTGATGTTTTTCTTCTCATAAAGAAGTGAATTAAAGTTGAACTTCTAGAATGACCTAAGCTGATTGAATATAATATTCTGCAGAAATATCTGACATATTTCAATGGAATGGCATGGAGAAAAAACATAAAAAAATTTGTTAATAAGCAATCAAATATATGAACCACTGCAAGATAAAAATGGCATATATTTGCTGATAATGAATGCTGCCTGAAACATTTCTAAGTTAGTTATAACCAAGGACGTGCATATATTTCCCGTGTAAACAATTAGTGAAAATGACGCAAAAAGCCATTGATCTCATACAACGAAACCAAAGGTGTATAGTTAATGACCATCTATTGACTAATTTACGAAAGTTTTGCTCATATCCCTTATTAGTGGGATTTAAAAAATATCCTCCACATTTTATATTCTACATTAATGTCTGTTTTTAAAAAAAATTGTCTTTTCCCAAAATACTCTCGTTCAGATCTCGTGGCTTTCTTTACCCTTTTTTTTTGAGAGATCAGTTTGGAACTTCAAGTTTCAAACCAAATTTTCATAAATAAACTGGCTCGGAACTTGAAGTTCCAGCCAAGTTCAGAAACGTCTTCACTCTAAAAAGAGACAAGTGAGCTGGTTTGGAACTTGAACTTCCAAACCGACTGACTTCTCTATATCTTTTGTGAACATACACTTTGGAACTTAAAGTTCCAAACCAATTTATTTAGAAAAAAGCCAGAATTTCCGAACCAATCTCTCAATATGAAAAAAAAAAGGACCCCATTTTGGAGCTTGGAATTCTAGACAATCGGGTATTTTGGGGGAAAAAATGTGCGTAAAATACAGATTATGGGGGACATTTTCTAGTACTGCTAATTATAAGGGAATTAGCGAAAATTTTCCAATAATTTATGATATGCTTTCTTGCACCAAAATTGTAATAAAACTTATTTCATAAAAAATCATAAACTTGTAACAGACCATATTAATTAAACAAAAATACCAAACCTCTTCTGCTTCAAAGAAATTTGCAGCACAAATATGTAAAAGACAGTAACATCAAATGAAAACACGACCACTTACACATTAGGGTTAAAAGTGTAATCATCAGACATGACCACATGAACACACATGTTGCGTAAAGACCATGCCATTTTTCATCAGAAGAGGGAAGAGAACAAAGTAAAACTTTTCAACCAATCAAATAATCAATGTTCTAAAACTCTGCCAAGTAACTCGGCCTCGCCCATAGGGCTAGGCGAGTTTTGGGCGAGTAGGTTGTACAACATGTTTTAAAAGTTTAATTATATTAATACCTCAAATTAAAGTTAAATGTGCTCCAATGGCTTCTCGGTTAGTCCTAACGCAAAAAATTTAACAGTCGGGATTCGAATCCCACTAGAGTATACAACTTTTTTAATGTCGGTCACTTTTTAATATAATAGGAACACCAGTTTTAAAAATGTCATTTTTTTTTGGAACTTTTTTTTAAGTTCCAAAAAAAAATGTAGCCCCCACAAGAATGGACCTCGGGACCTCGGGTAAAGAGGGGGGGAGTAACTAGCATGCCGGTCTAATGCTCGGTTGATAAAAGCGGTGCTCATATTATATATCACTGTTTTTTCTCTTCATTTTCTTTAGAAAAAAACAAAAAAAGAGAGAGGGACTCGGGCGAGTTACTCGGACTCACCCGAGTAACTCACCTCAACTAGGGCCCGGGTACCTTGGCCAAGTCAATTTTCTGAACACTGCAAATAATTATTTATACATACCAAACAAGCTCGGATTAGCTGCACCATCATGACCAGTTTCCGCAGGTTTGTTTTTTTTCCTTTTGGGGCCAATTTCAAATACATCATCAAGCAAAGTTGTGCCTGAAGGAGAGGGCAAAGGCTTGCTTGGACTTTTGTCATCCAAAATATCGGTTTTATCACCTTCATCATCTCCACCTGAATCATTTTTATTGTCTTCCACTGAAAGTTCTCTATCACGAGCAACCCTTTCCACCTTTGCAGGCCTACCCCTTCTTCGTTTACTTCCCTATTGATGTTTGCAAGCAACCACAAGATAGGTCATTATGCATGGCATAATAAGATGATTGTGCAAAAGGAAGAAGACCACTCTAAAAAAGGAATTATATAAGAACAATTGTTTTATGCGGGTTGGGCCGCATGTCTACAATATGCGGTCCAGAGGTATAAGGCATCCATCTTGAAGATGGATTCAAATAGGTGGTCCATCTAAAAACAATTGTAATTAATGGTCCAAATGTTTTCTTAATATAATTATTATTTCTACTTTTCAATTTTTTTTTTCTTTTTTCATATTTATGATCTCCATGTTAAAGATTATATATTCTCTAAAAATTTGGATCAAATTATATTTAAAAAATATATTTATGGCCAAGTTCGTAATTCTACAATATGCGGGCTGCCCGCATGCTAACCACGTCCATTATATAATCAATCAGTAACTAACCTGAGGGCGCATGGAGGTCTCAGAGGCGAGCTGCTTCTCTGCTAGTGTATGGTCAGTTTCAAATCGAGCATCATCGGCTATTTTGTCATCCATGAATCAAACTGTTCACTTGCAACACCTAGAACATCCAAAATCAACAGTCAGACTAGCAGAAGCCACATAAGAATTTAATCAAAGAAAAAAAATAAACAATTCAAAAATTAAATAAATAGAAATTTGAGAATATGGGAGATGGACCATAAAGAGGAAAACACATGGTTATAAGGACAATTAGTACACATACACAGACGCAGATATTTACACATTTATACAGCAAAATAATCGTATTTATGTATTATGTGCATAAGGTAAAGTAGATTCTCTACAGAAATACTTTCTCTTCTTTTTTTTTAACATGGGATTTTGGCGATTTAAAACCGCAACCTCTAGGTGATTGGAAAGAAATTTGTCAAATAGGCGAACCCAAAAATAAAAAACCTATGGTTCTTCATGTGTGTGAATGTGCGTATGCTTTGTGTATCTGTGATATGCGTTTGGCTATACATGCATATGTAGCCAAGGTTGTCAATAAGAACATTTTGTTTGTGCATGTGCATATACCTAAGTAGATGAAAAAGTATACAATGTGACCATTTATCTTTGATACAAGGTGGTCACAATCAATCTTGACCATTAGATGAAACATTGGGCAGCTACATTTATTCCATTGATCAAGCTCAAAGTTCAAAATAAATTTTCTCAAACTTTATCCAAGCTATCAAATTTCAATTCGAATGGCTACAAATAATTGTGACCTCCTTATACTAAAGGTCAATGGTCTCATTGTATAAAATCCCTAAGTAGATACAGGGCGTTACATCACGATAAAGTGTTGACCACAATGTAAAACCTTAAGATAGATTCATTCCCACTCAGTTTCACTTTATTAAAAAATCAGAAGCTGAGTTTTACTACCTTCAATCAAAAAAGTTACAAAGCTTGCCATTTGGATTTTGAAAAATTTGGGCGGGAGGAAGACACCAATGAAGACCAGACAGAAGAAGAAGATCAACCTCACATGTGAATTTTCCTTAAAAAGGTTAATGAAATTATAGCATTTAAATTATTAAACCTCAAACTTAGTAACAAATATTAAACCGCCCAAATTTATGAAGTGTTCGCCAATAACAACAACATATCCCCATAAATGGAGCATGATTGGAGCAAATAAGCAATTTCATAGAAGAAAATGATAAAGTAGAGAGATAAGAAAACCATCAGATTTTTTGCAGAGTGAGTAGCTAGAGAGTAAATAGATATACGCAACAGCCAAGTCCAGGAAGTAAACAATATTGTAGCTTACAGTGGAAACCTAAAAACATCGAAAATTAATATTTCCCTGCTATGAGTGTGCCAGAGGATATTGCTTCCAATCAAGAAAAAATGACTGATCATAAACATAACATGAGCAAAAACAGCAGCAGGTCAGAGAAAACAATCAAATATAAATCGCATCAACCACCCTAATTTCAGAAGAAATGTAAGGCAACCGCAATGGAAAAGTTAAAGTGCAGGTATGAAGCAGAAATCCTAATTCTGCGAAAAATTAAGTTAAAGTGCAGGTATGAAGCAGAACTCCTAATTCTGTGAAAAATTTAAGGATATCTCAGCAGATGAAAGTTCACATATATGCAGATGAAACAATAATTCTAGGAAAAATGCAAGGAAGTCCCAATATATGTTGGTTTAGCATCAGAAACCCTAACTCTGGACAAAATACGAGGAAAACCCGACACGACAATTGCTATTTATCCATTGGAAACACTAACCATAGAAAAATGTTGCAAAAAAACAAGCGAAAAAATTTCATTGCATGCATTGGAAACCCTAATTCTACACAAATTGTAAGCAACACACAGGAGAAGAAAGTACTGGTCCATACAACAGAAAACCAGATTCCAACCATAAAATTTTTGCAGAAACAGATATAAATTGAAAAAATATGGAAGAAAAATGAGCAATTTCATGGTTTGTAGAGTGTAAACTACCTGCAACAGCTTGATGGTGATGCCCTAGAAACTGAACAGAGAGACAAAACCCCCAATGTTACAAGACTAAAACTGGAAGGCGCCAACTTCAAAGCGGGAAAAAGAGACCAAACGGACGGTTTAGATCTTGCGCTGTTTTTTGTCGTAACATGTTACAACCACACGATTTGTTTTGCCAAAAAAAAAGGGGGAGAAGAAAAAATTGCTCAGCCTCGCGATTGGAATACAAAGCGTAGGCGGTACTCTTCTTCGTGAGCGCGCGCAAAATTGAGCGTGCAAGGGCAGGTCGATCCGCGGTGGATGGGGCTTGGGAAGTGGGTTCAGCTCGCATGGTCGAAGCTACTAGAACTTCAAGAAAAAAATATAAAATATTATGTACAATTTATTAAATAAATAAATAAATAATAAAAAAGCCTTTATTTTTAACACATAGATATGACAATCACTTATATCCATCGGATTTCAAATCGGAAGATTGTGAATGTGTCATTGACTAAATTTAGATTTAAAAAAAAAGGCTATACTTAAAATTTTAAAAAATAATTTTAAAAAATTGTTAAAACCCCTCGAGATGGACTTTTTACTCACTTTATATCCCACCCAACTTTTCCTAACAATTCCCCCCCCCCCCCCCCAAAAAAAATGATGTTTTGTAGCTAATACCCCTACACAAAAAGTTCATTTATTTTAGATGAAAATACCCTTCTTTCACATAATGAATTATTTTCGTTAGAGAGGGCGGTCCAGCATTTTGAACAATCGGTCCGGCGATTTTTTTTTTTTTTTGCTGGAATGGGCGATCCAGCATTTCATGGTGACTGTCCGGCGTTTCATGGTTGCGGTCCGACAATTATTTTTTTGCTGGAATCGGCCGTCAAGCATTTAGAAGTTACGATCCGGTATTTTGAAGTTGTGGTCTGACATTTTGAAGGGATATGGCAATCCGAAATTTTGTAGGGGCAGTCCGAAATTTTGTAGGGGCAGTCTGGCGTTTTGAATTATGCCATACTAAGCAGTCCGGTGATGTACAAATACGGTTGGACGTTTCCTTTTATTGGGATCCAAAAATGATTTGTAATGTGAATAGAGGGTATTTTCGTTAAAAAATATGTACCTTTTTTAGTTGGGGGTTTTTGAGAAAAATAAGTGAAAAATTTTAGAATGGGGTAAAAGTTAAAAAGTATATTTGTTTAGGATTTTAGCAATTTTTGCAAATAATTTCTCTAACTTTATCGCATATCTCAAGCCAGCCCATTGATATGGAATGGCCAGTAATCCTCTCATAATAAAGGTGAATGACGCCATTATATAATCGCATTAAAATATACTAAATTTTCAATAATTGAACCATTTGTTTCTTTTAATTATGTCCGCCAATACTCAGTTTTGACTTTTGAAACCCAACGAACCTAATTAGGGATTGTCAATTGGCATCCGGAATTGCCAAAATCGAATTCGTTACCGGAACGTATCACTTTCGACCGGGCCTAATAAAACCCCAAGCACTGCCAAGCCCTTGAAAAGAAAAAGAAAAAATATTTTAATTTATGTATTTCAAATATTTTCTAAATCGTCGATTTGAACTGATGCAAATCAGCAATCTGAAGGTAGACGATCCATTTCACTAATCTGCCTTTTAAAACACTTGTAACTTGTATTTTGATACCTATTTTGAAATTAAATAAAAAATATCCATAAAATATAAATTAGTTCATCATATAAGTTTCCGAACATATATAGGTGTAGAGTGGAGGGGGTGTCAGAGGTCTTGCAGGTTTGGTGACCGGTCACCATGGTTGTCAAGGAATTGGCGCAGTCCTTGCACTAAAATATGGGACAGCTTTCATATTTTTTTACAGTTGGTATTGCAATTTTGGGAAGGAAAAACTCAAGAGCACGTACATTATGTTTTTTGCGTGCATAGTTTATTTCTACTCCCTCAATCACAATGCCTATTTGAGGATTTTTTCGATCTGAAATTTTGATAAACAATTAAGAATTTATTAGATTATTCTCAAAAAACATTCGAAATTGTAGTTTTGAAATACTTTGATCTCACCATCTAAAAATCCGATGATCTCTATTCAATCTCCATATATGCATAGAAGGTATAATTAGGAAATGTTTTCTATCGAGGTAAACCTATGGGTCAAAGAGGATAACGGCCCTAAAATTTGGGATCCTAAAATTAATTCGAGGTGAGCTTTCATCTGAGGGAGTAAATGCCCAATACACTCCCACAATAGTAGAATATCATTTGGCAAAAGTTGATACAAGGTGTAAATTTTATACTGCTAAACTTCAGTGCATCTCATGAAACTCATCAGTTGTAGGACTATCTAATTGATGATCTTGATTTCGAGATATATAGATACAAAAAGTCCTAAAAATAATGTATATTGTAATACATTAGTTGACGGTCAATTTTCAAAAAATTTAGGCGGTACTATTTAGTGAACTTTCATTTTTATAATTAGGGGTACCATTACCCATATAAGCAGTTATTACCATTTCAATAGTCAATGAAAATGGGAGGGATTGAGGTCGTGGTGGTAGCATACTTCAATTGCATATTGTGGATTTCATTCCCATTGAAAGCGTCAAAAACCACTAAGTAATTTAAAAGCGAGTAGGGGTTGTCATCCCCATTGAATTACCCAAAAAAAATGATCAAAAAGTGCGAGAAATAATAGTCTAGTGCATGCATTGAAACCTCAAAATTGGAGCCAAATTCAAACCCTACCTTTAACCACCATCTCCATTGTAGTTAATACTATGTAAGTTCAAACTTCAAACCACTTTTGGGGAGGTATTAACCATATTATTTGAATCTTGGTCTCAAATTTTGACAATTGACCTTGGATAAGCCATAGAAAACAGTTCTAACAGTTTAACATACAAATTAAGCTAGTGTCAACTTTATTGTGCTCTGATTTGGGTGTTTGAATATTGAAAATTACATGAGTTTTTAATCTTATTATTCGTATCTGTAAATGAATATAAAAAGGTGACAAATGAAATTTTGATTCACTAAACCAACAAGACACTTTATCTTCGAGACCCTATTCGATCTAACTGACCATTGGGCATCCGGAAATTTTTTCTATAGACACATAAGAAGTGGTTTGAAATTTTCGATGGTTAGCCATCTTTCTAAATATGTCATGGGTTTCTTTAAGGCGTGGGCTTTATGAGAACAAAGTAAGACTCGCTTCGAATCCTAATCAGGAAAAATTTTGGGCATCGGAATCTTCATGATGGCATGAAATTCAATTTCCAACACCTACTATGAAACTTAGAGCTAAAAAAATAATAAAAATATTGTAGACCTGTGAACACTTATTTTTAGAGTGAAATAGATCTACATAACTTGTTATCGTATAAACTACTTTTAGAACTTGAAATCTTTTTCTTTCTGTTTTTTTTCACAACTCTAGAGGTCAAGGCTGAGATCAATTTGAAGGTTTTTCAACACAAAAACTGCATTTTTGTTTTGAGTTTTAAAGTGAGGCTTTAACGTTTTCCAATTTCATATTAACACATTGGAGCAATTTTCAATTTTCTTTTACCATGTTACGAAGATTATGCATGGCATGCTTGTGATGCATATGCTTGCTTGTCTTTATTTTTTTTTCATGATCAACCATGTTCACTATTTTCAACTAGATTATTGACTTATTTTTTATCGACGATCATGTTCACTATTTTAATAGATCTCTTATTTCCCGTCGATCGACCATGTTCACTATTTTCAACCAAATAACACCGTTGATCTGTGCCAATATTGAGTAGTTCAAATGATTTCTATAAGAGGAGATCAAAGATAGCATAATACTCATACTTTTGCGGGGTTACGGAATGGATCTTCAATATGGAGATGGATCTCCAAAAGAGGGAAACATGGCCTCCAAGGGAGATACGGTATTTCCACAAGTTTTGGATTGGCTAAAAATTACATTATTAGAAAGAGTAACTCCTTTGGTTGCGACGAGAAAGAATGTATTGATCGACGGTATTATTCGGTTGGGAGAGCAAGTTTAGAAGGAAAAATAGATTATGGCCTTTTATCAATATTTAGATTTAGGTATTATCACATGTAACAAAAAATTGTACTATTCATTCAGTGTGATAGTGGATTTTTACGTGACGATGACGTGGATAGCTCTACGGGATGAACCACGTATATAGTGTATTACGGTAATATGTTTTTTATATATATTTTTCTTTTTATATTCAATTTATAATTGTATATATCTATTTTATATTTAGTCAATTACGTACTCAATCTTGAGAGGGTTCGCAATATTTTAGTCAATTATGTACGTAAAAGAGGAGCCACGTACAACTAACCTACACTATTACTGTCGGCAATATTAAAGATCTAAATCATGGGAAACCAATATGCTTTTGACAGGATTGATAGTAAAGATAAAATGGCCTATTGTGATACATGACGATGGTCAACTCCAAACCGGAACCCTTCTTAAAGAAAAAGCCACGTGGTGCAAGCATGATCAAGAAAATTTATAATTCCGAAAATAGTATATTATGCTCTGGCAGGAGCATATTGTATCCTTGTACTGTCAGGCGAAAGAGCTACTCATTAGATTCTTTTTTTTTTTTTGGATATAAAACTTTGAGTTCCACCTCAGAATCACCGGATCATCATTTAAAGAAAAAAAAAAGAATTTCAAGGTTTTGAATATTTAGATCTCATCATAAAAAATGGATTTGTATCTTGAAGTGATTTTGTTTATGCATATACAAAAGGTGATTCGAATTAATTTTTATTTTATTGTTTTAAGTGAAGTGCCGGATTGAGGATAGTACACGTCTCATTTTTTAGATCATAGGAATACTTCTGAATTGGGTTTTATCTGATGGAGTAAATGGATAGTATGCTCCTGTGTGGGCGTGAGAAATATCTTGGCATAAATAGTATCACCGCCCAACAAACACTCACATGTGAGATGCCTTGCAACTGGGCAGCAGGGCACTTGCAAAAGTTGCCATGTTTAGTGGACACAAAGCGATTTGCGTGTCGTGCTTAGTCCCTATTGTCAATGAATTATTATAAGTTGCCTCCTCTCTATGGATTGTATTGTATTGTAGTGTAGTGGACAAACCACCAATTCAAGGTTTGTGACCACATTAATTCCTTCGGCCCAAGTTTTATTTATTTGGAAAATCGTTGTATGCTTCCGGGGATATATTTTTACACCCCGGAGGCATAAAACATTCATCTTAAATATGGACGTAGATATATTTTTACACCCCGGAGGCATAAAACATTCATCTTAAATATGGACGTAGATGGGTGGTCCCTTCATAAAAATTTTAAATTACTGGTCTAAATATATGAATCATAAATTATAGTGTTTAGTTTTAAATTTATGTATTAATTATCGTCAATACTGTTTATTTCTTTAAAATTTGGATCAAATTTGATCTCAAAAAATGAAAATTTAAGAGGGGATTTATTTTTACACATAAGTCTTAGGAGTCATGACTCATAGAGATAGACTTTCAAAAAAAAAAAAAAAAAAAAATGGTTAGGACCCATAGAAATCGTATCCTATTTCTTTCATCTTAGCATAAGCGGAATGGTAGTACTTAGTGGACTCTGGCTCGTATTTCCATGGTGACGCCACGGGCAACTACAGACTCTGATTGGAATTTATTTCTTTTTGGTCTTTTTGAGGTTGGTCATGAGACGTAAGAAGTTTCATCCCAAAAGAAAAAGGAGCAGGAGTTAATAGCTATCCAAACCAAACTGTCAGAATTTCCAAAATTGATATGGAACAGAGATATGCCAAAACATCATTTATTTTTCACCATTTTTGGATGATTCAGAGAAGAAATACTTGGCAATAAACGAAAAAAATAACGTGTCGTATGTTAATCAGCTAAAAAATTTGCAGTCACGCATTTATAATTGGGAAAATGTCATATGAATTCCGAATTTTCAAACTTATTTTTGCAGTAACTCATCCCAATTATTCTCTTTCAAACAACATAATTTTTCTCCTAAAACCATCAACATACTCCCCCATCCCCTCCCTCTCTTTTCTTATTTTCTTACAAGAAATTTGATATCAACAATTTCTCTTGTGCCATAAAAGGACATCCTCCTTCCATCCCTTTTTAATCTCGTGTGGTATTCAATAAATTATTGATGTGAAATTTCATGAGAGAAAAAAAAGAGGGGAGGAAGAAGATACTTTGGAAAATTTAAGGGAAATTTAATCCCGTTTGAAAGCAAACAGTTGAGAGGGTACGCTACGAAATAAGCTTGAAATTTGGGGGTTTCTACAATTTTCGCCCTTTACAATGCCATTCAAATGCAACGTCGTTAAGTTGGTACGGAACGAAATCGTTGGGCTCCCAATCTGGGTGGTCCTCACCCAAAAAAAATGCGTATTGCTATCATTTTACTAATTTTTTAAAAGTAATGATCCAACAGGCTATTTTCCACCTATATGTGTAGGATTTTAAAAAATCACTATTAAATTTGACACGGATCTATAGAAAAGTCGAGTTTTACGTTTATATAATAGCTTTTCTAGATATCTGTATCAATTTTAACGGTAATTTTTTGAAGTCGTACACACATGAGTGGGAAAGATATTATAGGATCATTACTTATTTTTTAATCTATTTTTTGATAATTCAACCAAATAAATTTTATCGATTCAACCAACTCAAATAGTACAATGAACAGGTGATCCAAAACCTGATTGTCAGTTTTAAAACATGGACCAAAGCAATCCATTTTTAATTAAATTTAAAGAAAAAATACCCACTTTTTTTTAGATAATCCAGTAAGGATAGGCACCTCCTATCCATTTTTTTTAAATGAGAATGGAAACCTAAACTATAGGAGATGTACAAGTGGTGCTCCATGACGACCCCAGTTCCATTATAAGAAAAGACCCCCTTTCGAATGCAAATTAGCATATAAGAACCTTATTAGAAAGGTAAGGTAGAAACTAGAAAAAGGTGTCAAATGTTAATTTTTCCTGTTCCTCTTGTTTGCCAATTATATTAAGACACGTGTCAGATTTCGATAAAAGCAAAACATTTGGATACATTCCACCAATAGCAATCAGACCCGTTGTTGAGTTGGAGGGTGTCCCCTATCCTCAGCCACACACCCTCACCTCCTTTTTATACAAATGACGCTATCCTCTCTCTCTTCCCCTGAAATCTCTCTCTCTCTCCTCTCAACTCAAATTCTACAGTGAAAAAATGGCGGTCCCTCGACCCATCTGCCCGCCCACTCTAACAACGCCTGCGCCCTTCTTAGCAGGAGGACTCGATACCAGCAATACTTCATTCTCCTCTAGAGCCCTACCCCAGGTCTCTCTCTCTCTAGACTCTATCGCAAGTATACTGCACTCTTTTAATGGCTCTCTATAATGAAATGCCTCAAATTTTCCTCCTAATTACACTCTTCTAACAATTTCTCTCTCTAGGAATGTATGTTTGGACTGAGAGGGGCTTATTGCAGTTGCAGGCAATAGGGATGAAACGAAAAGGAGGGTGCCTTTGTGGAGCGCTGAGCGAGAGAGGAGAATACCACTCGGAAAGGCCTCCAACGCCACTACTCGACACCATCAACTACCCCATTCACATGAAGAACCTCTCCATCCCAGTAATATTATCTTCTCTCTTCTTTCTCTCTCTAATTTTTTTTAATCTTACAACACCACCCACGCATACAATGCTCGTCTCTCTCTCTCTTGATTCGTATTATCTGAGAAGGGGGGCTTCGGGTTGGAAGCAATTGAGTGTTGGATAATCCTCTTTCTCTCTCTAGGATTGAGGAAAATGAGGCCATTTGTGTACCTGCAGGAGCTCAAACAACTGGCCGATGAGGTTCGGTCAGATGTAATATTCCATGTGTCGAAGACCGGGGGTCACCTGGGCTCCAGTCTTGGGGTGGTGGAGCTCACTGTAGCCATTCACTACGTCTTCAACGCTCCACAAGATAAGATACTCTGGGACGTTGGCCACCAGGTTTTCTCTCTCATTCTCTCTCTATTTTCTCATTCTCTCTGTAGCTGAACATAATTTGGTTGTAATTTGCAGACTTACCCTCACAAGATATTGACGGGGAGGAGAGAGAAAATGGGTACACTGAGGCAAACCAATGGTCTTTCAGGGTTCACCAAGCGCTCAGAGAGTGAGTACGATTGCTTTGGGGCGGGGCACAGCTCCACTAGCATCTCTGCCGGCTTAGGTACCTTTTTTACCCTCTACCTTCGATTTTATCACTTAATTCCCTCTGGTTTCTATTTTGTCACTCAATTCATGTAGGACAACGCTCGCTCTTTTTTTTTTTTTTTTATATAATTCAATGGGGGATAAGAGGCCCTATCTGTATTTTAATTAATGGTTTTTGAAACTTATAGTGGGAATAAAAATGTAATAAGAGGTATCCTATGTTTTAATTAATGGTTTTTGAAACTAATAGTGGGAATAAAAACCACAATGTGGAATAAGAGGTATCATACCTACCACCTCAACCCCTTCCACATAGGACAACAATGTTTTTTTTAAAAAATATATAAAACGGGTTGAACCCTTTAAAAAGATACAAATTATACGCATACGCTTGTAAAGTTTTATATCAATCAAATGCATCTTAAAAAATTTTAAAATTGCTTTTATTTGGTGTTGGGAAGCTAGAATAATTAAAGTATTTTGATGATTTTATCCATCTTTAGAGGTAAAATTACTAAAACATATTTTTGTGGCGTCCCAATACCGAAAAGGTGTTTTGGAATTTTTTTGAGAACGCACCGCTAGAAATTAAAAAATATACCTTCAAATATAATTTCTAATATTGTGACCCCTTTATCCTATTGTATAGGGTTTGAACCCCCTATTATGCCTTCATCTTATCACATTCCACTATACTTGTAGCACACAAACATCATGTTACTTGTAGCATATTCCACGCCGATAGTAGCAAGCAAACAGCATACTACATGTGCCAAATAGTAGAGTCCACGTAATCTCAAAATCTTCTCTTATGGTTATGACTCGAGATGAGTGGCCCCTAGGCTGAAGTCTATCATTATTGGATCAAATAGAAGAATATTTCATCTTTGATGGTTCCTTGTAAAGAACTGGGTTTTGTAACTGCATGTAGTGATTATTTTTTAAAATTCAGTTGAAAAATTTGTTGGAAGATTTTTTTTAGAGAAAAAAGGAACAAGTTAGAATAATAAATAAATAATTCTGAAAGAAGAAAATCTACTTAATTTGACCTTTTTAAAGATATGCTTCATCACGTTATCTCGTATTTTTCGTAGGTTTTATTTTCTTTGAAAATTTGTATGTGAAATTGGAGTTTTGATAAATTTATGCTAGGCATTATAACAAAAACCAAAGAAGAGTAAAATATCGTGATATGAAAATATTCTGGTCATAAAAAATCTCAATAATTTTTTTTCTAGATTTTCGAACAAATGGATATATTGTCACACTCAATGAGATTTTACATTGTTGAGAAGAGGAAATTTTAATTCAAATGGTCCCTTTCTAGAAATCATTCTTGGAGAGTGATTTCGGATCTAAAATTTCACCTGTCAATAATCTCCTCTATCACTATCATAAATATGTATATAAAAAAGGAAACCCAAAACTAAAAAATAAATTATTTTAGAATAATTAAAAGAAGTCCAAAAAGAAAATTGAAAACAGTTTATGTTTAATTTTAGGAAGTGCCTACAAAAAGACTATTTATCTTTTGTACATAGATGTCACAATCATTCTCGCCTTTTGAATATCAAAATGGGTAGTTGTAAGAGTGTCATTGAAAGACACAAAGCTTCAAAAACAAAATTATTGGACTTCGTGACTCACCCCATACTATTCAATTTGACATCTAGTGAGTGATAATGATTGTGACCTCTATATATAAAAGATAAATGGTTTATTTATAGAATATTCTTTAACATTAAATTCTAGCTTTCTTTTTCAGATTTAAAACATGTGGGTGGTCGAGATTACTCTCATAAACTTTAATTCCAAAATCTATCTCCCAAATAAAATTTTGAAATAAATTAACCTAAAATCCATCTCTAAGGCAAACATTTTTTTAAAAAATGACACTTGAATAGGTGCATAAACTAACACGCCAAAATCCCATTTTTTGGCTTAAATGGGGTTTACAGAAAGCGGGTACACCTCCACCATCCATCTCCATTAGGATATAGACAAAAATGGTGTGGGTCCCAGTCTTTATGCGTGTCCGACCAAGAAGTTTGGCAATCAGCCAATTATGAAGGATGGACGGTGGTGATGGACTTAAGGCGATCTAATGTATGGACCTATTGATTCCATTTAGGAAAATGTTGCGATAGAGCTGCATCCCTATCAAATAAAGCCTCACGTCATAACTCATAGACATAGAAAATGGCAATCCAAGTAATAGAAAACCTTTACATTGAACATCTTGGCATGAACATTATGGTTGTAAAAAAAAATAAAGATTTTAAATTTTAAAAATAGTATATATTATGACAAATTATTTATACCATTTATTTTGCCCTTAAAGTAAGTGTTCATAGATCCCTAAAATTTGTACTATTTTTTAAGTTTCAAATTTTATTATAGAAATTGATTTTAGAATGCTATCATACATATTTCCGCTGCCAACACTGTTTCCGAGGGTTTGAGGCGAGGCTTTCTTTGTTGCCATAAAGCCTAGGCCTTATAGAAACCTCATCCTTCGATTTATACTTTAGTGGACGTACTTGTCTACCGACCGCATAATAGAGGGAAAATGAAAATAACAAAAAGGGCCCATATACTAAGCACGTCCATCATATAAACAGTATGGTCACAGGGTCATCACGGTCCCATCAAGGGGTTGGACTGCGATTGATGAGACATGGGAGCATTTTGTACACTTCTGAGGTTCGAGTGAATGGTTTATTTGAGGGGACCCACTCTCTAACCATCGCTGTTCAGACTACGAATGTGATGGTGATTGTTCCCTTTGACCATACTATCGGAGTCACGCAGACAAGGAAAAAGAAAGGGGAAATTATAAACATGCAATTTACCCCCAAGTCATATAAAAAGGTAAAATGAAGACAAAAATACTCTAAAAAAAGCATACGGTCTAGCACTTTGCTTTTGGAAAGCATGCGGTCCGACACAAAATAGGGGCCATCCGACACTTTGAGCATGTGGTCCAACATAAAATGGGGGAGGTCAGGCACTTTGCTTTTGGAAAGCATGTGGTCCGGCACAAAATAGGGCGGTCCGGTACAAAATGGGAGTTGTTCGGCACTTTGGGCTTCTGAAAAGCATGCGGTCCGATACAAAATAGTGGCGGTTCGGTACTTTGGGCTTCTGAAAAGCATGTGGTCCGATACAAAATAGTGGCGGTTCGGCACTTTGGACATGTGGTTCGGCATAAAATGGGGGCGGTCTGGCACTTTGGGCTTCTGGAAATCATACGGCCTGACACAAAATAGGGGCGGTCCGGCACAAAAATGGGGGGCCTAGCACTTTGGGCATGCAGTCCTACACTATGGGCATTTTTTGTCAAAAAATGATTTTTTTGACTTTAGGGTATTTGCTACAAATGTTCAATTTAGAGATAAAAGTTGCTAAAGAAAACTTTGTTGGGGTAGGTTGAATAGAAAGTGTCATTTTGAGAATTTTTTGTAATTTTCCGTAACAAGAAAGGAGTACTCCTTTTTATATTTGGGTGCAGGTTCGATAGAGCTGAAGCTCTAAACAATCAAATTAGAGCCCACCTTCAAATAGGGTTGAGAAAAGTGGTTTCAATACTGAAAAACTTTGTGATAGGCTTTAAATATATTATTAACTTTAATTATAAAATTTAAAGCTTAAAACATAGTGTAGATTTAGCAGATTTATGAAAACTTGAAAATTGACGGTCCAATAATGCGTTACAAGGTGTACTATTTCCAAAACTTGAATCCATTTTTTTCTCATGTCTATACATTTTCATGTCGAGATGATCAAAATGAGGATATTTGGGCATCAAAACAACCTCTTCTTGTGAAATTTCTGAGCTAGGCTCTAATTTGATTGTTCAGAGCCTCAGTTCTATATAAACTTTTCCCTTTATAGTTTCCCTAAAGTTGCCTGATCTTTAAGCTTGTCAAGATAAGGAGACTATATAATATGTGAAGGCCTCGTATTGAAATAATATGTGAAGGCCTCGTATTGAAAGGGACACGGTTCCTATGAGTCTACGTAGACATGAGTTGCCTCGTAAACATCTATTTTTTAGATGGATTTTTTTTTATTTAATTTTTAAGGACTCGTAATCTCTAACATGGAGATCATGAATATGAAGAAATAAATAAATTTAAAAAGTTAAAAATAATAATTCTATTAAAAATATATTTGAACTGTTAGTTTCAATTGTTTTTAGATGGACCACCTATTTGCATCTATCTTTTAAGATGGATGATTTATACCTTGGGACCGCATATCGTAAAATCTGAGAGATGAATTGTTTAACATCTCACCCATACTTTTTTATTTTTAATTTCAAAAAGTCATCAAAGAATAGATTAGAATAGCTGATATTTTAGGTGTGTTTTCATAAATGTGTGAAATGTTATGTGGTCAATATTTTAGTTGTGGATATATGTTTCCCTAACATTAATTACGTTGTTAAATAATTCAATTTACTAACTTCTTAAAAATTATTTCAATTAGGTGTCTTCTGAATTATTTTGTTAAGAAATACAAATTGACCCTTATCAAGTTCGGAACCCTAACAACCGAGGACATTTTGGTACTTTGTCCCACTTGGGTTACTCAAGCCACATGACCATTGAGAACGAGTTGGATCTGGTATGGATATATTGGGATCTGGATTTAGATCAAAAAAGTATAAATGGGATCTGGATTCGATATATTTGGGTTTGGATCCAAAAAATATGCATGGGTTTGGATCCGGATCCAGACCCTAACGAATCCAAAAAGAATATTTTATATATTATTTTATACTTATAAAATAATATATAATATACATGGGATTTGGATCCGGATCCAGACCCTAACGAATCCAAAAAGAATATTTTATATATTATTTTATACTTATAAAATAATATATAATATATAAAAAATATACATTGGCTGCTTGTTTCAAAAGTAGATTTTTTGGTTGCAGAGCCCGCTATGAATGCTTTGTTGTTGCTTTGAACTTGAACAGAAGCGGTGCTTATTGTCTTACTTGTTTGGGAGACAGGGATGGCAGTTGGGAGAGACCTGAAGGGAAGGAAGAACCATGTGGTGGTGGTGATAGGAGATGGTGCCATGACTGCAGGACAGGCATATGAGGCCATGAACAATGCAGGTTACTTGGACTCTAACATGATTGTCATTCTCAATGACAACAAGCAAGTTTCTTTGCCCACTGCCACACTCGATGGACCCATACCGCCTGTGGGGGCCCTTAGTAGTGCTCTCAGTCGTCTACAGTCTAGCCGATCCCTTAGGCAGCTTAGGGAGGTTGCTAAGGTCAGTAGGTCCCGGAGACACCATAAATGTTTCTCAATAATTTTGAATGAATTTTAATAATTTTGAATGATTTTTAATAATCACTATAGTGGCTTTAGTAATTCCCAAGAGCCTAATGTGATGACCAAATTTTGAATGTGATGTAGAGAGGTAACCTCCAAAATTTGTTGGAAAACTATTGCTTTCTTTGTTTTTTAGCCGTAATACGGATCGAGGCTATTTTTGCCAATATCGGGAATTGTTTGGGCTCCAGCTGTACAGTTGGATCTAAAATTGGAAATTTTCTTTATATAGCTTTTCAAAAATCAGTTGAAATTTTTGTATACTTCTTCTCTTCAGCTCTGATTTTAGCGTCCAGGTACTTGTGTAGTTGTCTCAATATGAAACAGTACGTCCACTTGGTTTGTTGTTGGGACAAACTTCAAGGATTGAACCCTTGACCTCCCTCTCACGAACTGGATGTCTTATCCGAAGCCTAAGGGCTTTCTGAAATTCACAACCCACATTCAGTCCAACATTTCACCCAAAATGTCCATCTTTTTGGGTCGGGAAACAGGTGAGATCGCAGTTCTTGATGTTATGTTGTGTTTTCACCACCTTAACTACGAACCAAGATCAACCTTTATTTCCCATAAAATTAAGTAAACATTTCCCGCTTAGATCAATTTCCTTTTCCAATCAAACCAGATTCACCACGCCTTGTTGCTAATTTTTCATTCCCCAAACTCAAAAAAATTTCAATCATAGTTTTCACTGAATTTTGGGCCTTATCCATGAACCCAACTTGAGCAATGTCTAAGGCATGCTACATTTAAATTTTCAGGGTGTGACAAAACAAATTGGAGGCCCCATGCATGAGCTAGCAGCCAAGGTGGATGAATATGCAAGAGGAATGATAAGTGGCTCAGGCTCCACATTGTTTGAGGAGCTTGGTCTCTATTACATCGGACCAGTTGATGGTCACAACTTGGACGATCTGATCACAATCTTACGAGATGTTAAGGCCACCCCCACTACTGGTCCTGTTCTAATCCATGTTGCTACTGAAAAAGGAAGGGGATATCCGTATGCTGAACGAGCCTATGATAAGTATCATGGTAATGATTACTCTTATTAAAATTGATTGTACACACCAAATTTGGTTGTACAAGCCAGTGATCGCCTATCCAACTCAGGAATCATCAGAGCTGGATGGGATCGAGAGTTTGGCAAATCCAGGCCCAAAAAAAAAAAATCATCGGAATTCCCTAGGTCTCCCAATTCTCTAGTTTTCATTTTAAATTTCTTTGTTTAAATATAGCCCAGTCCAACCTGGACTCACTTGAGGGAGACTGGAGGAATTGGAATCAGCCCCTTCCTGAATTGGAGCCTGATCTGATGTTTGAAACACTGGCATAAGTGGGATCTTATGGATTTCTTACAAGCTTGGTATGTTTTTGGACCGTCCATTTCGATTGGTGTGGGACCCAATTGTTTTCTAAATGTGGCCCCACCCCATTTATTTTTTCATTGGGGTTCTCAATGGAATGGACGATCTAGATGCATTGGCTTATGGGAAGCCATATGACTGGCTTGTGCACCCATTAGGATGACTCCTGTTGTTGTTCATTGTTTACTCCTCTTAATGTGCCTCAACTAGAAGTTATGAAAGAATTAGGATTGTTACCCTATCATTCAGAGGGTTTTAGGAGAATTCAAACAAAAAAGGAGCTATTTTAAGTGCCACTTAATGGAAGGGAAACTGATGGAGAAACAGGTATAACGAACTTTGCTCCAGCGGACAATGGTGAGCTAATGCGTGTTACGAAAAAAAACAACTTAGGGCCAGTTTGGATGGATCGTTTTCAACTGCCACTTGAATATAAAAAAGAGAGATTTCGCCATCACTTGAGTATGTGTTGGTTTTTATTTTTTTCAAGCGGGGGTAGAGAATTAAGACTAACTGGAGCAAATGAAACTCCCTTACGTGCAGTTTCAAGTAAAAGTGCCTAAAATACTCCAAATAAGTGCCCATCCAAACTGGCCCTTAGGCTGCCACAGTAATACGAAGTAATTTCGCAAGGTCATTTAGATATTAGATAGAGAGGTACCATTTTTGTTCCCCCATTAAATGGAAGTTTAGTTCTCTAGGAGAACTCCAAATTGAAAACTCCATGTCATTTTGAAATTTTTTTAAAACCCCTAAAATATCACTAATTCATAATCCTTTTTTATGGTAGTTCTGAAAAAAAAAAAAAAACAAGGAAAGAAGAAAAAATAGCTTTGTCTTGATTGAAACATTGGTCATATTTCTTTGGTCTTCTAATTTTTACTAATGCTATATAAGTGGGTGTCTACTGCCAACCTTAATGATGTTTTGGTGGTGATAGGCGTTGCAAAGTTCGATCCAGCCACAGGGAAGCAATTCAAGGGCACAGCCAACACCAAGTCCTACACTTCCTATTTTGCAGATGCTCTCATTGCTGAGGCTGAGGCTGATCCCGATATTGTGGCGATTCATGCAGCCATGGGAGGTGGCACTGGCCTCAATGCCTTCCTTCGCCGCTTCCCGAACCGATGCTTTGACGTGGGCATTGCCGAGCAACATGCAGTCACCTTTGCAGCTGGCCTCACTTGTGAGGGTGTAAAGCCCTTCTGTGCAATCTATTCCTCCTTCCTCCAACGCGCCTACGATCAGGCATGACCAACACCTCTCTCTCTCTCACACACATATACATACATGCATCCTTTTCTCTATGGTGGTAGACTGAAGGAGAAGCCAAGATTCAATGGGATATTAGTGTTTTAATGCTCAAGAAATGTCACATCTTGCAAGTATTTCTCTATGCAAAATCTTTGAAAAGATGATATATACTAAAGCGAAACGTATTTAACACTCTGCCATACCTAAATTATGTTTAAGTGCAGAGGTTTAAAAAGTTATAGACTCATAAAACTTGAGATGTAAAGGACATAAGAGAAACATAAGCTAATAGAAACCAATCATATACCTATTTACAAAATCCAACAATTGAGCAGGGGCGGCAATAGAACGGGTGGCTTGCCCAGCCCCGTCGACCTGGCCCTACAAAAAAATAGGACCTGGGCTACGGCTGGAGGGCCGGGCCTGGGCCAATATAGGGCCAGCCGGGTTCGGCCCAAACGGCCCTTTTGTTCCTCATACCATTTGGCCTGAGCTTGGGCTGGTCCTATAGGGATGAGACCGGGCTAGGGCTAGGGCTAGGGCCAGGGATTGCCCAGCCCAAGCCCAGGCCCGGCCAGCCCTATGGTTGGGCCCATCATTTAACCTCTTATTGACCTCGCTAGTGGTGGAAAGTTCAAATGACTAGCTTGCCTCTCCCTACTATCATAAGGCCCACAGTTTAGTTGAGAGCCCTCAACAAATGTGTTGAGTTCAAAATAGTTGAAGATTTATAACCTTGTATGAATATAAAGGAAATTAAATAATTAACTAAAAGAGAATACAAAAAAAGGATTTTTCTGCCCAAAATATGACCAATTTTGCGTTTCTGGACTTTCATTTTGGTTCTATCACAAAATAGGTAATACACGATGTGGATCTCCAAAAGCTGCCAGTGAGGTTCGCCATGGACAGAGCCGGACTTGTTGGGGCTGACGGACCCACACATTGCGGTGCATTTGATGTGACCTTCCTTGCATGCCTGCCCAACATGGTGGTGATGGCACCGTCAAATGAGGCCGAGCTCTTCCACATGGTGGCCACGGCTGCTGCCATCGATGACCGGCCTAGTTGCTTCCGCTACCCTCGAGGCAATGGAGTTGGCATCCCCTTGCCGGAGGGCAATAAGGGAACTCCCCTTGAGGTAAATTTACTACTCTTTCCCTATGAACATGTGAGTAGTCGCACACTTTTCTCTTTTGCTTTGGCTTTTGAAAAAATTATTCATAATTCATCCATCCTTTTGTGGTGCGTTATTCATATTCAAATAAGTTTTGGGAAAATATCTATTTCATCCAGCCATGGTTCTCAATTGGCATTAGGAGCCATTATAACCATGTTCTTATGCCATGAACTACTATACCAAAAACAAGCCAAAAAAGCTCAGTCATTTCCTATATTTGCAGATTGGAAAAGGAAGAATTTTAGTAGAAGGGGAGAGGGTAGCTCTTTTAGGCTATGGAATGGCCGTTCAAAGCTGCCTCGCAGCTGCTTCCTTGCTTGAAAGACGTGGCCTTCGGCCCACAGTAGCAGATGCCCGCTTCTGCAAGCCATTGGATCAAGGGATGATACGTCGCCTTGCCAAAACCCACCAAGTCCTCATCACAGTTGAAGAGGGCAGCATCGGCGGCTTCGGGGCCCACGTGGCTCAGTTCATGTCCCTTGATGGCCTTCTCGATGGAAGTACGAAGGTATTATCTTCATGACCATGGAAGGGAATGTAAAATCTTACACCAATGGTGGTATGTCAATGGAATATACACCTTCCTTTCTCAATGATTGTGTGGTGGATATTACCTGTACCACCATGAACTGGGGGTTCTATAATAGAGTTGTGTAATTCTTGCCTAATGTTTTATAGTGTGCTAAGTATAATTATTTTTCTTATCTTTTCTTGTTTCTTTTTTTTCTTTTTTTCTTCTTGTGCAGTGGAGGCCTCTAGTTCTCCCTGATAATTACATCGACCACGGATCACCAGCCAATCAATTGGCAGAAGCAGGCTTAACGCCTGCTCATATTGCAGCCACAGTCTTCAATATCCTTGGCCAGACTAGAGAAGCCCTTGAGGTCATGTCTTGAAACGTAAAAAAGAACTCTCAGTGAAGGTTTTGTAAATATCAGACATCGATTTGCATTTTGATCAAGGAATTTAGTTAATTTTGAGGAAATCAAGCTCGACCAATCGGATAAACAAAGATGGGTGAGCAGAGCGAGAGAGAGTGTGCTCATGCCTTAGTATTTTATCAGAAGACTTCGAAGAAGAGAATCGAGGTGCTGTCGTTGAACTAAGCAAGCTTTTGTAGGTGTAAAATAGGAGTATTTTTAAAACCCCAATGTTTGGGGACTTGACCCCTTCAACATGGCAACCACCAAATACAAAAAACACTTGAAAAATTTACATCGAAGACCATCCAATTTTTGGATAGTTGGATCCCGGTAATCAGAAACTCATTAACAAATATGTTTTCTTGGAAAAAATTGAATATGGCGATTTTAAAGTAGAACTCAGAATTCTAAATCCAAAAAGTACCCTTTAAGTAGCTCTTAAATTAGAGGATTCAATTTCTACAAGGCTTCGACTTTATTAAAATAAAGTCTCACCTCAAATACTCATGCTGAAAGCATTTTGGGTATCAAAATTTTTCATGATTGCTTAAAATCAATTTCCAACATCGACTACAAAATTTGAAGTTCAAAAATGGATACATAACTTATTTTTAGAGTGAATGAATAGTCTAAATAATGTGTTACAATATAAAAAGGGCTTCAAATCCAATTTTTTCAATGGTCAAGGCCAAAATGCTAGATTTCAAGGTTTTCCAATGCCAAAACCGCAATTTTCAGTGTGTTTTGACGCGAGGCATTACTTATTTTGATGGGGCAGCCCATCAAAACATTTTCCTGAATTGATAGAGCAGCCTAACCAAACATTTTTCTGACCAAAGCGACTCACAAATAGGTCTTCATCAACCATTTCTGACCAAAGTGACTCTCACATCTCCTCGAATGCTCTGAACATTTCAGCATAACTTATAACTTACAACCCTAATTCCAGTAAACACCCTTAACCAACTCAAGAGCCAATATCAAAAGATCACGTCACATGTTTTTTCATGTTTGCCAAAAAGTCCCATCCCAAAAAATAAAAGAACATAAAAAAAAAAGGGTATAAAAGAAGGAAAAAAAAAAATCCTTTAGTCTCTACAAGAACCAGCCATGGACTCTATCAGGAGTTGATATCCTTCAGGGATAGGACTTTGTTGTTGTACGCATTCTGCCAAAGCAGGAACATCTGCATTAATGTCGAGATATTTTGCAAGCAAAAGGAGCAAGTGGAAGTCAGATATTCGCTTAACAAAAGGGAGGTTCCTCGTCCGTTCCATATGGTTCTTTAGTGCCCTCATAGTCACAGGTGAAACCCTGTTCTCGATGGGAAATGTTGATGAAAGAGGACCCTGCAATTCAACCATATATTTTGTAATTAGCAGTAATATAATAGTTACTGAAAGCATCATCTTTCTAACCTACAAAATCAGGACAATTTTTTTTTTGGGTAAATCCAATTTCTACGGTGGTGAAGAAGATGAAAAACATGACAAATTTCTCTTAGAGAAGAGCAAGCATACAGGAAAATATTCTGCTACAAGATGGACTCAGATTCAAAGACAGTAACAAGATCGCGCAAATTAGCAAAACGATCTTCTGTGTGGAGAGACCACACTCCAAATTGTTCAAGATATATATCATGAATCAGTACCTGAATTACCTTTGCAAAGAAGATCGTCAACCTGACCTTGATAAACCATATTTGCAGTTGGTATAATAGGACCTATGACTATCATAAGTAAGATGGGCATCTTTGTCACAGAAATTGCAGAACGAATTACATGTAGCCAATATCCATTTGAAGTTAGCTCACGCATGACAAGAAGGAAAGTAATGCACTTTAGAATGGCTAACTGTTTGTTTTGCTTCCAACAAGAGAAGAGACCCAAAACTACCACGTGCATTTTCCCTCGACTTATGTTACAGTACAAAGTCCTATATTAACTGATAAGTATCCCATGAAAAGGAAGGTGTATGAAATATGATACACCAAGAGGGTATCACAGTTAAATCCAGTGATGGACAGTGAAGATTAAACATATCTGGAAGAGCATTTGTCATGGGGGATTACATTTAATCTCCACTATCCCTCATCATATACAGATGGCCACCACCGGAGAGTTCCCTTGTAAAATGCATGCTCAGAAGACAAGCAGCCCTCATTTGAAAAAGTATCACATGCCTCTGCCCAATTGTATCATCTGTAAGTTTAAAATTTCCCATCTGGTCTAATGGTGAGGAAGACAAAAACTATTACAGGTTCTACAGTACTAGCCCTCAAAAGATTATTTACCCTCAAGTCAAACTGATTTCCTCAAACACCCTTCAAGTATGAATTCCTTGCCATTACTATATAACAGTATCATGGGTATTTAAGACTATACATTCCTCTGTTAAAGGAACATCACACAAACAACAAATGATCTGCATTACTCATGTTGAAGCCAGACTATAAAGTTGTTGAATGTACCAAAGCAAGCTTTGAGTTTCCATTTGAGACTCACACAACGTTGAACAATATGAACACTTCACAATGCCTACAAAGTTTCCACCGCATAGAAATTTTCTACTTCAAAACACTCATGGTAAATGTGTTGTTTATATACTCATTTGCAATATAGTTAATATTTAACAACAGACAACCAGTGACACATTTTAGTAGCAGTAATCTAGCTAGATGACTAAATGTCTCATCATAGCCATACTAATGATTAGCTCCCTCCACAATCAGTCACATTCTATAACATCCAGCAGTCCTATTAACCTCTAAATTCAGTTGTAACCTTTGGAACCCACAACGTAACACTAATAGAAAATTGGTTTGGATTGTATTTTTTTTTTTTGGCAACTAGATCCTCATACTCCCATATATCATACCACGTTTTTCAATTAGGATAAGACTCTTACATATATTAGATTCAAGAAATATTTTTCTTTTAACAATTTTTTTATTTATCTTTTTTCGACGGATCTTTCTCTTTTGCTAATTATCATAGCAGCCCAGCCACTTTTAATTAGGACAGATTTCACAAAACATTTAGTACTCCTAAGTCCCTTTTCCTTTTTTTGAAAGTTGGATTCCTAGTTCTTATTGACATTGGGATGAAATCACATGCAAAACTGTTATTAGAAACTCCAGCCTGCCACCAATGTGGTCAGATTACACTGGTCTCCTATCAGTTCCCCTAGTGGATCAATAGAGGCCCAAACACAGAACAAAGCGAGCAATGAGTGCCAAAGAATGAAGGCCATGATGATGATGATGATCATCATCATCATCATCCGAGCCTTATTCCAACTATTTTGGGTTGGCAACATGAATCAAGTTATGCTATTCTGCTTTATCAAGGGTCATACCATCAGTCAAGCCATAAGTCACTATATTTCTTCTCACTACTTCTTCCAATGCCCTTTTGGGCCTTCCCCTCGCTATTTTAGAGCCTTCCATTTGAACCAAATCGCAACATCTAATTGGTACTATTCTAAGTCGACGTTGCACATGGCCAGCCACCTAAGTCTACTTATCCTCATCTTATTGCCTATTGGAGCCACCCCCAAGTTCTCTCGGATGTATTCATTCTTAGTTCTATCCTTTCTTGTATTGCCACTCATCCATCTCAAGATCATCATCTCAGCTACACATTCTATGGTTATATTGTTGAAAAATTATCACAAATATAACTTAATTTTCATTTATTTAGAAAAAAAAAAACCCTCAACTTTCATAAACCTCGCCCACACCTTTTTTCTTCAATTTTGGGTTTTTTGACCAAATTAACCACCTTCAAGGTAGTTGTATGATCGTGAAGCACAATTATGGTACTTTAAGTACCGTAAAAACTACATCATGTTATACGACACTTGAAATGCCATAAACCCTTTTCTCCTTATATTTATCACTTTCATCTCTCTAATTCTTTTTAGGGTGCATTTGGCATATGAATGCATCCGTAGCTGTAGAGGTAAGCTGCACCTTCAAATTTTATCACGGCATATAATTTTGATGTAAAATGCTATTAGGTTTGTCTCAAAATCTATTTTTATATCTAATTATAAAATTTTAAATTTAAAAAATGGTTAAAATCAAGTAGATCTATAAACATATGAAAATCGTGAAAATGGACAGTGTAAATAATATGTTGTAAAATGCACTATTTTTGAGACTTAAAATCCTTTTATTTTTCATGGTCATGCATCTCGATGTCGAGATGATCAATCAAAAGGGTTTTTCAACATTAAAACTACCTTTTTCGATGGATTTTTGAGGTGCATCCGTAGCTATAGAGGTAAGGTTGCAACCTTATATAAACTTTTTCCTTCTTTTTATGTTTATCTATTTGTTCTCTCTCTAATTCTTTTTAATATTTATCTCTTCTTTCTCTCTCTAATTTTTTTTTATTTCTATCTCTCTCTACTTACTTCATCAACTCAACAAACACAATTCCAACATGATACAAATCTGACTCCTAATTTTCATAAGGGATGGGGTTGAAGGGAGATTTTATAGGGGAGGGTAAGGTACGCACATGTTGTTATACAAATCTCCTTGGAGAAAGAAAGAGAGTTAGAGAGAGAGAAGAAATAAAAAACAAGGCCAAGCTTTCTATGCTTCCCCTACAGCATAGAAGTTCTATCCTCCCCTTTATCCAACCGTCCATTCTGAATGGAGGGCTAAGATTGTCCCAATCACAATGTCACGTCTCTACACTATTTTATTTTTAATTTTTTTCTATAAACTATTTTGACACCAAATTTTGGACGTCCATTCCTCTATTAAACTCACACTAGCAAAAAATATAAAAAAAATATTTTCAATAAAATAAAATGACCAAAATACCTCTGAAAGGTTCAAGGGGTATTGTGGTCATTATATTTTGTCGAAAAATTATTTTTAATATTTTTTATAAGTGCACCCCAATGAGAAGATGGCACATACCAAATTTTATATTCAAACAATTTGTATAAAAAAAACAAAAAATAAAATACAGTACTTAAAATGCCGTATAACATGGGTTAATTTTTACGGTATTTAAAATGCCGCATAGCATGGGTTAATTTTTACGGTACTTAAAATTCCGAATAACATGGATTAGTTTTTACGGTAATTAAAGTACTGCTTCACGGTAATACAACTACCATGAAGGTTATTTTGGTTAAAAATGTCCAAAATTAAAGAAAAAGGGTGTGGGAGAGATTTATCAAAGTTGAGGGTTTTTTTTAAATAGATGAAAATTAAAGTATATTTGTGATAATTTCCCTATATTGTTTCTTGACAGCCCAATATTCCATCTCATAAAGTAATGCTAGATTTACATACATCCTGTAAAACTTTCCCTTCAGTTTCATTGGTATATGTGGCAATCATATGAAACTCCAGAAGCACACCTACACTTCACCCACTCTACTTTAATTATGTGCGACATCTTCCTCAAACTCTCCATTCTTATGGATTATTGACCCTAGATATCAAAATAATCTCCTTTGGGAAATTCTTGGCCATTAATATTAACTGTTACTTCATTTCTACTCTTATTATTACTAAACTCGCATTCCATATATTTTGTCTTAGTTCGACTAATTTTAAAACCTTTAGATTCCTAAGCATCCCTCCAAAGTTTTAAATCAACGTTGACATCGTCTCTAGTTTCATCAATCAAAATTGTCATCCGTGAACTGCATACACCATGGTAGCTCTGGCAGTTGATGCCTAGTTAACACGTTCATAACCAAAACAAAGAGATACGAGCTCAATGCTTGACCCCTAATATAAGCCTACTGTCACTGAAAACTCGCTTGTCTCTCCACTAGTTGTCCCCATACTAGTTTGCACCCCCTCGTACCTATTTCTTGCCATTCTAATATATCATCTAGAAACTCCTTTCTTTTCCAACACCCACTAAAATTAACTCTCTAGGTACCCTATCGTGTTTTTTTCTAAATCAATAAAGACCATGTAGAGGTCTTTTCTCTTCCTCTTAAACTTCTGATTCCATCAAAAAAATAAAATCAATAAACGGCTATCGCATGATAATGGTCTCAGAAGACTTCATGTACCTTATCCCACTTTAAGGTCTACATGATTGTAACTGTCTCCGATATGTTTTATAAGTAAGAAGTAAGCAAGTTGTCCATATACAGACTACACTTTCTTCAGAGGAACTTTCACTCAAATAATTCCTCTTAGCCTCTTCTAATTGCATAAGATCACGCTTACATTTTCAGCGAAGATTTCTAGTCAAGATCTGATCATAAGTATCATTAAGGACATAACATGTGTGGTTTGCTCAATGCTCAAGGTAGATGATCAAAGTCATGGGGTAAGAATCTTTTAGAGGAATAGTTACTACCATTAGACAAGAATATAATCATGTGATAGAAGGAAAAGTATATAATGAGAGCATTTACCTTTGGTACAAGGTGTTCACAATTAATCTTCCCTTGGATTTGAAATTGGGTGGCTGCATTTATTTAATTGTCCAAGCGCAAAGTTCAGAAGAAATTTTCTCGAACTTCGTGACACGCCCAAGCTATTAGATTTCACATCAGATGGTCATAAGTAATTGTGACCTTGCACCAATGGTAAATGGTCTCATTGTGTACAATCCCATGAACCAATGGTAAATGGTCTCATTGTGTACAATCCCATGATAAAATGTGACAATTATGGAATTCCAAAGATAGAAGAGGATATCATGCAAACCTCTTCTTTTTCTTTCTTTTTTTTCTTTAATTGAATGAGAATACAATTTTTCTCAATAAATAATTGGATGGGATTATTACTACTATATTATTAAACGAAGGTTAAGGGGTGGACAAGTGTAAAAAAACATAAAAAAAGGACCCTATGCCTAGATATAATGTAGGGCAAATGACTTTAAATAGGTGTTAAGGGTGGTTATTATGTGAAGAAATCAATATTACTATGAAAGACGTAGAAAAGGAAAATGAAGGGTTGCACTTCCTTGCTATCTTAGAGAGAAATAAACATACTTTCCTCAAACCATTAAATCTCTTCAGCAAAATCGGAAAAAAAAAATCTAAAAAAAATAATGGCTACCATTTTGTAAAAAACACGTGAGAGAGAGGAGAAGAGAGAAAAATATGTCACGTGAGAGAGAGGGAGAGAAAAATTGTGAGATAGAATGGTTTCCTGAGAGGGGGAGAGAAAAATACGTGAAAGATAACATGGTTTCCTAAAAATTCTCTCTCTAGATAAGAATATAGTTTTTTTTTGGAAAAAACAAAGGAAAGTTGAAAATGTTCATCGTGGAAAAAAACAAAGATGGATTTAACGTATATAGGAAAGTATATTAAAGATATCAGTTTTTTTACAAGGTGAATTCAAGTATACTTACCATTAGTGTCCTCTAATTTTCCAAGTTAAAAATAGCAAGCTCTGAATAACTCTCTTCCAATTTTTTAATTTGAAATGGAAAATATTACAATTAACTCTCATGCAAGTTCAAATAGATCTAGAACTGTACAGTTTTTTTTTTTTCGAGGATGATCTTGAACTCTAAAGTTCGAATATTGAAGTTAAAATGATATTTGGAGTAAAGTATTTATACGGGGCATCTATGAAGGCCTGTTCACGTTCAAAGCATGAGACTTAATCCCACATAAATAAAGTATGCAATAAAAAAGGCATCTTCTACAAAATAAAATGCTAAATGCATGCTATTTTTTAATATTTATTTCAAAATATACAAATTTTATGACCATACTTTTAAAAACTCAAATTCTTTAAAACTACAGTTGATGTTATATATAGTTATCTCTTAAAATTTACTATAAAAAAAAGAATAGAGGTTATGCTTTAGGCACCCTGGAAACGACTGTTTTTCTATCTACCAATACTTTGTACTTCCTTATTTTATTAATACAATAGTCAACTTACTCAAAACTAATAACAATAATTAATAAACCAATTTAACCTGAGGAAGCCTTTAGTAGTTATAACATATTACTAATAAAGCAATTACAAAGTAATTATGATTTTTTTCATGAATATCATAATTATAGGTTTCTAATTATAAATATTCTAATATGCATGCTACATTCAAGTATTATGACAATAATGAGTATAGTTTCATTAATTATAATTAGGTGATCACTTAATGCATATCAATATAGTATGTCATCGCATATTTAAGAAATTAGTTACATAAATGCTTGAAACATATCTACATATTCTTGATTACATATTTTGATCACTTATATCATTTCTACGTGCAATACACGTGATCCCACTGGTCCAATATAAAACAAACGCAGGATTCAATCGTTAGTCAATACACCTAAGAAATAGTTAAATTGAAGAGAAAACAATATCTATAGAATTTTATTTTTTTTATTTTTTTTGGCAATTCAGCAGTAAGATTCGAACTTGGGACATAGTGCTGCATTGTCAACACCTTGACCAAACAAGCCAAGCTTGAATCCCGAAAAGAAAAAAAAAAGGAAAAAGAAAATAAAGCCCAAGCCTGAATCATACAAAATAAACAAATAAATAAACTTTAAGTGACAATAACTTACAGCATCTCAAAGGTCAAGATATATCATCGTACTTTTTTCTTTTCTTTTCAATGTGATTGTCACTTATCGGGCACTAACCATGGAAGTTGAGGTCATCATACAAGCTAAATACAGTATATGACAACAACTATCACATTAATCTCAACTTTCCTTTTTAAAACAGATCAACCATGAATATCACAAGCTAATATGATATCCACATATAATTTCAAAAAATAGGATATCTAAACATGCTAAAATTTGTAGCATGATGGAGAAGAGCCTTGCAACACCGAGGAAGAGGTCAGCTCTCACACCCAAACAATCAATATAGATTATCATTAACCTCTCACAACAATAAAGATTGATACAGCCTTCAGAGCGGTGGAAAGACCTAACAGCTCACTTGGTCTGAAACATAGTTACCAGGAGCGCGCCAACAGGATGGCACTCCGGCTCCAAAATCCAGCTCTGGCGTTCCATGACCGGGATCTCAGCTGGAAGTCGATTTATTTTTTTGGGGATCTCGCTCCCAATTATAGGGTACTTGATCCTATGAACAAAGGATCTCCATCCCACCATCGCATGGTGCACGTTCCCGAATATTGTAGATCCCGTTCCCAAACAAATAAGATCCTTGACCCCGAATTTTAGGAGCACAATCCTTGTGTTCATGGAACTTCATCCCTATAAGGAAGTGACCCCGAATTTTGGGTAATTTTGAATAAAATTATTTTACCAATTTATAATTTCCTAAGAGAAACTTCTTAAATAAATTTAACTTTTAAAATAAAAGAAATATATTTTAAACCAAATTTTCATGCAATTTTTCCAGCCCAAAATAACGATAATGCATTTCCCAAATTTCTTTCGGACATAGCCAAATAATAGGAATGCATACTCAGGTTGCATCCAGCTAGTACCCAAACAACAACATTCCATTTTTAGGTAATATATTACGTCGATAATGTATTACGCTAGTAATTTGTTTTACAGGCAATATATTTCCAAGTACACAAATGGCCAACGTGACACCCATATGCGTATCATTTATGAGATCTTGAAAAATACTAGCATTAGCCGTTTCACGAATATAATTGTATAAAGCATTGAAAAAATTTATTTCATACAAGATTAATGGAATTTAATTAATCCATGGACATCTAGGATTGGTTGTGCATGGATCTAGCCCCATGGGCCATTGCTACATAGGACAACAGTTTCTAGAATAAACCAAAACGAGGTTGCGTTTATATGGGAATGGGCTGTTGTGCTTAGTGGGAGCATGAATCCATGTGTAATGGAGTTGGGTTCTTGATACAAGGGGAGTTTAGCGATGAAAGCGCGGACAATCATGCACGAAATGCGATCCGTCCTTGAATGGGGATCAATCCTTTCCTTTTCAAATAGGAATGTGGTCATTCCTATATTGGAGTGCGACTCAACTTCAAATGGGATCTCATTCCTATCGTGGATGGGAGCACGATCCTATTGTATATGGGAACGCGATCCCATTGTACAAGTACTGCGTACCCGTTAAGTAAGGATCTAGATCCTGTTGTATTGGGAACGCACTCCCTCTTCATATGGGATCTTGATCCGCAGCTTTTACCCCAATTGGAACTCGCTCCCTAAGCTCTGGAGCTTTGGGCAGCCATCGATTCGACGCTCCTGCTCCCAGTAACTAGGGTTTGAAACTACCCATCGCAAGAGACAGCTATTAGCCAGCTCCTCGTCACTAATGCCATACAAATGGATGGGCGCCTTGATTAAAAGAGGTACCACCTAGAAACAATCACAAAAGACCCCCTCACACAAACCCATGCAACCAACCCTTCCCCATCCCCTTGTGGGACCTAAATAAAAACCATATACCCATACTTAATAAGGATTTGTTATGCATTTTGTCACTCCTTTCAGTCCAAAACAAGGTGGTTCATGCACAGTGTGATTTCCATATGCCATGTCCCCAATGGGTGAAGCTCAACAAACTTTGGTATAGCTGAACTTTGATGTTAGTTCAAGCACAATCCAGTGCTTGCAGGTCTTCGGGGTATCCTACGAGATGATAGAGGCACGATCTTATTGTCCTACTCAAGGTCCCTCAGAGTTTGTAATATTGTACATGCAGAAGCAAAAGCCTTGATTTACACACTCAATCTATGCCTCGATAGATTGCAGAAGCCAATCACTGCAAAGGGAAATTGCCTAAACATCAGTAAATGGGCATGGAAAGAAATGCCAGGTCCTTGCTCACTGGCACCTTTGTATGATTTCTTATGGTCTTTGATTTATGTAGGTGCTGATGTATTTCTTTTTATCACGTCTATAAGGATTCTAATAGCAAATAGTGGCACACTCCATACATGTCATGTGGCAGGTTAGTTGAGACTTCGGACCATCAATGAGATGTCGTCTCAACATATCCTTGACCCAAAACTTTTTTGAAAAACACCCAAACCTCTTTCATTTACTATCTTCCAATATGTATAACCTCCAAACACTATATAAACAAAATTATGATGAATATTGAATATTTGTAGAAAACCATGAACCAATTCTCAAAAGTGATAATGAGTAGAGGGCAATCTATGGTCTCAGAGGTATTCCTGCATAAAAAGTTATAGTAGCAAAGAAAAACTCGGCAAGGAACTTGATCACCGGTCAAGAACATCTCCTTGTTTTCATCATTGAGTCAAAACCTTCTATTTAAGTAATCATCAAAAAAGGAAAAAAAAAAAAAAAAGATCTCCTTGACTATCAAAACAGCTCCTTAGCATTCCACCAGGCATAGGCATACCATGGTTTACAACCCTTGGTGCCATGATGGACCACAACCCCTTTGATGTTTTCTTGTTTTAAAAGCTCAAGAGGTCAGCCTCATCATGCACTACAGCTCTGTGCATGGATAACAATCAACACATCTGATCGGTAACTAATTGAAAATAACAAGCCTGTGCAATGTTCCCTATTCGATTTGGTTACAACCAATTCCAAAAACAAAACTTGTAGTGGAACATCTACGTTTGTTCAATGAGGCCTTATGCCCAGCCTTGAAGCATGTCAGCCAAGAAATCCATCTTTACCATCTTGATTTCCCATAAAAATTAAAGCTTCCTTTCATTCTCCTTCCAACAACACCCTCCATAGACAAGGAGAAGTTTACATCTTGAAACCCCCATCTCACTCTCTAGAATGTCTGCAATGCCACAATGGTAGAAATTAAAAGAAAGAGGCTTTTTCCTACTCCATCTTTTAATCATGATCATCACCATCATGATCATCACCATCATGATCATCAAAGCCTTTTCCTAACTAATTGGGAACTACAGGAATCCCGATTTGCCATTCTGCTCTATTAAGAGCCATAACTTGAGTGAGGACCTACTCTATCTTTTAATAGTTCCTGAAAAGTAGCAGCTTCTTGTTGTTCATGATTCCCGAATAGGCACAACCTCGAACGAGAAGAAGGCCATTAGATCCATATGCCCATCCTACCCTAGGCAGGAAAGCTTATTATATGCAGGCGCAATGGAAGAAACCCTGATCTCTTGCCTCTTCGATGTTATTGGTATTTTTATGTAGGTAAAATCTCTAAACATATCTACAGAATCATGCCTATGGAGTTACAATATAACAAGAAATCTACTAGGTGTCTTCACCGCTACCTCCTCTAAGATGCCGTCAGCACAGCATAATCAATATAACAACCACAACCCTAGATTTTCTCCCCACGTGTCCTGATATAGTGAAATACGAATAACAGCTATTGATCACCATGCTCCCTCTAAATTGATCTCAGGTTCCACAGTAATGAGTTGCCAGCCAATCCATAGGTAGATAGTGACAAATCCATGAAACCACATCCCTTGCATATAACTATAATTGTTGACAATAACTTCCTCTTGGATTGCAAGTTTGGTTCATACATGAGAATCATGCCAAGGTTGGAATTACTAAGGAAATACTTAATAACTTTCAAGAGGCTGAGTCCATTAACAGTTTCAGACCCTTGATCTTTCAAGAGGTTAGTGAAGCGGAATCAAAAGCACATATCTTGGGGAGAATTTCCAAAAAAAAATTCTTTCTTCACGCCTCAAAGGTGAGACTCTGACCCTAACCTTCCTTTCTTACTTTCTAGGGTATTGAATAGCCATATTATCTTTTCTTAGAATATGGGGCCTATACATTCTTAAACAACCACAGTTAATGAATAATCAAGAGTTTTGATAGATAATGAATCAAGTTAAGTGTGACATTGCCATTTTTTTTCCAGTGGACAGCCCCCAAACATAAGTATGGTTTCTGCAAAACCAAGCGCTGTGATGAACACATAACCTCTGGGTCTGAAGGTTGGGATTAACCCAAATACATGTGCAGCAGCCCTTGCATCATAATTATTGTCTGGAGACCCAACCTCTGAGTGATGTTGGATTTGTAAAGATGAAAACATTCAACACTTTCCCATACTCCATTATTAGAATGAAAATAAGTCTAAAGTTTCAACACATAATTCCCTTTCAAGAGGAAAATCTAAAAGTTAAGCCATGTAACTATGAAAAGCCTTGCCAATGTACTTGGGTATCAAGGTATCCAAAGCCAAGCTGTCAAACAAGGGAAGCCATAATAAACGTCAACTTTATAAACCTAGCTAAAGAGATTAAAACCAACTTTTCACCTCATGGGATCTTAAGGACCAGAACAATCAAAGATTCAAAGTCAATCCATCCTCATACCCTTCCAAAGAACATAACACTCAGTACGTAGATCCTTGTGAACACTAGGTCTTAAACCTTATCCAAGATGAAAGGCCTTTGGCTCATTCTAGGTTATCGAGGATAGCCACCTTGACCAACCTAGACAAATCAAAATCTTGTTCTGGCCTAGTACAGTGCACCAACATCGTGATAGCCTCTCATCACTATCACCCATGTTTGGCATCTTGCACATGGCTTCATAACGAACCACATTACTCCGCATGAACAAGGCAGTTTTATTTCCCAAATTGTGATTAAGGTTGCAGTGTTTTCAATATCAAAATATTTTTTTTGCACAACTTTTAATTGGGGAAGGGAGAAATCGAACTCAACAACTTCTTATATAAAGGAGTTGTGACCAACTGAGCAAGAAATTATTATAATGCTGCATCCGATATGAAGCTACAGGCTAAATTCTTCATGAAACCAAGCACTAAAAGCCAGATGGGCAAGAGTAGGATTCGAAACCTCACACTTCAAGAAGCCACCAATTGAACTGGATACCATTTTTCATAGAAAGACATTATTTGCATTTTAAAATTTAGAAAATCTAGTACAAATTAGCATTTCAAAACCACCGCCATTTGCAAGTGTTGCCAGATTTGCACATAATCTGGAAATCAACTAGTCTAACCAGACAAGCATTTCATTTCATTCAATGTGCAGCCTATAGTCTTTTTATAATATAACTTTTAAGTTCCAGATATGGGGTTCCCAAAATTCCTCTACCATCACAACAGAATCACCAAATTACACATGACACAAACGAACACCTTCCTTCTCCCATCCCCTCTTTCTTTCTCCCAGCCATAAACAGAGTTAACCAAAGCCTCAAAGGCACTCAAATCCCATTGCACTCTTCATATAAATGGTACACATAAGAGCCCCTTGTCATCTGACTACCATATAGATAGCAAGATAACCCAAATTCTTAATAAAGCTAGAAGGAATGTAAGGGTCTCAGGAAAATCATAACCACAGGAAAAGACGCAAGTCTTTCTTGGTTAAAGAAACAAATAAGATCAGCTACAGTTGTAAGTAAAAACTAAATCTCATAGCACATGGAAAGCTTCAAAACTAAGTATGCCAGCAAAAAAAGATGAATTAAAAGGAAAGTGAGAAAATTATGATATTTATTTAATTTTTATGACTGGAATAACTCATAAAATTATGATATTTCCATCAATTACTCGGTATAGATCCATACCTGGTGATCCAGAATCTTGACAAGAACCAGAAAGAAATCATTGTCTACTTCTTTGGTATCTTTTCCCAATATAACAACATCTTTATTCATGAGCGAAAGCTTTGGATCGAGATCGCCAACCTCCTTCACAAACCAACCTTCCTTGAAAAGCTTAATGCACTGATCACTCATCTGAAAGGCTTCAAAGTGAACATCTGCTCCTCCATTTTCATTAACCTCCAATTTCACAACTGCAGTGACCCACTCTTTCAAATCGCTCTCGCTGTGAAGTTCAGCAGCCTGTAGAACCTCTAAATTTGACAAAGTATAGTCCCTCTTATTCTGGCTAATGGTTTGAGTAAATATAAACCCTACTTTTCTCATTCCTAAACCCATAGCTATGGCCTCAACCTGATTCTCTTCATCTGGGTCTCTAAACAGAAGCAAATTATCCTCCGTCCCTTGTTGAGGAGGCTCATAGATAAAATTTACAGAGACCTCACCATCACTTGTTACAGTCCCATACATGAACCCTCCTCTCTTCACTGCAAAAGCTAAGGATTCATTGACATAGTGTTGGAAAGCATTAGCTGCATCTCGATCGAATGAGACTGATGCGCAATTAGGGTTTTCTTGCCTGGAAATCCTCATCTGTCGAGCAATTAGGTCTTCCACGGTCATCTTCTTGCCAAACAAACCAGCAGGTTTCACAGATGGTCCAGCCACTGTGCGTTCACCCTCGTAAGAGAGGAAGATCATGGAGCCATGGCCGATTCCCAGAGATGAAATTAGCGTTTGGGGGTCTGCCATATCTGAGAATTGCAGAGCTTGCTCTGGGGTTTTAGCGAGCAATAGATTCTGGTTTGTAGAGAGAGTCTGTTGGGCTATGGGCACTCTAAGTTGGTTCTCTATTAGGGTTTTGAGGCTAGAGATTGTCGGGTTAAGATTGTCTACGCTCACTCTCTCTAGACCATCTCTGCTGCGAACTCTGATCATCATCTCGAATTCTTGGAAAATAAGAGATACAAGATTTGATCAGTTCTTACGAAATGAATGTAATGGCAGAGATAGAAATACCTTCTATTCCCTATTGGCGACGAACTTATGCGTATTCCCTCTTTCTCACCCTTCTCTCTCTCCTTCTCTCACAACTGGTAGAGTACAGACGACCGAAGAAGAAGCGCCTACGGGAATTTGGAAAGAGCCAGTAATTAAAGAAGACTTGATGGATGGGTTTGGAATAACGACGGGGAAAAGTTAGGGAAATGGTGATCCTTTGGGTCCTACGCACGGGAGGGTCTACTCAAATTATAAAAAAATTAAAAATTAAAAATTAAAAATAAAGCACCATACTTTCTACGAACCTCACCCTAATTTAACTTTTTTTTTCTCATTTTTTTCTCCAAAATAAACTTTTTATGTAAATAGCCCCAAAAAAAAAAGTACATTATTTTTAAGACAGAAATATTCTTCCCATGTACAAAAATCATTTTGATAAGATTTGAACCCAAGGAAAAAAAAATGCATTTTCTTTTTATAGAAATACCTTTACCGTATACAAAAATCATTTTGGACAAATTTGATGTTGACTTTGGACCAAATAGCACATTGCTGTAGCGCACCATCACATTACCAAAGCGTACAAATGCCAGACTGCCCTTTGCAAACTTTCGGATCTCCCTTTTCAATTGACATACCACATTTTACATAGTGCCGAACCCTTACTGCTAGACCACCTTTGCAACTTTCGGATCTCCTTTTTCAATTGACAGAACACACTTTACACAATGCCGAAGCCCTACAGCCTGACCGTAATTTACACTCTGCTGAAGCCTTACTACCTGACCGAACTTTACATAGTGCGGCAACGCTACTGCTGGAGCGCACTTACACGGAGTTGGAGCCCTATTTTGGTGGGATAGAGGAGAGAGGTGTAGGTAAGGTAAAGTAAGAGAGTGTAGTTTAAGCATTTTTTATTTTTTTTGTTGAAGAGTTTCGCATAGAAATTATATTTTAAGGGAAAAAATAAGAGAAAAAGTTAGGTCGATGGTAAGTTGCATAAAAATATAGTTTTGGATTTTTTTATAATTTCCCAAAAGTTTATATAGAATGGAGGCTAAAAATAATAGAATGGATAAAGTTTGATAAAATTTGGTACAAAACCCGAAGCAATCGCTAACCCACAAAAAGTATTATGGAGCTAGTAAACCTTTTAGGTTTATCATATTTTCGAGTAAAAATAAAATAAAAAAGTATTTTAACTTATCAAATTAATAAATTTAATAAGAAGTCATTTAAATTATATTTTCAAGATTGTCTATCTCTGTTATTTTTTAAATATTAAATTTCATAATTAGGTTTGAACTTATATTTTTAAGCCATCATAAAAGTTTGAGGTATGCCTTATGTATGAATCTATTTATCTAATCTATCTATCTATCTATCCATCTATTCTATTTTATTAAACCAGGTCGACATGTGTCCAAAGAATAAAAAAAAATACCTTATCCCCAGAGATGATTTAAGGCAAGTGACCTAAAAAAATTAGAGAGATTCATGATGGATAGAGGGATATAATCTTTTATATTATGTCATGTGTAATTCAAGTATGAAAGAGTAGGGATTTTGAATATATAGATTAGAGATTTTAGGAAGTTATAGATGGAAGAAAATAGGGATATTGAGGATATAGATTAGAGATTTTAGGAGGTGACAGAAAGTGGAAGATGAGAAGATTCACGTAAGAGAGATGTGATGTCCTACGTCATGTATAATTCAAATTGTAAAAGAGTAGGGATTTTAAGATATAGATTACAGATTTAAGGAAAATTATCGCAAATATACTTTAATTTAAGCTTAAGTGGAAAAAAAACCCCAAACTTTTGTTTATCTTGTCTACATCCTTTTTCTTCATTTTTTGTTTTTTTTTTACCAAAATAACCTTCACGGCTGTCGTATTATCTAGTGCATGTTATACGGTACGTTAAGTACCGTAATACTTGAGGAATTTTATACAGTACCGTAATACTTGGGGAATTTTATACGGGTACTTAAGGAATTTTACACGGGACTTTAAGTACCGTAATACTGAGGGAATTTTATACGGTTCTTTAAATACAGTAATACTGATAACCTTTTATACGATACTTTAATTATCATAAACTTACACTAACCCTTATACAACGTGTACTGTAAATCATTTTCTCATTAACCCTTTCCTCATTATGTTTATCTATTTTTTTTCTCTCTCAATCATTTTAATATTTATCTCTTCTTTCTTTCTGTACAATCTCATCATCGTTTCCTTATATAAAGTAATCAAACATTGATTTCAACTATGCAAAACAGATGACATGATCTATCTAATGAAACAATGATGAGATTGTAGAGAGAAATAAGATACAAAAAAGAATTAGATAAAATAAATAAGAGATAAATATTAAAAAGAATTAGAGATAAAGAAGATATAAACATCTCTTTCATCTCTAATTCTTTTTATGTTTATTTATTATTTCTCTTTCTAAATCTTTTTAATATTCATCTCTTATTTCTCGCTCTAATGCTTTTTAATATTCATCTCTTATTTCTCTCTCTACGATCTCATCATCATTCCCTCAGAGAGAGTAATTAAACGCTGACTTCATTTATGCAAAACATAAGATATGATATAGGACATGATCTATCTAAAGAAACGATGATGATATTGTAGAGAGAAATAAGAGATAAATATTTAAAAGAATTAGAAGGAGAAATAAGAGATAAACATAAAAAGAATTAGAGACGAAAGAGATAAAAAGGGTTTACGACATTTTAAGTGTCGTATAACATAGGTTATTGTTTACTATACTTAAAATGTAGCATAATGGGTTTTAATTTTCCACAGCTTCACGGTAATAGCTAGAGTTTTACTACACTTAAAGTGCCGTAATATTACTTGAAGTTAGTACGGTATTTAAAACACCATATAAAATGACATGTCGGTAGAAAGACTACCGTGGAGGTTATTTTGGTAAAAAAACAACTAAAAATGAGGAAAAAAAGTGTAGAAGAGATGACCAAATGTTTTGGGTTTTCCAATTAAGCATAAATTAAAGTATATTTGCGATAATGTTACTAAACTTAAGATAGAATAGAGAGGAAAAGAGATATCGATCTTTAGGGAGAGAGTATGAAGAGAAGAGGTATGTTTGATAATTAAGTGTCTATTTGGGGGCATCCAATTTTATTTATTTTTCACATGCAAAAAAAACAATAGTATTTTAGAACTTTGGATGACCTTAAAAATTATAAGTCTCATTCTCATAAATGGAATGATCCCTTGGACAAAAGAGACACATTGGAATGTTCGGAAATTCACAATTTGAATTAAGAGTAGTTAGTAGTTTCCAAATTGAAGAAGATTATGAATGTTAGAATTTGGCTTGGTAGATATCTAGTTTGAGTTAGTTTTTTTTTTTAAAAAAAATAGTAGGACTTTACTTCTATTTGAATTCTCTTATTTGCTAGGGAAGATGGAATAATAAACCAACTTTTGCTTTCATGACCCATGCAGTCTTGATGGTTCAGGGACATATAGTTTTGGGTTTTGGTGATTGATATTTGTGATTCTAAAGTATGCATTGAAGAGTTTCATAGACTCCTCTCTCGATCTCTCTAAATCGTTGTTATTTGGCTGTTTTAGTGGTACTTATCTTTTCAAGATATGAGTTACTATTTATAAGAGATTGCCTCTAACACGACCCAATCTCTTTTCTATTGAAATCATTGTTTGAACTAGATACTTGCTAAACTAAAATTCTTCTTAGAAATAGTAATTTGTTACATTTGTTTGTTATTCTGTGAAATGATATCAAATATGCAATTGGAGTCTATCATGCTATTCGGTTTCAGCTTTAACATCCATAGGTTACCTATGGTATCCATGTTGGTTTTATTTCTTATATTCTTTAATTTTAAAAAATTAATAAACTTGTAATAAAAATACAAAAGTAACAAATATACATATCATAACACAACAATATAAGACTACTATATTAATTACATAATTTGGGTACTTTAGTCGTACTTTATTTCATATCTACGTGCAACTCATGCAATTATACTAGTATAATATAAGGTAGCACCTTACACAAACCTCACCCAAATTTCATCATCATCTGAGTCTTATCCCAACTATTTGGAGTATGCTACACCAATATTATTCTGCTCTGTTAAGGGATATACCCTCAATCAAACCATAAGTCACCATATCTCCTCTCGCAACTTTTATCCATGTCCTTTCGAGCTTTCGCTTTACTCTTTTAAAGCCTTCATCACGAACCAAATTACCCCTCTCAATGAGTGTTGTATTAGTCTATGTTGCACATAACCAACCCACCCAAGTTTACTTTTCTTCATCTTCTCACTTATTGGAGCCACCTTTGTATTCAATCTAAATTCTATTATTTATTGTCTTGCATTGGTATTGCAATTATCACACAAAACTTTGGATGTGCATCTCTTACTTGACCCACCCAATTCTAATATCATGTGCAACGTCTTCATCAATCTTTCCATTATCCGAGATTATCGACCCAAGATATCAAAATTTAACATAATAAAAAGTTTATATAAGATTGTTATTGGTGTAATGTATATCTCAAAAACTTTTTGAAGAGAGTGTTTATGACATTAGAGAACCCTCTAATTTATCATCTCGACCTCAAGTTGTGAATATGAAATCCTGAAAATAGCACATCTTGCTATAATTTATCCGGACCATTTATTTTCAAGGTTTTGAAGTATATTTTAAAAAGGAAATGCATACAATAATATTATTTATTTCTTTTTTAAACAAGTCATGGTCATTGTCGCCCATTTAGATGTAAAATTGCGTATCAGGCACAAAGTCTAAAACATAAGTTTCCAAAGTATAAAACATACTTTAAGCCACCGAATTTCACATTCGATGGCTAAGGTTGATTGCATGCTCTTTTATACCAATAGTGAATGGTATTATAATATACAATTCCATTTAAACAAAAACATGTATATTATGCTCCAACAGCAACATAGTGCACTTCCTCGATCAGAATACCGACTTAGGCCGATATTCAATCTACAATTTTGGGAGGCTCTTGAGAATCATTAGATTGTTACTCTCACAACAAAAAACAACAAATTTTGAGTTTCTTGACATTTAGATCTCACCCTCAAAAACTTAAACAAATTCCAGTATTTCTTAAGACGTTATTTTTTGCAAGAGCATAGCAATTGGGTAACTTTTCTCTTAAAGTTAATATGAATGTTGAAGAGGTTACGTCCCCAAAATTGGGGTCCCATAATTAAACCAAGATGGGGTTTCATTTGAGGGAGTAAAATACATACCCCCACAGGAGGGGAATATATTTTGGCTTTAAATATGTAAGATCTGTATGAGTATCGAGAAATAAGGTGCACCTCCCAACCTTGTCAATAGATGCAATTATAGTATTTAAAATATTTAGAGTAACCTATGAAGTTATTTTCACCCTGTGTTATGAAATTTAGAAATTAAAAAATATATTATGCCTGAATCTAATTGGGATTCGTGGTGGCGAAGGAATTGGATCAGAAAAAAGAGGGATTCTAGTTATAAGATATCTAATGAAACAATAACTAGAATTGAGGTATCATTCAAAGAGAAAGATATCACGAGCAATTGCAATAATTGGGTTCATTAATACTCCTAGTATAATAGATGCAATTACACACAATCATATTCAATTCGATGGAATTGTTTGATCTCAAAAGAGATATTCTATAATTCCGCAAGTGAGAGGGTATTTAAACTAATGAATTTTTTTTTTTGAGGGACCATCATTTGTATCCATCGCTAGATGAATGGTTATAACCTTTTATTTGTTAACAAAATCTAGAGGTGCACCTTATTTTGATCGAAAGAAATGCTTGGACATGGATGTTGTGGTCGACTATTATACAAACCATGCCAATATAAAATTTGGATCGAAAGAAATGTTTGGACATGGATGTTATGGTCGACTATTGATGACCTTCGGGGGATGGTCAAAATTTTGATTCAAATAAGAGCTTTTTTTTTAAGCTTCTAATTTAAAAAATATGTACACATCAATACTATTTGCTTTTAGTACAAGAAAGTCACAATTATTTATTGCCATCCAATGTGAATCTTATTGTTTGTATGGATAAGAAAGTTTGAAAGTTTTTTATTTGAACTTTGAATTTAATCAATCGATTAACGGGCACTCTTTCTATGCTTCCCCTGCAGCATAAAAGTTCTTTCGTCCCCCTTATCCAACCGTCCATTCTTAATGGAGGGCTAAGATTGCCCTAATCACAATGTCACGTCTCTACACTATTTTATCTTTAATTTTTGTCTATAAACTATTTTGACACCAAAATTTGGACGTTCATTCCTCTATTTGACTCGCACTAGCAAAAAAATATAAAAAAAAATATTTTCAATAAAATAAAATGATCAAAATACCCCTGAAGGTTTCAAAGAGTATTTTGGTCATTATATTTTATCGAAAAATTATTTTTAATATTTTTTATAGGTGCGTCCAATAAGAAGATGACATATATCAAATTTCATATTCATACAATTTGTATAAAAAAAAACTAAAAATAAAATACTTTAAGACGTTAGATTTAAGATCAAATGGTGAGTGACTTTCTTGATCAAAATTGAACAGCTGGATGGTAGGGGGAAGATAGAACTTCTATACTCTAAGAAAAACATTGAAACCTTCCCCTAAATTAAATATTACCATCCAATTTTATATCGAATGATCAAGATTATTGGTGACCACCTCGTCCCAAAAAAAATAAATAGGGTTATTGTACCATTTTCCGTACTTTTTACCCGTATTTGTCAATGGAAAAAAAAACCGCCTAACAGCGGGAAAGGATTGATCCATCTCTCGCTCTCTCTCTCTCTCTCTCTCGCAGGACACTCAATCTCTCTCTTCGACCCTTTTCCCGTGCCCGTGTTCGTGCCCGTGCCCTCATTCCACTCCCCCCCAAACCCTAGACCCCCTGAAACTCTCTCTTACTCTTTCTTCATCCCCGAAACCCTAGCTTCTCTCTCTGCACGCACAAGCCCAGGAAGCATTCTTCCAAATTCTCTCCATCTCCAGAAACCAGGTGCGCCCTCCTCCTGATCAAGCTCTCATTCATTGTATTATCGCATTGATCTCTCTAAAATTTGATTCATGCTTTTCATGATGGTAGAAATCTGAACTTTTCTGCTAACTTTTTATTCTCAAGATTTGTTTTATTAATTTCCTCTGAATTTTTATGCGACTTTCGGTGTATCAAACGTGCTCAGTGTTCTAGATATGTCGGCTCTCTGTTCTTGCCCTATGTTATTTCTCTCTTCTAACTGTTTTGCGTTGCTTCCTGAATTTCATCCTCTTTCTGTAACCCCATTGAGGTCACTTGAAAACCAAAATTTTCCGACAACTAACTTTTCCGACAACTAAATTATCAGGTTGGTATTTATAACGGCTCTGACTTCATCTTCAAAACCCAACTCAAATTAATAGATATAAGTTTGAAATTTGGAAGGTTTATGCAAAACATGGAAGCACTTATAGCGATGGCTTTACTCGCCTAGGCTCTGGATGGCATATACCAGCAAGTGAAACTTGAGAACAAATGGACTATGAAATAAAACACAGATGAGTAAAATGAAATGAAAGTATGGTTTGCTGATTCTATTCACTGAGCTTCTTGTGGGCATTTCTATCCTGATTTCCAAAATTAATTAAGAAGCCATCATTTTGTTTTTTGCATAAGCTTCTTGTCGATGCTTTCAATTATTTTTAGAGGATGGTTGTGCTTTATTTTTTAGTTTTTGCTGTATTATTTAGTCAGCTACCATATATTTGTTTATTTGCTGGAGTCAATGCCGGTATATGTTTATGTATGGTTAAATTGATTAAGACCTCCATTGACCAAGCTTCTTGTGAATGCTTTCATTTGTTTTCAGAAGATGGGTTGTGCTATTTCCAGTTGCTGTATTATTTGGATTGAGTCAGCTACTGTATATTTGTTTGTGCATACTGACATTGATTAACTACTGACATTGATTAACTACACGTTTAGAAGAACATGTCTAAGCAATCAATTGAATGCTGAGATCATGGGAAAATATATTGATTCATTTCAAAATTACCAATTAAATGCTGTATTGTATGGGATGCATGTGATACATTTATTCATGTGATAGAAATGCGCTTCGTATTGTTATGTGATGTAACTGTTTATCATCTCTTTATGTGATGCACATGTGGTTCAATTCATCATGTGATCAAAGTGTTGTTTACATCTTTAAGAAGCGTTTCCTTAGTTTATGTTGAAAAGAGAGAGGGAGAGAGATTTAATGTGGCAAATAATTTACGATCTAAATCGTCTCTTTTGTAAGCAATGACATGAATGGTTTACAGTAAATTAAGACATTTAAATGTAATATGCAGCCTTGAATCAATCAGTTAAATAGTGAATAGTTAAAACTAGAGTTTACACTTTACAGCTTTCCAGGTTCCTAAACAGGGTAAATTGTTCGCATTGGATTTCCTATAAATGTTACCAAACAAGAGTTTACTGCTTCCTGGCACATTTTTTCCTTTTCCACCAATTTCCAGGGCGCCCAATTTCCCACTGATTCCTGTAGATACTTCATTTCCAAATTGTCAAACTTGCCTTAGGTTCCTCTCAAATCTGAAGAACTCAAAATGGGTCTGCTTCTAAACTAGGATCTTCCTCTCACTAGTTCTATTAATTGCTCTCTCTTTCTCGCACTGGTTCTATCGAGTGCTCTCACTCTTACTGGTTCTATTGAGTGTTCTCTTTTTCTGTCTCACTCTTTTTGACATTGAGGTCTTTCTTTGTCTTCCTTTTTAGGGCACTTAAGAGGAATTAGTTATACTTTGGGCCGTTCTCTCTCTTCACGCCTAGGGCTGTAGAGGAGTTGCAGTAGTCGAGGTCTTTCTTTCTCTCTCTACTGGGGTGATGCAGAATGATTTACACGGCTATTGACACTTTCTATGTCACTGAAGAGCAGCTTCGAAATTCTCCCTCTAGAAAGGATGGAATTGACGAACAGACAGAGACCACCCTCCGCATCTATGGCTGTGATCTCATCCAAGAGAGCGGCATCCTCCTCAGACTGTATCTCCCTCTCTCTCTCTCTCTTGCTCATTTTCTCTCATAATTTTTTGGGTAACTAATTCTTTTTTTTTTTTTTTCGTATAACCCATTTCATATTAATTGTTGCAGGCCCCAAGCTGTAATGGCCACAGGCCAGGTTTTGTTCCACCGATTCTATTGCAAGAAGTCTTTTGGTCGCTTCAATGTTAAGGTTGCCCTTTATCTCTCTATCTTTTTCGCTTTCATGCTCTGTTTTTGAGAAGTTTTTAATGTCCTATGGGAGTCTTTGTTAAATTAGTTGCAATTATCTTGTTCTATCAAAGTGCCATGATAAAAAAAGCTTTCGTGACAAATATGTATAGTTGGGGGCGCTTTATTTTTCATATTTTGTTTAATTGGCAGGGATTTTGGGTGAATTATTTGGTGATTTGGTTAATGGGGTTTTCGCAGAGGGTTGCTGCGAGTTGTGTGTGGCTTGCTTCAAAATTGGAGGAGAGCCCACGGAAAGCAAAGCATGTTTTCAATGTATTTCAAAGGATGGAATGCAGGAGAGAGAATTTACCCATTGAGCACTTGGATCCATTTTCAAAGGTTATTATCTTCAATTCCTTTATTGATAATTGTTCACATGCATTCTATTGGACTTGAATGACTCTCTCTCTCTCTCTCTCTCTCTCTCTTTCCCCATCTCTCTCTCTCTCTCTCTCTCTCTCCCCCCCCCTTATTCACGTCACTTTAGTGTTATATATCATCATATTTATCTTTGAACTGTGGGGATTAAGTTAAATTTCATTTCTTTATTGTTTATTGTGCTCAATATGTTTATTTCTCCATAATTATGGATTTAGTTTGTATCTACATTGATTTCATATTTTACAACCTCTGTCATGTTCTAACATCTTGCATGTCCCACTTTTCTCAATTACCATGCAGCAATAATTGGATGGTGAAAACACCCTTGAGCTTGGCATTTTTTTTTTTGATGAACTTGATTTTATGGTATTATAATGGAATTTTACATATTAGTCATACTTGCATGACCATATACACAGTACGAAAGAGGGAGGTTGAACTCCCAAGTTTCCAAAACAAGTGTCTTACCAAGAAATATCGGATATCAAGGGTTGTGTACAAAATTGTTTTGATCTAGCCTCCTATGGCTTACCGAGAAATATCGGATATCAAGGGTTGTGTACAAAATTGTTTTGATTTAGCGAGGCAATCAGCAATGCTATTGGCTTCAAGCCAAACATGCTAAAATCAGATGTTGAGTGGTGCACTAAAAGTGAAAATTTTCTCAAATATTTGGTCTAGTCTCCGCATACAAATAGATTTCCTGTTAGCCCTGTTGATGGTGTTTTTATAGCCCCCTTCAACCACTAATGAGTTGCCCAATCTTTTGGTGAACAATTTGAGGTCTCAGATGAAGTAGCAACGCGAATGGGCCCCGAGAATGACAAGTTTGTGATACCAGTACTGTCATTGAAGATGCCTGCGACCCCTGCTGTAGCAGGATTACTGAAGGAACACCCATCAACATTGAGTTTGATCGTGCCTGGCTATGGGGCTGACCAAAGGTCTGACCCAGTGATGGCTGTTCTTTCGGTTCTAGGAAGGGCTTCCTAGTTTAGGATGAAGTCGGAGGTGGAATACTCCCTGAATATCTTAACTTGTCTTGCCCATTCACTTACAGCAGTCTCAATGTCATCCTTCACTGAGTGTATAGATTGTTCATATCCTTCAACAATCCTCCTATTACTTTCCAGTTAGTTGTTTCATAAGAAGGCAAGGACAGATGCTCTCGAAAGGCTTAAACCAGCCCTCTGCTGGGGAGGGACAAGTAAGTCTGAAAAAGTTGTTTGCTTGTTGCACTGTTCCTGGAATCACCGAATTGCCTTCTAACACTTGCAGTTGACAACATACATATGCCTCACAGTTGGACAGCGGAGGGAGATATGGTCAACTGACTCTTTACTTGGTCAACTGACTCTTTACTCTCCTTGCAGAGGATACAGTGATGAGGCATAGCAACGCCTCGTTTTTGTAGCTGATCCACTGTGATGATCTTCTTGTGTAGGGCCAGCCTTTCAAAAATTTGGATTGAGGGGCTGGAGGGAACCAATCCCTGCTGGTGATCGATTGGCCATGAGCTCATCTCTTATGAGAGAGTAGAAAGATGTCACACTAAATGTATCCCACAAAGTGGGGCTCCATAGTGGCCTATATGTCCTTGACCAGGTAGGAAGAAAGCCTGCAAGGAGTACAGCAGTTGCTTAAGGACAGGCAGTTCATTGTCATTAAGTTCTTTTCTAAATATGGGAGTCCATACCATATAGCATCCTAGCGGTTATGTAATATCTGCAATACTGCAATTTTCATTTGAAAAGATTGTGAATGGGGACTGGAACTGATTTTGAAGGCTTGATTCCCCTAGCCAAGCATCAGTCCAAAGGCGTGCCCTATTGCCTGATGTTGGTAGTAGGCGCAGCTTGTTTGCAAAAGGGGTCAAGGTGGAGAGTACTCCTTTCCAAGCACTTGAATTCGGGCTTGGTATTGCTCTCTGGTAGCCATTACGATTCATCAGACCTGTATTTTTGCTGGATGACCATATTCCAAAGTTCTCTCCTAACTTGCAATCGCTAAAGCCACTTTCCTGACAGAGCAATGTTCATGTCCTTCATTGCTCCAATACTGAGACCTCATGCTTTTTTAGACTTGCATACTGGGGTCCAATTGATAAGGTGTATTTTATGGTTATCTCCTGTAACCAACCACAATAACTCCCTCATGAGCTTCTCAAGATTGTTTATAACCCTCATTGGCATGCAAAAGCAGGATGGATGGAATATTGGGTATTTGGAATACTAGAGAGAGTGACCTTGATGAGGTTCAGTCTGCTACCCTACAAAAGAACCTCCCTTTCCAAGAGGCCAACCCTCTTTTGAATCTTTCCTAACTCCATTCCATTGCTGTATCGTTGATCTCCCCATGCATAAGGGCAATCCCAGGTATTTGCTTGGCAGTGAGTATTTCTCCCATGATCTTAGTTTGGTCCATATGTACTTTACTACTTTCAAATCTATGGCCAACTCAAAGCATCTTATGAACACCCATAACTTGTCTATCTGCTGGGGTTCAACATTCCATAACATCAAGGTGTCATCTTTGGATTTAAATGGGATATAGCTCGTCCCTTATTGGATGTTTTAAAACTGTGGAGGATGTTTTGGCCGTACAGGTTTGAAATGGATGTGCTGAAGACTTTAGCCACAAAAAAGATTGGGGACAGAGGGTCCCCTAGTTGCAGTCCTCTAGAGGCTGGGAAATATCTGTGTGGTGTACCATTAATGAGGACCAGGAAAACTGAAGACTAAAAATAGCTTGAGATTTGAGTTTGCCATTTTTGCCCAAAACCCATTAAATGTAGCACCTTGTCTAAGACAAGCCAATTGACATGGTCGTAGGATTTCTCCCTGTCGAATTTCAGGACTAAATTCGGGATCTTAGATTGATGCCCCTATAGAGGATATATTCATGGGCTATCAAAGCCCAACCTTCATGTATTTGGCGGTATTTGAAAAATGCACCCTGCTTAAGAGAGATTATGGAGACTAACACATCCCTTAGAAAGGTGGCCAGAACTTTGGCAAGAATTTTAGGGTGCTATTTAACAAGATAGTGGATCTGAAATCTCTCATCTTTCTTGTTCAATTTTTGGCACTAGGGCTATAAACGCGGAGTTCTTCCCTTGTGAATGATACCGCCATGATGGAATTCTGAGGTGAAGGCAAGTAAATCCAGAATTGTTTAAAAATGGCAATTGGAATCAATTAGGGCCAGACACCTTTTCCTTGCCCAATTCAGTGATGCCTTTCTTAATTTCTTGCACTGAGAAAGGTTGTTCTAAGATGCCGCCTTGGTTTCTGATAAGGTTTTTAAATTTCAGATTATTGAATTGAAACTGTGGATGGGTTTGGGCAGTAAACAATTTATTGAAAAAACGAACACTGATGTCATTTTCTTGTCTGGGATCAGAAAGGGTCTTTTCCCCCTCTGAACCTGAGAGATTGGATTAGACCTCCTTCTGCAGTTAGCCATCTTGTGGAAAAAGGAAGTGCTTCTATCACCTTCCTTGAGCCACTAGAAACTTGAGCTTTGTACCAGTACATTTCTTCCTGCTTTACTGCCTTGCTTAAAGCAACCTTTGCCTCTGACCTATGGGGCTCTTTATAAGGAGGAAAGGGTCTGTCTTTGACCTTCCAAGTCTGAATTTCCAGAAGGAGGGCTGTTTCCTTATCATGAAGACTCCTGAACTGATGATAGCTCCATTTCTCAAGTTTGGCTTTCAACAACCTATGACTGAGAATGACTTCCAGCAATCAGGGATTAACATGAGCGGTTCTGCCTCTTCTGGCTACATTGTTTGAAGCATAGAGGGGTTTTGGTCCCTTGCAATAGGTTATGTATCCAGAAAGATGGGAGGATGGTCCGAGGCAATATTAGGAAGAGCTAGGGAGTGTAACCTAGGAAATAAGAACTCCCACTCAGGGGAGATGAGGAACCTATCTATCTTTGTGAGGTTTGGGTTTGATGCATGGTTGGGAAAGCCAACATGCTGGTAGTCATCTGATCCGAGGAGCGACAAAATCCAATGGATTGCCAGAGGAATCTAGGCTAGGTCTAGCGTTTTGTGAGATGACTTATGAGGGGTCCCAAATTTTCCATATTCCTCACGAGACTTCTTGAGCTGGGATAGCCTCCCATTTTCTTGGCCTCCTGCCTTAGAGTGGGAGGAATGTTCGAGTTTAGCCTCTACGAGTGAGAGAATTTCCTGTTTATGTGTTTTCACTAGAGTAAGGCAGCCGCCTTCTTATGAGGGTCTCCAAGACCCCTAATGTTCCAAGTTAACGTGCTCATCGGGATTGGGGGGTTGGGAGAGGTGACACTTGAACGAGTATCACCTTGAAGGTTCTTCCAATGAGGAGGAACTGGATCGCTAAGCCTAGTTGGTGCTTTTGATTTGTCATAAGTTATATTTTTTTTTGAGAATGTTTTTGTCATAGGTTATATTGCAAGAGATATTTGAGCTCCATATTGCTTCTATCCTTCCTTACTGCATTTTCCCTGAGAATGTCTCTAATCTCACTTGGGGGTCCTTCGAACTCCAAGTTTATCTCTTTTAGCGAGAGATTTATGTCGTCAAAAGACTTTGCATGATCTATGTGATTGATTTTCTCTGAATCATTTGAGTAGAATGACCCTCATTCAGAGAGTGAGTCAGGGTCAAGGTCTTTTAAGGTTGACACCAAGAGCACCAGGGCTGCCCGTTGGTTGTGGTCCTAGGTATGAGAGCTAAGGGGTTGTGTGGTCTCTTAACCGAGGAGGGGAGTGGGGGAGGAGGAGGAGAGTTTTGGGGAGAAGAGGGGTTAGGAGGGGGAAGCGGCAGGAGGAAAATAAGCGGCAGGAGGAAAATAAGGACGAGTGGGAGAGGGGGGAGAAATTAGAAGGGGAACATGAGTGGGAGGGAAGAGGGAGAGGGGGCGAGGAAAATAGATGGGGCAACCCATGGTTGTTGGGTACGGGAACGAGAATGGTTCCGGGATCGGGGGTGGGATCGGCGGATCGAAACTATATTGAAGATCCTTGTGTTAGGGGTTGATGCCCGTACAGCCTCAAAGATCGGGCTCGAGGTCCATGTGTGTTGGGGATCGAGCTCTTTTATTGCATAGGATCGAGAATTATTATATAACGGTGCGAGATCCTATATGTAAGAAGTGAAGTTCCCGAGGGCAGTTTTTTGAGTTTCTTAACTCAAGGAGTGCATTACTAAAAGTGATTCAAAATATTATGGAGCGAGGAATAACTTTATAGGAGCGAGCTCAACACGAGTTCCTTGTGTAGGTAATAAGGATCCGTGGCTTTAAAATGTGGCTCTCTCCCAGCATTGTTAACCAATAACATGTAGGCTTAGTCCTTCTATGAAATAAATAAGGAACTTTAAAGCCATTACATATTGGTGGGATTTGGATGCCATATATGGCGATGCTTGTGTTCCGTTATTTTGGAATCTAGATCCCAATGCACTCTGGAGTACGATCCATAAGACTAGGGAACTAGATCTTATAATGTTTAGGAACATGAAATTAAATGTCAAGGAGCTCGTTCCCTTATAAGATGGAGCGAGATCCGGAAAACACTAAATTGAGTTTCATATGAGATACGCTCCGGGATCGTGAGAATCGAGGTTTTGCAAGGGATCGCTAAGCAATGGAGGAGATCCTGGTAACTATGGGGCAAGCCATGGCAATATTTGATTTGTTGCTCCTGTTGTTGAGGGGGAAGGGTAGAGGATGAGGCAGGGGGAGGGAATATAAGGGGAAAAAGGGAGGGGAGGTAGCAATAGAGGTGGTAGTTGCAGATGGGCCAGTTATTGGTGGTCCAGTTATTGGTGGTCACTGGGGAGGTAGCAATAGAGGTGGTAGTTGCAGATGGGCCAGTTATTGGTGGCCACCAAGGAGTGAGTGGGTTAGGCACACATAAGTGGGTCATAAAGGGTGTTGGTTTGCCTTGAGATAGGAGGAGAAGGAGGGGAGAGGCATCAAGGGAGGGAGAAGAGAGTGATTTGTGATAACACCAGATAGGAGGGTAAGACCTGTAAAACTTATATTATAATGAATATATGGTGTCACTCTCTTCTCCCCCCACCACACACACACACACACAAAAAGAAAAGAAATACGCACACAAAAAGAAAAGAAAGAAAGAAAGAAAAGATAAAAGATAGAGGGGAGGGCTGATGCCGACAGTGGGTGGCATCTCAGGCAAAGAGAGGGAGAAGAGAGGAAGGCTAGGGGGGACACATGAGGAGTTTAAGTGGGATTGTTGGGCAAGATGATATCTACTGTGCATCAGGTCCGAGTCGTCCTTCCTTTTGCTGTGGTTGCAGGTCTATCATTGACGTTTCAGGTCCCTAGTCCCTCCATGGCTAGAGGTTGACGTGTTGGGCTGTTGGAGCTTTGTTCAGGGTGAGGGTTGGCTGTTTGATCTGGTAGATAAGGTATGAATTGCCTACATGTGAGATTCTCAGCCAAATGAATGAAAATTCATCCAACTGGCTGCTTAAGTGGACTAGTGGACTATCCAAACCAAATGGACCTTGGCCGGGTTCGTATTTGGATGTGTTGTAGGGTGCTGCCTTGGTGCCCTAGGGCTGTCTAAGTGGTCAGATGGAGCCCTTGGCCAAAAAAAGGTCCCGGCCAAGGGCTCCAAGTGTTTGATGGAAAGCACCTCTCTCTCTCTCTCTCACACACACACAAGCACACATAGACCCATATGCTCTCTCTCTTTACATAAAGAAACAGAAGAAGACAACCTCCAAGTGTTCAATGCAAGGCCCGTCTTTCCTCTCTCTCTCTCGCTATTTTTACGTGTAAGAAGAAAAGGTAGAAGACGGACTCCTAGTGTTTGATGCGAGGCGTCTCTCTCTCTACATATAAGCAAAAAAAGAAGATGGCCTCCAAGTGTTCGGTGTAAGGCCTCTCTGCAATTGTTTGATGCGAGCTGTGTGTGTACATACACACACACACGGACCCATGTGCTCTCTTTATCTATAAGAAGAAAAAGAAGAATATGACCTCCAAGTGTTTGATGCAAGGCCCTTCTCTCTTTCACGGTTCCATGTGGCCTCTCTCTCTTTCTCTCCATATAAGAAGAAAAAAAGAAGATGATTTTCAAGTGTTCTATGCAAGAACTCTCCCTCTCACACACGTGCACACACACAAACCCATATGTTCTCTCTCTTTCTCTACATATAAGAACAGAGAGAAGACGACGACATCCAAGTGTTCAATGCGAGCACTTGCTCTACATATAAGAAGAAGAAAAAAAGAAGACACAGCCGCCAAATGTCTGATGTGGGGCCTCCCATGGACCCCTATGGTCTCTCTCTCCCCCCCCCCCCCCCCTAGAAAAAAAAGGGGCACCCAGGCATCTGCGCGCCTTTAGAACATTGTCTCGGCTATTCACCAGAGGTGATTTAAGGGGAGTGCATACTCCAGGAGCTCATCTGGCATGAGCCTAACTTTTGGGTTCTTGGCTTCTTTGGCAATCTTGGTCATCGGGTGTGGGCTTAGATTATAGGGAATGGTCGGTTCTATAGCGTTTCCTTGGGAGAGTACTTGTCTCTATGGGAGGAGGTGCTTCTGGCCGAGGTATTATGGGTAGGTTCTTCAGGGCTCCTAGATGTTGTAATCTTCGGTTTGCAGCGGCTGCTGGATGAGTGGTGCCTGGGAGAAAGGGGGGGGTGGCTCTGTTGGAAAAGTTGGATGAGATGGGACTCGAGCAGACGGTATATCGGGGGCTAGCAAAGTACTCAGGGATGCAGGTATCATAGGGGTGTGGTTGGCTAAAGGTTGGGAGTCATGGTGCGTACGTTTCCTCTGGCTGGATGGTAGATCGGGCAACTTGGCAGAACACACTAGAGGAATAGAGGTGTTGGGCGGGGGTGAATTTCGAAATTTAAAATTGAAATTTAGTATGTCCTGGAATTGATAAAAGGTTAGGGGTTTCTGGGGTAATGGAGGATATGAGGAAACTGGTGGGATATTTTATGGCTGAGCTGTTTGGGATGTTCCACTTGGCTGTTTCCCATTTGTTGGGTGGGCTTACTTTGTTCAAGATCACCTTTATATCTGCTGGTTTGCGGTTTTGGCTGCCAAAATTTTGTCGACGATAATTTCCTCTATCCTCTTTGTTGCGGTGTTTTGTGGTTTTCCTGACCGCTGTGTGTCATTCCCTTTTATCCTGGTCCTGGATATCATGCCTACGGTCTGTTTTCTGGTGCTTCGCATTCTGAAATTGCGAGGCCGATCTGAAGCTGATTTATGTTCTCTATCAGAGTGCTGGTAGTTATGATTGATGGGCCTCTTGAACTCATTTTGGGCCATCTGTAGGATGAGTGAATCAGGGATGTGATTGGGTCTGTCAGGTTGATTAGAATGTGTAGAGATCCCATTGGTGCAGACTCCAGGGTTTTCCTCTTCACCTGGATGGAACTCCTGCACTTATTGCTGATCAATTTTAATGTCTCCAAATGGCTAGCGTATAGAGGGATTCCTTCTATCCATATCCATATCTTCATTTGCTTGAGAGCTCCTCTATCTGGTGTCCATGGAGATAAATGTAGCCAGGTGCCTATGAAAGATAGGCCATTATATCTAGGGGCCTCACTAGCATTGTTGGCTGTGGTAAAGGTGAAAAGTAGGCCGTTGTCCTCTGATCTGCTACAGAGCAGGAAGGGAAGCTTGAAGACTTGTCTTATCCACCGTGTAACGCCTTTGTTGTCATGCTTTGCTGGTGAAAAGACTCCAACACAAACCCCATCTCGCAGATTCAGTCTTTCTGTGATAATTTCCTTTGGAACTGAGATGACTCTAGAGATTGTAGCACAGTCTGGAGCATGATTTGTGGTAGTTGTTGGTCATTGGGTACCCAGGGGCTAGCTGGAGAAAATGAGTTTTGTGGAATCTGTTTAGGTTACCAGTCCCTGATGCAGTTGGGTTGTCGGGTTTAAGGAGCTCACTGAAAGTTTATGGCAGGAGTGCCCTTCCTTACTTGTGGATGAAGGTCTGAGCTTGTAGTTGTGGTCTAATTAGGTGATGGTGCTCTTCATAGAGATGGGGCAGCACTATATCAGGGGGCTTCTTGGGTGACTTTGGGTTGTGTCATAGTACAATGGGTGGACTGGGAGCTGAGATTGTTGTAGTATGTGCTTGGGATTTGTGGAATGGTTGGTGCTTGAATATTGGGCATATATAGTGGTGGTGGTGGTAGGATTCCTGAGCTTCTCTATAAATTCTCTGCTGAGGGTTTAGAAGCAGGGAGAGTGGGGGTTTTGAGGTTTGATGAGTGGGAGTTAGAGTGAGAAAGCTGAGGAAAGGAAGGGTCTGGCACAAAATATTGATGGGAAGTGCGATGGGGACAGGTGTATAGAGGCTGCTAGGGTAGTGGATGTTGGGAAGGATGATGGGTGGGAAGGGCCTAAATGATGTAGATTTTACTAACGGAAGTTGGGGGTGGGTGGTTGACAGGCGGCGGAGGTAGATTAGCTTTGGGTCGCCCTATGTGATCTTCTTCTTCTTCCTTTGATTATAAGGATCATAATGTATGTTTGAAAAATGTTTGTATGACAAAGTGTTCGCAAAGTTGGAAAAACTTCCAATTTGATCATATTGACCTTGAGATATATGCATGTATTAAAAAAAAGATATATGCATGTAGTAAAAAAAGAAGAAGAATTTCTAGTTCTAAAAATAATGCATCTTGTAACCAGTTATCTAGACTGGCTATTTTCAAGATTTGCAAGTGTTTAAAGATCTTTTGATTTGCACTATTTTTGGACTTCTAAATTTCATAACTTGGGTTGAACATAGACTTTCAAGCCATTGTAAGGTTTCAGACACTGGAACTGCATCTTTTTGCAAAATTTAGGGTGTGCCTTACTTGTATAGAATAAGGTGGGTGCCTCATGCAAACCGCATCATATGTGTTTCTGACCTTCATATCTATCCTAACTCTAAAAATGTGAATTTGAAAACATTATTCTTAGATTTTCCTGGTTTCTTGTCTATGTTATTCAATCAAATGCAGCATTCGTTTTCTTGTATCCTTTCCTGCAACCATTCAGCTGTAAAATTCTGATTTATGTTGAATTTGTTGAAATGTTATTTGAGCACCAACTTATTAAAAAATTGCCGCTTGGGTGCATTCCAGAAGTATGCAGAGCTGAAAATGGATTTAAATAAAACAGAGCGTCATTTACTGAAGGAGATGGGATTTATTTGTCATGTAGAACATCCTCACAAGTTCATCTTGAGCTATCTTAAGGCGCTTGACATTGCAGATCACCAGGAGCTGAAGCAAGAGGCGTGGAATCTTGGCAATGACAGGTAGAATACAAGCTATATTCTGTTGGTCCACCTATCTACTATATATGCATACTTTCTCATAATTTGGATTAGCTTTATTTTGTCCTTTATGGCTTTTGCAATGTACTTTTGTTTGTGGGAAGAAAAATTTAGTGTACACTATCCAATCTCCTGAAGAACCATAACATGCTCTCAATTGTAACGAACTTGCCCCTGTTTGTGTTGTACATTAACATGTCAAATAATCTTTTTGAGGTATATGGGGTTGGCTGTCAACTTTGAGGGAATCAAGGGTTTGTGATACTAGATTGGCTGCTAAATGTTTACATACTTTGTTGTTTGTATGAGTAGAGGAAGTTCAGTAAATCCTGATAGAATGATAGCTGTTTTGAGGATATTCCGCGTATGCTAACTCCTTGTCAGTTATTACCAGCATTGCGATCATTTCCCTAGGCTTCCTCTTTGGAATTGCATCCTCCCACTTTATCTGAAAGATTGTGCTTTCATCAGCTTCCAAACAATATTTTCCTTATAATTTCCACCAGAGGTAACCTCTTTGGATCCAGTTTTTTTTTTTTTTTTTGTGGGGTGTGGGGGCTGGGGAGATGGGAGGCAAGTTGGTTCTGAATTGTGAATAACATCACCTAGATCTCTTTGAAGTTCGAAAAGATCTAGAACTAAGCCCCATACACAGAGAAAAATGAAACATATATTGAATTTCAGGAAATGTAAATTCTACTATGATGGAGATGGTAGTTATTTAATCATTAAAAAAGAAAAAGATGAATATGGTAAATAGCTGGGGCCTTATGAGTGGTTTCCCAAAAAAAGAAAGAGATCCACATTGAAATGCGGGAGCATGATCATGGTCTCAACTTCGGCAGGTTTGAAATCCTGCATCTAGTATATTGCTTCCCGACCGCTCTAAGCCTCTGTTCATGTCTCGTATTATTCTCTACTAACTCCTGAAGCATCACAAAGCTGCTGTTTTGTTCTCTTAAGCCATTGACACCCATGACTTTTAACATCTTCTGCCTTTATACTGAAGTTTGGCAGGGAGTCATTCCCCAGAGCAATACATGACAATTAGTGACAAGAACGATTATTCTGAATTCCAAATTAATGCAAAAGAAGGATCATTATTTTATTTTTTATATGTCATGTTTAGGAGTCACAAAAAACGCAGCTACATTACTTACAGCATATATTAATAGTAGAGATAATCACACGTAATGACAGATCACATCCATATTATTAGAAGCTTGTGAATATTCCAAAGCTTTCATATGTTCTTTGTTGCTTGTATGGATATACAAATGCATATACAAGTTGTACAAGCCTGGAATTTTCTACTTGATTTCACATACCTGCAATTGTTCATGCACTTCAGTTGGGATACCAAAAGATTCCTTATCCCAAAAGATTCCTTTCTTTTAGGTAGCATTAGGGCACAAGATAATATATTGAAGTGGTGCAGCAGTTGCATCGAGCAAGGTCAGTAATCTGACTTGTAGACAATGTATTCTATTTTGTCCCATCTAGATCATGGGTCTTCAACTTCCAAATTATGTGTGATGTGAAGGTAGGTGGAAGAATGGTAAAATACATTCCTAATGCATGTTTGCCTGATCCAGGGCAAGGGTCTTTAGTACTCCCTTGATCTTTTTGTGTTTGCTTAGGTGATGTCCGAGTTCTCCTAAGCTGGTTTTCATGGTTAGGGGGCCCTTGTAAGAGTAGGTATGTATCTTATGACATGTTGTATACGTTATTTTCTGGGGTGTCTGGAGAGAGCGGAGTATTTAAGTAGTTAAATATTTTAAGTAGCTGGGTTGAGAAGAGCTGTTGTGGTGAACTATTTGGGTTGCACCTTATTTCTTGAGGACTGGCTGAGAGTTTTAGGGGTTTTGAGAGGGTACCCCCTACAAGATAGTGGGACCAATTTAGTGAATTGAGTTTTCCCGAGTGGGTCAAGGAGGTTTGGAGATGTCTTCTAGACAATATTAGGACACTTAATTTTATGTGTCTTTGTTTAGGAGTAGAAGATTTTGGGTTGTGAACAAGAACCCTGGGATTTCCATTTCCTTATTAGGTTTCATTTTCTCATGTCCATTAGGATGCCAATGTTTTAACCCATAAAAGGCCCTTGAGGCCGGATTTAAGTGTGTGTGTGTTTGGGAGCCTTTTCCATCACTGCGATGCCCTTTCAGATGTACTATTTGTTCGTTCAGTAATGTTGTAGAGAACAACACTATCACATCAATGAATGATATTAAAAAAATAGTTGCAAAACACTAAACATTTTTTCAGAAAGCAAGAAGCAATTTATATGAGGCATAAAACATCATCTGCTGGGTGCATGCATGCAGACATTAATATGTGATAGAATAGCATCTCTTGTAATACATACTGCGTCTCTTGTAATTAGTTCATTATGTTATGGGGCGGAATGTTGGGCGGTCAAGAAATAACATATCCGTAGAATGAGTGTAGCTGAGATGAGGATGTTGAGATGGATGAGTGGCAAGACAAGAAGAGATAAAAATCAAAATGAATACATTCGGGAGAATTTAGGTATGACAACAATAGGTGATAAGATGAGATAAAATAGACTTCGGTGGGCTGGTCATATGCAGTGCTGACCCAGTACAACACCTATTAGGAGGTGCGGGTTAGTTCAAGTAGAAGGCTCAAAAAGGGCAAGGTGCATGCCCAAAAGGATATAGTTGGAAGTAGTGAGACAAAATATGGGGACTTATGGCTTTACTGAGGGCATGTCCCTTAATAGAACAAAATGGCGGACCAGGATTCGTATAGCCGCCCCCAATTTGTTAGGAAAAAGGCTCTGATGATGATGATGGATTTGTAATTAATAATTCTATATTATCATCATCATCATCATCATCATCCGAGCATTACCCCAACTATCTGGGGTCGGCTATCATGAAAAGATGTGGCAAAGTTTTACTTTGGCTGCCCTACCTAATACAACCCTCTTCCTTTATCCGGGCTTGGGACCGGCATGACGGGCTTGGAACCGACCGTGGCGAAGTTATATTATACATATATGATTATAATAAATCCACAATATTTAATTATGAGTTTATTATTTTTGTAATTGTAAATATATTCATTACAATATAAAAGTTTTTGCTATTAATATTGTTAATAATGTTTGTATGTATTAATATTCTAATAATTACAATCTGTAAGAATTATCTATAAAATTATCATACTTATAACTAATGAGATTATATTTAATATTGTTAAAAAATAATGGATTTTTATATGAACAATGTTTTTTAGAAACTTATAATAAAAGTGATTTGGTTGTATTATTTATAGTTATATAATTATCATTATAATATCAATTATCTTGTTGTATTTGGATTGTTATTATTTTCTTTATAATATACTGTAATTACAGTATTAATATATGTGGTAATTGTACCATGGTGTGAGCTCTACATTCGAACACATGCTATGTTTATAACTTTATGATGTTTTTCATGAAATCAAATCAATAGTATTTAATTTGAATTGTAATAAGTTTTTAATAATATTATTTAATAAATATAATTATATTTAATAATAATATATGATAAATATAAGAGTAATGATCCTATGAGACCCTCCCACACCTGTGTGTAGGATCCCAAAGGATCACCATTAAATTTGACACAGATCTCTAGAAAAGTTATCACATGGGTGTGGGACTTGACTTTTCTAGAGATCTGTGCCAAATTTAATGATGATCCTTTGGGGTTCTACACACATGGGTGTGGGAGGGTCTCATAGGATCATTACTCTAAATATAATTATGTTTAATAAACTTCTAATAATGAACAACACTATTATATTGAAAGCATTACTATAAAATTATAATCTTTAGAGAATCAAATAAATCTTTTTTTGTTATTTATATTTGCATTTTTGTAGTTTTGATTATTATAAGTATTAAATTATTAATGTATTAAAGTATTAAGTATTAAATATTATTATAAATATTAAAGTAGTATAATTTGATATTATTTTATTGATCATAGATTATAAATATGTCATTGATATATGTTATAACTAATAATACTACAATAATTGTATAAATATTAAATATTATTATAAGTATTATAATTTGATATTATCTTTTCGATCATATATTATAAATATGTCATTGATATATTTTATAATTAAGAATACCACAATAATTGTGATATTAATTACAGTAGTTGATTATGCTTAGTATATAATATTATTTATAATTTTATAATATGATAATATGTATGTTGTATACCGACATATATATTCCAATTACATATATTTAAAATATTAATATTCCATTCATACAATTGTAATAACTGTTTTTGTATAGTAATAATTATCTTAATATTATCATCATCATCATCATCCGAGTCTTATGCCAACTATTTGGAGTCAGTTACACGAATTTTGTTGCGCCATTCCACTCTAGCAAGGGCCATGCCAACAATCAGAATTTATTTTAATATTATATGTTACAAATTTCATTTGTGTCAGATATTGAATGCGAGGACTGTGTTGCTCTTGAACACGAGGTTTTTATAGTGTTTTTGTCTGCTGTTTATTCCCAAACTTATGTTGTCTTGATTTCGTTTCTGCAGTTTGCGGACAACCTTGTGCGTTCGGTTTAAAAGTGAAGTTGTAGCATGTGGGGTTGTATATGCAGCTGCTCGCCGATTCCAGGTCCCCTTTCCAGAGAACCCACCATGGTGGAAAGTCTTTAATGCCGAAAAACCTGAGATTGATGAAGTTTGTAGAGTCCTTGCCCACATCTATTCCCTTCCTAAGGCAAAATACATATCTGTTTGCAAAGACAGTGAGTCATTTGTAGTGACCAACAAGCCTTCGGACTCCCAAACTCCTGTGGCTAAGGTGACGCTAGAATCTCATCATTAATATAAAAAATCTCAATCATTTTCATTTTAGAATGAGATATTACATGCATTACTTGTTGGTATGTGACCTAGAACATGCGTGCTGGATTTAACAGGAAAGCTTGTTGAATGGTGCTCCAAACACACATGATAGTAACGGTGCTGCTCAGTCTGGACCCACAAATGCTGAGATAGGTGGAGGAAAGGAAGTCCTTAGGAAACTAGCCTTGGACAAACTAAAGGAGTCGAAGAAAGGTGAGGATGATACCGAAGGTGTCACTGTTGATAATGAGGGGAAAGAAGAGATGGGTGGGGTTAAGACAAAGGCGGATCATAGAGCAGATTTGCATGTAGAGAGAAGCAAAGAAAAAGAGAGAGAGAAGTCAAAGGCTCGGGACCGTGACAGAGACCGTGTCCGTGGAAGGAGCAGGGACTTGGAGAGGGACAGGGGTCGTGACAAAGATACTGAAAGGGACAGAGAGAAGCACAAGGATAGAAGCCATAGAAGCAAAGAAAAGGGAAAAGATTCTGGTAATTACTTGTGACCAGTTGTTTTTCTACTCCCCATTTTGTTTTGAAACATATACTTGCTCCAACTCAATTTTTTGTCTGGTATGTGTAGTTATGGGTTTGCTTATCCTCTGTTCCTTGTTTCCCCTTTTCTTTCTGGTCATGCGGTGCTGGTTGACTGTCGATTATTTCATTGTTAGTACCTTCCAAATAGTGATTGGTGTTTTTATGTTTCTCTTAAAACATAATGCAGGTCATTCTGAGAAGTCAAGACATCATTCGTCTAGAGGTATGTTTGGTATTTGTTTTCTTCATTCAATTGTTGTTAAGATTTCTTTTCCTGATTAGTATGGATAAGTGGTTATTTACAAATATTGTGCAATTCATGACCTCCTTTTTTCTCAAGGGAGATGAGCATTCTCTGATGTTGCTGCATGTGTGCCTGTGTGTGTGTGTTCAGATCGCAGCGATTACCACAGCTCCTCGTATTTTTCTTCACGAGAGAAGGATCGTCATCGGCACCATCCATATGGATGAGTAAAGCATGGTTCTGATGTACACAAGGTTTCGTCTTTGTTGACTGCAGTCCATTTCTTTTTCTTTTTCTATTTCTATTGCTCTCTCGTGCTGTCCCTTTCTCCTTGTATTATAAATTTTGGAGTGTGGTTGTAGTTCGGTAGCTATTAATCCATTTTTTTTTGCAATGCATGCTATGTACCATTAACAGAATTGGCAAGCCATCAAATCTATAAAAAAAGCACACGTGGGAACACAAATATTTATTGACACAATTAATGCTTATTTGGCATTCTGCTCTATCCTTTTCTCCTTTAGGCTTTAGGAATTCGCCATGCTGCATATCTTCCTTATTTCTCCTTCATTTTCGTTAAGTACTCCAATGGCACCCATCTTCATAATTGATGATTGAAATTCCTCAAAGAAAGTTTCCTTGTCCATCAATTCATTTGCTATTCTGCCCGAGTCCTCATCAGTCAGGAGTGCTGCATCTGATTGGAACAACCCCATGTGTTGCTGAAGAATCAAGTAGTAATGGCTACTGAAAAACGAGGAGCTTCCTGGGTCCATCTCGACTGGGGTATTGGTGTCAGTTAGGCTTTTGCACTTTGTTCTGAGAAAATCTGCATACATTGGGTTGAGTTGAGGATCCGCATCGCCTTTTCTAGTGAAGTTGTAAAGCCTTCTATTGAAGGTACCACAGTGTGCAACTCCGATGGTATGTGCCCCTATCCAAGCACTTAAAAGTTAGGCTTCTTCATGATTGTTTTGAACCTCCTTTCCTTTCCCTCATCACTCTCTTGTCCTTGTTTTTCTTACTGTTGCTGTTCTAGGAGCATTTATCCTTTGCATATGGATTAGGATATTGAATTGAATTGCAGAAGCAAACCTACCTGATAGTACAACAAGGTCTCGAACTGTGAGGCCGTTGTTTTCATAGTTTTGGCGAAGACTGGTAAAGTTTTGGAAAGGAGAAGGTATGTTGCCTTTCACCTCAGAGGCAAGGGAAACATTTCCATCCCTTCTTCCTATCAGCACTTCCCACATGGGTCTCCTGGACTGCATGTGCAATCATTAGGTTAGATGACGTGGAATATCTCTAATATATGTATGCATGCATGTATATATTTTGTATGCCTTTATGTTATATTCATGTATGTATGTCTATACATGTGTGTGTTCTCGAATGATTGAATTAGAAGAGTATGAAGTTATAGCATGAAATATTGGATGAATAGTCACCGGAATCACGTGCTGCCAAAGCAAGTATATCTGCGCAAGAGACTATGCCAGGACAGGCTTGTTCTATCAAGACCTTGATCTCTTGCAAAACATCGAAGCCTGCAAGTGATAGATTAGGGACTGCATCGTTTTCAGCTTTGATTCCATTGGTTGAGTTCAAGAGCACAGACCCATCGCAACCCTGCAAGAAATCGGTATTTTCAAACTTCTGCCCATTTTTGGTGTCAATAATTGCGACATCTTAGTTTTGCAAGGATCATTATATTTGCATGGGGTATAGGTCCCCGACAATGTCGGCTTTGTATGCACAGGCCCTACTGCTTGGTGTTTGGCGTGTGGCCAATTGTTGAAGGAAATCGGTCCGATTATATATATCAAACTTGACAATGGGGATGATGTGAAATTTTTTACTGTGTCAGGAAACTTTTTTTTCTTCTTGTCGGATTTGGAAATGGGATCATATACAAGGAGACCGTTACCTTTTTACATAAAGGTAAAACACCCATGTAAAATCAGATTGCTGGGATGTCATTTTTCAACCCCAGATTTGAGAGAGAGTTTCTCAAACCTTGAGCATGGTCAGTAATGAACCCTTAGCGGTTTTTGATGATTATGACTTTCTTTTGGATAAGGTTTCTATACTTTCCTTGCAGTATACTTCCCCTACAACATAAAAGATATATACTTCCCCCTCATCCAGCTGTCCAATTTAGATTATGAGTTACTAGTAACTGACCGTTTGATCTTAGATCGAACGCCCCATAGTATTTTGCTTTTAACTTTTTTCTACAAATTTCATGAATATGAAATTTGGTACGTGTCATCTTCTCAATGAGGTGTGCCTAAAAGAAATATTTAAAGGAGTTTTTCAATAAAATATAATAATAACAAAAATATCCCTCCAGACTTTTAGGGGTATTTTAGTCATTTTATTTTATTGATGATTTTTTTTAAAAATATTTTTTATAATTGCAAGTTTAAGAGATGAGTGGTTGCCCAAAATTTGGTGTCAAAATTTTCTGTAAAAAAACATTAAAAATAAAAGGGTGCAGTTGGCACACGGATGCATTCGCAGCGGTAGAGGTAAGGTGCACCTTCAAATTTTATCATGGTATATAATTTTGATGTAAAATGTTCTTAGGATTATTTCAAAATCTATTTTTATATCTATTTATAAAATTTTAAATTTCAGAAATGGTTAAAATTAAGTAGATCTATAGACAAATGAAAATCTTGAAAATGGACGGTATAGATAATATGTTATAAAATACAGCATTTCTGAGATTTAAAATCTTTTTTATTTTTCATGGTCATCCATCTCGATGTCGAGATGATCAATAGAAGGGTTTTTCAACATTAAAACTACCTTTTCCGATGGATTTTTGAGGTGCATCCGTAGCTCTACATTATAAGGTTGCAACCTTATATAAATTTTTTTAAAAATAAAATAGTGTAAATACGTGATATTTTGATTGGGGCTATCTCAACCGTCTATTCAGAATGGACGGTTGGATAAGGGGGAGTATATAAATTTTATGTAGTAGGGAAAGCACATAAAACTTGGCCATGACCTTTTTATACCAAAGATAAATATTCTTATTACATACTTGCCTTTTGGAAATTTAGAGGGTTCAACCTCCACTGCATTTTTTGTGGTTGAAAAGTTTTAGGGGCTTCTCAATGAAATCATAGAGGTCTCTCTCTCTCTCTCTCTCTCTCTCAAATACACACATATGCATACACATTAAAATAAAATCATGAATATGAGGTTCGGAATGGGTAGTTCCGAAATATTATGTTCGAAAAGGCCCTTTACCCACAATTTCCTTGACCATCATCACCAGACTCTCAAAAACACACATACTTCGAAGCCATGATAAGAAAGTAGCTAATGAGGTAAATGACAGTACCCTAACTAAGCAATCATGGAAGTGCATCCTCAGTAACTTTGCTGGTAAACCTGAATTACCAGAACTTGATAATTTCTCCCATATGAAGTCCCACACAATTCTCTCAGCCTGAGGGCAACTTTTCTCATAGAATTTATTCCTCAACCCACGCTCACTTTTCTCACAAAAATCATCCCCTCTTTTCTCACCAAAATCATCCCCTCTTTCCTCAAATCTTCTCTCTTTGAACCTTCCCTCAAAGGAGAGGCGGAGAATATGAATGAGAAAGACTGTGGTGCCTTTCATCTTCAAATCAAATTTCTCACACATTGTGCACATCCATTTGCCACTATTTGTATGCCCTAAACCTTTAGGATATAATTCCCACTTCCAATGAAAGGAACTAATGAAGGTTCCCTTGAACTACAATCATGCGAATCCTCAGCCATTCTTGGCTATGGTCAATGGCTGCGATATGCCATCTCCTCACTCGTCCCACAATCTATCATTCTACTTGCAAAAGATAAGTTATAAAATGCAAGTTAAACAATTCGGAACTCTATATAGGAGTAAGTTTGGAAGGATATCTGTCTAGAGCATACATAGTCCGGTCCCATAGGAGCACCTTGTATACTTGCTCTCTTGGGCGAGCGAAGTAATCACCAAACTACTGGACATTCATGTCTTAAAATACTCTAAATTAAGATTTAAGAGCATGCATATGCACCACGCGTTTACAAATACGTGTCTTGAAATTAATAGTCATAAATAAAGCACACTACCCTTGATTTTTATCTATTTTTGGGGAGTGATTTCATGCATGCAACTGTTTTATAGTAATGTACCGTAAAGTCTTCAACATTTTTAGCCCTTGAATTGTAATACAAAACTTTTTATGTAGGGGCGTTTTTTATCATTTAAAAGGGTAGAATGTATATTTCTATAAGAAAATAGTTGTATTATATTAGTAGTTAAAAAACAACGAATGCATCTTGTGGGTGATGTCACACACCACGTCGGTGATGTCATTGTCTACTATTATTAATAAATGCTTTTGTTTATATTAGGAACTTTACTTTTGATTAATTACTTAAAATACTCCTAGACAAAAAGTTATTACACTATAGGATAAGGGTATCTGAGTGTTAAAAAATGTTGAGGATTTTAAAAGTATATACCACCAAGTGGTATAGCCTAACAAAACCCAACAATGAAATGATCTTCAATATCCATGTTATGACTACTTGTTTGATCCTAATTTTTAAAGAGTAATGATCCCATGAGACCCTCCCACACCCATGTGTGAAGGACCCCAAAGGATCACCATTAAATTTGGCACAGATCTCTAGAAAAGTTATCACATGGGTGTGAGACTTGACTTTTTTAGAGATCTGTGTCAAATTTAATGGTGATCCTTTGGGGTTCTACACGCATGGGTGTGGGAGGGTCTCACAAGGTCATTTCCCATTTTTAAATATACATTCTTTTCATTCAAATGAACAATCACAAAAGGGAAAATTTGGAAACACACACACCTTAGAAATTGATTTTCTAGCTCAATTAATATACGTTATCTATTTTGGTAAGATGATTAGATCTAGGCTTTAGAAGGATTGTTCTATTTCCAAATTGTTTGGATGGCTTTATTATGATTAAATGAACAATATTTTAAAAAAATGATTTTGAGTTTGTAAAGGCTTAGATCTTGAAATTCACCATATAAATGGGCTAGATTTATTGTTGCAGGGGACTCATTGTACCATATATATATAGGGTGCAAATTGAGTTTTAGTTTTTTGAGGATTGATTATTCGGATAAAGGGAGGGCGTGTGCAAGATTTGGGGTCATACAAATACTATAAATATAATTATTTAGAAGTGCGATTTCATTATATTCTAATAACATAGTGACATGAAATCGCTCCTCTCGCTTCGAGTAAAAAAATAAATTTGGTGAACTTTAGGTAAAGCTTGGGATAGCACTATTTTGTCCATGTTTTAAAACTCGGATCCGGTGGTCTAATTGGCCACTAGATGGATGGATTGTCAATTCGAGGGGAATCTGATTGATTCTCTTGTTTGGAAACTAGTAAAAAAAAAAAATACTGTGGATTTGAAAAAATTTAAAAAAATAAAAAATAAAATAAGTGTGATCCAGGCGAATTTTTGTGACAAAATCGCTTAGTTCTCCAAGTGACTCGCCCGTTTCTTTAGTTGCATCCGTAGTGTAGATCGTAATGAACTGTTACCATCCATTCTGAATTTCTGATCCAATGATGATTTCCGATCCCGACGAGCCAACTTTTAAGTATTTACAGCGATGAACGCGCCGCTATTTGCCAACCGCTTTTACGAATGGCAAGGTATAAAAGAACCACTTCGTTAGTAGTTTACATGGGATGGGGAAAAAACCTCATGTAGCGTTACAAAAATGTGAAGGGATGGGAAGAAACCTCATGCAGCGTTACAAAAATAGGAAAAGAGTGATTCATGCACGGATCTTAAAATTTTAGGTCAAATGAAAAATGTTTCGCTTATAGGCGAAAAGTAAAAAGAATGTCGATCAACACATTTTTATTTTTATTTTTTCTAAACTTGCCTTGAGATCAACTCAAATTTTTGTTTTTTTTTATATTTTTTAGTTTTTTCATTAGTAGGGCAGTGCCGCAAGATTGAATGCACTACCCTACTAAAAAAAACTAAAAAAAAAAATCAAAAGTCGGATTGATCGAGGAGCAATTTTGAAAAAACTAAAAAAAAAGAGAGTCGATATTTGTTTTTTTAATTTTCGCCTATAAATGGAGTATTTGATATTTTATCTAAAATTTTAAGGTCCTTAAGTAAATCACTCAAAAAGGAAAGAAACATGATGAGGCATTTTATTTTATATTGTATTATTTAAAATGAGAAAATAATGGGAAATCGAAGCCAATTAAACATGTGGAACACATTATTTGGACCATTTATTTTCAAGATTTTCACGTATTTATAGATCTACTTGATTTGAGCCATTTTTTAACTTTAAAATATTCTAATTGGAGATGAGAATAGATCAAGGGACCATCCTAAAAACCTTGGACACCAAAATTACATCTTATGACAAAGTTTGGAGGTGCACCTTACTTTGATTGTTTAGAGTTGCTGCAAACCTCACCCATGAGGAATAAATACACTGTACCGGGCCCAAGAGAGAGAGAGAAAGGATGATTGGAATTCTGCATGCATATATTCATCCACGTACAACGTACATGATTGATCCGAAGAGTATGCTCAGATCCATGCGATCAATCCATTTTCCCTCAAAAAAAAGACCCGCATTTTATTATCAAGCATAAATTGCCTTAATCAGACAAGAACACCACAACACCTAAAATCATTTCTAAAAGAACCAATTCAAGGAACTAAAACCATTTCTAAAAGAACCTCTAGGAACTAAAATCATTTCTAAAAGAACAAACTCTAGGAATTTATTTTACTGCATATCTTCCTAATCTCTCCTACATTTCCTGTGAGCACACCAATGTCCCCCATCTTCTTCATCGACTTCTTGAACTCAGTAAAGAAGTCATTCGAATTTTGCAATTCATTCACCAATTTTCGCGTTACTCTCGACGTCAAAAGTGCAGCATCGGATGTGAAGAGGCCCTTATTTTGCTTGAGGATTTTGAAGTAATCGTTGTCAAAGGAGAGAGAGCTCTTTGGGTCCATTTCAACCGTGATGTTTGGGTTGGGTGGCGATGGGCACTTTTTTTTGAGGAAGGTGACGTATGTGGAGTTCATTGAAGGGTCCGAGTCGCCCTTTCCTGTGAAGTTGTAGAGCCTGTTGTTGATGTTGGCACAGTGTCCAACTCCTATAGTGTGGCCTCCTGTGTTTAATGATAAAGGGGATTTAAATTTAACAGATTATGTATGAGAATGAATAATTTAATATTTTATCTATGTTTTTACTTAATTTCAAATTATCCATTAAAAATACATGGTCTTGAGTTGGAATAGTTGCAAACGGGCAAAATGTTAAATGCTTAATCTCCAATTGTTGTTTGGATAAATTTCACAAAAGCAAGGGCTAAAAGTAGAATGTATAATGTACTCTCGTAGAATGTATAATGTACTCTCGTAGTAGTGCAACATACATTATTCCCTTTAAGTAGAGAAACAATAGCGTAATAATAATCAAAATTTAAAATATAAAATCAGTTTACCATTGGTACAAAGATGTCATAATTATCTTTGACCATCAAATGTAAAATTAGGGATCTAGGATTATGTTTCATCTCCAGATTTTTTTTTTTTTTTTTTAAGCTATGTGATATAACTCGGGGTATGTCCAATCTCTCATCTTTAGCTTGTTATAGGTGATTGCGACATTCATGTATCCAAACCAGTGTTCTAAATATCACCAATCTAGATCTGCAATTGATACTCCCTCGAGAACTAGGAGAGTTTGCCAAGGAACCAGGTGATCTTGATAAGCTAAATCGTCTGGTTCCCACCATTTCATTTTTTTATTAATTTTTTTTTATTTTTTAATTATTTCAAATATAGGATTTTATTTAAATTTTTTGTTCCAATTATCATATTAAAGAATGGCCCGACCTGGCTTGAATTTGCAATCCGGATCACTCTAACAGGTGATTGACCCACCCAATCCGGGTTTTAAAAAACTGATGAAGAATAAACAGTCCTATAATACAAATCACCATAAAACTTACCTGATAAGACAACGAGGTCCTTTTCTGTGAGTTTTTTGTTTGCAAAGTTTTGGCGAAGAACAGTTAAGTTTGAGGCTGGTGAAGGTATATTTGGACCCACTTCAGATGCTAGGGATACATTCCCATCCCTCCTTCCCGTCAAAACTTCCCACAGTGACTGCTTATACTGCATATGCAATTCACACGACTCTGTGATCCAGTTATCCATTGAAGAAAAACAAATAAAGATAAAATGCAACATACACACACAATGTGTGCGCTATGTGATACACTAGTGGCCAGTCCACCACCAATTCTAGTGATGGATGGTGGAGATGAATCGCAGGTGTAGTGGGTGGGTTGTGAATTGCATTAGATCATGCATCTCATGTGCATGAGCCTCGCTGTCCCATCATGTTTTGATTGGATAATTTTAAGGGGAAGACTACGCACTATTATTACAATATATATCATGTTAGAGCTTGTTATATAGGCATGACATATTTTCTAGTGACGCCTCGGCTGATCTCCACCGTTCATCTTGAGGATGGATGATGGACAAGCTTTCTAGGTATTTCATATGCTTATGCGTAGTGTATCCCCTATAAACATGTGTATCATACTTAAGGACAATGGTGATGTAGGGCAGTGTTTTTTTTAGATCGGTTCCGGATCCACCCAGATCTAGATCCGGATCCAAAAAGTATACATAGTAACTAGATCTAGATCCGATTGAATCCATAATGTTTGGATCCGGATTCAATTAGTTCTAGCTTTGGTGTTAAACTATATACATTATATGAATAAATTAATAAATACATGACATATATGTATTTATATAACATAATATATTATTTTAATATTTGGGTCAAATCTAATAAATTAATAAATACATGACATATATGTATTTATATAACATAATATATTATTTTAATATTTGGGTCAAATCTAGATCGGATCCACTTGTACATAGATTTGATCTAAATTGCTATTCAAATCCAAATTTTAAATCCAAACCCGTAAATTCTCAGCACTATGGAGATGAACCACAAGTATGTTGTTAGAAAACAACCAAGATTCATTTGAAGTTCTGCTCTGCTGTCCATCGTATGGATGCTATGGCTGGTGCACAATTGTGGATTGTACATGATGCATGTGTACCTGGAAGGAGACTGCATCACGGGCGGCCAGAGCGAGAATGTCGGCGCATGAGACTGTATTCAAGCATTGGGACTCGATGAGGGCCTTGAGTCGGTCCAAGATGTCAAACCCGGTCAGGCTTTGGTTGGGACCCGCGTCCTTCTCTGCTGTGCTATTGCTCGTCGAGTTCAACAAGATGGAGGCATCGCATCCCTGCAATAATTCGATGTTAGACCGCATCTTAAAAAAGGGTGCGGTTTGTAAAGAGCCGAGGCTCTAAACAATCAAAGTAAAACGCACCTTCAAATAGTGTCGAGAAATGTGGTTTCAATATTTGATCTTTGTGATAGCGTTAAAATATATTTTTATCTTTAATAATAACATTTAAAGTTTAAAAAATAATATAGATCGAGTAGATCAATGACAGTTTGAAAATCTTGAAAATTGACGGTCCAAAAATATATTACAAGATGCACTATTTGCAAACTTGAAATCCATTTTATTCTCGTGTCCATGCATATTGATGTTGAAATGCTCAAATTGAGGATATTTGGGCATCAAAACGATATCTTCTAGTGAAATTTTTGAGGTCGGCTCTAATTTGATTGTTTAGAGCTTCAGCTCTATATAAGCCGCTCTTTTAAAAAATGGGTGCAAGTTACTTAAATTTTGGCAGCAACTATAAAAAAAGAAGAAAAAAAGAAAAAAAGAAAGAAAGAAAGAAAGAAAGAAAGAAAGATATACAATGAGATTTTTACTTTTGGTACAAGGTGGTCATGATTAATTTTGACCATTGGATGTGAAATTGGGTAGCTACATTTATTCCAATGACCAGGCTAAAAGTTTAAAAGAAATTTTCACAAACTTTAAGACATACCTAAGCTATCGGATTTCAAATTAGATGGTCCTTGTACCAAAGGTAAATGGTCTCATGGTATATAATCAAATTACTTTAAATTTGACATTGTGTTAAGTTTGAAATTCATGGGCCTCTATTATCCACTTCTCTATGTCTCTAGATTTTCTTTCCCTCGTTTTCTTTGGAAGCGTTTTCTAAATTAACTTCAAGTACAAATATTAAGTTAGTAGGAGTTGTGTCGCAAAGATAAAAGAATTTTTTTTGAGAATGTGAGCCCCGTTAAATACTTTTAGCCTTTTCAATTTACATCCAACAACTAGGATTGATTACAATCATAACGATTCGGAAGGAGGAATTAGTGAAATTATCCCAAATAGTATAACTTTAGTGATGGGCAGGAATTGGTAGAATACTTGAAACATATGCGATTATGTGTATAAGGAAAGTGTAATAAGTATATAAATTACTCAACAACTCGTAAACCCTTTTGAAATAGGAAAATTTTTTAGGAATGTGGAATAGACCCAACATCCACCATCCACTTTTTATCTAAAGGTGGTGGCTGATGGTTTTTTGTTACAAAGCGTTATATTTGGCATAAGCATGGTATTCATGTATGGGTGGGCTTGGCAATAAATATTTTTTACATATAATTTGATTTTAATTTTTAGAGAATGATCAGAAAAAATAAAGAAAATATAAAAATCAGAAATAATATTTACATTAAAAAATATTTAGACCGTTGATTACAATTGTTTTTAAAAGGACCACCTATTTGCATCCATCTTTTATACCTCCATATTGTACAAATGCAATCCGGCCTGCATGAAACAATATTTCTCCATGTATTATTACCCCAAAGCCACCTTCCATGCATTCATGGGTGGTTTCTTGCTAAAATCCAGCGGCTATAGAAGTGGGGTATACCTCATCACCTCGAGTAGGATAAAATGAAAATTTACCTTTGGATCTGAAACACTAATTTAGGACCCCATCTGGATATGGGTTTGGATCCAACGGGTCGGATCTAGATCCAAAATTTAGATCCAAAAAATAATTTGGATCAGATTTGGGTACGGTTGGATCTGATCTTGATCCGACCCAATTATTAAAAGGGTGTGAATCCAATTAAGGTGCACCTCCAAAATTTTATCATAACATGTAATTTGGTGTAAAAAATTCTGAGGATCATATGAAAGTCTACTTTCATATCTAATTATAAAAGTTCAAACTCCAAAAATGGTTGAAATCAAGTAGTTTTATAAACGTATGAAAATCTTAAAAATGGACGGTCTAGATAATGTGTCGCATGATGCAATATTTCTAGGACTCCAAATATTTATTTTTTTCATATTCATACATCTCAATATCGAGATGATCAATTCGAAGGTTTTTCAACATTAAAACAACTTTTTCCGATGGATGTTTGAGGTGCATATGTAATTCTACATTTCAAGATTGCAACCATATATAAACGTATTCCTTATTTAATAATATAAATTATTTTATAATATACATATATGTTATATAGTATTTCTTATTATGTATTATTTTATATTATTTTTTAGATATAAAATGATATATAAAATAATTTTTTTGGATCTGATTGTGTCTAGATCTAGATCCCATGTATACTTTTTGAATATGGATCTGGACCTAGATAATCTGAATCCAAATGGATCTGGATCTCATGTATACTTTTTGAATCCAAATCCGGATCCTATGGATCAGGACACGAATACCATTGTGTTATTTCCCTACTCCACCCCAATGGAGGCCAATTTAAAATAGTTCCCTTGAATCTGTATCCATTCTTAAGGCCACTCTACGCTTTCAATAGGAACAGTTACTCAACTCCGTTTCCATAAGAACCTGAATACTATGAGGGCCCGTTTTGAATGCACTTGTTATCTTGCCAGTCTATACCCGGGCTCGTTTTATGAAACACTGTTTTATTTTATTCAAAGTAATTTGCTAAAGATTACATGGTTTTATCAATAAATATTAAAAAATAGCTGACAATCATAAAAAATTAAATAGTTAAATAACATTGTATACAATGAAGAGTATATATTAAAGTCCCAATAAAATAATATGATTATAAGATAGTCTATTCTAGATAAAATTAATTGTTATTCAATTAGACCCTAATATGAATTTATTGCACTCTGCCTTGCACATATGCACGCAAACAACGATCATTCCACCTGAAACATACGAGAGAGAGAGAGGATTTCTTTGAAAGACAAAGGCTTGAGAAGCTAACTAGAAGAAAAGGTGCCTACCCTCACAAAGCAATCGTGAAAATGCATCCTGAGCAACTTCGCAGGCAATGCAGAGTTATTGCCATTAGAGAGCTGCCCCCATATGAAATTTCTCACCGTCTCCTCTGCCTTTGGACAAGTTTTCTTATAGAAATTCTTCCTCAAACTCCCTCCACTGCACACACCAACCCCAAAAACAAGCATGCAAGAAAACAATAACACTACTACGTTCTTCATCTTGCTTCCTCTTTGGTGCACTTGCCTCTTCCCTGTCTCCTTTATATAGCATCTTGCCACCGGATTAATAATGTCAAAAAGAACTGATTGGTTGTCGATTGACAGGGAGAGTGTGTGAGTGAGATACGCGTTTGACAACATGGGGTTCGATTAAATATGTACGAGTCATTTACCTACAGACCCTAAAATATTTTCTAAAATATGAAGTGCTTTATTTATAGGTTTGAATTTAGGCAACCCATTTTTTTTATTTTTTTCAAAATTTGTATGAGGACATCTTCAGACTGAATTTAATTTTATTTTAAATTTTGATCATTAGGAGAGCACTGCCCTAAAGCTTGGGGCATTTCCCTACTAATGAGAATATAAAAAAAAAAAAAACTAAAAAAATTGAAATTCAGATCGAGAAGTCCATCCTAACAATCGTGAAAAAAATAATAATACAGGTTGACCAACCTTTAAAAAAGAGATGATTGGCTGTCGATTGAGAGAGAGAGTTGAATGTTTGATAACGTGGGGGTTGATTAAATATGTATTTGAGACTTAGTCTCAACATACACCCTGTCATTTCAATATTATATCAATATCATCTTAGCACGACATGAATAGATTAAGATATTGTCTGACATTGATCATTGAATATTATATTAGAAGAGGGTGTTTATGCTATTCCTTCACAGGAGTCAGGAATCTACGCGGTCATCAACACATGCATCCAATCCGAAAAGGCCAAGCTGTCTAATGGTTATATCCCTGTGTGTCTCCAAGCTTCTAGCATATATATATATATATATATATATATATATATAAAACAAAATTTTGTATGGATTTGTAGGTTAAAATTACAAGGAAGGTCAGTCAACTCGCGTTTATTTACTTATTTTTTTTTCAAAATGACCCTCTGTCAGAGGATGCCGTAAAAGAAAAGCATCGGCCCCACTGGGATTTTTCTTTCCTTATCTATGCCCATACTGCATCAGCATTAGTGAAAACAAAGAGGTCGGTTTTACCAAAGAAAAGGGGTAAGTCAGGTGCTTGTGGGCCCCCTTCTGCAATAAGTGCTTGTTGGACCCCCACCCATTTTTCTCGAGAGGGGGCCGACGTATGTTTCCCCTGCGGCCAGCTAGTGGTGGTAGAAAACGACGTGGAATCCTTTGAGCATATTTAATTTTATTTTTTTGGTTTTTTTTGTTAAATGCCCCAAGCTTTAAGGGAAGTACCCGGGTTGTCCGAGTTTAGAATCCTCAGACCGCCCTGTGAACACAACAAAACCCTAGTAGAGCGGTCTGAGGTCCTCACCCTCAGACCGCTATTTTCTCAAAAATAAGAAATAAAGCGTGGTCCAAGGATGGGGATCTCTGACCGCCCTAGAATTGAGTTTTGTTATGTCCAGAGAGCGGTCCGAGGTCCCCAATCTCAGACCTCTATTTTTCTCAAAAAATGAGAAATAAAGAATTGTCCATATGGAGATCTTAGACCGCTGTTTTTCTCAAACAATAAGAAAGAAAGAGCAGTCTAAAGGGCGGTCCGAGGATTCTAAACTTGGACCGTCTTGGCACTGCCCCTAAAGCTTGGGGCACTGCCCTACTAATAAAAAAAACTAACAATAAAATAAAAATTAAATGCAGTCTTAGGATGCCATCCTCAGACCGAGGGACAATTTTGAAAAAAATAAAAAATGTGGGTTGACTGACTTTCCTTGTAATTTCAGCATATAATTGAATCATTTTGTATTTTAGGTAAAGTTTTCGAGTCTGTACGTAAATCACTCTAAAAAAAACAACCAAAATTCTGATTTGCTCCTAAGAACCTTAATCACAATTAAATCATAAGCCTACGTCTTTTTGAAAATAAAGTTCCAACTCTTTTACTAGATTCACTGTAACAACAAAAAAGCATTCATATCTAAGATAACATGAAGAGAAAAAAGAAAGACAAAATAACCTTTATTTTCAATCTCAAAAAAAAATAAAAAAAATAATGTCATTCTGATGGGATTATGAGATAGCTTGAGATGAAACTTGTGGATCTAACAATTAAATCAAGGACTGTATCTTTTGGGAAAGGCTTCTATGCTTCCCCAACAACATAGAAAACATATACTTCCTCTCCCATCAAGCTTTTCAATTTAGATCAAGTGAGCCACTGACCGTTTGATCTTAGATCCGACGCCTCAGAGTATTTTAGTTTTAGTTTTTTATACAAATTGTATGAATCTGAAATTTGGTACGTGCCATATTCTTAATGGGGGTGCACCTAAAAATATATTAAAAAAATTTCTCGATAAAATATAATGACGCTTTCAGGGATATTTTAATCATTTCATTTTGTTGAGAATATTTTTATTTTTATTTTTTACAAGTGCAAGTTTAAGAGGAGAGTGGATGCCCAAAATTCGGTGTCAAAATATTTTTTAAGAGGAGAGTGGACGCCCAAAATTCGGTGTCAAAATATTTTTTACATTGTGATTGGGTGATTGGGGCCAAAATTCGGTGTCAAATTTCGGTGATTGGGGCCATCTCAGCCGTCCATTCAGTCCATTCAAAATGAACGGTTAGATAGATGGAAGTATATAAGTTTTATGCCGTAGGATAAACATATAAAACTTGCCCTTATCTTTTTGTCATCCTTCAAGTGTATTTCTAGATGCTCATTTCTTTATCAAATCATCAGTTTCTCCAACCAAATGAGTTCTACCATCTTCATGCGTTCATAAGCGTAGTATCCTATTTCACTCCACTTACAACATTGGAGGAAGCCACTTGATCTTGTTCGTTCTTGTCTTCACAAAATTTTAGGTGGTGGCAAGCCTTCATCTGTGTAAGGAGTCATGTACCAATGACCCACTATAACTTGGCCTGCGTGCTAGTGCAATTTGAAAAGCCACACTTGATGTCCATGGCTGGTGTTGAAAAACATTATCCCTAACGGCTGGTTGAAGCCCTAAAAGTCTATCAAAGTTCCATATATAATCCTCTACTCTCTTACAAATGTGTCGATGATTTTTGAGGTCTTTGAAAAAAAGAAAAAGAAAATTTAATGTGGAGCTTACTATGAAACTCAGGTAAATCCACTTTGATGTCGAGATCTCTCTACAAGCCATGATTATTACCTCAAAATATGCTCAATCAATCAGTAGAGTAAGTTATGAGTTTGATTGATCTTTTAGTTGAGACTTGGTACATGTAGGGATCTCGAGAACCCGTTAGCTTACGGATTCGAGAATCTCAAATATCTAGATCCTACCCAAGATCGTATACATGATTGGCTAGTAGGGTTCTTTGGAATCCCTAGGTTTGCGGATACAGGAATCCCAATTACCGAGATCCCACCCAAGATTGTGTATATGATTAGCTAAACACGAAGTAGATGAATACAACTATAAATCGAGTGCGATAAATAAAGCAAACATAAAAAAGCACACTACAACAACACACGATTTACGTGGTTCACCTCGTTGGGCTACATCCATGGCCTCGACAACTAAAACTCCATTATCACAATGAAGATTACAATTTTGGGTTGCAATAGATAATACCTATCTCTAAACATCGTCAAAAGACCATCACCGATCTTCCTTTTCGCTCTACAGATTGAGCCGCACCGTCGATCAATATCCTCTTTCCCACCGTAATACTGCTACTGGAAAGATAACCTCGAGTGCAACATAGATCTAGAAGTGAAAGTTAACCAACCAAGAACTTATGGGAATACCACCTCTCATTCGGAGGTCATGTCTCTTTCTTGGAGACCCATCTCCATATTGGAGATCCATTCCCATAACCTCCAAAAGGGGTGACCCTCAAAGGATGGGTATTATGTCCTCCTTAACTCTCTTATAAAGATATAACTTTCTTGTTTCTTAAGAAAGTCAATTTTTTATTTTCCATAATACCCTAATCTTTAGAAGAAAACATAGGTATGGTGATTTAGCTCTCACCAAACCCAACAATCTCCACCTTGATAGCAAAATCATCATAATTGCCTTGACAACCTTCATTGAATATATTTCTTGATTTCCTTATACTTGCCTTCATTATGGAATTTTTACAAATACTTTACCTTCATATTTCTCCACCTCAAACCATGGATATTTCTTGATTTCTTTTTACTGGCCACATTGTGGAATTTTCACAAACACTTTGCTTTTATAGTTTTCCACCTCAAACCATGTATCCATAAAACTTCGTTATTCCTCTTTTTTTTAATACAAACCTTAGCCCCGTACACACCTTGTACACACCTTGTGCTTTGATACTAATTGTAGGATCTCAAGAACCCCTTAGCTTGTGGAACTGGAAATCCCAAATACCGGGATCCCACCCAAGATCGTGTACATGATTGGCTAATAGGGCACTTGGGAACCCCTAGGCTTGTGAATCGGGAATCCTAAATACTGGGATCCCACCCAAGATCGTGTACATGATTGGCTAAACACGAAGTAAATGAATACAACTATAAATCGAGTATGAGAAATAAAGCAAACATAAAAAGCACACCTCAACAACGCACGATTTATGTGGTTCACCCCGTGGGGCTACATCCACGGCTTCGACAACTATAAATTCACTATCACAATGAAGATTACAGTTTTGGGTTAAAAGAGATAATAAATTTATCTAAACATCGGTAAAAGACCATCACCGATATTCTCTTCTAAACCCGCTCTCCAGATCGAGCCACACAGTCGATCAATATCCTCTTTCCCACCGTAATACCGCTATCGAAAAGATAACATCGAGAGTAACATAGATATTTTCTCTATCTAAAAGTGAAAGTTAACCAACTCAGAACTCATGAGAATACCACCTCTCTTTCGGAGGCCATGTCTCTCTCTTGGAGACCCATCTCCATATTGGAGATCCATTCCCATAACCCCCAAAGGGGTGACCCTCAAAAGATGGGTATTATGTCGTATTTCACTCTCTTATAAAGATATCAATTTTTTACTTCTTAAGAAAGTCAATTTTCTATTTTCTATAATACCCTAATCATTAGAAGAAAATTTGGGTTTGGTATTTTAGCAATCACCAAACCCAACAGTACCAAATCTACTAAACAAAATCACCCTTTTCTTAGTGACTGATAGTTTTCAATAGGGTGGAATTGTTGATTTCTTTCGCTAATCTTTTGTCAAAATTTACCAATCTAAACTCAAAGACCACCTCTCAAACTCTATATAACTTGATTTATGTTCTCTTTTCTTTGTTGATTCACAATCTTCATGATTTGAAGCAGCAAATCTTTAATGATAGACGCAAATATTGGTTTATAAGTGATTGGATATTTCTTAAGCTCTAATACAACTTTGTGCAGCACAGGTGAGAGAAAGAAACAAAAAAGAAAAGAAATTGAGAGTTCAAGCTTTTTTCTTAAAGCTTGCGAAGGGATTCAACCCAAAACAATTTTTCACAAGCACAAAAAAAAAAGGGAAAAAGTTTATATATGGTTGCAACCTTAAAATGTAGAATTCAAGATGCACCTCAAAAATCTATCAAAAAAGGTTCTTTTAATGTTGAAAAACCCTATAATTGATCATCTCCACATCGAGATATATAAATATGAAATATATATATATATATATATATATATATATATATATATATATATATATATATATATATATATATATATATATATATATATATATATATTTTTTGAATCCTAGAAATAGTGCATCTTGAAACAGATTATCTAGCCTATACATTTTCAGGATTTTCATATGAAATATTAGATGCATAGTCACCGGAATCACGTGCTGCCAAAACAAGTATATCTGCGCAAGAGACTATGCCAGGACAGGCTTGTTCTATTAAGACCTTGATCTCTTCCAAAACATCGAAGCCTGCATGTGATAGATTAAGGACTGCATCCTTTTCAGCTTTGATTCCATTGGTTGAGTTCAAGAGCACAGACCCATCGCAACCCTGCAAGAAATCGGTATTTTCAAACTTCTGCCCATTTTTGGTGTAAATAATTACGACATCTTAGTTTTGCAAGGATCATTATATTTGCATGGGGTATAGGTCCCCGACAATGTCGGCTTTGTATGCACAGGCCCTACTGCTTGGTGTTTGGCGTGTGGCCAATTGTTGAAGGAAATCGGTCCGATTATATATATCAAACTTGACAATGGGGATGATGTGAAATTTTTTACTGTGTCAGGAAACTTTTTTTTCTTCTTGTCGGATTTGGAAATGGGATCATATACAAGGAGACCGTTACCTTTTTACATAAAGGTAAAACACCCATGTAAAATCAGATTGCTGGGATGTCATTTTTCAACCCCAGATTTGAGAGAGAGTTTCTCAAACCTTGAGCATGGTCAGTAATGAACCCTTAGCGGTTTTTGATGATTATGACTTTCTTTTGGATAAGGTTTCTATACTTTCCTTGCAGTATACTTCCCCTACAACATAAAAGATATATACTTCCCCCTCATCCAGCTGTCCAATTTAGATTATGAGTTACTAGTAACTGACCGTTTGATCTTAGATCGAACGCCCCATAGTATTTTGCTTTTAACTTTTTTCTACAAATTTCATGAATATGAAATTTGGTACGTGTCATCTTCTCAATGAGGTGTGCCTAAAAGAAATATTTAAAGGAGTTTTTCAATAAAATATAATAATAACAAAAATATCCCTCCAGACTTTTAGGGGTATTTTAGTCATTTTATTTTATTGATGATTTTTTTTAAAAATATTTTTTATAATTGCAAGTTTAAGAGATGAGTGGTTGCCCAAAATTTGGTGTCAAAATTTTCTGTAAAAAAACATTAAAAATAAAAGGGTGCAGTTGGCACACGGATGCATTCGCAGCGGTAGAGGTAAGGTGCACCTTCAAATTTTATCATGGTATATAATTTTGATGTAAAATGTTCTTAGGATTATTTCAAAATCTATTTTTATATCTATTTATAAAATTTTAAATTTCAGAAATGGTTAAAATTAAGTAGATCTATAGACAAATGAAAATCTTGAAAATGGACGGTATAGATAATATGTTATAAAATACAGCATTTCTGAGATTTAAAATCTTTTTTATTTTTCATGGTCATCCATCTCGATGTCGAGATGATCAATAGAAGGGTTTTTCAACATTAAAACTACCTTTTCCGATGGATTTTTGAGGTGCATCCGTAGCTCTACATTATAAGGTTGCAACCTTATATAAATTTTTTTAAAAATAAAATAGTGTAAATACGTGATATTTTGATTGGGGCTATCTCAACCGTCTATTCAGAATGGACGGTTGGATAAGGGGGAGTATATAAATTTTATGTAGTAGGGAAAGCACATAAAACTTGGCCATGACCTTTTTATACCAAAGATAAATATTCTTATTACATACTTGCCTTTTGGAAATTTAGAGGGTTCAACCTCCACTGCATTTTTTGTGGTTGAAAAGTTTTAGGGGCTTCTCAATGAAATCATAGAGGTCTCTCTCTCTCTCTCTCTCTCTCTCAAATACACACATATGCATACACATTAAAATAAAATCATGAATATGAGGTTCGGAATGGGTAGTTCCGAAATATTATGTTCGAAAAGGCCCTTTACCCACAATTTCCTTGACCATCATCACCAGACTCTCAAAAACACACATACTTCGAAGCCATGATAAGAAAGTAGCTAATGAGGTAAATGACAGTACCCTAACTAAGCAATCATGGAAGTGCATCCTCAGTAACTTTGCTGGTAAACCTGAATTACCAGAACTTGATAATTTCTCCCATATGAAGTCCCACACAATTCTCTCAGCCTGAGGGCAACTTTTCTCATAGAATTTATTCCTCAACCCACGCTCACTTTTCTCACAAAAATCATCCCCTCTTTTCTCACCAAAATCATCCCCTCTTTCCTCAAATCTTCTCTCTTTGAACCTTCCCTCAAAGGAGAGGCGGAGAATATGAATGAGAAAGACTGTGGTGCCTTTCATCTTCAAATCAAATTTCTCACACATTGTGCACATCCATTTGCCACTATTTGTATGCCCTAAACCTTTAGGATATAATTCCCACTTCCAATGAAAGGAACTAATGAAGGTTCCCTTGAACTACAATCATGCGAATCCTCAGCCATTCTTGGCTATGGTCAATGGCTGCGATATGCCATCTCCTCACTCGTCCCACAATCTATCATTCTACTTGCAAAAGATAAGTTATAAAATGCAAGTTAAACAATTCGGAACTCTATATAGGAGTAAGTTTGGAAGGATATCTGTCTAGAGCATACATAGTCCGGTCCCATAGGAGCACCTTGTATACTTGCTCTCTTGGGCGAGCGAAGTAATCACCAAACTACTGGACATTCATGTCTTAAAATACTCTAAATTAAGATTTAAGAGCATGCATATGCACCACGCGTTTACAAATACGTGTCTTGAAATTAATAGTCATAAATAAAGCACACTACCCTTGATTTTTATCTATTTTTGGGGAGTGATTTCATGCATGCAACTGTTTTATAGTAATGTACCGTAAAGTCTTCAACATTTTTAGCCCTTGAATTGTAATACAAAACTTTTTATGTAGGGGCGTTTTTTATCATTTAAAAGGGTAGAATGTATATTTCTATAAGAAAATAGTTGTATTATATTAGTAGTTAAAAAACAACGAATGCATCTTGTGGGTGATGTCACACACCACGTCGGAGATGTCATTGTCTACTATTATTAAAAAATGCTTTTGTTTATATTAGGAACTTTACTTTTGATTAATTACTTAAAATACTCATAGACAAAAAGTTATTACACTATAGGATAAGGGTATCTGAGTGTTAAAAAATGTTGAGGATTTTAAGGGTATATACCACCAAGTGGTATAGCCTAACAAAACCCAATAATGAAATGATCTTCAATATCCATGTTATGACTATTTGTTTGATCCTAATTTTTAAAGAGTAATGATCCCATGAGACCCTCCCACACCCATGTGTGTAGGATCCCAAATGATCACCATTAAATTCAGCACAGATCTCTAAAAAAAATATCACATGGGTGTGAGACTTGACTTTTCTAGAGATCTGTGTCAAATTTAATGGTGATCCTTTGGGGTTCTACACGCATGGGTGTGGGAGGGTCTCACAAGGTCATTTCCCATTTTTAAATATACATTCTTTTCATTCAAATGAACAATCACAAAAGGGAAAATTTGGAAACACACACACCTTAGAAATTGATTTTCTAGCTCAATTAATATACGCTATCTATTTTGGTAAGATGATTAGATCTAGGCTTTAGAAGGATTGTTCTATTTCCAAATTGTTTGGATGGCTTTATTATGATTAAATGAACAATATTTTAAAAAATTGATTTTGAGTTTGTAAAGGCTTAGATCTTGAAATTCACCATATAAATGGGCTAGATTTATTGTTGCAGGGGACTCATTGTACCATATATATATATAGGGTGCAAATTGAGTTGTAGTTTTTTGAGGATTGATTATTCGGATAAAGGGAGGGCGTGCGCAAGATTTGGGGTCATACAAATACTATAAATATAATTATTTAGAAGTGAGATTTCATTATATTCTAATAACATAGTGACATGAAATCACTCCTCTCGCTTCGAGTAAAAAGATAAATTTGGTGAACTTTAGGTAAAGCTTGGGATAGCACTATTTTGTCCATGTTTTAAAACTCGGATCGGGTGGTCTAATTGGCCACTAGATGGATGGATTGTCAATTCGAGGGGAATCTGATTGATTCTCTTGTTTGGAAACTAGTAAAAAAAAATATACTGTGGATTTGAAAAAATTTAAAAAAATAAAAAATAAAATAGGTGTGATCCAGGCAAATTTTTGTGACAAAATCGCTTAGTTCTCCAAGTGACTCGCCCGTTTCTTTAGTTGCACCCGTAGTGTAGACCGTAATGAACTGTTACCATCCATTCTGAATTTCTGATCCAATGATGATTTCCGATCCGGACGAGCCAACTTTTAAGTATTTACAGCGATGAACGCGCCGCTATTTGCCAACCGCTTTTACGAATGGCAAGGTATAAAAGAACCACTTCGTTAGTAGTTTACATGGGATGGGGAAAAAACCTCATGTAGCGTTACAAAAATGTGAAGGGATGGGAAGAAACCTCATGCAGCGTTACAAAAATAGGAAAAGAGTGATTCATGCACGGATCTTAAAATTTTAGGTCAAATGCAAAATGTTTCGCTTATAGGCGAAAAGTACAAAAGAATGTCGATCAACACATTTTTATTTTTATTTTTTCTAAACTTGCCTTGAGATCAACTCAAATTTTGTTTTTTTTTATATTTTTTAGTTTTTTCATTAGTAGGGCAGTGCCGCAAGATTGAATGCACTACCCTACTAAAAAAAAACTAAAAACAAAAATCAAAATTCAGATTGATCGAGGAGCAATTTTGAAAAAACTAAAAAAAAAGAGAGTCGATATTTTTTTTTGTAATTTTCGCCTATAAATGGAGTATTTGATATTTTATCTAAAATTTTAAGGTCCTTACGTAAATCACTCAAAAGGAAAGAAACATGATGAGACATTTTATTTTATATTGTATTATTTAAAATGAGAAAGTAATGGGAAATCGAAGCCAATTAAACATGTGTAACACATTATTTGGACAATTTATTTTCAAGATTTTCACGTATTTATCGATCTACTTGATTTGAGCCATTTTTAAACTTTAAAATATTCTAATTAGAGATGAGAATAGATTAAGGGACCATCCTAAAAACCTTGGACACCAAAATTACATCTTATGACAAAGTTTGGAGGTGCACCTTACTTTGATTGTTTAGAGTTGCTGCAAACCTCACCCATGAGGAATAAATACACTGTACCGGGCCAGAGAAGAAGAGAGAGAAAGGATGATTGGAATTCTGCATGCATATATTCATCCACGTACAACGTACATGATTGATCCGAAGAGTATGCTCAGATCCATGCAATTAATCCATTTTCCCTCAGAAAAAAGACCCACATTTTATTATCAAGCATAAATTGCCTTAATCAGACAAGAACACCACAACACCTAAAATCATTTCTAAAAGAACCAACTCAAGGAACTAATACCATTTCTAAAAGAACCAACTCTAGGAACTAAAATCATTTCTAAAAGAACAAACTCTAGGAATTTATTTTACTGCATATCTTCCTAATCTCTCCTACATTTCCTGTGAGCACACCAATGTCCCCCATCTTCTTCATCGACTTCTTGAACTCAGTAAAGAAGTCATTCGAATTTTGCAATTCATTCACCAATTTTCGCGTTACTCTCGACGTCAAAAGTGCAGCATCGGATGTGAAGAGGCCCTTATTTTGCTTGAGGATTTTGAAGTAATCGTTGTCAAAGGAGAGAGAGCTCTTTGGGTCCATTTCAACCGTGATGTTTGGGTTGGGTGGCGATGGGCACTTCGTTTTGAGGAAGGCGACGTATGTGGAGTTCATTGAAGGGTCCGAGTCGCCCTTTCCTGTGAAGTTGTAGAGCCTGTTGTTGATGATGGCACAGTGTCCAACTCCTATAGTGTGGCCTCCTGTGTTTAATGATAAAGGGGATTTAAATTTAACAGATTATGTATGAGAATGAATAATTTAATATTTTATCTATGTTTTTACTTAATTTCAAATTATCCATTAAAAATACATGGTCTTGAGTTGGAATAGTTGCAAACGGGCAAAATGTTAAATGCTTAATCTCCAATTGTTGTTTGGATAAATTTCACAAAAGCAAGGGCTAAAAGTAGAATGTATAATGTACTCTCGTAGAATGTATAATGTACTCTCGTAGTAGTGCAACATACATTATTCCCTTTAAGTAGAGAAACAATAGCGTAATAATAATCAAAATTTAAAATATAAAATCAGTTTACCATTGGTACAAAGATGTCATAATTATCTTTGACCATCAAATGTAAAATTAGGGATCTAGGATTATGTTTCATCTCCAGATTTTTTTTTTTTTTTTTTAAGCTATGTGATATAACTCGGGGTATGTCCAATCTCTCATCTTTAGCTTGTTATAGGTGATTGCGACATTCATGTATCCAAACCAGTGTTCTAAATATAACCAATCTAGATCTGCAATTGATACTCCCTCGAGAACTAGGAGAGTTTGCCAAGGAACCAGGTGATCTTGATAAGCTAAATCGTCTGGTTCCCACCATTTCATTTTTTTATTAATTTTTTTTTATTTTTTAATTATTTCAAATATAGGATTTTATTTAAATTTTTTGTTCCAATTATCATATTAAAGAATGGCCCGACCTGGCTTGAATTTGCAATCCGGATCACTCTAACAGGTGATTGACCCACCCAATCCGGGTTTTAAAAAACTGATGAAGAATAAACAGTCCTATAATACAAATCACCATAAAACTTACCTGATAAGACAACGAGGTCCTTTTCTGTGAGTTTTTTGTTTGCAAAGTTTTGGCGAAGAACAGTTAAGTTTGAGGCTGGTGAAGGTATATTTGGACCCACTTCAGATGCTAGGGATACATTCCCATCCCTCCTTCCCGTCAAAACTTCCCACAGTGACTGCTTATACTGCATTTGCAATTCACACGACTCTGTGATCCAGTTATCCATTGAAGAAAAACAAATAAAGATAAAATGCAACATACACACACAATGTGTGCGCTATGTGATACACTAGTGGTCAGTCCACCACCAATTCTAGTGATGGATGGTGGAGATGAATCGCAGGTGTAGTGGGTGGGTTGTGAATTGCATTAGATCATGCATCTCATGTGCATGAACCTTGCTGTCCCATCATGTTTTGATTGGATAATTTTAAGGTGAAGACTACTCACTGTTATTACAATATATATCATGTTAGAGCTTGTTATATAGGCATGACCTATTTTCTAGTGATGCCTCGGCTGATCTCCACCGTTCATCTTGAAGATAGATGATGGACAAGCTTTCTAGGTATTTCATATGCTTATGCGTAGTGTATCCCCTATAAACATGTGTATCATACTCAAGGACAATAGTGATGTAGGGCAGTGTTTTGTTTAGATCGGTTCCGGATCCACTTAGATCTAGATCCAAAAAGTATACATAGTAACTAGATCTAGATTTGATTGAATCCATAATGTTTGGATCCGGATTCAATTAGTTCTAGCTTTGGTGTTAAACTATATACATTATATGAATAAATTAATAAATACATGACATATATGTATTTATATAACATAATATATTATTTTAATATTTGGGTCAAATCTAGATCGGATCCACCTGTACATAGATTTGATCTAAATTGCTATTCAAATCCAAATTTTAAATCCAAACCCGGTAAATTCTCAGCCCTACGGAGATGAACCACAAGTATGTTGTTAGAAAACAACCAAGATTCATTTGAAGTTCTGCTCTACTGTCCATCGTATGGATGCTATGGCTGGTGCACAATTGTGGATTGTACATGATGCATGTGTACCTGGAAGGAGACTGCATCACGGGCGGCCAGAGCGAGAATGTCGGCGCATGAGACTGTATTCAAGCATTGGGACTCGATGAGGGCCTTGAGTCGGTCCAAGATGTCAAACCCGGTCAGGCTTTGGTTGGGAACCGCGTCCTTCTCTGCTGTGCTATTGCTCGTCGAGTTCAACAAGATGGAGGCATCGCATCCCTGCAATAATTCGATGTTAGACGGCATCTTAAAAAAGGGTGCGGTTTGTATAGAGCCGAGGCTCTAAATAATCAAAGTAAAACGCACCTTCAAATAGTATCGAGAAATGTGGTTTCAATATTTGATCTTTGTGATAGCCTTAAAATATATTTTTATCTTTAATAATAAAATTTAAAGTTTAAAAAATAATATAGATCGAGTAGATCAATGACAGTTTGAAAATCTTGAAAATTACGGTCCAAAAATATATTACAAGATGCACTATTTGCAAACTTGAAATCCATTTTATTCTCATGTCCATGCATATTGATGTTGAAATGCTCAAATTGAGGATATTTGGGCATCAAAACGATATCTTCTAGTGAAATTTTTGAGGTCGGCTCTAATTTGATTGTTTAGAGCCTCAGCTCTATATAAGCCGCTCTTTTAAAAAATGGGTGCAAGTTACTTAAATTTTGGCAGCAACCAAAAAAAAGAAGAAAAAAAGAAAAAAAGAAAGAAAGAAAGATATACAATGAGATTTTTACTTTTGGTACAAGGTGGTCATGATTAATTTTGATCATTGGATGTGAAATTGGGTGGCTACATTTATTCCATTGACCAGGCTAAAAGTTCAAAAGAAATTTTCACAAACTTTAAGACATACCTAAGCTATCAGATTTCAAATTAGATGGTCCTTGTACCAAAGGTAAATGGTCTCATGGTATATAATCAAATTACTTTAAATTTGACATTGTGTTAAGTTTGAAATTCATGGGCCTCTATTATCCACTTCTCTATGTCTCTAGATTTTCTTTCCCTCATTTTCTTTGGAAGCCTTTTCTAAATTAACTTCAAGTACAAATAATAAGTTAGTAGGAGTTGTGTCACAAAGATAAAAGCATTTTTTTTGAGAATGTGAGCCCCGTTAAATACTTTTAGCCTTTTCAATTTACATCCAACAACTAGGATTGATTACAATCATAACGATTCGGAAGGAGGAATTAGTGAAATTATCCCAAATAGTATAACTTTAGTGATGGGTAGGAATTGGTAGAATACTTGAAACATATGCGATTATGTGTATAAGGAAAGTGTAATAAGTATATAAATTACTCAACAACTCGTAAACCCTTTTGAAATAGGAAAATTTTCTAGGAATGTGGAATAGACCCAACATCCACCATCCACTTTTTATCTAAAGGTGGTGGCTGATGGTTTTTTGTTACAAAGCGTTATATTTGGCATAAGCATGGTATTCATGTATGGGTGGGCTTGGCAATAAATATTTTTTACATATAATTTGATTTTAATTTTTAGAGAATGATCAGAAAAAATAAAAAAAATGTAAAAATCAGAAATAATATTTACATTAAAAAATATTTAGACCGTTGGTTACAATTGTTTTTAAAACAACCACCTATTTGCATCCATCTTTTATACCTCCATATTGTACAAATGCAATCCGGCCTGCATGAAACAATATTTCTCCATGTATTATTACCCCAAAGCCACCTTCCATGCATTCATGGGTGTTTTCTTGCTAAAATCCAGCGGTTATAGAAGTGGGGTATACCTCATCACCTAGAGTAGGATAAAATGAAAATTTACCTTTGGATCTGAAACACGAATTTCGGACCCTATCTGGATATGGGTTGAAATCCAACGCGTCGGATCCAGATCCAAAATTTTGATCCAAAAAATAATTTGGATCAGATTTGGGTACAATTGGATCTGATCCGGATCCGACCCAATTATTAAAAGGGTGTGAATCCCATTAAGGTGCACCTCCAAAATTTTATCATAACATGTAATTTGGTGTAAAAATACTTCGGATCATATGAAAGTTTACTTTCATATCTAATTATAAAAGTTCAAACTTCAAAAATGGTTAAAATCAAGTAGTGTTTTAAATGTATAAAAATCTTAAAAATGGACGGTCTAGATAATGTGTTGCATGATGCAATATTTCTGGGACTCCAAATATTTATTTTTTTCATATTCATACATCTCAATATCGAGATGATCAATTCGAAGGTTTTTCAACATTAAAACAACTTTTTCCGATGGATGTTTGAGGTGCATATGTAATTCTACATTTGAAGATTGCAACCATATATAAACGTATTCCTTATTAAAATACTATAAATTATTTTATAATTTACCTATATGTTATATAGTATTTTTTATTATGTATTATTTTATATTATTATTTAGATATAAAATGATATATAAAATAATTTTTTGGATCTGATTGGGTCTAAATCTAGATCCCATGTATACTTTTTGAATCTGAATCTGGACCTAAATAATCTGAATCCAAATGGATCTGGATCTCATGTATACTTTTCGAATCCAAATCCGAATCCCATGGATCCGGACACGAATCGACCCACTCTACGCTTTCAATAGGAACAGTTACTCAACTCCGTTTCCATAAGAACCTGAATACTATAAGGGCCCGTTTTGAATGCACTTGTTATCTAGCCAGTCTATACCCGGGCTCGTTTTATGAAACACTTTTATTTTATTCAAAGTAATTTGCTAAAGATTACATGGTTTTATCAATAAATATTAAAAAATAGCTGAAAATCATAAAAAATTAAATAGTTAAATAACATTTTATATAATGAAGAGTACATATTAAAGTCCTAATAAAATAATATTATGAGAAATACATTAATTTTTTATAAGATAGTCTATTCCAGAGAGAGAGAGGATTTCTTTGAGAGACTAAGGCTTGAGAAGCTAACTAGAAGAAAAGGTGCCTACCCTCACAAAGCAATCGTGAAAATGCATCCTGAGCAACTTTGCAGGCAATGCAGAGTTATTGCCATTAGAGAGCTGCTCCCATATGAAATTTCTCACCGTCTCCTCTGCCTTTGGACAAGTTTTCTTATAGAAATTCTTCCTCAAACTCCCTCCACTGCACACAGCAACCTCAAAAACAATCAGGCAAGAAAACAATAACACTACTACGTTCCTCATCTTGCTTCCTCTTTGGTGCAATTGCCTCTCCCCTGTCTCCTTTATATAGCTTTATGCATAAAGAGAGATAAATGCAAGATTACATGGAGGTTCATTAAATATATACGTGACATACAGGGGGAGGGGGAGGGGGAGAGAGATGATTGGTTACTAATATCACGGTTGATTGAATCTGTTATTTTTTTATGTGAGTCAGTGGTTAGAGAGTCGCTATCTTTAATAGGAATTGAACCTAGGACGTAGCGTTGTAAATCGTCAATGAACCCAAGCTCTTTGAATATTTTCCTAATCGAATATGTATTTGTCGGCTTCGCATATGGTGCCCGCCCTTCCTTTTGTATATTATATCACCACTTTCTTAGCACAATGACAGTAGATTAAGATAATTTGACCATTGCTAATTCATAATTGTTTCCTTGCATAATAATATTATAATAAGAGAGAGTTTTGTAGTGAGGCAGGCTTTTCCTTCATATGAACAAGGAATCTTCGAGTCCACTTAGCACATGTCTTAATCATGTGAAGAAGTATCTTAGAATCTAGTATTTAATGTTTCTCAATATAAAGTATGGGAAAAAAAACATCATTTTGGCTTTGTAGAGAACTCATGCTCTTGAAAACATATTCTTTGATCTTTAATAGGGACGGGGTTTAGTGAGCCCCCGGATTCACTTAGTGCGGTGCATCTACCATTTCACTACGATAATGAATTTGTGCATCCACCATTTCACTACGATAATGAATTCTCGAAAACAAATGCAATTGAATTTCAAGCTTTAAAAATGGGCTTGTTCAGTTTAATTCTTCAATGATCATCAGATTTAACACTATTTTTGGGGCTCCAAATTCATGGATTTGAGATGGAAATGGATTTGCACTGATTTGAAATTTAGGTCCTCAAATCCAATAGCATAATTTACTGAGAGTCACCGTGGCTTAACCGTTATTGTACCAGATGGATGGTTGATATAATCCTAAATTAATTAGCAAGGCAATTTTAGTATCATTCAAATCAAAACTAATTTAGGATCAAAACTAGGCTATGGTGAAGAACAATTTCAAGGTTTAAAGCCACTCCCAAGACTTATTTTACTTGCCTTCCTACCTGCCTCAGGGCATACCATAGAATTGGAAAGTAAAAAAATTAAAATATAAAAAATAAGGAAGAAAAACAACCACATTTCCTATATACTATTTATGGTTTAAATTTGAATCATGAAAATTTATAGGAAACTTGGATTATTTGGTGAATTAGAGAGATCAAGGTCGATTATTGATGTAGATCACATACATAGGAATGTGAACTTTACATAGGTAAAGTATAGAACGAGACTATGTATATTTGATACAAGAAAGTCATAATCACTGGTGACTATTGGATACAGAATCAGGCAATCTAAAAAAAAAAAAATCTGTTTTATGACTCCCCCACAAATTATCAAATTTTGCATTCAACCGCCAATAATGGTTATGACCTCTTTCGACTTGTATTATTGACCAATTAGTATGCAATCTTTTTATATATACATATATACAATTTGCAAACAACTTCATGTATGTTACTTTGACTTGTGAACTATTAATTTCTTCATATTGACATAGGTATCGATTGATATATACATGGCTATAGTTCCTATGAAATTGTTTAATAAAGTAGGACCATGTGGCTAGGGACCTTAATAAGAAAAAGCAAACAGGATAAAATTGATAAATAGGGGAGGTTGTCAACGCGCTGAAAATGATATATAAAGTTGATCTTCTCTTTGTTTAATTTGTATTGAAATATGTTTTAGTTTTTTTCACCTTCAAATGGTATTGAAATATGTTATTTTAGTTTTTTTTCTAGTAATAAAGCTGGTAACATTTGTCAAAAAAAGAAGAAAGACGTTGTTTTAGTAGTAAAAATCTTTACGATGATCCGAAAATTTATTTCCATCTCTAATTATAAAATTTAAAGCTTCAAAAGTAGTGTAGATCAAACATATCTATTATCACTTGGAAAACTTGAAAATTGACGGTCTAGATAATATATTACAAGATGTACTGTTTTCAAAACTTGAAGCCCATTTTTTTTTATGTCCATGTATCTCAAGGTTGAGATCATTGGATTTGAATGTTTTCTAACATCGAAACAACTCCTTCTAGTGAATTTTTGAGACGCGCTTTATTTTGATTGTTTAGGACCTCAATCTTATAGAAATGGTTTCCTATATACTCTCTCAAATATTGCATGACAATTATTTTTGGAATACCTATTAAATATCATGAAAGATGTCAACATGTCGCAAAATTACTGAGGGTCAAAAGATATCAAATAACATTAAAAGATTTATATTTTTGTTTTCATTTAGCTGTAGTACCTCCTAAAAATCATATCCTCAAACATGTTGAAAACTGACCTTATTTAGGGTTGGAGAGAGATTGTTGGAGAGATTTAAGGAGGTAAGAGAGAGATTGTTGGAGAGATTTAAGGAGGTAAAACCTTTGGCTTTGAAACTTTTGAAAAGAGGGACAATAGCTGAACTGTCGTTTAGAAAAAAAAAAAGGGAAAGGGAGACGTGTCCTAAAAATAGGGCGGGTTGCCGTCTTGCTTAATAAATAATAGATATATATTAGAAATATACATTAATAAAATAAATATAAATATATTATATTATATATTTTATTTTATATATATATATATATATATATATATATATATATATATATATATATATATATATATATTGAATATAATACATTTATACAATATTTATTTCATTATATTTATCTATTTTTGAGAGAAAAATAATTTCAAATGAAAATACTTTTTGGTTCCAAAAATATTGGAGTTCCCTTCATCTAGTGACCTCATTGCACCACCAACGGTTGCGACCTCATTGCACCACCAACGGTTGCGAGACGTATGTCATCATACCCCTTATGCCTTGGGCGACACACATGCTACAATGGCCTAGACAAAGGGTCGCGATCACGCGAGGGTGAGCTAACTTCAAAACTCGTCCTTAGTTCGGATGGCAAGCGACCAGGGCGACACACGTGCTACAATGGCCTGGACAAAGGGTCGCGATCTCGCGAGGGTAAGCTAACTTCAAAACCTGTCCTCAGTTTGGATTGTAGGCAGGAACTCGCCTGCATGAAGCCGAAATCGCTAGTAATCGCCGGTCAGCCATATGGCGGTGAATTCGTTCCCCGGCCTTGTACATACCACCCGTCACACTATGGGAGCTGGCCATGTCCGAAGTCGTTACCTTAACAGTAAGGAGCGAAGGCGGGGCTAGTGACCGGAGTGAAGTCGTAACAAGATAGCTGTACTGGAAGGTGCGGCTGGATCACCTCCTTTTCAAGAAAGTCAAAATCGCTAGTAATCGCCGATCAGCCATACGGCGGTGAATTCGTTCCCGGGCGTTGTACATACCGCCCGTCACACTATAGGAGCTGGCAAAATTACTTGTTTAAAAATTTGTTATGATAAATTAGAACATTTTGTAGAGATCATTGGCAATGTGCTGACAGCTCGAGATCCTTAAAATGAAAGATAAATATTTAAAGGAGGTCAAGCGAGAGGTGATCTTGAACAAGAGGGCCCATGAGGAGGAATCCTCATAGTTATTCATGCATATCTGTTAATATATGTATTGTTATCCATGTCTACAGGTATTATAGAACCTATATAAAGCTCAGGAAGACATTGACGCTGAGGACGAAGATGAGGGGTTTTGGATAGGAGGCTCAGAAAGATATTGATGCTGAGGACGAAGATGGGGGGGTTTTGGATCGGGAGGCATTTGATGCCGCTCTTTATTTGACAATATAGCCGAGCGGAGTGGTACCTTCCAGATCGGGTGCTAAGACAGTTTGGCTTAAGGCAGCCCATTTTAGCAAATCTTGATAGATGGGATAGAGCAAAGAGGTGGGGTAAAAATGAAGAAAATTATGAGCAACCGTTCGCACCCCAAATCAGAGCATGGTGCAACCGGCTTGACTACTGCCATATGGGCAAGCTATATTGTCATATGAGCAAGCCAGACGAGAGTCATGGTTTGCCTTCAAAGGAGTATGAAACATGGTACATGCAGGTTTCCATCCCTATAACTCAGATAACCCTTGGACGGATGGGTATACACCTCAAGGTTATGGCGATATCATGGTAACTTGATTTCAGTTCAAATTTGTAATCTATAATTTTCTTTTACCTTCTTTGTCATGTCAATACCCTGAGTATTGTAATTGCGGAGATACAGGGACCAAAGCAAACCATTTTGTAGAGATTATTGACAATGCGCTGGCGGCTCGAGACCTTAAAAGGAAAGATCGATATTTAAAGGAGTTCAAGCGAGAGGTGATCTTGTCTTGAGGAAGAACAAGAGGCATATGAGGAGCAATCCAGTGAAGAAGAGCTCGTATCAACTGCTGAGCGGCAGCTCTAGATGGACAGAGGACGAGTTCCAAGACGACGATCTGCACGGTATCAGGGTCCCAGTGCGCCACCCACCCACTGATGTCAAGAAGCATAGTAAAAGCATTGCCCGCAAAAGACGAACTTGATTTTTTGTTGCAAAACTTTTCATATGGTGAACTTTTGATGTAAATTTGAATCGTTTTGTAATTTTTTTTTCTTAGATTGGATTTTAGTCGGTTTTAGTTGTGGGTATTGTAGTTCCATTTCAAGATTTTGGCGTTTAGATTTTGTAGTGAAACTTTGCAGAATTTCGTGTGTTGACAACATTTTTGTGTAGGGTTTGAGCTTCTTGAGTTTTCGGTGAATAAAGTACTACGATGTTGGCTTATGTGACTTTGCACCAAATTATAAATGACATCATATTTTACAAGGTTGAGGTTTGTATAAGGTGCCACCTTATATTATGTAGGTAAGGTGCACCTCTAAATTTTGTTGAAAGATATAATTTTGGTGTCAAAAACCTCACAATGGCGTAAAAAACTATATTCACCCCCAATTATGAAATTTAAATTCCTCAAAAATAGTTTAGATTGGGTTGTTCTATAAAATATTGAAAATAGAAAGTTTGAGTAACTTATTAGGATATGTAATGGTTTTAAGATTTAAAATTCTTTTTCTTCTTTATATTTATACATCTCGAGGTTGAGATGATCAATTGAAAGGTTTTCAAACTTTAGAATACTCTTTTCTACTGGATTTTTGACATGCACCTTACTTCTATAATATAAACTTGCAGCCCTATATAAGCTTTTCCCCTTGTACAATCCGATTAGCAATTTCTTAGCATGATTAATGCAGAAACTAAAATCTCATATTATATACAATCTCAATAAGTACCAATTTCATTCACCGGTAATTCGAGAAGGATATCTCATATAGAGGTGGCAATTGGATGTGAAAATCCATTTGTGAAATGGAATGGGGCAAATTCATATAATATAAGCGATCAAATGAAATATGTCGATTAAGAAAACCCTGTAATTGATCATCTCAACCTTGAGATGCATGGATAATTTAAAAAAAAACAGATTTCAAATTCAAAGAAAAGAAATCTTTTAATGCATTATTTAGACCATCTAGTTTCAAAATTTTCAAGTATATATATATTTGCTTGATCGGGATCATTTCTGGAGCTTTAAATTTAACAATTAGGACTGGAAATATATTTATTGGCCATTTTACGATTTTTTGGGACTACAATTGCATCTTTCAACATGGTTGACACGTGTGACTTTGATTGTTTTCATGGTTTTACTACTTCACATGAGATTCCAATGTGATTATATAGAGAGAACTGTAACATGTAATGTTTTACTTACTGATATTAGGTCAACAGTTTTAGTGTGTGTAAGAGAGAGAGAATGCACGTATATTGAAAAGACTACGTTGTGGCACAAGCAAAATCAATTTTCCCTCCAAAAAATAAAGTAAAAAAAGGCCCATATTTTATTCCTACAAAGGTGACTTTTAAAACAAAAAAAAAACCAAAATAACAATTAAAATCATTTCCAAAAGAACCAACTCTATGAATTTGTTTTACTGCATATCTTCCTGATCTCTCCTGCCTTTCCTGCTAGCACACCAATGTCCCCCATCCTCTTCATTGAAGCTGCGAACTCTGTGAAAAAGTTCCGAGAATTCTGCATTTGATCGACAAAAAATCGCGAGTTTGCGTTGGTCAAGAGCGTGGCATCAGATATGAAGAAGCCTTTGTGTTCCTTGAGGATTTCGAAGTAATGGTTATCGAAGGACAGGGAGCTGTTGGGGTCCATTCCGACGGTGATGGTGAAGTTTGGTGGATTAGGGCACTTGGTTTTGAGGAACGCAACATAGGTTGAGTTTAGAGAAGGGTCGGAATCTCCCTTGCCTGTGAAGTTGTAGAGCCTGTTGGTTATGATGCCACAATGTCCCACTCCTATGGTATGAGCCCCTGGGTTTTGAGGAAAATCAACTAGGATCAGTTTGTATTCATCAGTCTTTCTCCTTGTCAGTGGTTCAGATGAGTTTGAGTTGGAGGTCAAATTTTTTAAAAAGGGGTTGTATATGTAAAATATCAAGGATCGTCACACTTACGAGGAGGTCGCAATTATTTACAACTACTATATGTAAAATATTATAGTTTAGATGTCCCACTGAGTTTGAGAAATTTTTTTTGAAATTTGAAGTTGATCAATGAAATAAATGCACCATCCAATTTCACATCCAGCAGTTAAGATTAATTGTGACGATCCTGTACCCAAGGTAAATAGTCTCATTGTATACTTTTTCTTTTTAAAATACTGGTTTTAGATTAAGAGCCTATAAAATGTTACTTAATAAAGCATTATTCAAATAAACAAGGAAAATTTAACAACGGTGAGGGCAAGTGAGACCATAGTTTTCAAGACTAAACCAAATCATCAAGTCTGATTGGTAGGACCTCTGCTAGTGCCTTAATCAGTTTGGTCCAAAACAAAAATCAAATTGGATTGAAAATCAGTTAAAATAATGTTTGATTAGGTAGACCAGTAAATTTTGAACGGTTCAACGTCAACGAATTATATAAAATTAAACAATTATGTCTGATTATTTTATATTTTTAAACAATCGTTTCTATTTTTTTTTCATTAGTTTGAATTTCAACCCAACCAATATGATCGATGGGCGCATTGGTGTTGACTGGACTTGACTCTTCATTGGTGCTAGACATGATCCATGACTAGTGCGGTGCCGAGGGCCAATCTTGATAACATTGGGTGAAATTATTCTTAATTATTGATAAATTACCTGACAAAACAACCAGGTCCTTGAGTGCGAGTCCTTTGTTGGCAAAGTTTTGGCGAAGAAGGGTCACATTTGAGGAAGGGGATGGTAAGTTTGGTCCCACCTCTGAAGCCAAGGACACATTCCCATCTCTCCTCCCCGTTAGCACTTCCCACAATGGCCTCTTATACTGCACATGCAATTCACACGTGTGAAATAAGATGCATGACAATTTTGGTGAGTCCGCTAGCCCACTAAAATATGTGCATCTCCTCATGCATCGGATGTCGAGAAGGGGAGTGGTTTCTCATAATTTTGTAAAAAAAAAAAAAACTCATACGATAATAAACATGCACAAAAGGTGTCCGAACATTTATTTTCTCAAAACCCTGAAACGATATGCAAGTGCTTCCATCGACTGTTCAACCATTTTCAAAAAGGGTGATGGAGGTGAACCATGGTTCGGCTTGGCAAACATTTAATTAAAATGAGCTTCATCTTTGCCGTACATTGCACTAGACAAATGGCCGAGGCCTGACTGTTGATCGTATAACTTACATACTGAAGCTACAGAAGAGTACCATAAAAACCGCACCTGGAAGGAGACGGCATCCCGTGCTGCCAAAGCCAGAATATCAGCACAAGAGACTTGACCCTGGCATTTTGACTCGAGGAGGGCCTTAAGTCGGTCCAAGATGTCGAATCCAGCTAGGGTTAGGTTAGGGACCGCGTCCTTCTCGGCAGTGCTGTTGCTCGTCGAGTTCAACAATATAGAGGCATCGCAACCCTGCAATATAGTTCATTACAAGATTACAACATGAAATTTGATCAAACTTTAGTGAAATTTTGTCTCATTGAAGAATCTCAAAACATCACGTTGTGTTGCCTACCACCCCAACCAATTGTACTGGTGTTTACAGACATCTTGGTCTTGTCGAAGATGAGAGAATGTGTGTTAATGTGTGAAAAAATTAGAATGAGTAAAAGGAACCCACCCTCACAAAGCAATCGTGAAAATGCAGCCTGAGCAGCTTTGCAGGCAATGCAGAGTTGTTGCCATTAGAGAGCTGCCCCCATATGAAATTTCTCACCGTCTCCTCTGCCTTTGGACAAGTTTTCTTATAGAAATTCTTCCTCAAACTCCCTCCACTGCACACACCAACCCCAAAAACAAGCATGCAAGAAAACAATAACACTACTACGTTCTTCATCTTGCTTCCTCTTTGGTGCACTTGCCTCTTCCCTGTCTCCTTTATATAGCTTCTTGGCACCGGATTATTAATGTTAAAAAGAACTGATTGGTTGTCGATTGACAGAGAGAGTGTGTGAGTGAGATACGCGTTTAACAACATGGGGTTCGATTAAATATGTACGAGTCATTTACATACAGACCCTAAAATATTTTCTAAAATATGAAGTGCTTTATATATAGGTAGAAATTTAGGCAACCCATTTTTTTCAAAATTGACCCTTTGTATGAGGACATCTTCAGACTGAATATTAATTTTCTTTTAAATTTTGATCATTAGGAGAGCACTGCCCTAAAGCTTGGGGCAGTTCCCTACTAATGAGAATCTAAAAAAAAAAAACTAAAAAAAATTGAAATTCAGATCGAGAAGTCCATCCTTAGACCTAAGGGCAATCGTGAAAAAAATAATAATACAGGTTGACCAACCTTTAAAAAGAGATGATTGGCTGTCGATTGAGAGAGAGAGTTGAATGTTTGATAACATGGGGGTTGATTAAATATGTATTTGAGACTTAGGCTTAACATACACCCTGTCGTTTCAATATTATATCAATATCATCTTAGCACGACATGAATAGATTAAGATAGTGTTTGACATTGATCATTGAATATTATATTAGAAGAGAGTTTATGCTATTCCTGCACAGCAGTCAGGAATCTACTCGCCCATCAACACATGCCTCCAATCCTAAAAGGTCAAGCTTTCTAAAGGTTATATCCCTGTGTGTCTCCAAGCTTCTAGCAAGAACTAAATAGCCTTTGGCCATCGCGGATTGCTCATGCTTTTAAATATTCTAATTTCGGTTTAAGAGAATTAGCTCTGACTTGGTGGCTTATATCTCTCTCTTACAATTAAATTGAGGGGACACACATATAATAAGTAGGAGATTGAGAGATTATGCTCTCTAGGAAGTCCACCCTAAAACGAGCCTCTTCGTGAGTCTCTAAAAGGCTAAATTTTTTTGTATTGTATTTTATTGTTCAACTTACGTATATATATATATATATATATATATATATATATATATATGTAAATAAAGCAAAATTATGTATGGAGCTAAAATATGAAATGATTTGATTATAGGTGAAAATTACAAGGAAGGTCAGTCAACTCACGTTTATTTACTTCTTCTTTTTTTCAAAATTGACCCTCTGTCCGAGGATGCCGTAAAAGAAAAGCATCGGCTCCACTGGGATTTTTCTTTCCATATCTATGCCCACACTACATCAGCATTAGTGAAAATAAAGAGGTCGGTTTTACCGAAGAAGAGGGGTAGGTCAGGTGCTTGAGGGCCCCCTTCTGCAACAAGTGCTTGTTGGACCCCCACCCATGTTTCCCAAGAGGGGGCCGACGTGTGTTTCCCCTGCGGCTGGCTAGTGGTGGTAGAAAACGACGTGGAATCCTCGAACCACATTTAATTTTATTTTTTTGGTTTTTTTCATTAAATGCCCCAAGCTTTAAGGGAAGTGCCCGGGTGGTCCGAGTTTAGAATCCTCGGACCGCCTAGTGAACACAACAAAACCCTAGTAGAGCAGTCTGAGGTCCTCATCCTCAAACCGCTATTTTCTCAAAAAATAAGAAATAAAGCGTGGTCCAAGGATGGGGATCTCAGACCGCCCTAGAATTGAGTTTTGTTATGTCCAGAGAGCGGTCCGAGGTCCCCATCCTCAGACCTCTATTTTTCTCAAAAAATTAGAAATAAAGAATTATCCATATAGAGATCTCAGACCACTGTTTTTCTCAAACAATAAGAAAGAAAGAGCAGTATGAGGATGGGCACCTTGGACCGCGTAGGAACTGAGGTCAGCTCAGTCCAAAGGGTGGACCGAGGATTCTAAACTCGGATTGTCTTGGCACTGCCCCTAAAGCTTGGGGCACTGCCCTACTAGTCAAAAAAAGTAAAAATAAAATAAAATTAAATGCGGTCTTAAGATGCCATCCTCAGACCGAGGAACAATTTTGAAAAAAATAAAAAAAGTGGGTTGACTGACTTTCCTTGTAATTTCAGCATATAATCGAATCATTTTGTATTTTAGGTAAAGTTTTCGAGTCCGTACGTAAATCACTCTAAAAAAAAATACCAAAATTCTGATTTGCTCCTAAGAACCTTAATCACAATTAAATCCTAGCCCTTTGTCTTTTTGAAAATAAAGTTCCAACTCTTTTACTTGATTCACTATAACAACAAAAAAGCATTCATATCTAAGATAATATGAAGAGAAAAAAGAAAGACAAAATAACCCTTATTTTCTATCTCAAAAAGAAATTAAAAAAATAATGTCATTCTCACGGGATCTAACAATTAAATCAAAGACTGTATCTTTTGGGAAAGGTTTCTATGCTTCTCTAATAACATAGAAAACATGTACTTCCTCTCCCATCAAGCTTTTCAATTTAGATCAAGTGAGCCACGGACCGTTTGATTTTAGATCCGATGCTTCAGAGTATTTTAGTTTTAGTTTTTTATACGAATTGTATGAATATAAAATTTGGTACGTACCATATTCTCATTGGGGGTGCACCTAAAAATATATTAAAAGAATTTCTCGATAAAATATAATGATGCTTTCAGGGGTATTTTAATCTTTTCATTTTATTGAGAAGATTTTTATTTTTATTTTTTACAAGTGCAAGTTTAAGAGGAGAGTGGATGCCCAAAATTCGCTGTCAAAATATTTTTTAAGAGGAGAGTGGACGCCCAAAATTAGGTGTCAAAATATTTTTTACATTGTGATTGGGTGATTGGGGCCAAAATTCGGTGTCAAATTTCGGTGATCGGGGCCATCTCAGCCGTCCATTCCAAATGAACGGTTAAATAGATGGAAGTATATAAGTTTTATGCAGTAGTATAAACATATAAAACTTGCCAATATCTTTTTGTCATCCTTCAAGTGTATTTCTAGATGCTCGTTTCTTTATCAAATCATCAGTTTCTCTAACCAAATGAGTTCTACCCTCTTCATGCGTTCATAAGCGTGGTATCCTATTTCACTCCACTTACAACATTGGAGGAAGCCACTTGATCTTGTTCCCTCTTGCCTTCACAAAATTTTAGGTGGTGGCAAGCCTTCATCTCTGTAAGGAGTCATTTACCAATGACCCACTATAACTTGGCCTGCGTGCTAGTGCAATTTGAAAAGCCACACTTGATGTCCATGGCTGGTGTTGAAAAACATTATCCCTAATGGCTGGTTGAAGCCCTAAAAGTCTATTAAAGTTCCATATATAATCCTCTACTCTCTTACAAATATGTCAACGATTTTTGAGGTCTTTGAGAAAAAGAAAAAGAAAATTTAATATGGAGCTTACTATGAAACTCAGGTAAATCCACTTTGATGTCGAGATCTCTCTACAAGCCATGATTCTTATCTCGAAATATGCTCAATCAATCAGTAGAGTAAGTTATGAGTTTGATTGATCTTTTAGTTGAGACTTGGTACCTGTAGGGATCTTGAGAACCCCTTAGCTTACGGAATCGGGAATCTCAAATACCGAGATCCCACCCAAAATCGTATACATGATTGGCTAGTAGGGTTCTCGGGAATCCCTAGGCTTGCGAAACCAGGAATCCCAATTTCCGAGATCCCACCCAAGATTGTGTATATGATTAGCTAAACACGAAGTAGATGAATACAACTATAAATCAAGTGCGAGAAATAAAGCAAACATAAAAAAACACACCACAACAACACATGATTTATGTGGTTCACCTTGTTGGGCTACATCTACGGCCTCGACAACTAAAAATCCATTATCACAATGAAGATTACAGTTTTGGGTTGCAATAGATAATACCTATATCGAAAGATTGTCAAAAGACCATCACCGATCTTTCCTTCTAAACCCGCTCTCCAGATTGAGCCACACCGTCGATCAATATCATCTTTCCCATCGCAATACCTTTACCGGAAAGATAACATCAAGTGCAACATAGGGATTTTCTCTCTCTAGAAGTGAAAGTTAACCAACTCATAACTTATGGGAATACCACCTCTCTTTCGGAGGTCATGTCTCTTTCTTGGAGACCCATCTCCATATTGGAGATCCATTCCCATAACCCCCAAAAGGGGTGACCCTCAAAGGATATAGGTATTATGTCCTCCTTAACCCTCTTATAAAGATATATAACTTTCTTGTTTCCTAAAAAAGTCAATTTTCTATTTCTTATAATACCCTAATCTTTAGAAGAAAATATAGGTATGGTGATTTAGCGATCACCAAACCCAACAATCTTCACCTTGATAGAAAAATCATCATAATTGCCTTGACAGCCTTCTTTGAATATATTTCTTGATTTCTTTATACTTGTCTTTATTGTGGAATTTTTACAAATACTTTATCGTCATATTTCTCCACCTCAAACCATGGATATTTCTTGATTTCTTTTTACTTGCCTCCATTGTGGAATTTTCACAAACACTTTACCTTTATCTTTTTCCACCTCAAACCATGTATCCATAAAACTTCGTTATTCCTCTTTTTCTTAATACAAACCTTAGCCCCGTACATACCGTGTGCTTTGATACATCTTTTTGCAGCACAGGTGAGAGAAAGAAACAAAAAAGAAAATAAATTAAGTGTTCAAGCTTTTTTCTTAAAGCTTGTGAAGGGATCCACCCCAAAACAATTTTTCACAAGCACAAAAAAAAAAGGGAAAAAATTTATATAAGGTTGCAACCTTAAAATGTAGAATTCAAGATGCACCTCAAAAATCTATCGCAAAAAGGTTGTTTTAATGTTGAAAAACCCTATAATTGATCATGTCGATATCGAGATATGTGAATATGAATATATATATATATATATTTTTTATTTTATTTTTATTTTTATTTTTTTTTAAATTTCTAGAAATAGTGCATATTAAAACACATTATCTAGCTTGTACATTTTCAAGATTTTCATATCTTTATAGATCTACTTGATTTTAACCATTTTTTAAGTTTAAAATTTTATAATTAGATGTGAATATAGATTTTCAGATAATCCTAAGAATTTTTACACTAGAATTACATGTTATGATAAAATTTGGAGGTACAGCTTAATTGAATTGTTTAAGGTTGCAACCTCAAAGAAGCCACACCCTAAAAAAAACAAAACATTACTCTATGTTCTTTTCCTTTCCAACACTTGGATATTCTTGTCCTTCATGCTTTAGTTCTAAAAACTTACTTGAGGTTTTTAGACCAAAATCTACATAAAAAATGTCAGAGGTTGAATGTGTCACCCCATCTAGAACCGGAAAAAGTCATTGGGGCAAAACTTCTCATGGGGAGTAATTTTTCCTTTTTTTTCCCTAGAATTTTGCCACAATATTGATGGCCTATGCGTACTGCAGGGCAAACATTGAGAAGAGGAGATAAATTCGTTTGTTTTGAATAGAATTTCATGAAAGGTGAAATCTGTTATTTGTGACACTGATTGAGGAAGAAGCATTTTAACTATGTATATGAAATATTACTCCAATCTATTTTGAAAAATTCTATTTGTTTAATGAGGAATAGCATGGAGATTTTTGTATTTGGAGATTGTGAAGTGATGTTTTACTTCTAGTTTCTAAACTTGAAGAAAATTCAGAGACCTTATGACTCTAAACTATATCTATATAACATGGACACACGATGTATGGTTTTTGGTGTGTGTGGCACTTAGATGGATACTGACACAATACTTGTGTTAGACACTTCTTGTTACCTTTATTTTGTTTAAATTTGATTATTTCAATTTCACTAATTCAGTTGTCTAAATGTTGTATGGATTGGTGTTTTAAGAAAGCGAATTCCATGGTTGATAATCCTATCTTGGGATCGATGATCCTCTCACTCGTGTCCGTGTCCAACACTGGATACTGGTGCTATATATATTAGATAGTAATCTAAGCCATCCAAATTGTAACCTAAAGATTAGAAGACAAAGATCAATATTCCATGAAGATTACAAGTATAAGATAGTCCTTAAGAAATCTTGTTCAAGTTTATACCATTCTATATCAACTATGATCAAAGAGACCCAGACACTCTCTAGGACAAGCTTTAGAGTTGGGATTATACACTACTTATGAGGGATAATGGCATTTATGGGAAAGCACCACAAATTGCAGGTGCATTTTTTGTCTCCAAGGTTTAGATACCAGCTACACCATTATAACTGCAGTTGGCCACTACACTATGACAAGTATGATATAAAGTTTCTAAAGCATGGTAGAGAGGCAAATAGAAATGAGATGATTATTTCATTGTATATTATAAAACTATTTGTTTTTGTTATAAGGAAGTTATGATTACTCCTATTCATCAAATGTCAAATTAGATGGTCTGAGGTGTGTGACAAAGTTAAAAAATAATAATAATAAATTGAACTTTGAGTCTAGTCAAAGATACGCTCATAACTACCTAACTTGTAATCTGATGGATAAAAGTGATTGTGATCTCCTTACACTAAAAGTAAATGGCCTCTTTATATACTTTTTCTATTTGAACATAGTTAGTGAGGGCTATTAAAGTGTATATCAATTGTGATAACCTTTCTTCAAAATTCGAAGTACTTCCTCTCTTTCTCCAAGCCTCGGAGACTCCGTGTATATCAATTAGTGAGCAATTTTAAAATACTCGGTACGCTATTAGAGCCCATCAAGGACTCCCCAAATTCCTGAATCCTGCTTGAGCTAAAAAAGAGTTGAAAACTAAAAAAAACAAAAAGAAACAAAAAGAAAAAAATGTTTAGAAATTAATTAAATATGTTTAGAAAAGTTATAAGCATCACTGAAATTCTAAAATCTATCTATCTTAAAATATTTTAAAAAAATCCAAAAAAAGAGAAAAAATATATAAAAACATATTTATAAATCAGTTATTAGTGACTTTGTAACAAATTATTTTGTTTTTAGGAATTTGACTAGAAAACTCACATTGAGCTGGGTACCAAGGCCGACTTATTCGGTGAAGTTCAAGTCAACTTGGCTGAGTTTTGAAGTGGCAACATATGTACTCTAGAGTCTAGATCATGTTTTATTCAAGCAATGAAATCATTAAAAGTTTGCCCTTAAATCTTAGGGTTCAATTTAATCCTCCAATAATTGTTTTTGAGTTTCTTCGGACCTTATTAGAACGAAGGTGGCTACAAAGTTGGTTATAAAATGGAAAGCCCAAGAGAGAAAAATCAAACCAAACGCACCCAATGTCCCTAAAAACTGCAGATTTACAGATTTAAGAACCTGAAAAATATGTAAATCTTTTTTGGTTTGTTGTTCATGATTACCAAAAAACAAGAATAAAACACTAGATGTAAACATACTTTCCATGATCCAACAATAAAAGAAAACGGCTTCTTGTTCTGACCTATGAAGGCGTAGACCGACCTTCACTTCTTTTCTCCTCCAAGCTTGATGGGAAGCTTCATTATGGAGAATGAAGCTTATATCCTTTATCCTAACTTATCGGTAGTTATCTTTAAGAGAGAGTAGGGGAGATGATTATCAATAATCTTTATCTTAATATTGGATGATCGACTCACTTAAACTGTAAATAATTTTATCCTTATATAATTATCGTTAGAGCATAAGTTGGGGATATTTTGTAACATTCTTCAACTTGGGCAGACAATAATTATAATAAACATACATCCTCAATTTAAGCAAATGTAAAATACTCTCACAAAATCAAGACTTTGACAAGTGAAACTACTAATACCAAATCATGAAGGCTAATTATATACTATAAGTGACACATTGTCATTCTATGGTTATAGTATTAGCACCAACACTCTCTATAATTCCTAACATTTAACATTTATGGTGGACAAAAACTTTATGATATGGTAAAATCCATATCACACCTAAAAATGATCCAAAACTTTATATCTTGATATCCTTATGAGTAATGATCCTATGAAACCCTCCCACACCCATGACCCCAAAGGATCACCATTAAATTTGATACAGATCTCTAGAAAAGTTATCACATAGGTGTGGGACTTGACTTTTTTAGAGATCTGTGTCAAATTTCATGGTGATCCTTTGAAGTCCTACACACATGGGTGTGAGAGGATCTCATAGGATCATTACTCTATCCTTATATATACACATAAAGTAGGAACTTTGATATATCCAATATGCATAAATCAAACTGAATATATGCTAGCAACATAACTCCCATTGACCAAATGCATCCCACATGTAAGTTAAATCCATAAAAGCAACATTTTCTACACACCATTTGAGACTCAAACCCTTGGTTAAGGTAACAACAATCATCAGTTTTGTATTGATGTGCTCAATGGACAAGTTCCCTTACCTTCTCCCTTACAACAAGATATTTAATTTCCATATGTTTAAATAAGTCCAAGCTCTTGTTGTTTTAAGAGAAGAAAACTGCAGTGGAATCATCATAGAAAAATTTGTGGCTTGGAAATAAAATCTACAACCCGAAGCCTCAAGATAAAATTCTGCAACTACAAAGCTTGCTTGGTAGCCTTATAACAAGCTGCAAATTTTGCTTTTGTAATCGACGAGTCTACATGGAACGGTTCCACCAGCCATCGTGAAGATATAACCTGGTGTCGACTTCCTATCTTGTTAGATGCCTCGATCTCATCCTCAGGGATGACCTAGTGGCATATGTCTCGGATTTCAATGAGAACCCATGACTTTAGATCGATCTCTCGGGAACCTTGTTAAGAAACAAGGGCTGGTACACCAACCGATGATAGAGGAATTTGATGTGAGGGGGGACACACCTCACCTGGGTCTGTGACTCACTCAGGCTAACTAGCACGAGCACCCTGTTAAATCACAGCAGAAAGCTCCCCAGTCCTACAACTGGTTGGAAATCACCTCCCTTGACTTGTACTCTCTTGTTTCTGTAATCACACACACACGGTTAATTTACCAGACAAGTGGGCCAAGGGACCCTACCTTGCCTTTGGGCAAATGCACACGAGCGTGCGCATTCAAAAGAAGAAGGAAAGAATAAGATGATAGAGAGTGGGGTGATTGAGAGAAAAAACAAAAGGAAGAAATAGAATGGGGAAGAGAAGAGAGATAAGTTTGATCGAATGGCTAGACTAACATAGTGGCTAGACCAGTACAGTGATTGATTTTGCGTGGTAGCAAGACGGACATGGTAACTCAGACCGGCACGACGGCTTAACTACTCAATGACATAACCAACACCGACCAGCCTGGCACGATGGCTAGTCTGACGTGGCAGCAAGACCGACATGATAACTCAGACCGGCACGACTGCTAAACTGCTCGATGACGAGACTACCATGACAGTGCTAGACTTAGCATATCCCTTGGTCAGACGAGAGAGGAAGAAGAAAGAAGAAAGAGAAAAAAAAGAGGGAGAAAAGAGAAGAGAGGAAGGAGTAAGAGAAGAATAGTGAGAGAGGAGAAGGAAGACAAGCAGAGAAAGAAGGAGAGAGTGGAGAAGAGAGATAGAAGAAGAGAGAAGGAGAAGAGAAGAGAGAGAGGAGAGAAAAGAAAGAAGAGGGAGAGTGGAGAAGACAAAAAGAGAGAAAAAGAAAAGAGATTAAGAGAAACGACTCAAGAGAGATTAAGAGAGAAAACAAAAGAGAGAGAAGAAGTAAAGAGGAGAGAGAGAAGACGAAGAGAAGAGAAGGGAGGAGAAGAAAAAGAAGAAGAGAAGAAGAGAAGAGAAGAGAATAGCGAAGAAGAAGAAGAGAAGAGAAGAGGAAAGTGATAAGAGAGGAGAGAAGAGAAGAGAAATGAGAGTGGAGATAAGAGAGGAGAGAAGAGGAGAAAAGAAGAGAAATGAGAGTGGAGATAAGAGAAGAGAGACGAGAAAGAAGATAAGAGAAGAAAAGAAAGAGAGAAGAAGAAGAGAAGAGAGGAGAGATAAAAGAGGAAAGATAGGAGAGAGGGGAGAGAACAGAAAGTATGAGAGATAAGGAGAAGAGCAGGGGGAGAGGAGAGAGAGATGAGGAAGAAAGAAGAAGATGAGAAGAGAAAGAAAAGAGAGAAGAAAATTAGGGGAGAGATGGGAGATATATCATGGACGGCGATGGTCATTGTCGTTCATGAAGGGAGGGAGAGAAAGAAGGTAACATGGACCGCAATAGGCTCTGTCGTCCATGGCATAAAGAGAAAGAGGAAAGGAAAGAAAAAATATGGAAGGCGATGGGTTCCACTCTCCATGGGAGGAGAGACGAAGAGGGAAGGGGAGAAGAAACATGGACGACGATGGACTTCGCCATCCATGGGAGGAGAGAGGAAGAGGGAAGGGAAGAATAAACATGGACGACGATGGGTTCCACCGTCCATGACAGGAGAGAGAGAATAAGAGCGAACATGAACGACGATGGGTTCCGCCATCCATGATAAAAGAGAAAGAGACAGAAGAGAGAAAAGAAGGGACACGCTCGGCTATAGGCATCGCCGTGCGTGTCAGAAGGGACTCAGACACAACCTGGCCTGCCACTTGGGAAAGGGCCCAACTCTGTGCCTTTGCCAAAGGATAAGAGAGGAAATGTCATGCGCAGCGATGAGCATCGCAGTACAGAACATGAGGAAGGAGGAACTTAGACAAAGGCCCGGCCCGCCACTCGGGTTAGGACCCAGCTCACTGAGTTCATTCCAGGAGGTCAGAAGAGAAAGAGAATGTCATGCTCGGTGATGGGTACCGCAGTGCATGACTGGGGAGAAGAGAGAAAAGAAAGAATAGAGAGAGAAAGAATAAGAGAGAGTGAAGAAAAAGGAAAGAAGGAAGAGAGAGGGAGAGAGACAGGAAGAAGGAAAGAGAAGGATTAGGAAAGAAGAGACAGATAGGAAGGAAGGATTAGGAAAGAGAGTAGAGAGAGAAAAAAGGAGAGAAGGAAAGAGGAAAAAGAAGAAAATAAAGTAGAGAGAGAAGTTTAAAAAAGAGAGAGAGAAGATTAGGAAAGGGAGAGAAGGAGACAAGAAAGAATAGGAGAGAGAAAAGGAAAGGAGAAGAGAAAAGATTAGGAAAGAGAGAAACATGCACGGTGGTACTTACTGTTGTACATGTTGAGAGAGAGAAAGAGAGAAGAAAAGACAGAGACAGAGGGGAAGAGAGCGAAAGAAAGAAGAAGAGAGAGAAAGAGAGGAAAAGAAGCATGCACGGTGCTTCTCACTGCCGTGCATGTTGAGAGAGGTATGATAGGGAAAAATGGCAGAAGAGAGAGATAGAGAGAAGAAGAAGAGGTGATAGAAAGAGATAAGAAAAGAAGAGAGAGAGAGAAGAAGAAGAGAAAGAGAGAAGAGAGAGAAAGAAAGGAGAGAGAAAGAAAGAGGAGAGAGAAAGAAAGAAGATGATAGAGTAGAGAGGAGGAGAGAGAAAATTACCTAGGGGTACCGAGCTTTCTTCTCTCTCCTCTCTCTCTCCAAGATGTGCCCACAATCTCAATGTAAAATCTAAATTTTATTCATCCAGTTGAATGTTTTTTTTACAATTAGACATAACATGTATTTATAGAGTTGGGCCCAAAACATGAGTGGATGCCTAAAACTTATTCAAATTACTAAAAAAATAAAATTTATTTGTATTAAAATAAAATCCAAAAATTGGTGCAAAATTTTAGTTTTGCCCCTGCCCAACAATACATGAAATTCCAAAATAGTCCTTGCTGCAATCATGGAACGTGTTCGATTTTGTTAGGATGATTTTTGCTCCGGCGCCCACATGACCAAAAGATTATTACTTTCTCATCGTGCTCGGTATGACGTTCAATTTGATACTACCTTTGAGCCACGGATCTTGTTTTCAGGCCACGATCATACGACTTGAAATTTATACGAAACTTGAAAAATTTCGATCGATAGTGCACTCGTTTCTTAATGTATTTCCTTGGTTTCTTTGTTGAATTTCACTGAGCATGCCGTTACAATCGATTTGCAATACATGCAGCTCAATTTCGTGCCCGAACGAAGACTTTACAATTTTAGGTTTTGGCCGAAATTTGAATTCCAGCAACCAGAATTTTGCAGCAACTTTAACATCGTTGTATGCTAAATCTAACTGTTCATCACCCATGGTGTTCAGATCAGACATAGCCTTGAACCTTACGCATGCAATACAACTGGTTTCGTATCAATCAGGTGTGCGAGCGTAGTGATATGGTCATTTGAGTGAGAAGCGCCACTGCGGATTTTTTGCAACTCTTGTTCTCGAATCGTCATTTTTTCTCTAGCTTTCCTCCCTGCTCGGACATCGTCACAGGACATGCCACATATTAAAACTCTTGTCTTGAAAAGACGAACATGCTCGTAAAATTTGAGCGTGACCCGACTCGTAACGAGGGAGATATGAGTCCCAAAAGTTATTGGTCGTGATTGTGAAAACCAATTCTCTTTAATAGAGACTGGTGCAGGGAGGGCGAACGGGAATAGCGTGCGGCGTGCCCCTCTTCAATCTTTCACTCATAACTTCGTTCTGGAGTGTTTGTTTAAGCTAAAACTTGACCCCTGGTGGTTTTTTACTGTGCCGAATCCAATAGCAATGGTTCCACAGCCATTTGATGTTCTAAAAATAGGGTTCCAGTTACAGGGTCAGTTTTAGGGTGCTAGAGGCTAATTTTTCTGAAACTGTTTCTTTGTCTGCACTGCTTTAGACAAGTCGGATTGCGACGAAACTTGGTAGGTGGCCTTTTGGAGTCCTTAGAAAGATCCTCACCCATTCTGGGGCAATTATGAGATTGTCGAAAATTCCACTGTAAATCAGGGTTTTATTGACTTCTCTTTTATTCAGCATCGAGGACCGAAGGTGCTGAAAAATATCTTTAAACACTATCATCTAGATAGTCCTATCATAAGATAGTCAAATCGAGATAGTCAAATGCCTTTAAACACTATCTTTAAACACTATCATAAGATTTTATAGCCCTTTAAACTTATTTCTGCAGAGCATTCCTATAGATGCAAATGTCTTAAACTAGGCTTCCTACTAGTCCATAACTTCAAAATAGCTTCTCTAGTATAGCATTTTTTTACTAAGAACATGATTCACTATATAAACAACAGTCTTCAAGGCTCCACATATATAAACATGCAAATTTGAGTTACAAACTATTCTCCTTACTTGGCTATTCTCTATGGCCTTTCTTTTGGGAAGTGTCTTAGCCTTCTATGCCACAACATAAAATATTCTCATTCACATTTTCATGTTTCACATTACACACATGAAGGGATAAAAGAGATTCAACAAAAATAAAATCCAAATTCAATTTATAGATACCATCACATAATTTTTCAGAACCCACGATACACTTATTATGAAATAAGAAGAAATTTTATAGCCAAAATTAGATTAAAATCATAAATATCTAATTTTCACACTAATATGAGATTAAGTCCAACAATTGGCACATAAAGAGTATCTTTCAAGTCAACTACAAAACTACCATCTAAAGTTAACCTAACTAGTCCTATTGCCTTTATTTCTTCTTCAACTCCATTTGCCATCACAAGCCTCCATTTTCCATCATTGAGTCTTTGATTGTTGATGGATACTTTTATGTTTCAACCACTTCTTTGAGGCAATCTTTCTTCAAATGCCCTTCTTCCTGCAAAAAAAGCACGTTATTTCTTTCCGGTTATTTTGTTTATGAATCTAATGAGTAGTCCCCTTTAATTGATAATTTGCATGGGTTCCATAATTTTTATTTTGTCATGCTTTAAAAGTTCATTTTTTGCTTGAGCTAGTCTTGACTAAATGGGCAACTTCTAGCTTAGTTTTTATTTAATTTTTCTTCATCTTGAACATACATAATTTGAACCTCTTTCAAATTCCACTTTTCTTTCTGAGTGTTATACTGCATAGGCAAAGAGTGGAGAATGAATTGCCCTAGAAAACCCTCTGAGATATCCATATCCATAGACTTCAACTGATTTGTAATAGCAAACATTGCATAATATGATCCCTAAGAGAGCTGTGATCATAATACCTCATGGTCAGTAACTGTCATAAGGATGTTTGCCAGGACTTTAATGGGACTTAAAAATTGTTCATGTACCTTGCTCATGAAACTCTCAATATTATTCTCATCAGGAATAGCACCACATTTAGTCTTAACTAGAGACCTCTTCATAATCATGCGGCTCATCTTGTTAAACCTTTCGTATTTCTCATATTTAGCTTTCTGTTCAGTAGTGCTCTCATTGTTAGGTCTGGAAGGTTCATCTTCAAGCAAGGCTAAATCAAGATCCAAAATTCCTAAAGTGATCTCAATGTTTAGCTTTCAATTCGAGAAGTTAGATCCGTTCGGAGTTTCAATTCATGCTAAGTATCAAATAAATGCAGAGGGATTTAGAGCTTCCGTGATTTAGAACAATTAAGCTCACAAAACTGTATTTACCCATAAAACTGAGTAATTAACATTTCATTAATTTAAAATTTAGTACCTTTAGTAAACCGATGCATCGTCACAACCCCTCCTTTGGAACGATATTATAACACACAAACAGTCTATTGTTAGTGAACAATCAATCCTTATGTCCATCATATGGCTTGATCACAAACATTATAGATAACGAAGGCGTTACTCTTTTGGGTTTAATGTCATCTAAGTCTACAGTGCTCATACCAACTACCCTATTCTGCCAAGTCGTACATATAAAAAATCACCTTCGGGTTTGATTTTTATATGTAACTGCTCAACGCCAATTTCTGGGCTCCCTGATCATGCAATCCTTTTTTATTATCAAAATAAATCAAAACAAAAATTATTATTGAGAATCATCAAATATTTTAATACCATCCAAGTTCTCGTGACTGCACCATTTTAGCGGTTACACAATCATTCCAACTTGTTTGGTTTAAAATAAGGATCACCCACTCTTAATTGACTAAACCAATTTAACCTTTCTTTCTATTATTTATTTATTTACTATAGGCAAATTTTAGTATGCTAAAAGATAAGAGATTGCACAGTAAACAATAACATAAATAAATTTGCAATCCGTTTTAAAATGAAAATTCACGCTTTTCTAAATATTAAGACACCGCATAAGGCACCTTATATCATTGCCATCCAAATACTAATTGATATCTTATAACTGAGGAAACCATTAAAGAAAAACATATTTTACACATGAATCCTTTAAAAGTCCAAATACTAATTGATATCTTATAACTGAGGAAACCATTAAAGAAAAACATATTTTACACATGAATCCTTTAAAAGGAAAAACCCAAGATAGAGTTAAAAGAGACCAAAAGGCTAATACCGAAAAGAAATATTAACACTTCAACACAATTGCTAGAAGCATAAACCAACCTATTTCAAGAGGAGATGCTATCATCGCATGTTCTCAACCAAGTGCTACTGATTTCGCAGCAACAATGCAATACCATAACTAAGGTGCACAACCAAATATTTATGCTCATAACAAGCACTACGTGCGCAATTGGAAACACACGAATAAAACATGTACAAACCAAATATCAACGCACATATGCACAACAAATCTAAAGAGAGAAACTTTCTTTTTAATAAAAAAAATAGCAGTATATAAAAAAAACTTATTATAAATCCGCAGTTAGGCTCGATGGATTTATGATTTCAGTTCAATCCCCATCTTCTAGCCACTCAATGACAAGGTCAACTTCCATGTATAAGTTACGGATATCATCTCGATAACAATAAAACAAAATTTGATTTCGATGAACTTTCTTTCAAAATTACCTGCTCTCATAATCCATAACGCAACATAGTAAACATCAGGAGACCATTTGCTAATCTTTATTGCTGCGAAATCAATATGGCGATTGAATGGAAAACCAAGTTATAAGAGAGAGGGATACGATTGCTAATCCATATGGTAGTGCAAAGCCACATGGTGGTGCAAATCAAAGCAAGTCCCATACACTGGCAAAATATATATATATATATATATATATAAACGTCAAGAGCAGATTTCAATATGTTTAAACCGCATAAGAAGTGAACTCATCCTAAATTATAGGAGCAGAAACTAGAAAACGAACGAGCATTCCAGGGATCGGACTTTTTCACACTCGTACATATTCCACAGATGTATTCTCTCGAATAAGCATCACAACTGGATGCTACTAATGAAAACTTAATGTTTTCGGTATTCATGAACAAGCAAACCATAGCTCTGATAACACATATAAAAATAAACTACAGATTTACATATTTAAGAACCTAAAAAACATGTAAATCTTTTTTGGATCGTTGTTCATGATTACTAAAAAACAAAAATAAATAGTAGATGTAAACAAACCTTCCATGATCCAATAATAAAATAAAACCGCTTATTGTTCTGATCTTTGAAGGGGTGGATCGGCCCTCACCTCTTTTCCCCTCCAAAATTAATGAGAAGCTTATGTATGGAGAATGAGCAAGAACTTAGACCGTCACCTTATATCCTTTCTTTATTATGTTTTTTTTCTTTATCCTAATCCATCATAGGTAGTTAAGAGTAGGGGAGTCACTTAAATTGTAGATAATTTTTCTTTTATATAATTATCGTTAGATCATAAATTGAAGGTATTTTCTACCATTAGGGCCATTAGGTGAAGATGAATTTCAAGGCTCAAAACTACTTTGAAGATTTAGATTGCCTCGTTATTTGAAAACCAGCATTGGGTATTAACTCTGGATTGGTTCGGGAGTCTCGCTCGGAGTCTGCTCGTTGATTCCAGGCAATTTCCCCTATATGAAGAAAAAAAAGGCCCCAAAAAATCTGAAAGGTCTTTTATGGATGTAAAAAATCATGGAATTAGCTGTGGGGCTCGAATTCGGGGATGAAGCAACCTAGAATGAGAACTGAATTTAAAGAAATCTGGTTCAAATTAACAAAATTCCCCAAAAAAGGGAAAAGTATCAGACAATCCTAGGACTTGCCCAAGTTCGGCAACGTAACAACGAAAAAGTTTATATAAGAATGCAACCTTTTTTTTTTTTTTTACCAATGTTCAAAATTTTATTGATAAACTAAAAGGAAATTACATCAGGAGCTATAGAGAGAGAAATAAGCCCAATCCCCCTTTGCCAAAGCATTAGCAACCCCATTAGCCTCTCTATAAACATGAGAGAAAGTAACAGTCAAGGTTGTTGTAATATCCATAATCTGCAACCATAAAGATCGAAGTTCCCATGAAATAGACTACTCTTTTTTACACCATCTAATAACGTTTAAAGAATTGCCTTCAAGTAAGCAGGTTGTCCCCAAGTTATGGTCTATAAAAATGAGCACACCTCTAAGAACAACACTCATCTCATCGAAATTTACAGTAGCAACACCAATCGGTCCTGTATAGGATAGCACAATATTCCCATAGCAATTACGGATTACACCCCCAATACCCGCCAGACCTACCATCAAAATTAATCTTAAGGCAGCCTAAGGGTGGAGCTAACCACAAAGCCTCTGGTCGATGCCTCCTAACCCCAAGAGAAAATAGATTGGAAAGATTGACCATCACATCCATTTTTGTGATGCCCCAGTCCTCCTTGGTCACATAAATACAGAACCATATCGACTGCTTAATTAAACGTATCACTTTTTGTTGGGCAAAGTCACACCTTCAAAGGTTCTTCTATTCCTCTCCTTCCACACTTCCCACATCACCATACTTATGGCTATCTTCCAAATTATTCTCCCAGTTTTGGGCAAAAAAAGAAGAACAAACTGAGTAGTTGTCCCTGAAACCCTCTACGGCAAAACCAAAAAAATCCCAACCAATCTGAAAAGCCAATGCCAAATCCCTAAAGTAAAATGACAATGCATCAAGAGTTGTGTTTACAAAGTAAACAAATATTAGGCAAAATTTTTCCCCTCTTCATAAGATTGTCTATGGTTAAGATCTTATGTTGTGCCGCCAACCAAATAAAGATTTGTACTATATAAGGATGCAACCTTATGATGTAGAACTACGGATGTACCTCAAATGTCCCTTGAAAAAGGTAGTTTTAATGTTGAAAAACCCTTTGATTGATCATCTCGACATCGAGATGTATGACCATGAAAAATAAAAAGATTTTAAGTGTCAGAAATAGTGCATTTTACAACATATTATATTCACCGTCTATTTTCAAGATTTTCATATGTTTATAGATCTACTTGATTTTAATCATTTAATTTTATAATTAGATATAAAAATAGATTTGAGAGAATCCTAAGAACATTTTACATCAAAATTACATACCATCATAAAATTTGAAGGTGCACCATACCTCTACAGTTACGGATGCATACGTATGGCGTCTGCATCCATGTAACAAACCTCATACGAGAACTCGCCAGTTCACGCGTCCGTCTCGGGTCAGGTCTGGGTCCATTGCCAACCTAACAATTAGGTACTTCTATAGGAAGACAAAAAGTATTCACTAATTTGCAAAAATTGTTGGAATTTTTATTTATTTTTAAAGTACGCATCGCTAAATATCAGTTGCCAACCACTCAATCTGGGTAATTTCTTAGTAATCATCTCAATCCCCGAAATACCTGTTGGTTCATCTAATTTCCAAGGTAAAAAAAAAAAGTGTACACATGTTGTGTATAGTTCATAGTACGTAGGTCCACCACACGAACTATGACTAACGTTGGCCATCGTTGATTGATGTCCAGTAGTGTACCATTAGCATACACCTGTGGTGCACGTCACCCTTCCCCATGTCTACATGTGTGCAGTTCATGAACAACCTCCATGGGTGTTATTTATTTATTATTTATTTGGGTTTCTATGCAATTCTTTAATTAACAAGATCACGTGGTCATGCACGTCAGGAAGAATAAGAGACAACCAGATACTTTTGAATTAGGGCCCCTTTCAAATGACGAGCTGTTTCTTCCTTTTTGCTGTTCTTCTTTTTGATAAAAAAAATCAAAAAATAAATAAATAAATAATGTTAGAAGATTGAATCGTGTCGGTTTAACTTCTCTAAATTTTTCATTTATTTTATGTGAATGTTTCCTCGATTTCCAAATTATTATTATTTTATTATTAATCTTTTGGCCTAGAGCCCATGTTCATGTACCCTGATTTTGGGGGTCAAAGTATACTATAATCTTCATGACTATTAGCTCCTGCTATCGACATATAAATTTCCCTAGTAGTGAGGATTTTATTCTACTCTCCCTTCATCTGCATGGTTCATCAAGTGACATTGTATTGTATATAGTAACACATTGTCTGGATCACCTATTTTCAACTATTCAAAAATTTGTGAGATCAATCAGTTTTGGAGCTTCAAATTCATGTTCAGAAATAAAACTAGAATTTTAAGCTATCATATGGGTATTCGACATTAGACATAGACTTTCCAGTGGGATTTTGAAGAGTAGCTTGAATTTTTACAATAAAATCCAGGTTTACACCAACCTCAACCTAAATATGTTCATTGGAACTATGTCAAAATACAACTAAATATTAATAATTAACATTTTACTTTTTGATTTTATTTTAAAATTCTCATCAAAATACACTCGATTTTGAGTTAGAATAGTAAAGAAAAAGTAAAATATTAATAGTTGAAAAATGAGGCGTATCTCGATAAATTTCTCTACATTCATTTTATATGAGCCAGACAAATGTTTTTCCTTGAGAAGGAATGTCATGGGAAACTACATTCTTCCTTCCACGGGAACGTGTGTTGGCATGTTGTGTGTTGAAAAAAATAAGACCACCACCACGTGAAATCAAGAAATTAAATCTCTAATCTCTTTTATTGAACGTAATTAAATCTCTAATCTCAATAATAATATTGGTATGTATATGAGTGATCCAAAAAGATGCAGTCTGGATGTAGACCAGGAGAACCGGTCTGACTCTGGCCAAGTATTAAAACCGGTCTCCAGGTCCCCCCTCTAAACCCCCTCTTATTTTTAAAATTTTTAATACTCTTTTTTAGTTTTTTAGCTGTATTATAGTTTCTAAAGCTGCTATAACATTCATTTTGTTTAATATTTTATTTTAAATATTTCTCTCACTTGTTGATATAGCCGATCAAGACCAGGATCAATGGGAGGCTGTCAAGGCCACCAATCTGATTTTTCAGCCAATATTACAAAGTTACGCCCTTACAACATTTTTACCAAACAATATGGTAAATGCTACACGAATCCTAGTAATTTTAGGGTGTATTATATTTATGAGAAATTATCAAAAAAATATACCTTAATTTTTGGATTAATGCAAATAAACCTCAAACTTTCCAAAACCACTCCATACCTCTTTTTTTCACTTTTTGTAATCTTTTGACCAAAATAGCTTTTACGGTAATCTTAGGACCATGAAGACATTACAGTAGACTCACTATCGTGATGGTCATGGACAGTTTAATGTTTTGAAGCATCATGTCACTTAAACCATCATTAAAAGGCATCACGACACTTAAAAAACCATGATTGTAATCCATGATTGAATTTTTTGAAAATTTGTGATTTTTTTTTGTAATCCATGATAGAATTTTTTGAAAAATTGTGATTTTTTCTTTTTAATCCATGATCAATTTTTTTTTTGTAATCCATGATAGAATTTTTTGAAAATTTGTGATTTTTTTTTTTTAATCCATTATCGATTTTTGTGAAAATTTGTTTTTTTTTTTTTTTAATCCATATTATTCAAAGAGAAAATAAGAGAGATGATGATTCTGAGGCCACCCTTTCCCGGCCATATTATTCACATATCGAGTCCCAACAGCAACAGTGTAGGGATGAGCACGTGAGCATGAAAGATGGACAATCTTCGGGGATTTTAGATTGGGAACACAACAAAACACTAACACTCATAGATTTGGGAATAGTCAGACGCCTGCTAATATCGATGATTCGTTTTTAGATCGAGTCAATGAATTGTTAAACAAATTCAATCAATGGCACCAGCGTGACCAAGAAGAACAATAACGTCGTCTATCATTTTATTTTTAGATCATATGTTACTAATTTTATGCTTTATTGTAGTCCATGTATGTTGATATACTTATTCCATGATAATTCTATGTTTGTCCTTTTGTGTGATGTAAATTAAATGCTGAATGGCGGTTCATGCAGGGAAAGAACATATCAATATTCGCATATTTATTCAAAAACATGAAAATTCTTAATGGAGTACCCTCATTTCTTATTGAATTCCTAAAAAACAATATATATAATGAATTTTAATAATTTTTTCGGATTTTTTTTAAGCTTTATTCTGACCGATTCACCCGATTCTCGATTTGGATCGACGATCCGGATCGGTTTTTTGGAAGCCTGATCCGGGTCACCGATCCGTTTTTTAAACCATTGGTTTCAACATAATAAATCATTGGAATAATAAGATTGGAATAACATGTTTTTATTGTGATAAACCTTATTTTTATTTATTTTTTATAGAAGTCTTTCAAATGTCTATCTATATAATTTCAAACAAACAATAAATTTATGATACCAAATTAAAAATGTTGGGAAGAAGTTTGATTAGTAAACTAGAAGGTTTGTTAATTGGAGTAAAAAAAATTTGAGGTATTGGAGGAAACATATCTTATTTCAATTGAGCTTTTTATCAGGATTATGTTGGATGAAATTTTTTATTATAATTGTGTTGTATAATATATGTTAAGGAGAATGGATAGGCTAAGGAGAGAGGGAGAAGAAAAAGTGTGGCTTAAAATAATAAAAAAAAAAAAAAAAAGAAAGACAAAATCTAGAGAAAAGGGCTAAAAAAAAGAAAAAAAAAGTACATATAAGAATAATGTACTTAAAGGGAGAGAGCAGGGTTCAAGAGATAGGGGACGGGTTTAAAGAGGGAGGAAGCACCTATACAAAACAAGTAGCGGGTTGGCATTTTATTAAGTTGGGATAGGGCAGAGAGACGCGCATGAAAGATTTTTAAAGATTACCGTCAAGTGCGTAATAGATTTTTCACCTTTCACCACTAGCGTAATAGATTTTTCACTTTCACTACTAGCGCAATAGATTTTTCACTTTCACCATGCTATTGTATTTGATGATTTTTGAGAAAATATCAGATAATCTCTTTCTATTTTTTTATTATAAGGTGTACCTAAACAATGAAAATGTCATATTTCTTTGTAATTGATTATCATGTAATAGATTTCTAGGTACCCAAAGAGAGCTAAAGGTGTGTAGATATAGGTGAAGAGGGACATTCACCCATTTATGATTAATCTATACGGTCCATTTTCTAATGGTGGATCCCTCTCTGTGTATGATGTATGATATGATAGTGTACGCTTTCCTCACCTTAACAAGGAAACATAGAAAACGGAAATCATCAAATTCTGAAAGAGGAGCATTAATTTGTTATATTTATTGGCACTTGAGGACACAGATGAAGCAAGGAAAAAGATTTTCTGGACTCACGGGTCCAAATTGTTTTATTGTATCCAGGTCAAACACCTAGTTGGAGAAGTTGATGGACCACGAAAGAAATAACATTTGTTTCGCTGTGACATCAATTTATAAAAATAATCTGGGGATCTATAAATGCCTCGAATCAAAATCTCTTCGAAGATTGAATTGGACCAGTCATTTATTTTGGAGTTTTGTGCTCATAAATATTTTTTATGAAAATTTTATTTTATTCTTGGAATCATTTATTTAGGAGTTTTGTGCTCATAAATGTTTTTTATGAAAATTTAATTTTATTCTTGGAGTTTATGTTTCGTAAAAACTTGATAGAATTTGAAAAGTTTCAAATGCCGGAAAAATTTTACACAGATTTTATTTGTAGAAGTAAGGTTGCAGTTCTTTTGATGTCCATTTTAGTTGGATAGTACACATTTATAAATTTTGATATTACTTTTAAAACATGCCAAATTTATACTATCTAATTGTAATAAATGGTGCAGAATACTACAACTTTACTTCTACAAAGAAAGTAAATTGTACCCCAATACCTAAAACCCCATAAGATTTGGGGCCTCCCGAATGTCTAATTGGGACTTGCAATTACAACACTATGAGTAAACTGAATTTTACAATTAACCCAGTTATAGTAATCGAATCAATTTGATAAATGCTTAGAGGTCCCATTTTAAGAAGTTGGTGGAGAGCTCTGACTTCTAGTCATGTCAATAAGTGTTTTAAAACCCGAACCGTCCTGGTCGATTGGTGTTGGGAAATGCAAAATTGATGATCCAAACAAAAAATTTCAAAATAAAAAAAATATAACATGGAAAAAATAAGAAAAAATTTGCATGAACCCATGGGGAATATGTTTGATTATTTGAAAATTAAATCATCGAAAAAACATGTTAAGCATGAGGATTTGTGCTAAATAGAGAGCTTCGGGATTCTTGATTTCTAGAGGGAATCAGTCCGATCACTCTCTGATCCGGATCTAAATCCGTGATTCTTGATTCAGATAGGTGATTTTAAACATTGGTGTCTCTAAAATGACCTTACTTGATATGATCTCTACCACCTTCAAAGAGGTAAGCAAAGCAAGAAGAGTAGACGGCTTCTTAATTAAAAAGGGGAGATGGAATTTCACATAATACTAAGCATGTTATTGTGAAATTTCTTGACAAATATTAAAAAGTGTGTGTTACACAATTTACGATCCAACTCTCATAATGTTATCATTGACAAGAAATGGCAAATTAGGAAGGACGGTAGAGTCTAGAGAAACCAATTATAGGCTTTTTAATTGGTATTTGAGGATTTTTTAGTTACACTTATTATCATTAATAATTTATTGTTTCAATAAAATTAATTCTGATAATATACAATCTATTGTTTAGTAATGCCATCATAAAATTCTCTGAGGTAAACTTTTACTTAGTTTTATATTTAAATTTAAAAAAAGTATACAAGGAGATCATTTACTTTTATACATGAAAATTACAATCACTCTTATTATTAGATATAAATCGGGTGGTTGTAAGCATGTCATTGACTGGTCTCAAAGTTAAAAAGAATAAAAATAAATTACATTTCGTGAAACACCAAACCATCCAATTTGAAATCTAATGGCTATGACTGATTGTGACCTTTTGTGCAATAATGATAAATGGTCTTATAGTATACAATCCCTTAAATTTATCTTCTTCTTTTTTTAAGTTGTTTTTACTTACTCATAGTAATAGCCAAAATTGCTAAAATTACTAAAAAGCTATAAATTAAATAACATTATATATAAAATTCCATTAGTTGGGCAAAATAATTTGTACATTAACCTATGCTAGATTGCTTATGATTATATTTGAAGATATATAGGGGTAAGTTGCATTTGTGAAAACCATTGTTTTCTTACCCAAAAAATGAAAAAGGAAAATTGTCAGCGCAGTCCCATCAAAATAAGTAAAGCCTCATCTCAAAACTCACTAAAAATTATTATTGTAGCATTGGAAAACCTTCAAATCGATCATCTCGGCCTTGACCATTATGGTTGTGAAAAGAAATTAGGATTTCGAATCTTAAAAATAGTATACATTGTAGGATGCTATCTAGGCCGTCTATTTTATTTTAAAAATAAGTTTTCATGGATCCACAAGATGTGTTTATTTTTTAGAATTCAAATTTAATTGATTTTAGAGCCATGATTGAGATTTTTTTTGGCCCAAAGTTCTTTCCAAACAAATATTTGATGTGAAGTTTTACTTTGTTTTCATAAAGCCTAAGCATTATAGAAACTACGTAGAAAGAGAAACCATCGTTTGAAATAGTATCCTAAAAGTTCACGTCTTCGAATTCCCCTCAAGAATTCCAAAAAGCCAAAGTCACAAATGCTTTTGTTACAAGCATCACTTCGCTGCTCATTAGAAAGTGCTCAAAAGAAAAAAAAACACCACAAAAAAACAACATTTTTGATGTACTATAAAAGTAGATGAAGTGAGTGATTTAAAATCCCTATTTCGAAAATGCAAATATCGATCTGAACTAGAAATCAGCCGGCAACAACCCGATTCTTGTCAAAACTAGGAATTGAATAGACAATCCAATTCCTCGTCCAACTCGAATAGATTTTCCTAGGTCCATTAAGGAACGGGGTGAGTCTATCAGGAACCATGCAATCTGGTTCCCACCTATTATATATATTTAGAATTTTTAATTTTTCAATTTTTTTATCTTAATGGATAGATTCTCGAAAATTGGTCTAATTTGCCGATCTGAACCAAGTCAGGTTCACCCGGGCAGCACGTTGTTTCAAATAGTAACTAAAACTATTTATAGCCGACAAACTATTTATAATTTGAGAAATGATCCTATAGACCCTTCCCACCCATATGTGTAAGACTTCAAAGGATCACCTTTAAACTTGGTACGGATCTCTAAAAAACTCAAGTTCTACACCCATATGATAACTTTTCTAAGGATCCATACCAAATTTAATGGTGATCCTTTAGGGTCCTACACACAGGTGGAGGAGGGTCCTATAGGATCATTATTCTTATAATTTATAGTTATCAATAGTATTTTTGTGTAGGACACAGTTTCTGGTTTCTATGTGGCCAGCACGGATATTGTAGAAATACGGGCTTGGCAATAAATATAATTTGATCCTAAATTTTAGAGAAAATATAATCTTTAACATGGGGATCATGAATATAATAATAATAATAATTGAAAACTATAAATAATAATTATATTAAAAAACATTTAAATTATTAGTTACAATTGTTTTTAAATGGACTACCTATTTGCATCCATCTTTTATATGGATGCTTTATACCTTTGGACCACAAAGTGTAGAAATGTGGTCTAGCCCGCATAAAACAATTTTCCTTTTATGTATGAGTAAATATATATAGAAAATTGTTTCATGTGGGCTAGATCGCATTTCTACATATGCGGTTTAGAAAGTATAAGGCATCCATCTTAAAGATGCAAGCAGGTGATCCATCTAAAACAATGGAAATTAACCGTCCAAATGTTTTATTACTAGAATTATTATTTTTAGTTTTTGAAATTTATTTATTTTTTCATATTCATGAGCTCCATGTTAAATATTAAATGTCCTTAAAAATTAAGCCTTATAATCCGTCCCAAAAATAGATTTATTAAGAGGCCCGCATTTCTACATATGTGAGCTTGGCTGCATAGAAATCGAGTCCAATACATATGGAAAATTGTTTCATGCGGGGCTGGACCGCATTTCTGCAATATGTGATCTAGAGGTATAAATCATTTATCTTAAAGATCGATGCAAAAAGGTGGTCCACTTAAAACTGCAATATGTGATCTAGAGGTATAAATCATTTATCTTAAAGATAGATGAAAAAAGGTGGTCCATTTAAAAACAAGTGTAACTAACGCTCCAAATGTTTTTTTAATAGAATTATTTTTTCAAAATTTCAAATTTTTTTTTTCATATTCATGAATTCCATGTTAAAGATTATATATTGTCTAAAACCTAAAATCAAATTATACTTAAAAATATATTTATTGCCAAGCAAACATTTCTACAATATGTGGGCTTGCCGCATATCCCATATATATTGTATTAACTACTAACAAAAGGATAATTTATATAAGAAGAGCTAAGTAAGAATAGAAAACATAAAGTGAAAAAGAGTGGGAATCCAAAGCTAACCGTCATGCACAAATGATAAAAAGTAAAAAAAAGGGCAAAAATAAGGAGGAAGACTGTTTGAAATTCAAATGGCGTGAGAGAGAGAGAAAGTGAATAGTGTGGGCCTGCATTGTCTCCTCAGGGAAAGAGTGAATTACATGAGTGGTGCTCTTCGCACTCATCGAGGTAGCACTGTTCCACACAGACGGGGGTAGAGAGAGAGAGAGAGTAGCTTGGGGTAGACAGAGAGAGAAAGTTGCAGGCAACGAGAGAGCTGTCTCCTAGCCCGCTCTTGTTTTAAACCACGACACACTATTTAAATTCCCATTAAAAGTGATGAATGATTCTCTCTCTCTCTCTCTCAATTTTTATTTTTTTAAGAAAAAAATGGATAAGCCTTTCCTCTTCTTTCTGCATGCCCAAGATCTTCCATCAATGTCACTTCAATCAAAGCACCCTTCCTTTTTTTTTCTGGCAAATTGCCTTTCACTCTTCCACTAAATACTACAGAAATATACGACAACAAGAAAAAGGAAATGATCAAAACAACACAAGAGATCAATTTGTTGAAAATTTTGGTATATTTTGATAAATTTCCCAGTAAAAATTGACATAAACAGTTCATAATGGCCATAAAAATCATCTTATGAAATAGGCGATTTAGTTTTATTCAAGCACAATGATAGTAAACTGGGAAAGGGGGTTAGGTCGTGGTGGCAACACCCCTACACCTTAGTCGTCATATTGTGGTTTCCATTCTCAAAATACACTACTTCACTAGTGTCTTAAAAAAAACCAACTTCTAAACTATTTGAAACAAAACGATAAATTACCCCAAAAAAAAAAAAAATGGTAAACCTTGCAACCATAAAATGCATATGCAAACGTGTGAATTTCAAAGTCTTTTCTAGCTTTTTGGAATTCAAATAAAGTGATAATTTTATTAAGGAAAAAGTTTATATAAATACGAGGCTCTAAACAATCTAATTAACGCGCACCTTAATAATTTCACTAGAAGAGGTTGTTTTGATGCCCAAAAATCCTCGAATTGATCATCTTGACCTCAAGATATATGGACAGGAGGAAATAATAGATTTCAAGTTTTGAAAATAGTGCATCTTATAGCACGTTTTTGGACCGTCAATTTTCAGAGTTTTCATAGATCGGCTCGATCTTCACTATTTTTGAAGCTTTAAATTTTATAATTAGAGATAAAAATAAATTTTAAAGCTATCACAAAAAAATTTAGCATTAAAACCACATTTTTTGATACTATTTGAAGGTGCGAGCCACGGCTCAGTACAAACCGCACCCTTTTATTAAACCCAAGGCCTTTTTATGTAAAACTAGAAAATGTAAGCCGCACCCTTGAAATGGACAAAAATTTGTATAATTCAAAAATAAGAGTACAAGGGTAAAATGGTCATATACTCCATTATTGTTCTCACGGATACTATCCCAGGTGAGCTGCACAGGAGTTTATTAACTATAAAAGACCAAAACTTGCGTAATAACTTTTTCGAACTTGACAGTTGAACGCCTCTCGATCTTTTTCTCTCTCTAAAATTCAAATCTTGTACCGTCTCTGGTTCCCACTCATCCCATATCTCTAAACCTGTTTTTTCCTTCGGATTTTGGGTACTTTCTCGCTCATTCAAATCTCTCTCTCTCATCCCTAGCTTCCGGTTATTGCCCCACCATGATTCCAGCCAACCCCTGCTTTTCCTCATAAGATTTCATCTCTCTATCTAAGTCTACTGGATCCTGCTCTCCCAAAAGGTCTCTCTCTCTCTCTCTCTCTCTCTCTCTAGTTCAAAACTCGAAGACCTTTTTCCTGTATATTTCTACTCTACTCCACCCATCATTTTCTTCTTGTACTTTCGAAACTCCACCATTTTCTCCCCTGGTTTTCACCCTGCCTACTTTCTCCACAGCTTTCGATTGCTTCCCCACCTACTATTTCTTCAAAATAACTGGGTATTTCTCTCTCTAGGATCTCATAACAACTGGGTTTTTCCCTCTCTGTGCTATATAAGCTGGAATGGCTCAGGTAGTCATGGTGTCCAAGCTATGTCCAGGCAGAGGAAACAGTGGGGAAGTTGGAAAAGAGAGAGGGGATCAGAGAGAGGATGAGAGTGCACAAATCTCTCTGCTTGCTCTTCTCTTGGACACTTTTAGGAGGTCTTTGGTGTCCTGCAGAGTGAGAGAAGAGGGGGAAAAGCCACAGAGACAGATGGAGATCGGCTGGCCGACGAATGTGCGGCATGTCGCGCATGTTACCTTCGATCGCTTCAATGGTTTCCTCGGCCTTCCAGTTGAGTTTGAGACCGAAGTACCTCGGAAGGTCCCAAGTGCTAGGTTGGTCTCTCTCTCTAGAACTTAAGAACCCTCTTTCTCTCACTGATAAATATGGGTTTTAGCACTCTTCTCTGCTCAACTACTCTTCTAAGTATGACCTTGGGATTGCAAAGTAGGATGTAGTCCTGTAGTGCTAGTAAATTGATCTCAAAGATCAACACTTTGTCACTAGTACTAAATAAAAGTAACAAAATAATTTGAGGCTACTTGGTTTTTCTTTTTTCTTTTTTGGCTCTTTTCCTATTTTCTCCCCTTATTGTTTATTCTGTTCTTTCCCTGGATTTTTTTTCCCTAATTTCTTCTCCTCGAAATGATTGAGGCTAGTTTGGTTTTTTTTTTCTATTGCTTTTCCCTGTTTTCTTCTTTTGCTGAAATATTCTTTTCTTTCTCTGTAACCTCTTTTAAGTGCATTTTTTGTGGGCTTGTGAGGCAAACGATATATATTACTGGAGAAGTAGCAAATATCAAAGACTAGAAAGGGATTCTTTATGTCCTTCAATTTATTATAAAAACGCAATGGGTGAATTTATTGCTGCAATTCTCTTACAGGAAAGAAGAAATTTTCACAAAATATATAAACTAGGATGTTCACACAAAATTCATACCAAATATATGCTTCTTTTTAAAAAAAATTTCTCTTGTTTAATTTGATCTGTTGGCAATGGAAAAGATGTAGCAATAGTTCATGAATAACGATTTGTCCATCTGACTACACAGAGGCTCTTTTCTATCAAATTCCAATAGAATCAATATTTTTTATATTTCCTTTTCCCTTCTTTTTAAATTTTCAATTGACTTACCTTATTGGGTTCAATAAAATATGCAGTGCCAGTGTGTTTGGGGTCTCAGCTGAATCAATGCAGTGCTCTTATGATTCAAAAGGAAATAGTGTGCCCACCATTCTCTTACTCCTTCAAGAACGCTTATATGCACAGGGAGCCCTCAAGGTGAATCCCTTTAGATTATTGCAACTAATAATTCTCGTCTGTTTTTCTTTTCCTGTTATCTGATAATTGAATATGGTTTTTGGCCTCACAGGCAGAGGGAATTTTTCGAATAAACCCTGAAAACGGTCAGGAAGAGCATCTGAGGGACCAGTTGAACAAGGGAATTGTTCCTCATGACACAGATGTTCACTGTTTAGCAGGTTTGATAAAGGTATGACCAATGCCTCTGGTTTAGTAAAAATTAGCTAATTTCTTAATTGGTTTTCTGGTTGGTAGCCTTGTTGTTGTCTATCAGTTTCCCTTTTAATGTCCTTTGTTGATTATCAGTTTAGATTGAGACACCAATCCGAGCGAGAAACCCATTTACCATTGATGGGTTCAGAGAGAGTAACATCTTCCCATAATTGGTTTGGAGTTAGAAACCCATATACCAGTATCATTTTTTTAGTGAAAAACATGTTTCCATTTTTAAGGCTTGAGTAAGACTATGAAATCACTAATTCCAACATCTTAATTGCAGGCTTGGTTTCGTGAGCTTCCCTCTGGTGTGCTTGATGGTCTCTCTCCCGAACAAGTTCTTCAATGCAACACAGAGGAGGAGTGTCTGGAATTGGTGAAGCTTCTCCTTCCCACACAGGCTGCGCTGCTGAATTGGGCAGTTAACCTCATGACTGATGTTGTTGAAGAAGAGGAATTCAATAAGATGAATGCAAGGAATATTGCCATGGTCTTTGCACCTAATATGACTCAGGTCTCTCTCTCTCTCTCTCTCTCTCTCTCTCTCTCTCTCTCTCTCTCTGACATGAGTGGGCAGGCTAGGTTCTGAACCTTGGATGCAAGTGCTCTTATCCTCATGTCCCCCCTCTCTCTCTCTCTCTCCTAATTTGATCTTTTAAATGTCTCAGATGGCTGACCCATTGACAGCATTGATGCATGCTGTTCAAGTCATGAACTTGCTCAAGACCTTGATTTTGAGATCTCTCAGAGCACGCCAAGAAACTGAAACAGGAGGTTACTCGCCATTTTTCTCTTCGCCAGATCAACATGCTCATGACGAAGATGAAAATGATGATGCTGATTTTGATGACGATTATGATGGGTTCGACAGTCAGCAAGAGTCAGTGGGCATGAGCTGTGAATTGAGGGCAAGCGATTATGATGAAGAGGAGGGGCACGACAGTCCTGAGTGTAGAGATGGGGGTGAAGATATTGAATGCTTCTTAAGGAGCCTCAATGAAAAGGAAGCCCATTTGAATGAACCTGACTTGTTGGGAAGAAAAATTGGAAGTGACTGTTCTATCAGTCCTAGCAGTGGATCAAGCAGCCGAGCATCAATGAGAATTGAAAAACCTTTAAAGTTGAGTGAAGTCAATCTCAATGTCGAGTCTAAAACATCAATTCCTGAAAGCAAGAATGAAAGCTCAATCACAAGTGTGGAAGAGAGTGAAGAATCATCAGAAGAAATTTATAGTGCATCCAAGAAGAAGTGCTCTATGGAGATCTGTAGATAGTACCATTGCGAAAGAAATGGTTGGGGTTTGCATGGAGCATGTTAATGTTCCTTTTGTTGCTATTGTGCCAGGGTCTGGGTAACTAACATCGGTTTCTTTGAGGTTGGTGAGGTTATTAGAAAAAGATTTTGGTTTTCTGAAATATCCATGGCTCTTTACGCCTGTAAATCGCTTTATCTTGATTGGTTTTGTCGAGTGGGGTTTGAAAATTGAGAGTAGTTGTGGAATGTGACTGACCAATTCAGCTTCAAGCTGAGAGTTACTTGCTACGAATGTGTTGATTCCCTGTTTCCTTTTTGAAACTTGGATCAGTATCATCACTGTGTGTCCTATTATTATGTATTTTCTTTACCAAAAGTGTGTATTATGTAGTAACAGAATGAGCTGCTCATGCTCACTATCTAGGTCAATCTCTCGACCATTCATAGTTGAGAAAAGGTCGATGGATGCCACAGCTGTTTATCATATATCTGACACAGGCTGTGCATGGTATGCTATTATATTAAAGTGCCTAGAGTCATCAGTTTACATTACAGGGATTTCACGAACTTGGGGTGTCCTATAATGCTTAGTGAAAATGAAAACCTTATCTTAGATCCAGCCAATATGAACACTACATATGAATCAAAATATCTTAATGATGTTAACAAATGAATGATGAAAAAGACAAATGGGTCTCTTACATAAGTTATAGTAGTGGTTGTTTGCTTCTACAGTTTACATTCTATCTGTTCTTTGCTCTCATATTTGTCTCTGGATTTGATATTCATCAGCAGTTGCCAAGGTGTTACGGATGTCCCTGATCACAATGGCATAGGAGACTGAAATTTTTTAGAAGCTTTGTTTAGGGAGAGGGTGGGGGGCTGGATGGGGTTGAGTAGCTACTATTAGGCTACTCCTACCAGTAATCCTTACAAGAGCATGTGCCATAATTAAAGTGGTGAAACCTGATTCGGTCCCTCACCACTATCTCCCGACCATAGATCAATGATATCAATTTCGTTACAGAGTGGCAATCGCTACAAACCCGAAGATTCTTCACAATCCTTAGGGTAGAGCCTGGTGGTGTGCTTATAAGCCCCAACCCAATGGCCAACTTCTCACTGTGATGCCCAAGAGCCTCTTCTTTCTCTTCCTCTTCAATGTCATACAACACCATACCTGTTTCTGCCAAATATCCTTCTTTTTTCAACTTCCTCTTTAACTCATCCAACTTTTCATAAATTTCACCATATCTCGGGTGGGTTTTGTCACCCGAGACAAATTCATGAATCACATTGCCAAATTCTATTGAGCTCCAACCAGGAACCTTCTTAATTCCACTCTCTTGCATCATTTTTCTCACTCTACTTACGTCCACCCATCTACCAGCCGAAGCATATATGTTAGATAGCAAAACATAGTCCCCACTACTATGAGCTTCCATATGTGCTATGACTCTCTCTCCTATCTGTACATTCTTGTATAGCCTGCAACCACCAAGCAAAGCTCTCCAAACAACAATATCAGGTTTTATCACCATGTTTCTTATCACCTCCTCTGCTTCATCAAGAAAGCCAGACCTACCAAGAAGGTCAACCATACAAGCATAATGCTCGACAATTGGTTTCACTCCATAAATTTTCATGGTATTATAAAAGTGGGCTCGACCCTGGTCTATGAACCCACCATGGCTACACGCCGAGAGCACCCCAATAAAGGTGATCTGGTCTGGTTTCTCAATCCCCTCTTTCCTCAATTGCTTGAAGAATTCTAAAGCTTGTGCTGCTCGACCATGAATGGCTAACCCGTTAATCATGGCATTCCAAGCGCACAAATTCTTTCTTTGCTTCAATCCGGTGAAAACTTGCAAACCTAATTCGACCTCTCCACATTTTGAGTACATATCAACCAGTGCAGAGCCTAAAAAAGCATCCAATTTCATGCCCTTGCGCTCAATGTAAGCATGGGTCCATTTTCCTGTATCTAAAGCTCCCAAACCGGCACAAGCTGAGAGTATAGTGGCCATGGTTGTCGCATTGGGTTTTAAATTCTGAACCTTCTGCATCTCTCTAAAAAAAAATATGGCTTCCGCATATAACCCATTTTGGGTGTAGCCAGATACCATGGCGTTCCAAGCCACCACATCTTTTTCTGGCATTTCATCGAAAAACTTTCGAGCTGAACCTAAATCTCCATTATCAGAGTACCCCACCAAAATTGCAGTCCAAGCAGAGGGACTACCAAGCTCAGGCATGTCTTTGAAGAGGTCTAGAGCTGAACCCAATTCACCAGACTTAACATAGCCATTGATCATGGAGCTATAAGAAACTTCATCTCTCTGACCCATTTCATTGAACAGTTGCCTAGCAATGAAGACATGCCCACAGAGGGAGTATAGATGGATTAACCCATTGTTGAAAAATGTATAAGAGACCATGCCAAGCTTATAGGCAAAAGAATGGAGCTGAAATCCTACAGATAGGGAGAGAGAAAGTGATGAGGAGAGAGAGAGGGCCTTGAGGAGGAATTGGAAGGTGTAGTGATTGGGACGATGGGTATGCATGTGAGAAGTGAAGAATGTGATGGCATTACATGGTGATGGTGAATGGGCCATGGCTCTGATGATGGAGTTGAGATGGTAGATGGATGGGTTGTATAGGTGATTGAAGAGGAGCTTAGCATAGTGTATGCTGGTGGTGGGAAGGTGGAGTAGGCCTGTGAGTATGGTGGTGATGATAGCATGGTATGATGATGATGGTGGTGATGGGGATGTGATAATGGCATGGGCATGGATCTGTTGGAGATGGTTTATGCATGTGCATGCGCGGATGAGAGAGAGGATATGTTTTTTTAGTTTGTGAGGGTGGTGGGTGTGAAGCGCCATTCATGAGATGGGGCAATGGTGGTAATGGAGGGCGGCCAAATTCAAATTCAAATTCAAATATATTGTTTGGTTATTTGATGCAAGGGCGAGAGATTGTGCGGGTTGATATGCTGTACACTCGCTTGCAAGGTGGATATATATATATATATATATAGAGTGAACTTTTTATTTATTTTTATTGATTTTTGGTAAAATGCATCCAAATTTATGATGTACGGTATGGTCTTTGGTATAGGATAATGGCGAACCAAAATTTGTATTAGCGGACCCTAATCAATAGATCCCGATTAATTGAAAGAAGACCATGATGATGCATTGGATCTGGTTTTTCGGTTGGTTAATTTAGAGGGGAAAGGATCCCCTACAGAAGAGCAGTTCAGGAGTATACAAACTGGTGATTCTCCAACCCTAGGTTGGATAGACTGATTCCAGTTTTGACTGTGGGATTTTTCAATCTGAGATTCTAAACGTGGTCGTAGCTGGTTGGTTCTATGGCACATTATCATTTCGGACATTTAAAAATTTGAATATAAACACAAGCTATGTTTGCTAGGATCGTGATCCTCTGGAGTGCCCAGATTCTCAACAGTCATTAAAATTAAAATTAAGTTTACAAAAAAATTCCATTTTACTTTTAGATTTTCAAAATAGACACCCATGTTCATATTTTATAATCTTGTCTTCTCAAAATATTTTATACTCTTGTACTACTTTTTGAGAGGCTACAGTGTATTTGAACTTTATTTGTTTATGTACATATGATTGATCTCAAATTTGGGAAATACATATTACCATCACATGCTTGTAAAAACTATAAAGAAATAAAAAAAATTAAAAAAAGAACAACATAATTTAACAATAAAGGACTTCAAAGGCCCCACTTTTTCTGTTGATCTAAATGACTTACCTCTCTCTCTCTCTCTCTCACTACTATGACCGCCACCATACCACTGTTGCCAAAATACTATGGATCACAACTGACGCAATTAAAAGGTGTGGTTTGTATAGAGCCGAGGCTCTAAACAATCAAAGTAAAGCACACCTTCAAATAGTGCCGAGAAATATGATTTCAATACCAAAAATCTTTGTGATAGCCTTCAAATAAATTTTCATCTTTAATTATAAAAGTTCAAGCTTCAAAAATAGTGTAGATCCAACATATTTATGAAAATTTGAAAATCATAAAAATTGATCATCCAAAAATGCATTACAAGATGCACTATATCCAAAACTTGAAATCTATTTTTTTCTCATGATCAAGATGATCAATTTGAGGATATTTGAGCATCAAAATAACCTCTTCTAGTGAAATTTTTGAGGTGGGCTCTTATTTGATTGTTTAGAGCCTGGGCTCTATATAAACTTTTTCCAACCTTATATTATTCATTTATTTCAAGTTCATAAAATATATCATCATATTTGAGAACTTTAAGCAAAAGGCTGAAGTCCTTATACTTGAGATTGTAGAAATTCTAAGTTGCTACTGTCCCAATCTATAACAACAATCCTATCAAAAGCCGTAGAAAGCATTAAGCTGAGAAAAGATACAAGAAAGATGAGTACTAGAAAAAAGGTCTTATCCAAGAATAGTAAGTGTGAATAAATTGGATGTAATGCTGGTGAAAATTCATCAAAAGAAGTTCCTGGTAATCGTTCGAGCATGTGACTAAATCAGCTGCAAAATCTGGAAGACATTGTGTGCTCAAGACTGCAATACCGATGACATGAAAATAGACATTTATTTATTATTGGATTTCTAGATAGGATACAAAAGAGAACAATGTCAAGATCAAACCATTACAATTTAAAAGGAGAAAAAAAAAAAAAGCAACAGACAAATCTCCAAGTGCCTTTTCAGTCTAGTCAAATTTCCAACTCAAAAAGAATCCTAAGCTCCGAATTATTTAAGCAAATCCTTCATTATTAAACAACAAAAAAGGATGGGGGATTCAAATTGTGCCTTCTACCCTTCCAGTTTCTTCCAGTCATGTTCAGTATGCAGATGAAATGTTGAAAGAGCATACCGCAAGTATTTTGTTGGTATGCTCTCACAGATTTATTTGGAATCAGAGGTTCCTGATAGGATTCTCCAAGTTTCATGTCATGATCAAAGATTTACTCTCTTTGATCACGTGAGCAAAACCTCTAATTTCCATTCCCTGCTGATCAGTCTTATTTGGAACTTTAAATATTTTTAGTCTGTCAATTCACAAGTCCTGTCAACACTATTGTCACTTTACAGAGAGCAACGACAATTTGTGAACGTCATTTGTAACTTAAGGTTGGCAATAACAGAAACGAAGATGCGAAAGGCGCAGTATGCTATATAGTCCAATTGATAATTGGAATCATAGCCCACTGGGGCCAAGACCATATTCTATGAGATGATAGATAATGAGGAAGGGAGTGGGAACCACCAGAACATGAAATTACCCAATATAATGGTCCTACTTTATCTCCATGACAATCCATCATTTCATTAGAAGGTCACAAACGTGCATTGGGTTAGAGTATGATTTCCCAGTGAGAAAACCTCATAACCACAGCTTGCCTTCAAAGTTCAAAATGTAGGCATCTTCACTGAAGGAAAATGGGCCACTACCAACCTGAACACATCCCTTCGAAATACCACCTACACCGTTTGAAGTAACTGAGTCAAACACTGTACGCTACGCAACTCCAGCACCTCCTAGAGAAGCATATGATTTTGAAGTGTGCGGCCTTCTTTTCTGAAAGAAATGGGTAGCTTTTCATTGGCATGTCTCAAACAAATGGAAGGCCAAAAACACCAGAATATGACTTTTTTTTTTGAGAGAAGACAACTTGTATTAAGAGTAAGGAAAGAGTATACAGACAGTACCCTAATACAGGGTCCAATGGGTACATGAAAGGAAATTAGATACAAAATTCTGTGCAAGATTCTTTGCATTCTCGATCTGAGAACAGTGTAAAAAAAGGTCTTAGATGCCAAGCTGAATGGGAGCTGCTGCTCCGTCTTTGGCAAGGGTATCAGCCAGTGAATTAGCTTCACGCCAGATATGAGTCCAGGAAACTACAATTGGGCTGATAATGTCACCGATTTCATCAAAGATGCGAGCTAGTCTCCAAGGAGGAACGGCTGACAACGATGGATTTGGAGTCACCTTCAATGGTAATGTGATTGCCCACTCAGGTCTCTACAACCTCATGCATTCAAGCAATGCAGTAGCCTCTGCTGTTGTGCTGTCGTTGAAACCAATGTGTTTGGAGAGGGAGCAAAAGGTGTGGCCAGACCGGTCCCTGAATAGGCCTCCAACCCTGACAGGTCCTGGATTTCCTAGGGAACATCCATCGACGTTAAGTTTAATCCATCCAGGTTGGGGGCCGCCAAATCGAGGGCCAGGCCACCCTCAGGGTGGTTAGGTGGCACAACTGGAGCCATTTAGGCCAGAAGTCTGAGGTGGAGAAACCTCTAAACTGCTTGAGGTTCTTGGTCCAGAAAATGACCAAAGAGAACACTTTCTCCTTGAGGCTGGCTGCTGAGCTACTTTCACCTCTGAAGATTCTATGGTTTCTTTCAATCCAAGTGGATCATAAAGTGGCAGAGACCATGGCCTTCCAAAGAATGGTTCCAGCTTTGGGCCAAGGGACGGATTGAGAGAGGTTGAAGAGGCCAGGGACAGACTGAGGGGTGATCCAAACCCAGCCAAAAAGTTGAAGGATTTGCCCCCAAAGGTATTCGGCTACTGGGTAAGGGAGGAACAGGTGGGCGTTAGTTTCTTCGGCATTTTGGTACATGGCAGAGCGGTTGGGAAGAGGGATTCCTCTCATTTGAATTTGATCCACGGTAAGCACCCTTTGGTAGCTAGAGAGCCAATTGAAGATTTGAAGCACAAATCAGCCCTTAATCCGAACGCTCTGTTCTAGAGTGTGACCAACACCAACTACTGCAATTTCAAACCAGAAGATATCAAGTGAGAGAAGGGTTCACCATATAATCACAGGCAAAAGTAGTACAACTCCCAATGGAGAAGACAATCTATAGATAATGAGGTTTACAAATTACAGAAATACCGCCTTGGATTCATGCATCACCTGGAGGATCATACCGAATCTCGAGACAGGACACATAGGACAACTGGAACACAAAACCACACAAACAAGAATAACAACAAGCTAACAACGGACACAAAAGATACACAAACAGTACCTGAAGTCCCACTGCACATCGAAACAGGTGTCTTCGACAGAAATAACATCATGAACAAAGCAGTTCACATACGTTTTGACTTTGGAAACAGCCATTTTAAGGACATTCACTGCTTTGGTAGGAGGAACACCTGTAGCTACTGAACATCTCAAACAACTTCACAGGAAACAACAAAGGGACAAAACAAAGACATACATCACGGGTAACAGGGAACAACATTGACAAAGCATACACAGTAAACTCACAACAAAATCACAGAAACACAGAGAACAAAACAGACCTCAAATTTGAAAGGATTCAACATTGAAGCCCTAAATTGGATTGAGTCTCCAATTAATTTTGAAAAACAGATGAAGAAGAGTAAAGTGCATATTAAGGGCACATTATGATAGAAGTGGAAGCCCAATAACCCAAAGATTTTGTTCCACACTCGTACGAAATTTTAAATTTCATCTCTAAATAAGCCTCCAAGGTTTCAAAAATTACAAATAATTAACATCAGTACATAGATATGTTTGCACATAATGATGCATTTTAACTATTTCCATCCTTTTGAGCAGCAACCAGTTCCCACCTTTAATCAATGATGGGCAGGAGTAATATATAGGACCATTAATTATCCTTCACCTGCTCCACATAATAGCTGATAAGATAATCAAAAGCCCAACAATGCATGAGCTTATCTCGGATGCAGTGCCAAATCAGCACAATACAAAAAATGTTGTTCATATATCTCCATGCTGTAACTTGAGGTATTAATAGGGTTTACTTTGTTTGTTGTCTCTCTTAAGCTGAACCTTCAACTTCTTACCACTTAATTGACAACCATTCATCACATTGATTGCAGCCTGGGCTGCAGCAGGTGAGTCATAACTAACAAAACCTGCAAACAATAGCTGTAAAGTTAGTAATGCAAACGACAACCTGCATTAGCTTTAGATTTTGCCAAAGCCAAAAGTGAATCTCACCAAAGCATTTGCTAACACCAGTTGCTTTGTCAACAAATACTTTAGCGCTCAACACCCGACCAAATGCTTGGAACGCATTTGAAAGTTCCTGATCACCAAAGTCTTGTGGAATATGATATATAAATAGATTGGCACCAGGAGGACCTGTTACTGAGAACACTAGTCAAACATATGCAATGATCTTTGATTCACCCAAACGGTGATTAAAAAAAAAAGTTAAAATACACAATGAGAGTTTTACCACCTTCAACCTGTGATCCAGAGCTTGTACTGACATTGGAAGATGTGGAATTGGTCTTGGGGATAGAAGCAGGGTTTGAACCAGGGGTAGCAGCCAAAGGCCTAGGGCTCATCATACCACCTGGATATGCCATAGGATACTGAAGGCCAGGCACACCAGGATATCCAGAACCTAGATAACCCGCAGTTTGCATTGTACCAAAATTTCTTGGTGCCATACCAGAAGCAAGATCAGGTGCCATGTTGCGCAAAGCAGTTCCTTGATTGACAGGTGGAACCATGTTATGTAGACCTGGTTGATTTTGCAATGATGGCAGGGGGTATTGCATAAGCCCATAAGTTCCAGGTGCCTATAAACCAAAATAAACAAATAAATAGGAAAACAAATAGAGCTACTTACTTTAAAAAGAAATATGCCATGATGAAGAATTTAGGCTTAGGGGTATGGGGTGGTTACTTATGATTTGAGTAAAGCTGACAAGAATCAATTGGAACTCACAATTTCTGCATAGCCGGATGCTAGTGCTGTTTCTAGTCAGGCTTAAGACATTAATGGGTTGCTTATTTGTGAAAGGCTGTTTTACCAATGTCATTTGTGGGGCAATGGGGGATACCCTATTCCACAATGACACGAAAATGTGACCAAGGAGATAAATTCTATAGAGAAATCCTTGAAGCATGTTCACAAAAAAGAGGTATTCTTCCTGAATAATCATGAAAAGTGGATCTCAGACATTATTGGGTTACTTATTTGTGAAAGGCTGTTTACCAATGTCATTTGTGGGGCAATGGCGAATACCCTATTCCACAATGACATGAAAATGTAACCAAGGAGATAAATTCTATAGAGAAATCCTTTAAGCATGTTCACAAAAAAGTGGTATTCTTCCTGAATAATCATGAAAAAGCTAGCTGGAGTGGGTCTCTAGATTTGGGTAATTATGAAGCTGTTTTTGTTTCCGTAACCAAGGTCTGAAGTTGTTTCTTTTCTGATATGTGACTCAACCATGCAAAATGAAGCAGCCTGAATGAACAAACATACTCTTCATACCAAATCTTAGAGTGAAAATAATTGCACCCACAAACATTAACCATGGACTTTTGAATCATTACATGTGAAGCTTACACATTATTATAAGTTTCATGAGCAGTTTAACAACGCCAGATAAACACCTCACACAATAAGACAACATGTTTTTCCTTAGTAAATGCCATGAATGTGATAAAAGAGCCAAACCTGATAGCCAAAACTATTAAAAGGTGGCATGTATCCCATTGGCATGGCCCCAAAAAGTGAAGGTTGCTGTGAATCAATGCTTGGGACATTTGGAGGTTGAGATTGAGCCTTTTGGGCTCGTCGAGCTTGTCTTTCTTTTTCTGTATCCGCCCACTTAACAACTAAAGGTACACTAGAGCCCTGGAAATACAAAATAGAGTTGGTTGGCAAGAATTAAATTTTCCTTCTACAAGTACCTATTTTTTCCAAAAGTAGCAATACAAGTTTAAAAGTCTTTAACCATTGACCCATAAGAAAAGCCTTATGTCAGATTTACTACCACAACTCTTCAGATCCAAACACTAATATAGGACTGATGCTTCTATGACTCCACATATCCACTATATTGGCAACAAGATCAGAATTACTACAGTTCCTTAGCCCCTAATACAAATGACAATGATATTGATTTTCTTTTATTTAAGAGAAACCTACTTCAGGTAGCATTATACCTCCTAGAGTTACCACGAAATGCTCGACCTTTTGACTTGTTCACCAAACTAAGACCAGACCTGTAATCCTCTTTTCCTAGAGGAGAAATTACACAGATCTATAGAACAAATTCGAGCGACTGCCTCAACACATTATGTTCGTTTGTATATGCTTGGAATCTAATTCGCTAACCGGTTGAGACAAGGGCACAAACTTTATCTAGAACCGTTATCTATTAAATTCTAAAAATCATAAGGTCCTTTGGTGTTACTATACCTCATTTCAGAATATTTTGAAGGAACTTTTAGAAAGAAAAAAGGAAAGTGGAAACAGACCTCCATCTTATACTTCCCATTGATGCCCTCTAAAGCTGCAACAGCTTGCTCTCTTGTCTCAAACTTTAAAAAGGCACAACCTGCTATAACAAATGAAGAGAAAAACAAAAAAATGGAGAGAGAGAAAGAGAGAGAAGAAGAAGATCATATGAGATTTTCTTTTAAGCCAAAAATTCTAGAAAGCTACAGATGAGTGTGACCAACAGAACCCAAGACAGTAAGCCATAGTAAAAGAGAAAAAAAAAGGGCGAAGGGCATACCTTTGCTTGTTTGTTGGGAACCTCTTAAGATTTGCAAATCTTTAATATTTCCATATTTGGAAAATATAGCAGATACCTCTGAATCCAAAACATTCTTTGGCAGCATGCCAATGAAAAGCTTATGTTCTGGAAATATCCAGAAGAAAAAACGAAAGACATGATTTATGAATTAATCATGAATCACAAATTTATATAATGAAGTTGGCATGTAAAGAAGACAATAAACAAGTACATCAAATAAAAAACAACATATACTCAAGAACCCACTTTTTTTTGGAGTGGTGACAACATGCTCAAGAACCTTCACATTAACAAAAGGAGGAGGAAAAGGAGGAAAAAATTTCTCAAAAAAAAAAAAGGTACAAAATTCAACAACAGAACATTACAGCTAAAGTGGGGAATGGGATTAAGAGTATTAATAAGTGCATAATGCCGCACCTAGTCTTTCCAACTCCCCATCCGCGTACTTTACTTGCAATGGACTGGAAGCCTGAAAAGGAAAATGCAAGTTGTTCCAAAATTACTATTTTGCTCATTCACTAAGACACAAGTCAACCAATCAAATTAATGCGGATGAAATTAGGGTACCTCTAGTGCATTAGTTGTGTTAATGCCAAGAATTATCATAAGAAAATAGTATTTATAGCAGAGACAAAGTAAAGACAAAATTTATTCGATAAAAGTCATAAACAAAAAGGTAACGGCAGAAAAATATTACAAAAGATCATATATGACTCTTCCTGAAGAGAGTGTTCATGTATGCATGAGCAGCATGCAGGAGTACCAGTGCATAATCGACCGTTAACTAAGGGAATTGAACAATCAGACTTCAGGTTAAGATAAAGGTCAGTCTTGAATAAGAAAACTCGATATTGGAGTTCTAGGTATCTGGTAAACTAATTAATAAGCTTATTGTCACCAACAAAACCTAGGCCTTGCCCATTCAATCCATTTTCTTCAAATCCTAAACGGTTCTTCCATAAGCAAACTCAATTGAGAAGGCTCATCCATCCAAAACGACTCTTGCATAAGCAAACTTGCTGTTGGAGTTCTAGTGGGATCTAGTAACATAATTGAGAAACTCATTTTCGACAACATGCCTAGTTCATTCAATCCATTTTCTCCCAAATTCCATCTCACCAAACATATAGACAGACCCCGATCCAAACAGAGCCTTGGATAATGCCACTTTGTCACAAAAATGCATTTCCTTTATTGTCTTAAGGAACTTCGAAAGTTAGATTCACAAAAATGCATTTCCTTTATTGTCTTAAGTAACTTCAAAAGTTAGATTCAAAGGATATGTTAATGATTGATTAAGAAATCATTTGTAATGAAAATTTCACTCAAAGGAAAATTCTTTTAGTTATATTTTAATTGCCTTTATAGTTATAATCAGTCAATTAACAGCATGGTACTCAATGAGATAATATAGGAGATCTGAAAGCATACCCCTGGAAGTGTACGCTTATTATGACATGCATTAACTGCCTTGTCAGCTTCCTGTCTGGATGGACAAATGAGAAAGCAGCATCCTAAAAAAAAAGCAGCATAGTTAACAAAAATTAGGACAGAATAGGAAAGAAAACCAAATTCACGACTTACACATTCCCCAACAATACTCCTTATATAACTTATGAAACCACCACTGATTGTAAGTTTCTTAAGAATGGAAAAAGGTTTGTACAAACTTTTCAAAAATACACTAAGGTGCATAGGTCAGAAAGTAATTTCCCAAGTTCCTGTGCTTAAGCAGAATTCACCAAAATGTGGTTTAGTACATAGTGTGTTTGCAACGCTTTTTCTTATTCTTTGGTGTCAGTAAGCATGAATATATTTGTAAATAGGTCATGTCAGTGGTAACTTACAAGATATATTTTGCTGATTAAAGAGATAACTGCCAGCAATATTAGTAAACAAAAGACATAATGACATAATACTTTTTCTTACTTTTTCTTATAATTCATCATCATTATCCAAGCGTCTCAACTAATCGGGGTCACCTTCATGAAACAGATGTGAAAAAAGCTGTATGATGGCTGCTAACCTAACACAACCCTTCTCCTTTCTCCAGGCTTGGGGGGGCCGGCCATGATAGAGAATACTTTTTCTTATCATTAACAGAAAAAATCTATCGTTAAATAGAACGACAAAGAATCAACCAGAAAAAAAAAGAAAAGAAACGAGATGCCGAGAAAACATCTCAGGATTCCAACATTGAAATTGTATCGACATAATTCTCCAAGAACCCTTTAATTGACAAGGGTATCAGCCTCTTGTTAGCTCCCCTAAGAATGTGCATAAAAATCACATTCTAGTGTCCCAAATAACAAATATCTCACCAAAATCATAGCCAACCTCCACGGAATAGAGGATTCTTTAGAGGCCCATATTATGACGTTGAGACAATCCGCTTCTACAACTGATTTCCTCAATGAAAAGGACAGAACTGTGTAATGTTATATTTCCTATTAATTTGAAGAATTCCAGCTATGCTCCAACTCAACCATAAGCATTCAAATTCCCGAAACATAGATTTTATAAACATCCAATTCCATGTTTTAGCACTGACATTGATTATTGCCTTGACAGAACCATTTCTGGACCTCATTGACCACACAAAATTCCCTAAAACACAATTCAAAAAAATAGGACAAGAAAAACCTACAAAATGTTAGGAGAAAATAACATGAAGTAATTTCCATCATAATTAATCGCAAATAATTTCAATAATAATTTTTCAAGTAGATAATTAAAAATGGAAAAGAGGGAAAAAGGTTCAAGATATTAAGCTAATAGGTACAAAACCACAGAAATTTAAGCAAAAGTCAGTTTTCCATGTAGTTTTGAGGGACAAAACCGGAAAGGAAAAACCTAATTGAGACAATCCAAACCCACATTGACTTAACCCTAGTTTCCTGTAACAAACCCATCTCTATATAAAAAATCATCAAGAAAGCAACAATATAAAGTAATGGCTCATTTCCTTAAATAATCACACTACTGAACGAAAAAAAAAAAAATTGCATAAAATGGGCGAACTAATGCCATCAATCGAATCAGATATCTAGAGAGATCAAAAGGGAATAAACATGCAGATTAAAAACACGAAAGGGAAGAGATCTAGGGTTTATTCACCTCTTGAAGCTTTTGTGACCTTGTCTTTGATTATGTTGACCTCATCTACCAAGGCCACCTCCTTAAACATAGAAAGAAGCTGAGCTTCTGACATATGCTTCGGCACTTGCCCTACAAAGAGCTTCACGCTCTCTGATGACGATTTTGCCTCGCCTTCTTCCGCCATTAATGGTGATTTCGAAGCTTTTTTCTGGTTCTTGCTCCTCTCTGGTTTGCCCCGGTAATCGCACAGAATTAGGGGTACTTGTTAATTTACGCCTTGTTTTTCAGAGAAAATTTTCATTTTTTAAATAAATGAAATTTATTTTGGTCCTTGTGTATCGCTTTTGGGCCCCACGATCCAGACTGTTCTAGCCAATCAGAGACAGCTCTCTCCAGCTCACTTACGTGGGCCCACTTCACACGTCGATAAACTTTTACACGTCTGGAGATAGCATGGTGTTGTGTGGGGTTTTCAGATAATAATTAATTCACAATGTACATTACTCCCGCGGCTACACCCAGGTCAACAAATATTTTGACGGCATGAAAACTTTTGATTATAAACTTATAAAATTAAAATTAAGGAAATTTTATCAAAGAGATGGTTTACCATGAGACCATCTATCACATTGTTACAAGGAGGCGGAATCACCCCAAGCCATTAGATGTGCCTCGAGGTGTATCATAAAGTTCGAGATTTTGAATGCCTCGAGGTGTATCGTAAAGTTTGAGATTTTGTTTGAGGCTCTTTTTTTTTTTTTTTTTTTTATGTTTTTTTAACTTTAAATCTAGTCAATGACGTATTTACAATCACTTTATTTATATTTTGACGTAGACAATTGCCCATGATACTAAAAGTAAATGGGTTCTTTGTACAACTTTTTCCCTACCTTTATCCAGAAGCATATAATTGATGAAGTATTTGATATTTTTAGTTAAGTTTGTATTTAATTTCAAAAAGTCCATCAAAATACACATGTTCATGAGGTGGTTTAGTTTAAAGATAGTAAAACATTAAATAGTTGATAAGTTAGAGTAAAATATTAAATAGTGGATAAGTTATATGCATTTTGATAAGTTTATTAGTAAAAGACCATAAGTTTATAATGTTGAGCAATGTTCTGCTTCCATTTGATCTGAAAAATGACTAAATTGGGTGCTTCGGTCGATTCGAGAGAAGGTAATTTTTTTATATTTTAAAATAAACAAAGACATATTTTAATATCATAAAAAATTAATAATATATCAAATAAATAAAATGGTTGGAATATTGTTTTGATAGTATTTTTTAATGCCTTTGGAGTTAAGAGCATGATAATAGTTCTTTCAATACTTTTTTTACTGACTGACTTTTTAGGCGTGTCATAGTTAGTAAGGTGAAGTGGGCTTATTGTGCTTCTCTTTTTATGTGTCAAAGTAGGTTCAGGTGATATTTTCCCTTTGTATTTCTTTGTATACGTGGCATTCATATTGCTTACTTATATAAAGTTTTAGTAGTAACAAACCAAGAATGCTCTTGAACTTCGATTCGCTTCGCTTCGTTTCGTTTCGTTGGTGAAACAAAACTCGAAGACTTGAGGTGCTTCACCTCAAGCGACATTGATGCTGATATTATTGACAACCCACCATCTGCGAGCACACAAGGATCGGTTAAACAAGCAGATGGTATTATACACACTGAAATCACCAAAATGGTATAGGATGAAGGTCAAAATTGAAGGATCCTTTTGATATATGAAAATGGACCTCCCGAGCAAAAACTATGAGTTTAGGACGTTGTCATAACATTGACCTATTACACAAATAACCAATAAGGAAAAATAGCCAAAGTTGACCATCATCAAAATATTTTTCTAACTAATTGGGATCAGCTATATGAGTTCAAAATCACCAAAGTTTAATATGAAAAGGTCCAAGACACTTCCAAAAATAAAAGGTATCCTGATACCAGTTGCTCAAGATATGGGTTTCTAAAGTTGAATGTCACTTACATTGCATAGAGCCCAAAAAGCGAGTTGACATGGGGCATAGCATTTTGGCATAACTCTAACATGTATCTCAATCGGTGATTAAAAAATCATTGATTCGACTAGGAACCGCTCGAGTTGAATTGAGACTAGCAACCACTTGGTCTTAGTCCGTACCTAAATCAGATCTCGAACCTAAGGGTGTATAAATAAAGATCTCGAACCTTAGGGTGCACAAATAATATTAAAAAATTGCTTCCTTATTATAAAACCAGTGTTTTTAGGATGATATGAAGTTCCTAATCTTCTTTGAACATTTTAAAGCTTTTAAATGTTGTTTAATTATTTTGCTTTTTTTAAAAAAAAAATATGCCCAAGTGGAGGCCAATTTGACTCAAACTTGGTGAGTGATCGGTTCAACTTACTTTGTTCAAATTTTTAAACATTTATCTCAATAAATAAAGTTCATATTTGTCCAATTCTATTACATGCGATTGTAATTTACTTTTGTACAAAAAGGTCACAAATGACCTGGCCATTAGATATGAACTTGGACAACTTAAAATGTGTCCCATCGTTAGGGAAATTATAGTTTGGCATTTATACCCAGCCAACGATACACCAGCTAACCAATTTTACATCGAATGACCAATAATAATTGTGATTCCCTTGTACAAAATAAATGATCTTATTGTATACATTTATTTTTTATATATATATCGAAACTTTACGAATGGTTTGTAAAAAAAAAAGTGGTTTGGTGTGGCCGCACATCACTTGGCTATTTTCCAATGAGTGGGACCCAAAAAGCTTTGAAATAATTCTCTTGGGAAGGAGTAGTTTTTGGAATCCAAAACTACTCCCTTAACATCCTAAAAATTTGATCATTTGACTGTCAATCGAATTTAAAGCACGAGCACCAAATCAAGAGGAATTCATATATATATCCTACATTGTCCTCAAGTAAAAGGTTCCCTTTCAAAGTTTAATATCATGTTCGTTCTTTTGATTTCTTTATTTTTTCCAAATTCCCCTTCATTCGATAAAGTCCAAAGTTTACAACTTCGGACTTTCAAAATCAAAAGTTATTTTTTTCACCATTAGACCTTCAAGGTCCAAATGAGACTTTAAAAGTCCTAAGTTGCCCTTATTTCAAACCTTGAAGGTCCGAAATTTTAGAACCTCTAACCTTCAGAATTTGAAAGATTTTTTCGCCCCCCCCTCAATAGGAGACATTCAAGGAAAAGCTCATGACCTTGGGGTTTTCGAGGTTTGAAATAGGTTTGTATTGGGGAAAAAAACCTTCTTAAAGGTCCTAGGAAGGCAATTGGAGGAAAAACACCCCAAAAATTAGTTATACTTGCAACATTAGAGGGATTTTTTAAGGAGAATAAATGCATAAATTTTTCAATTTTTTTGAATAAGTATAGAATATCTTTGATACAAGTTTATAATTGTTCTATCCAAAATGAGATAGTTAGGAATGTGCTATTGACCAAGTTCAAGTTCAAAAGAATTTTAATCTTTACAACTTATCTATGCCCCTGGTAAAAACCCACAACTATGCAACCCCTCTCCTCGCTTCACCTCATTCTCCCAATCTACCCATGGAAAAAACCCACAACCATGAAATCCCAATCCTTCTCTCCCTCTGCCCTGCTCTCTCGAACCACGAAATCCCAATCCCTCTCTCCCTCTTCCCTGCTCTCTCTCTCGAACATTAACGGTTAGTAGTGCATTAGCAATTTTTGAAACCATTAGAAGCTTTCGAAAGGGATTAGCATTAGTAGAAATGAGAACCGAGGTCGGTAACCAAGTCACAGGTCGTGCTACCACCTCGACTTCAACTCTCTCTCTCTGCGCACGCACAATGGGGCCCTTTACTGATGCCCAGTCAATTTCTGCGTAGAATGGGCCCCTTAGGGATGGCCTCTTGGAGAAAATACTGGCAAGCAAAACATGGATGGACCATCTATTAACCAATAAGTCTATTCACTCCACACTCCATTCAGAAGTGCATTAGCAAATAGCTTGGTCCACTCCATTATTCAAGGATACAAGCCTTCTTATCCTGCTTACAGGCCAGCAAAATGCTCATAACTCCATGAACAAAATCTTTTAATCCACATATTTTGGAATGGATCCATTCTTGTTGGGTCATCCATTCTTTAATGGAGTTGTGTTTTACAATTTGAATAAAAATTGAAAACCTTAACCATGACCTCCTTTTTTCCGGCCTGTATATTCGGAATAGGATATACTGATCAAATTGCCTTCATTCCAGCCAGTTCTCTCAGCTTCTCATACACAAGAAAAGTGATGGTGGTTTGCGGACCAAGCCTTGCAAAGGTGGTGAAACCCCTGGTCATAAAAGTTATGAAGTCATAAAACAATGTCATGTGGACATATAAAAGAACCCTCACTCAAGCAAGCATGATGCAATTTCAACCTTACCATAACAAATAAATTAAAATGGGGATGCACAGCACCACAACATATTTGAAGAAAAATCGAAAGCCCCCATTACTCCCGAAAAAAGGGCACTTTATAATATCAAATGATTTTATATTTTAACACAACAGATAATTTTCTCATTTGAATAAGTTTCTTTTAGAAAAGGTCCAGTTACTAGTAGTGGCTGAAATGGATACAGACTAGCTAGGTTACAAGGCCAGTGAGCAAGTTAGTAGGAGCATCAGAGAGAGAGAGAGAGAGTTCCTTGTTGATTCATATTTAGATTTGGAAAGAAAGAAGAAGAAAACTTGTTCCCGGATAAAAGGCGGCAATTCCTCTCTGACTCCTATTCAAATTTGAAGTCTCCCCACTTCCAGTGACCACCTACTTTTCACGCCCCGAGGAGTCCATTTGTGCACCAAATTATGTGTGTTTGATAACACAAAGGAGTCCATTCGTGCACCCAATTATGTGTGTGTTGACCACCTAGTTTTCAAGGCCCGAGAAGACCATTCGCGCACCAAATTATGCGTGTGTTGATAACACAGGGACATCAGAACTTGATTCTATCTATGTTTCTTCATGGAGGATAATCTTACAAATCTAGGAGGCACATTTAACATCGATCAACAAAGGTCATATGAAAAGTCAATCAGATCTACACACACACATAGATGCACAATAGTATGAACATATGAACCTGCACAACGCATCTACAAACACCTGAAATGAACGCTATTACCACCAAACTAACATTTGATCAATGCACAATATTTCTTTGCACGAAAATCAAGTGCACAAATAATTTATGATATTCTTTGTAACTGCAGGACTCAAGAATATTCTTTTGTAATAGTAAAAATCATTTTATTAATTCTTGCAATAACCAAAGTTGGTTAAATCACCTTAAATTGAAAATTAAGTATCAAACCCTATCGATAAAAGTAAATCCTGGTAAAAGGAAAATACCTATATTACAATTAATACTGGAATCGGGCTTGGGTTGAGCAGTAGCAGCTGATGTTTAGCAGTGCTACATCTCAAGTTCGATTCCTACCACGGAATTACCCAAAAAAATAGTACAATTAATACTACATAAAAGAAATAACATGGCCATGATGTTCGAAGGCATTACGTCTAATATGAACAAATGCAAGAATTGGAAATGAATGATAATCTCATTGGAGTGAAAGGAGAGATTAATTTCCTTATTTACGAGAAAATGCACAATAAAACTTCAGTTCAACCTTATGCATCATAATACAGCCAAACCACATAAAATGGAGATGTAGCTCACCAGCATGACTCTAAGGCACTACATCTAAAATACAAATTACCCATGAAAAATCTTATGGAATTTAATTCATATTTCATGCTATTAAGGAAATCTTTGAAGCCATCTCTACGTGATTGCTTCTCCAGAGATTCCTCAATTGACCTTTCCCCATGGTATTCTTTGTTTGCTAACAATCCCACCTCCATCACCTATTTATAATATGTAAAAATATTTGTGCATCAAGACAAGAATGTAAATCTCTGCCAAGGGAAGAGATACTCACCCCTTGTATAGAGCTCGGGGGCCTTCAGTTACCACCACCTAACACCAGAAATGAAAAATTAATATGAAAAATCCGTGGTAAAGTCCTTTGATGTTTGGTAAGTAAGGCCACAAATAAATAACTAATCTGTAGTTTTCTTTTTAAAAAATTGGGTAGCTATTCAATAGTTAATGCAGTCATAAGAAAATCAACGGTAAGGTCTTTTTCCCCTTTCTGATTGAATAACAAGTCGTCAGTAACGAAAAGTACCTTCATCTAGAGCATGAATAAACATGAGGAATTATTCTAACAGAAATGTGAACAATGATGAGGTGCTTTTAACTTTTATTTTTCTGCAAGAAATCCAAGTAATAATGAAGGAAGATAAGAGCGAAACGGTGCACCTTCAAGAAGTAATGAAAAGGGAGAAAAATAATAATAATAATAATAATAAGAGGCTCTACATGTAAGAAGCTTAAAAAAGGAAACTCCTACGAGCCTCTAATGGTGTAAGAAGAAATGATTGATATTTTAGTATAGAAGGCTTGGGTGCCTAGTTTAGCAAGAAGCAAAAGAAAATAATGGAAATAAATTTTTAAAATAGTCCCCAAATAGTACAAAGTACAAGAACCCACATTAGCTAACACCAATTACCTGATAAGCACAGTGAAATCCATTTCTATAATTCCCGAGTTTCTTAGATTCTCTTTGCATCATGAGACGAGTTTTAACCATATCCATGGGTGCAGTTACCAGGGTCCCCATTGTACCTGCTATGGCACTTGAACTTCATTTACATGGGTATGCATCAAAGTTAGTAATTCAGAAAGAAAATACAATTCAAATCATTTGGCAGATTAAGCAGCTTATAAGTAATTATTTAGTAAGAGAGCCACACAAGAAAGATCAAGTGCTTTACTCAGAAATGTCCATTATACATGAGATGTAGATTAAATCCTTCTTTCAAAGATGTCCAATGCATCAAAGCCTGTATAACAGAGAGAAAATGTACCAGAACTTCGAATTCAAGTATTCTGTAACTAAGAAATTTCAGTATCCAAAGCTACAAGCATTAGCACTTTATATGGATTCCCAATAAACAAACATGCATGAGTATACTATACTCCAAGGAGCTATAGCTTATCATAGTCCATGGGGTTCTCACTGAGAAATGACATGATGAACAGGTAGGGGGCTATCAGAGCAGGACATGACTCCAAATGTGGTTCACACTCACTCTCCATCATTTCATGAAGCAGTGATGACCCTAATGGACACTGGAGGATATAATCCATTAAATTATAGTATAATTCCCTAAACTAAATTGAGGATAATGCAAGGCGTAAGATACATCATAGTCAGAGAACCTGCTTGGACTCATCATATGTTGCTAATTGTGATGCAGTCAAGGCAGCAGCCCTGGCCATTGCAGGGCCCACACCCTTCCATAGTGCTATAATTCCCTCATCTGACATGATCTTTTGCATTTCTCTTAATACTTTTGTCTTTCCCAAATTTGAGTTCATTTGTAAACGCACCTATTGGAATCAACCATTTTGAGTTAAAGTCTAAGAATTAAGAATAGCTGAGGCACTACCTCAAAATCCAAGCACAACATAACAACAATTTCCTTTTATTTGATTAATAAACAAGATGCAAGTGAATCTATTATCTACTATGCTAACATACCAATCTAACAAACCTTCAAAACTTCTGTTGGATTCGTTAATGCACTTGCAATAGCACCAGAGAATGCTCCCGATGCAATTTTCACCAAAATATTAGTGGATCCAAGAGTTAAGTTGCAGAAATACTTGCAAGGCTCATACAAACCTACACGAAGGCCTCCATACAAAAGAGATCTAGTAAGTGCAGGGGTAAGTCCCAAATATAGAGCTTGAGGTCCTTCGATTTTCACTATCTGGGCGAAAATCTTTCCCTGCGAAATGCATTAATTTAAAATTACTTCCATTGGGTAACTAGCAAGTTCAAACTAAAGCAACCATATAACATAATGACACCAGCAAAAGCAACAAGAAAATACCATTCCAGTCAAGGGACCTTTCTGACCAACTAGCTGCATTTGTAGTCTGACTTTGATGACATCTGCAGCCAAAGCATTGTAACGATAAAATTTGAAACTATTCATGGAATAATAGGATTCACAAGAGACATTTATAAAATTTCCATAAAATTTGAGACAAACAGCTTCCAGAGAAGCTTCTGATGACCAAATATAAACATTCTTTAACCTAAACAAATAGCAAACACAGGTACAGATATCTCTTGAACTGAATAGATGCAATAGGATACTGCGCAAGTACTAAAATAAAGCATCTGGGTACCTATCACTCCAAAATCTAGAAGCAAGCAGATGTATAAGAAAATAAAAAAAATAAAATTTCGTGTCCTAATTGCTCGGATGCCAATGTTAAAAATAAGGTTGGAAGGGAAACTCATGAAAGAAGCTCGAGTTGATGGTTGTACTCATTTAGTGCAATCCATGCCACCAAACACAAACTAATAGGGTAAAATTACTTGAAGCCATCTCTTGAGATCCAAGAGGATTAAATATAACGAGGAAATCAGAATTTGAAGTTGTGAAAATTTTCCTCTAATTTCGGAAAAGGCCCAGTTTCAGGGTTCAATTGCTCACAAAACTTCAACCCCAAATAATGCAACATATCACTCACTAATTCTCACAATCTCCTAGTTAATTTCAAATAATTAGGATTCATAGAGGACCCATCCAAGTGCCTATGTAAACACCAATAGTGAACAATGACATTGCACAGCCAAATCTTGAAAGAAAAAGGCACAACCCAAAAACTGAAGAGTAAATGGGTGCTCAATGAAAGATTCTATTACACTTACAAAGAACCAGAAAGCCCGCCTCAAATTCAAATTCCCCATAACCCCAAAAGCAAAAATGATGGTCTATCAAGAGAAAAAGTGACGAACCCAAAGGGTGTGTAACCCCAGTAGCAGCGGTGACCGATATTCCACTAGTCGAGAAGTGATTGAAAATATGTCTTAATGAAACAGAATGGCTCCCCTTTCCATTGTCATCCTTGCAGGGAGGCCCTATAAACAAAAGCAATCACAAGTAATTTTCACCATTGTGCAGTAAAAATCCATCCTCAAAAGGCATGATTTATTACGTTAATATAGGCTCTCAAGCTGAGGCAGAAGGTGAATATCAAAGAGCGGTATCTCTAATAATAATTGAACTTTAGATTCATAAAGGAAGTTCAGAAAGTCGTATCTCTCTCTGAAAATTTCATGTCTGATAAAATATAGCTACGTAGAAGGCTTGATTCTTAGCTCCTAAGCATAAAAAAAAAAAACAAATTTTGATATCAAATTTAATTTTATGCAGTGGGAATCTTTAATCAAAAGATGTTCACTGTGGGTTTCTGAGATTTCGTCTATAATGGGCCTCATTCTCATGATACAAGCTAAAATCATCAATTATTCAAATTTGGTTGCAATGAAAAGGAAAAGCTACTCACATGAAAGTTATATGAATAGAGAGAGACATGAAAGTAAGAGAGTGAGAGTGAGAGAGAGAGACAGAGAGAGATGGGTTATTGAATGGTACCCGAGGTTGGAGCTGGTTGAGAGAGGTTGGCCATCCCATATCGTTCCTCCCTCCTCTCACTATTTGTAACTGCGCTACGCTCCATCCCTAGTCTATTTTTGAAGCTATGGTCCAGCGGGGATAAACTGTGTACTTACTCCTGCGGATAAACTTGGCCGAAATGTCAATGGGAAATCTTGGTTATTCTTTCAAAAAATTAATTTGAAAATTAATCATGAGCATTGTTGGGATACTTTGGATATTCTATTTGTTTTTGTTATTATTTTTTTCTTTTTGCATGTACAGGATGGTAAAAAGCATGAGGATGAAGATTTGAGCTTCTATCAAGTATATAAAAAATAAAATACAATATACGCTCTCAATAAGTAGGACTTGTACATAAAATACAAAAAATTAGCCATTTTTAAATGAAAAAGATTTCTATACTTCCTCTACTACTCCATCCAGCCATCCAATTTAGATCAAATAAGTCATTGATCGTTTGATTTAGATATGATGTTTGAGAGTATTTTATTTTTAGTTTTTATTCTACAAGTTATATGAATATAATCTAGATCGGATGCCTTAGAGTATTTTATTTTTAGTTTTTATTCTACAAAATCTATGAATATAAAATTTGATATGTGCCACCATCTTAATAGGCAAACCTAGATAAATATTTCTAATAAAATAAAATAACGAAAAACAACCCTAAAACTTTTAAAGGTATTTTGATCATTTTATTTTATCAAAATCTTTGTGCCCAAAATTTGGTGTCACAATATTTTGTAGAAAAAAACTTAAAATAAAAGAGTGTAGAAGAGTGACATTGTAATTGAATCTATCTCTTCATTCAGATCTAGGGGATGTATAGAAAACTTGCCTTATAAGTTGTTTTTTGGAATTGATTTGTTAAAAGTTCTTTAAAAAATTCCTTAAAAATTCCCCAAAAAAGAAAAAACTCATTTTATAGTGGGAATTTAAAAAAGGGTGTGGTTTCTATAAGATTGCAACCTTAAACAATCCAATTAAGGTGCACCATAAAATTTTATCATAACATATAATTTTGCTGTAAAAAATTCTTAGTATTATCTTAAAATCTATTTTTATACCTAATTAGATAATTTTAAATTCCAAAAATGGTAAAAATCAAGTAGATCTATAAATATATGAAAATCTTGAAAATTGACAGTCTAGATAATGTGTTACTATTTTCAAGATTCAAAAACTTAATTCTTTTCATCTTCATAGATCTTGAAGTCTAGATGATTCATTAGAGGGCTTTTTCAACATTAAAACGACATTTCTAATAGATTTTGAGGTACATATGTGATTCTACATTCTAAGGTTGCAACCTTATATAAGCTTTTCAGTTTAAAAAAAAAACAAGCTTTCTATACTTCCCCAGTAGCTATGTACTTCCCCTTATCAAAGAAATTCCTCAAAAATTCGAACATTATAGTAGTCTCCATAGGTAGTAAAAGATATCGACATCTATGGCTATGAGGCCTTACTTGTCTTAGCCTAGGAAATTCCATATATCCAACGGTCATATCCATATAAACGTAACTCTTCAGGAACCCGTTGGAGATCAAGGAACCCTTTCGCTTTCTCAAAAACCCACTGGATAAATACAATGGTTACCCTTTTTTGATATCGGGTTTGATCTTATACGAACTTCATAAATTTTTACCAACAACAATGATATCAACCTAGAATATCAGATCCGTTGTTATATGGTAGAGTTCATTTGCGAGAAATAAGATTTGGTGGTGCCCAACCTAGAAGAGCTGAAAGAATGGTCATCACAATTAGAGAACCAAGGCATCCGGCCAAGACTAGCCTTCTCGGATGACGCATTGCCCAAGATAGCTGCTGTAAAAAACGTCTTGTCCCCGATCTTAGAGAGCACTATCTTGAGAATTTTCCGGTCAATTTTCTGTTCACGAACGGGGGTGTACAGCCTTGTCTTGTACGGCTCCAACGAGTTTTATGGAGGGCTCTCTGTCTCTGCTCTTCCTCCCCTGTGTGACCAATAAAAAGCGACGTTTGTCTCTCATTAAAGAGTCAGTAGATATTCCAATTCTTATAGAATAGATCCTCTCCAATATAATTGAAGATACCGTATAAGGAACAGCAGATGACCCTACCAAAAATAGGCGGTATTTTTTATATAGATTAAAACAATCTTCAAGATATATAAACTTAATATTTTATGATGCCATCCTATAGATGGGATATGAAGTAAATAGATTGGATCATTGTGTGTACATCAGTAAATTCACAATATTTTTATTATATGCATATGATATCTTAATAGCTGGAAATGACTTAGAAATGATTAATAAGACTAAGTTATGGCTTTCTTCTTGATTTGAACGGAAGGATATGGCAGAAGCATCTTATATCCTAAGCATAAAAATAACTAGAGCTAAAAAATAAAAAAATATTGTACTTGAGCCAAAAGAGATATCTTGATTTTTTTCTCAAAAGATTTAAAATATAAATTTGTATGCCATTGTTTACTTCCATTGAAAATGAAGTAAAGCTGTTTAGGAAGGATTGTCCAACAGAATGATAAAAAAAACCTAACGTTCCCTATGCACAAGCTATTGATAGCTTGGTATATATACTAAAAAACCTAACGTTCTTTATGTACAAGCTATTGATAGATTGGTATATACACTATGATGTATAAGGCCAAATTTGAATTATGTCGTAGGACTTATAAGGCCAAATTTATACACGCTTCATAAATTTATACCAACAAAAGAATCAGGAACATTATGGTTTTCCCTGGACATATTACCTGGTGGTCCCCTGATGGTGTAGCTTCTAGTTGAAGGAGCACAAGGAATTCATGGAATTAGTGCCTCTTCCTCTAACTACTACTAAAGCTCTTCTTGATGCGCTTGACCATTGCTGTAGAATTACCTTAAATGTCAAGAGCATTGCAGTCAAAGTCGGAAGATAACTTGATACCAGCCAATGCGCCAAGAGCTTCAACAGAGGCAGCCACAAAGTTGATGTCGTGGTCTCGGATTAGCAGACACAGCCAATCTCTCTCCTAATTCAGCTCGTAGACTGTAAGCTTCCTTAGCAGACACAGTCAATCTCTCTCCTAATTCAGCTCGTAGTGTGTAGGCTTCCAAATGGCAGGAAGTCCGAAAGGATCATCGGCGTGTTACGATGCAACGATCCCTTGTATCTTCCACAGAACCACAGAGATGGAGGCAACATTACAATTCAACCAATCAACTTCTAGATTTCTACAAAAGAGCTGAACACCAGACATGGATGTCCAGGCAAAAGGAGGCTTCAAGTCCACATCCCATGTGGATCATAGCACCTTTCTTTGGGGCATATTTGGATGTATTCACTATCACTGGTAATTCACTGTTTCGATAAAATTAATTTTAAAATGTTCATTATAAAGTTATCTGAAATAAACTTTTAGACAGTTTTACGTTACGTTTATCTTTTTGTAAAACTGCTTTTACTCCAATCAAAGTACTTTCCTGAAAATCACAAGTTTTTAGCTGAAAATAACTGAAAATCACCAAAAGAAATTAATCCCCTTGCTATTCCCCTTCCAGTCCAAAGCCAACCACTGTGAGAATGCGTAGCTAAGAATGAGGTGCCAATTGATGTATGCAGCTTCTGCGGATTGCGACGTACCACAGGGAACACTTGATAATGAAGAATCTGCCAACCTAATTTGGCTAACCCACCACCTTACTATAAGCGAGTCTTCTCAGATTGAGCCATCCTTCACCCAAAGGCTTACACACTTTGTTGACAGGGAATGAACTTGCAGAAGGAGCAAAACTCTTCATAGTAATACTAAATTTGTATAGAATACGTCTTATTATGTAAAAATGGAATGATTTCGGTTAAAGAGACCTTTCTCTTAGAATCTATTCGATGGGACTTGCTGCATAAAAATGAAATGATTTATGTTAAAAGTGTCCTTTCTCGTAAGATCAATTTATGTAAAATGCATATGGTTGTTTACAATGAAAAGGCCTATATCATTTAGTAAGTTCACATGTTCATTAAACCCAATTTCTGTGAAAATTCGGTGGAGTCACTTTATTCCGTCGCTCTCCGTTTAATTTTGAGATTTTTCAGGCACAAAAGGCAGGCTTGCATTCTTGAAAACGAGAATAACACCTTTGATCAAAAAAAATGAAATATTGACATAATTCATATTATTAATTACATATCTCTGAGATCATGATGAATAATTGTATGAAAGCCATATGTTCGACAAGAAAAAGTTTTGAACTGCTCATAAAGAGTTGTTTTCATTGAATCCCCTGATGTAGCATAAATGATGGCGTTCATACGCCTCTTTTTTCCTAGAAAAGTAACAAGTGAGTCGGCCCACATGCATCCTCCCTGGTTTTCAAGGGATTTCGGATTTTAAACCCATACCGAGTTGACGCAGACTCATTTTGGACTCAAGTCCACGAATTTTCAGCTCCAAAGACAGTGTATCCAATGATCTTTGAATAATTATACAGTCCAAGAAATTTTTCCAAATTATTTTGCTTTTGAGGCCCAAAATTAATTAACTTTTTCTTTTTAAGATTCATAATCATGTTGGTTTAGATGATAGACCTTCAAATTTTGGATCCAAAATCCATCTTGGATCAATTTCGAAGATGAATACGTAACACATTTGCCTCAAAAATAAAGAAAACCTTGATAACATTGCGGCTAGCACATATCTGGTTATAAAGTTCAGAAATCGCAGAACCTGAAAAATAACCAAAACGGCCAAGTGCAAAAAATTGGTACCTATTAAAAATGATTTACAAGTGATAAAATTACTCCAATACCATCCCAAAGTAAGGCGCCATTACATGCCCCTATTTGGATGGCATGAACTCCATTTAAGGGAGTTGTTTATAAAAATGTGAATGCCAAACAATTTTTAGGGAAATTTATGAAAAAAATCGCATTTTATTTTCAAATTAGTCTAATATATTTTATATTTTACATTCAAGTCTCTTTGAGAGTTTATATAGTATTTTAATTTTATTTCCTTTTCTATACATTGAATTGAGTTCAAATTTGGAGACTTGATAACTCTCACCATCTCACATTTGGCAAAAGAATATATAAAGAAAACTCTATTAAAATGACCAAAGTAAACCTAAACTTTGACATTTATGGAGATATTTTGATCATTTTTATTAGCTTTCTGTTTTTTTAAAGATTTCATACAAATGCATTAGAATTAGATATGGAAGCCCAACATTTGAGCTTAATCAGATATATAGAAAGGAAAATAAAATTAGAGTATACTATTGACTACAAAAGGACTTTAGTGTAAAACACAAAATATACATGACTATTTTTTAATTTCAAAAATAAAAATTTCTATCAATTTCCATTTTATTTTTGCATATTACTTTATGGACATTTTGGCTGCATTTCATTAACAAACAAGGTGTGGTTTGCATGAGGTTGCCATGTTAAACAATCAAAGTAAGGTACACCTTTAAATTTTATCATAAGAGGTAAGTTAAAAATTCCTAGGATGGCCTGAAAATCCATTTCCATCTCTAATTATAAAATTTTAAACTCCAAAAATAATTCAAATCAAATAGATCTATAAGCATATCAAAATCTTGAAAATGAATGGTACAAATAATGTATTGCATGATGCACTATTTTAGAACTCAAAATCTTCTTCTTTTTTTTTCATATTTATATATCTCAATGACAAAATGGTCAATTACAAGGTTTTCCAACATCAAAACAACCTTTTTCAATAGATTTTTGAAGTCCACCTTAAATTCTACATTTTAAGGTTGCAACCTTATATAAATTTTTTCCTTACTAGAAAGGACTTCTCCTGACTAACTTATGCGTTCTTCAATACGAAATGGACGAAAAAACAGGACCATCATTATTAATGGTCCCCAAATAGGGGCTTGGGTTCTAAATAAGAGTCTTACAATTAATAGAGGACCTGCTCTTTTAAGTCAATATTAAAGCAAAATCAAATGCTTACAAAATTGAGAGAGAGTCAATCTTGATGCCTAAGACACTGAACAGCAGAATCCAATCCTATTTCCAGAAGACAAACTTCATAGCAAGTGTTCTCATTGTAGACATCCCAGTCAATAACATAAACCTGTTAAGGCGTGCTCTCTCTCTCTCTCTCTCTCTCTCACACACACACAGGCACAAATTGATAGCAATCACCAACTTCATGTACTCACAATCCGTAAAATCAATCATCACATTTACAAATCCAATGGCTGTACAGCGAGCGCTCAAAAGGGCCATTCTCCTTTCTCAAAAGAGCATTCACACAAAGTAACAAAACCTTTTAACTCAAAAACAGGAAGCTTGGTTGTCAATTAACTGGAAGAAATGGCCCCGAATGAGCTGAGCACAGCTAACAGACCCAAGCAACTTGTATATCAGCCTGATGATTCAAGCTCAATGTCAGTGGTGTGGGCTTCAGCTCTCTCTCAAAATCAAGGAGGGGGTGGAGCACCACCTTGAGCACCTGGCGGGTGGGGCAAGATATTCCGACTCCTCATGAAGTTTACAAATTGCGCAGGCAGCTCCTCCAAGAGAGACTGAACAACTGAGATCTGCTGGCCTGGAGCTTTGAAAACCAGGTTGCACAAGAGTGAGCCAGAATATATAGAACATACAAAAGCACATGCACACCAACATATGGGCCTTTTCTATGTTTTGACTATTGCTTTTATCCAAATTCAGGGAGGAACCCTTCTTCTAAAATCATCAGGTGCGAGATATAAACCAATATATAAAGGAAAGCATACAAAGAGTCTATTTACTTTTAGTACAAGAGATCAAAATCAATCTTGTTTGTCAAATTTTAAATTAGACGTTTGTAAGTATGTCATTGACTAACTCAAGTTCAAAAAAAAAATTTCATACTTCGTGACACACCCCAAGCCATCTAAATTTGACAAGTAAGGGCTAAGAATGATTGTGACCTCCTTGTAAAATAGTAAATAGTCTCATAGTAGAGAGAGAGAGAGATAGAGAGAGAATTTACTTCTTGATAAACAACCCTCAAACAATTCAGCCTAAGTGGTGACCTGTTTTGATGAAATTATCCCCAACGATGGGAAAAGAGAAATCTAAATGCCTTTACATTCTCAAAAGAGGTCTGGCAGGTAGGTGGTCAGAGATCCAAAGGTGCAATGATAATTTTTGAATGAGATATGGGAAAATACATCATAAATAATCCATATATGGAGATGTATACATCATAAGGACGTCAATTGACTGATTTGTTGCCCGCTGATAGGCTACCAGTTTGATTCGATCTCATTACTATCGCATCCTGATTAATCCAATTGAACAGCTGATAACTAGGAAGTCTTATAATTTTGCCTACAAGACTTGTGAATAGTGTAATTCCCCTGGGATATCGTGCCACCCCACAATCCATGAGAAATTGATTAATTTTGTGTTAGGACTGGAGCACGGCAGTTTTAGGTGTTTTTTACATTCCCTTTAATATAATGTTCTTATCAGAGAGTTAAAGAAGTGGGATTCAAAAACAACTTACCATGCACTTCTCGGAATGGAACAAACTGTACAATATCACGAGTAGCTATTCTCCCCGTGGTACTCTGTAGTAATTCTCCTTTATCCGCATCTAAGATCTGTTCCAGAAATATCACCATATCACATCCAAATTCTAAAATTTCCCAGTTAAGAATAATTCCACAAATTGGATATAATCATATAATCAAAACAAAGACCTTTGATCTTCTTTAACTAAAGGAACAGTGAGTTGTTTATGGTAAATGGCAAACTACAGTCGCATCGAGCGTTCATTCATGATGATGGATATTTGTGTGGATTTTGTTAATCTCCAATATTCATCATTGGAAATGGACCGTGGATACCCCAAACTGTCCCATATAATATGCATAGGTGGTGTACTGCATACTTTCCAATAAAAATCCCTGTACATCTGATTCTAGGATGACAATGTGCTTTACAAGATCAAAGCAAAACTTGACAGGATGTTATCAACTCTGAAACTGCACTTGAGTCATTAACGGCAGTAGGTATTGATAACACAACATAAACACAAAGTCACATGGTAAACGAGTTAGGAAATGGTGACCCTTAGTTAACACGCAGTGCTTCTAAGCATCACAGATGCTTCACTTGTAACACTCTAGCCAACAGAACAGAAAACTTAATATCTATCCTAAGGATTATCACAAAGCAATCCATATTTTACAATATCATACACCTATTCAACCATGCATGATCAATAAAGGGACAGTAGAGGGCAAAGTGTACCTCCATTTCCTTGAAATCAGTCCCTCCAACTCCAACTATTATAATTGACAAAGGCAAGTCAGATGCCCTCACAATGGCATCCTTAGTCTCTTGGAGATCAGTAATAACCCCATCCTGAAGAAAAACTCACTATTATTTTGTTTAAAAGGAAAAATCTTACATTATTATATCAAGAAAGAAGCCTCAAGGAAATTCACTAATGACATATCAGGCACTTTACCGTAATTATAAGCAGGACAAAGTACTTCCTTTGATTAGAAAACAGTGACTGGTTAGCTCTTTCTGCTGCCTTATTGATCACATGCCCAAATAAAGTTGGTCCAGCAAGGGATACATTATGCAGAGCACTTGTGTAGGCTGTCATGATGCCATGTATCTCTTGAACCTGTAATGAGATTGTGAATGAGATAGAGAGAGAGAGAGAGAGAGAGAGAGAGAGAGAGAGAATACTCCATTGGAAATGAACAATGTTTTCTTTTTCTTTTGGGTGGGGGGTCAAAATATGTTTTTAGTTACAATACGTATGCAGTATAATACTGATGCATCGAATACTTAAGCTTGAAAAATCATAATCTTGCATTCTCATGACTTGATTGAAAGGTCCATTATGTGACAGACAAGAAGCAGCCAACGCTTAGTGAGGATTAATTCTTTGCATTACATACAGGACCAAAAGAAAGCGATAACCAGTATTTTAAAACTCGCCAAGCCCGTTTTGGCACTCAGGCGAGGCTTCTCAGACCAGGCACCTTGCTGGGTCCTAGTGAAAAACCTTGGGAACCAGCTGAGTCTCACTGGTTCCCAGTGTTTCTTTTTTGAATTTGTTAAGACAGCCAAATCTGACTTCGACATGGCTGTGTAGACCCCTCCAAGCAAAGCATTTCTCTTTGAAAGAAAGCATGCTTCAACAGTTCATACACACCATATTCCATCAGAACATATAACTACAGGGGCCTATTGGCAGCCAGTAAACAACCCAGCCATGCCACCTCTCAGGATGGGTCACCAAACTCAAAAAGGAAATGAAAGATATCCAATTAGTTGTTATTGTATTATTTATAGATGTCCCTAAGAGACTATGGACTCATGAAATCTACTCCACAAATACATCAGAAATGCAGCACAGACAGGGAATTCCCATGGAAACAACAAGGTATCCAACACAGCAGCCAGTAGAACCTTGGCTACATGTTTATGCATATCAACAGGAGTACGGGTGCATGCGTGTGTATACATACCTGTGTGTATGACCATGAAATCTAACTACTTTTGGGTAAGAAACATTAATTATTCACTCTCAGCTGCAATTTTTCTCTTTCTCATTTCTTTAATACAAATTTAATATTCTCAAAAAAACGTTAATTATTCACTCTTTCCTAACCATTTGCATCTTTGTTAGATGTCCGCATAAACTGAATAAATACAAATGAATAATAACCTCTAACAAGCTTAAAAAGAATGAAAGAATAAAAGATATAAAGGAAGTGAGGATAGAATACACTGAGCTACCGTTATGGTACATTTGACAGAAGCTTAACAATAACCATGACCATGCCAGCACCCTCAAGGCAATTGAGATGCAAATAGATTGACAGAAGTTCAAATATTCTAAATGAGAAGAAACAGAAGGATATAAAATGATACAATAAATAACAAGCAAATTAAAATCAAGACATGATCATATGTGCACACTCAAATTTACAAGAATGGAGCACGAAAACTGAGTGGAAACTCACCTCGGACTTAACCGTACTACCATTCAAGTTAAAGCAATGAGAAACAGGCCCATCAATTGGCCTCCCTCCAAAACCCCAGGCAGCGAAGCTTTTATCAGAATCATAGAATTGAATGACCTCCCCAATTTCTATTATGGCCTGCAACAAAAAACCAAATAAGAAACACCAGCAACCATGTGGATCAAGCATGTCAAAGATGATTATGTCTAGAAGAAAAGCAAGGAAAAAGGGTCATCAAGAATGAGCATTCTTTTTCAATATCAGCCACAAAAGAGGGATAACCTCACCTGCTGGTAAGCATTCAGTCTACCTGAAGGATCGATGTAATGCAATGAATCAGCGAGCCGAGGATTTCCATTTGAAGCTGATTAACAGAGAAAAGTATGAGAATTAGCTCAGAAACTTAGCTAAACCATGAACATTTAATAATTAGAAAGTAGGGAATACCTGTGAAATCAATAGCAACCAAGAAGCAGAGCTCAAAACCCACAGAAATATAATCCAAGAAACTATAATGCTGCTTCTCAACAAAGTTATCCACAAATAGCTGACTCTTCAAAACCTGAGAAGAAATAATAGGAAGACTCATGACTAAGTAGTGAATATTCAGTAAAATTGATTACACCTCTCATGAGAACATATTCAAAGTTTGTAAAATACCTGCTTATGGGCATCCCCTGCGACAGGCACAGGCACCTCTAAATAAAGATTTATTCCACCATGGTCCTTGTGAAGACTTTCCAGGTCTAACATTGATTTTTGAACTTTTCTGTTAAAGGAATTAATAAATGAGAGCCTAGCTTGTAAGTTCCAAGCATGAAAAAGACAAGAGAGGACATATGAGAAGCATACCCAATAAGTTCATGTCTTCCATTGCTATTGAAGTCATAACATTCAATAATCAACGGGTTCTCCTGCATGAAATTGAATAACCATCATAATAAAGAAAAACATAAGTTCTATGTGGAACTAAATTTTTAAAATGAAGTGTTTCCCAGGCACTTAATTGAAATAATATAATAGAGAAGGAAAGATCCTTACCTTGCATCCAAATTGCTGCATGGTAAGGACTAGGGGCCTCCATGTAGGATTAGAACTGTTCTTTATCACTTCTGTCTTACAAATTGGAATTGGAGTGCCATTCTCCACAATTTTATATATTATCAAGAAAGGGTCCTGCATGAAGAATACTCCAAAGTCAGGTACCCAGCTAGCTTTGAGCACTCTGCCCCAATTCCTGTGATGCAATAATTCCTAGGCAAACACATACACTTTTAGAGAACAGATCCTTCTTTTCGAGATCAGAACAACGTATTTTCATCTCTATAACTGTCTTTGATGCCATGGCTTCTTCGGCATGGAGAGTCAGCATTCCCAGGTTCTTTGCCCCCATTGCATTTCTTCCTTGAAGAGTAAGTGTCAAAGTTCTATCCCTCTTTGTGACTATCTGGAAAATTAGGGAGAATAAATCCAGTCAGAATTTCTGCAGTGCACTTCATTTACATATAGATGCATCCATGTCCATGCACACCCCATGCCTCTAAAGAACTTGCAAGGTCGATGGTACTTTAATATTTCACTCACAAAGAGAGCCTCAAACAAATGGGAATCATAAAAAAAAAAGTTCAAAGGCCATTTCCCAAAAAGAAAAGAAAGAATTGTTATCAGAAATGTCCATATGAAGGACTGCCAATGGCCAGGCCAGCCATGACCCAGGTGCGGCACGGACCAGGCCGAGGGGGCCTGTAGCCCAAGCCTGGCTCCTTACACCATATTTTGTGGCTAGGCCCTAGTTTGGAGGATGGGCCCACCAGGCTGGGCCTCCGGGCTCATTGCTAGCCCTAGCCTATGATTCCTCTTCTTTCTAAGTTCGAATCATATAACATCATCCTTGTTTTCTGCATCCAAAGGTGCTTTATCATCCTTTTATTTTCCAAGTATTAATAGAACATCATCGCTCTTTTTCTGCATCTAATGGTGTCATATTCAATCTCTGAGGGGCCTTGACTGCCTTAAAAACCTGGATACATGCACGTTTACCTACATACATATATATGTAAAAACACATGTCTGCATTTGTATGCACCATCCATTATACACATAATATAGGCATAGATCAGCAATCACAAGAATATTATATACAAAAGAAACATGGGAAAGCATGAATACAAGCATATGAATCTTGCCATGGTTATCTGCCAGCAGATGGAAGCACATACTTGCAGCCATGCATATCAGCTATCAAGGATGCATATGTATCTCTTTTATCTGCCATAAATGATTTGACTGAAGTACATATCAGATATTAAAGACACTTATCGTTGTTAAAACCTATGCCATGGTTGACTTATTACTATAGGTTAATCAATACATCGGTAGATTATAAAAGGTGGAGCAAATACCCTTAAGCCTACTACATAATTCTAGGCTAGCAGATGAGAATGTGCACTGGCCGCCCTATGTAAGTGATGGAATGAAATATCAAATAAAATGTCCAGAAAAGTGCAAATCACGACATTCAGATGCACTTGCATACTTCTGATTGACCATGCTAGCTGGAATTCAAACAAATGTAGAAAATGGTGGGCATGGGCAAGTGAAAGCAGTCAGCTGTGTATTTTTCATTACGTGACATTAACTACATGTGCATGACTCATGGCTCATTTCCACCCCATAAAACAAAATGCGATCACAAGGCGATGTCATACCTCTGCTAAAGTGCAACTAGCTTCACCAAGAAATTGTTGTTCATCCAGATGAATTGTCTACAAGAGTTTTCAACCTTTCATGAGTTTCAATATTCAAACTCAAACTACACAAAACAGGTACAAAAGAAACATACATGAAGATAACCAGATAACATCATTTGCCACTAATTTATCTCAATTGTAGACAGAAAACAATAAATATTTCAGACAGAACAATAAATATGTTTGGATAATTGATGGTAACTCTAAAGGTTATTGTCCAACAGAATGTCATCAAACTTCTTAGTCTATAGCATGATGAGTCTCATAAAGAAACAAATTAATATCATGCAAAACAGATAAAACAAATTATCAAAGCATACCAGTTTTTCAAGACAGCAAGAGATCTGACCCAATAATGGCCCAAATCAGACTCCCATGCCCAAGTCAATCATAGACCAGCGTGCAAATCAAAGGTCCTCAATAGTTTCTGCCAGTACTCGGTAGAAAAAGGGCAAATGTCGGATATTTATCAAGATCATAATAAATGCCTCAACTGGCATACTACCATTTGTGAAACCCAACTGTCACAAACTTGGTCAAATTAGTATGATTTTTCAGAATTCCAACCCCCCCAATGGAGTTTCTTGCCAAAGTTGTGGACCTATCCTGTCGCGCTCGTGTGTGGTGTGTGAGGCTTTGGGACTTGTGACTCTGAAATATTTTATGGATAAAGCAAAACTAAATCACACACACAATCAAGCATCACAAACTTTCATTTTCTGAAGTACTTTAAAAATAAAAAACATAAATAAATAAATAAACCTTTCATTTTGTGAAGTAAAAGAGTACCAAATGCACAAGAACAATTACCTCACACTTTTAAATGGTGGATCGTCCTGGGTCATATTGGGACCCTCTTAGACCTCACGGTTTTCTCTCACTGATGGAAGCACTGCAGTCTCCTAGACTCTTATCGATTGATTACCTTTGGGATGGTTTCTGATTTCTAGAGAAAGGGAGGCAATTTGGTGCCAGACCCCTACTAGCTCCTGAGTTACTTGTTCTCAAGTGGGTAGGGGTACCCTAGCATCCTAGGCTCATGAAGGATTTTGGAGGGTGGATGATTTTGCACTCTATTTGCTTGTTAAGGGTAGTTTGGATATTTTTCTTGACTAGGGTTAGGGCCTGCTTGAGTATAAACAATTATCCTTAGGGGAACCTAGGGTTAGGGTTTAGTTGGGGTTTCAAAGTAGGGTGGACTATTAACTTTTTGGGGGAAAGGTGGGTGGATAATTAGTTTTGGGTCCATCCAAACTCAAAAAGGACAAAATTTGGAGTTCACAATGTATAAAATTCCACTCTAGTCCCTTACAAGAGGTTCCCCATCACCTGCCTATGGTATGGTCTTATTTCTTTATTTTTGGCGCTAAAACGGGCGACTGGTCCCCAAACAATTGTAGATTGGGCTTCTACTGTCATTTTGCAACAAATTTCGTCCGAAAATTCCAAGAATCAAGGAAGTTCCATGCATGTGTTCTTGAATCCAAAATTCAGTAAAACCCATTTTCCATACACTTATTTTTTCATTTTCCGGTGGGTTTCTGCCAGTTTCTTGACGATCCACGACCAGGGAAATGTTGAGCCTACATCCTATGAACATTTTGGCTTATCGCTTGAAAACTCCCCTTATCAGATGAGGTATGAGCCTTTTATTGCATCTAAAGTGCAAAATCATCCATGTCTTCACTTTTTGACACAAATTCGCTTGAAATTGACCTTCAATCCATGCCTTGTAATTTTCAGGACACCATAGAAAGCATGTCGAGCTCCATTTCTAATGCCACAAACCCCATTACTGGCTCAAGAGAGATCGTCTGAAAACTGGTGAAAGGTTCATGAGATTTGCAAAACATAAGAAATGGCCGAATTCTCTCCAGACTTTTACCCACCTCTGGCAAGAGATACCCCTTGATATGGACTTCAATGGAAAAGCTTACGAGGCCTAGAATGACATATCCGAACCCCTGGTCGACCAACCTTAGGGTGTGAAAGAAGTCGAGGCTCGAAAAATTGCTAAAAATTATTGTTTATGCAGCCTTATACCCCTAATTTTGGTGTATTACCAGAATTAACTTTTCTACATTATGCTTTACTAGTGGACCCAAATGACCTCGAAAGGGCATGGAAATTTGGAGTTGGAGTTTTCAGGATCTCTAACGTCATCTGTGATGATCATGAACCTATCGGAGGCTGATTTCCGGGGGCTCTTTTGTAATTTTGGCCTCTTTATCATGGTCCACAGCACGGTAATAGTACTCCATACATTGTTTAGACTTTTGACTATATCTTCTCTGTTCGGCATCTTTTTGAGCCCAAAATCAGGGGGGGGTATCCTTGCGGTAGTGGGGGCTATCTTGAAGTTCAATTTAAGGCTGATTTGCATCCGCATTCGCCATCTTTAATCACGGCCCTTTATTATGCACTCCATAGCGGATCAGGGGCATAATTGACTCCGAGACCCGTAGATGTTATTTGGGAGACCCTCCATCATGCAAAATGAAGCTCTTCAAAGGAATACATCTATCGGGGGGCCCTTTCATGATTCTCCATGTAGCCGCCCTTTGGTTTCAGATGGGCCTTCCAGTGTGCGTAGACCGCGTGCAGAAAAAAGTGTGTTGGGTGAAACACATAAACCTTGTGTCATTGTCATATGCTTTTGTTTTTGCTATATTTCTCATACTCATTTTTTGTCGTATTTGCATGTTATGCATCAAGCAGACTATGTAAATATCATGGGTGGGATCCAGATATTTTGGGGTTCCTTGTTCCACAAGCGAGGGGTTTCCGAGAACCCTGTAGCGTGGTTTTGAGCCTTCATTACCCCTCTATAATTCAAAGCTGGTACATGTAAACAAGAGTCATGAGCTTAGAAATAATATAAAAAGGAGACCAGAGTCCTAAACAGCATACATTACCAATTATTTTGCTTGTTAGAAAGTAGAACCACCATATAAAAAAAGGCCGACCATTTTTTGCAGCTAGGTCCGGTTGATTTCTAGAGAGCTGTTCAAATCCAAGACCTCTCTCAATGCAAACCAGGTCTCCAACCATTAAACTAAAGGCTGAATTGATCTAAGTACCTAACAATAATTGTAGCATCCAAGTAATTGTTTATGATTCTAAAATATTTTGGCACATCGAAACTTGAATCCACCATAAGCATAGAAATAGACATAGATACTTCAAATAAAAACAGAAATTCATCTTGCAGATAATCCCAGTCTAAAATTTAAAAAGAAACTGAACATATAGATTATAGGCTACCTTAACAGGCACATTATGAAACTTGGTGTCAACATCATAAACTTTGAACCTGTAATGAAAGATATACCAGCAGCCTGTAAGGATGAAGCTCAGAGGAAAGAATTAAGGATATAAATAGAAGTATCAAACTTGATAATGATTTCAAACATATCAAAACAACATTTTTCACATTTAATGGGCATATACATAAAAAGAAATGAATTTTGTGAACCTTCAGAAGCTTACACCAATGGCTGAACCATCTCAAACTGATAAATGATACAAAGCTTTGTAATCCAGACAGGATTCAATGTATTCAATAAAACTTCTGTACGTCCAACCTCTTCAAAAGTACCATCTTTTCTCTTTGAAAATATTACAGCCATGGGATCACTCTTCAAACAAAAGATATTATTCAAGTAAGTAAAAGAAACTGCAGGAGAATAATGCATTCAAGCATGGGCAATAAACAAATATAGATATTTCATGTTCACAATTTATGATGATAAACAGTGAGAATCCAATTCACAGATAACTAAAATATCAGAAATAACAAAACAAGTAACCAAATAATATATCACAGGAATGCAACAAAAAAACTCTCACCCAGAACAAGTTATGCAAAAGCCTAGATGGAATACAAATCAAAGAACTCCATTAAAACCACAAGACAATCTCATATAAGAAGCGCAGCAGGAGACAATGAATAAAAAAAAGGTGCATTTTGTGGAGTTCAAATAAGATTTGTTGAGTCCGAGTATAGCAGTCAACTTATAGAAATGCTTGAATTTAGATCATATATAAATCCACCGTATATAAGCTTCCAGTATAATTTGCAAAAGCTATATGACACTATTGGAACTATAGATTCTATGCAACTTTTGTGGAAGCAGCCACCATGATGATACGAGAATTCTAGCCAATAAACAGTCAGTAAAATAATTGCTACGTGGCCCATGGCTCATCACCTTAATCATACTCATCATCTTGCACACCCTTCTGCAACACCTATCATTCTCAGAAGTATGGCATACTACTTCCAAGGACTAGAACGCTGAAAAAGGGATGCCTGTGCCACGTACACCTTGGTCAACAAATATGATAGACAGCACAACTCAAAGAAAAGTACTTGTAAACAAGTTTTTCCATTCTTTTTACTGATAAAGAAGGATACAAGTCAAAGTGGGCCCGACTATATTTATTGAAACCTGTAGCTAACATGCAACCAATGGACCTCCTCAAATATAAACTTCTTCTATATTTAGAATTGTTACCAACTTGGCCCGCTCAAATGTGTCCAGTATATGAATTGTATTAGAAGTAACCAAGTATGATCAATAAGACAGTCAAAATGACGAGGATAGCTGCAGTTGTGCTTCAGCCACAAACCATCTGCAGTGCAACCCTTGGAATCATAAACAAACTAAAAAGGTGATACAAAATAGATACACATCCCTATCTAAAACTACCACACAATATACCTCCACTTAACCAGGTACCCGGCCAAAGCATCAAAGAGAACCAGGAACTCCCCTATCAACGCAACTGGACTACAAATAACAACGACAATCAAAGGATAAAACAACATGGAATAGTTCGTTTGCTCTCTCAGCAGCGGTTTTTTGGCCTCTTCAGAGACCATGAAGGAAATAAACCGCTCTCTTGATTGGGATTTATTGGTCATACTGACTGTACAACAGCTGAGGCCATCGCCTACTCAAGGGCATCAAGGGAGATTCTGAGAAGAATGTCATCTCTTGGGCGTCAAGAGGCTAAACCTGACCTTGGTGACTACAACAGGCCTTTGACCACATTTTCATTTATGCAGGGGATCTTTGATGACATTTTCAATTTATGCAGACCTATTCACACCTCCTTTCGATATACGTGACACGAAGCCAACAAGAAGCTGATACCCTTCTAAGAATGGAACTAACGCAGGATACAGTCAAGGACTATTTTGGCATCTTTTTGAGGTGCAGTCCCTGGATCTTTTTGCTTTTCTATCACTGTAAAGGGTTCATTTTTGGTTGTATAGAGAGTATTAAAATACATCATTTTCTGCAATGTGTAGAATGCCCAACTTGTGGAACTTTCATGTAACTTCACTCCGCTTTCCCAAAATGTGGGACACCATCCTTCATTCATGTAACTTCATACTTCTTTATAAATATGATCGTCAATGCTTATTCAGAAAAAAGGACATGGGAGAGATGGCAGGAGGAAGGCTGCATCAAATGGAAATTGAATAAAAGAATAAACATTCAAGTGGGTTATAAATGTTGCAGAATGTAGAAAAACTCAAAAGAGATACTACATACAACAGAAAAGTATGCGAATAGGTCAAAGGAGAATGCAGTTAGCTCTTGAGTGGTTTTCTCCAGCCAAATCAAGAAGACAATACAAGAACATGCCTAAGAAATGGTTCAGATCTTTATAGATCAGAACTTTACGAAATGATCAAGCTGTTCCAAAAAATTCAGACCTTTATGTGGATTCCTAAATTCCAAAGATTAAAGGAAAGTTTATATAAGGTTGAGGCCCCTAAACAATCAAATTAAGACACACCTCAAAAATTTGCTAGAAGATGTTGTTTCGATGCCCAAAAATTCTCAAATCGATCATCTCAACCTCAAGATGTATGGACATAAGAAAAAATGGATTACAAGTCTTGGAAATAGCGTATCTTGTGATGCATATTTTTGACCGTCAATATTCACGATTTTCAAGTGTTCATAGATCTGCTCAATCTAACACTATTTTTTAAGAGTTAAATCTTAAGGCCTTCATAAAGATTTTTAGTACTGAAACAACATCTTTCGACGCTATTTGAAGGTGCACCTTACTTTCATTGTTTAGGGCCTCAGCCTTATACACACCACACCCAAGATTAAAATGCCTGCCAGTGAACCAGATGAGGATTGTGATTCCCAAAAGTGCACATTTTCATCAATTGTCAAGGGGTTCCACTTCCCCTCAATAAATGTTCCCAATAGCTTTTTGAATTTACATTGCCATAAAATAGCAGCTTTAATGAAATCTCTTTTCCCACATGGACAGTGAGAGGATCCAAAACTAAGAAATCTCACTCCAGAAGTATATAGAAACAGACTCCATCTCTCAAACTTGGGGCAAAAGAAATTTCTTGCCCTTTCTCCTTACCCTCTTTCTCCCTCCTATCTCGCTCTTTTTATGTTAACCCAATCTATCATTGTCTAAAAAAAGAGAGACAATAAAAATAAAATAAAAGAGAGGAAAAAAAGGGCTCATGTTTCATCCAGTGACATGATTGGGGAAATTACATTCTAATCATTGATGCAGGAAAGGATATTCCTGAACCCATAAATGCTATGTACCTCATAATGTATTATGCATAAAGCAGTTAACACAATTGGGTGTTTATAATCTAAGGGAGGAGTGTCATGCAAAAACGTGATGAACCTGCCTAGTTGTTTTAAATTTTCACATTTTCACTACTAAATTGAATTTTAAAATTTTAAACAAATAATAAAAGTTCAAAAAGATATTTCAAAAATCCATAATTGAAATCCTTGGCTGAAGCATCATTATTAAAGAATGGAAAGTATGGACTCCATATTTCATTGCATCCATCCGTTGCTTACTTGTTACCAAAAGGATACAAACCAAGGGAATGATTTGAAACCGGGGCATAATTCTCTTAGGCTTGACTTAACATCCTTTCCCTTGCACTAGCCTCCATGGACGTCATGCCTTAAGTTTATATACTTAAGAGCGTCCATTTGCACCTACATATGCCCCGAAGAACTAGGAAACATTTGAAGGGATCCTAACACTTTTGAACTGATGACCATAACTTGCCCAGGGAGACGATAGTTGATACTAACCTTTTAAGTGCAATGTTACATCGAGCTGGTGGTTGCCAGACATTTCTATAGCCTTGTGGTCAAACAATTTGATTGGTTCCTCTCGAAGATGAAAGATCCACTATTTGTCCAATGTAAGAACTCAAACATCCAAGATTTTCAGGCCAACAAATTAAATTTCTGAAGGCCATTGGAGAATTCAAGCATTGAAAGATAACCCATAGAAAGAAGAGAGGAAAAAAAACAAAGAGCACAACATGGGCCCATCTGTTGTCAATAATGATCAAATGGCCCTAATCCAATAGAGAAAAGAAACATTGGGGGAAAATAAATGGTTGAAAGCCTTTAGTAAATGACAAATATAGATAAGTCTTGATAGTACAAGCATCAAAAAGAGAGCTGACGCCAGACCACAAACTCCAAATTATTCTTGCAACAATTCTAGGAAATTGTCTCCATATCCTGGGGTAGTATTTAAAATGCTTTTCAATGGTCTCAAACCTCTATGTGACTAAGACTAACCAGGTTCTACACATGCACCATGCCCAGTCCACCTATAAATTGGTTGTGTGATTACCACACACTTACCCCCAAGCTTTCGTTATTTCTGAGTAACTGGGATATTTGCGGCCTTGCTCTAAATCATTGTCATTTGGTATGGCTATTTTGAGGTGTCATATAAATCAATGGCTACTTCACTCCATAGTTGTTGGAAACAGGAGCAATTAGGAATCAGAAGCGGGGAAGAGGCAAAAAGCTTCATATAATCGGAAGCGCCATCAGTATTATTACGCATATATCAGGAATCAAGATTCCCACCATTTGGGAATTGCACTCCCAACCACTTGAAAAAGCGCAAGAAGTTATTAAGGAACAAGTTCCATAGCGCCAAAGGCTCAAGGTTATAGAGTATCCTAGCCAAGGTTATTATTGGAGTCAATGTATTGAGTACACTTAGCAAGGGTTCCCCTTGTATTAATATCAACATCCCCAAGTGCCCTAAGTAAGGGTTCCCCTGGTATTGGAATCAACATATTGAGTGCCCTTAATCACAGTTCCCAATAAATATTAGAATTAAGGTCGAGTGCTCTTAGCTAGAGTTCCCTATGTACTAGAGTTGAGGTTTAATGGAATTTCCAAATTGAATATAGAAAGTAAAATTATTTGATTTATTAATAATGAACTTAAAAAAAAAACAAGACATTTATTTTGGATGCCTGGAATATAGGAATGACGTTAAGTAGAGTTTCTAGACACCCATTTGGATGTTAGATAGAGTTTCTAGACGCCCATCTTGATGTTCTATAGCGTTTCTTGACACCCATCCTCGTCGAATAAAGATAAATGAGGACCATGTGGATTTAATGGTGTGGAATTTGGATTCCAAATAACTCAGATTGATATTCCTAAAAACTGGAAGATACCATGTTCATCGAGTCACCATTTGTTGTAACTGTGAATCCAGGTTTTGATGTTGTGATGGATTCCAAATAAATGAAATCGAGATTCTTAGAAGGTGGAAGCGAGATCCATAAATTGAAAGAACCCGATTCTATGATGATTAAGACTCATTGATCGAAGCACCAAAGCAAGATTCCGAAGAGGAATCACTACCTGAGGTGGAAGACTCTAGTAACTATGGTTTCATTCACAAATCAGCATAAGAAACAAATCCAGTAGAACAACTCATATTTCGATATTTGTTTCCTCCTTTAACTAGCAAGTGCAACAACTTTTGGCAAAATGATCTATATGCCAAAAATCAACCTGCTGAGGGAAATCAAGAAGAGCTAATAATCATTAAAAATTTAGTTTTGATGTAAACAATATGGGCGCTATACCCATAGTCTAATGGTTTTGAAGTTCTAATGTCTTGCAACTAGACGACATGCCCAAATCCCATGCTAAATAAAAATCTAAATTGGCATTCAGATGAACCACTCTCAAGCAATGAATACAAAAAATCCATAAACCAGAAGTGGAAAACAAGCAAGCATCCATTCTGGGACATAATTGTGTTCAATGAAAAAAATCCAACAAAACTTTCACTGTTCTTTCTCGTTAATTGATATAATGGGACTTTCAATGATGCAGGTTGATGTGTACACATACGAGGAGTGTGGGTTCGGGATTTTCCAGGTAACTATAGCCCCAATTCTGGTTTTTGTTTTACTTTATATATATATATATATATATATATAAACAGTCTGAATTGGTCTTAGAAGGGAGAGGACCTTAAACTTTCCCTTAAAGTGTCCCAAGCTCGGATAAAGGAGATGGTTTGTGTTAGGTAGGCAGCCAACATAAAATTTTGTCAAACTTATCATGAATCCTGAACTGGACCAGGATTTGTGTAGCTAACCCCAATTAGTTGGGAAAAGGATCTGATGATGATGATTATGACGAATTAATTTTCAGCATACAAAATTTCAGCAAATTTGAGGAATCCATACCTTTGAAAAAACATCCAGATCAAGCAAATTTGAGGCAGACAGTGATATCTGTGTTACAAATGTTCATCAATAAATGACTAATTAGATAGTGTTCATCCAAATAAGAAGATCGAAAGGTACACATACAAGTTATATCACTGTGTTCATATTACAATGTTATATTGGTAATTGGTGAAATGGCACAGCACATGAAGTAACTTGTACACTTTTTGTGCTCCAATCTATAACTTAAAGAGTGTCATATTTAGAAATATGACAAAAGATCTCTAAACCAAAGACATGAAAATTGAACATATCATGACATGGTATGGCGAACAACTGAAGCCTAATTGACTGAGAATAGTATCGATCCAAGAAACAGACAAATTAGAAAAGAGGCAGATAGAAATGTTTTAAAAATATATAACAGCGCATCTCATAGAAAAACTAACAGGTAAAGCCGACAATAGTCACAAAATTTATGAAAATATAAGAAGACATTGATGCTAAAGGTGTAATTATTACCTGTGGGATAAATTTGAATAAGTAGTTTTCATGAAGATAGGTCAGGGCAAGAAACACAGGTTGGAGAGAGGGAGAGAGGGAGAGAGAGATAGAGATAGAGAGAGAGAGAGATGGGAAACAAGTATCGCCACTCAATATTTTAAAAGCAGAATAAATGGGAACAGAAACAATTATATCTGATTTGGACAAATAGAGAGAGGAAAGGGAAACATAAAAGGCACAAAGATAGATCAAGCAGAGATAGAGGGAGGAAAACCAGACAAATTCACATACAGATAAATAATAAATATGCAGTTGAGAGGGAGAGAAAGGGCATGCAAGACCATGAAGAAACTCAAATTGTAGGATTTAAGGTCTCCAAGCCAATGTAAGAGAAGGAGACAGATAAAAGTAAGATAGAGATGGACAATAGATGACAAAAGGAATCAAAAGAATACACAAATAATAATTCAACTAAAGACACATTACCCCTCCAATTGACTGTCAAAGAGAGGGTGGATTGTCTATGCAAATTAAAGAGTGAAAGAGAGAGAGAGAGAGAGAGAGAGAGAGAGAGAGAGGAGAGATCAAACAACAAAGTCATAGTTGATCAGAAAAATCATGCATGGAGAGAGACGACATAAAGCACGAACGCATGGATAATCAATCAGAAAACGAGGTTTAGAGAGAGAGAGGAGATAAAAACCAAGGCGTTCAATGTTTCATGGTTCATAGATTTAGTCATAGATAGAAAGAGAAGAACATCAGTGCATGCAAAACCAGTCAACGTAATACGTTTAGAGAGAGAAAGATACCTCCAATTGAGAGTAGAGGCCATAGTGACCTTTATTTCTCAAGAAGAGATCGACTGTGTCGTTGGCTTCAGCATTAGGTTCAGAGGTTTTATCAGCAGTTCCCACGGCTTGCTGGCCCCCCCTTGTGTCTGAGAAACACCCTCCCATAGCTCTGAAACACCATGAGGAAACGCAAACCCCCACAAAAACCGAAAAAAAAAAAAAGTATATTCATTAGCAAAAAACCATATGAAGAATCAGTTTCTGAACAATTTTGTACGAAATTAACGCCCCGTAAATTTAATGGAAGGTTTGAATTTTGAATAAATGCCCATTATATCAAGGCAGATGAAGCGGCTAATAGCAAATGTAAGAACCTGGTTTCTCTGGATCAATGGCGGTCTCTGGAGTTGAAAAGAGAATAAAATTAGGGTTAGGGGAAAGAAGAGACAGAATGAGCATCTCACTGGTGCCTGAGTTTGAGAGAAGAGGGTCTCCTTTGTGGTAGACCGCTATAATGGGTGTGCTTATTTTTAGTGGGATGGCTTCATTTGGAACGCAAAGAGCAGGTGGGAAATTTTAAGATGGAGAAAATCGAAATGCCAAATTGGTTTGTATAAGGCTGACGCCATAAACAATCAAATTAAGGCGCACTTTTTAAACAGTTTCGGACGATGTTCGGTACCCAAAATCTTTATAATAACTTAAAATTTTATTTTTATCTCTAATTACAAATTTCAACCTTAAAAAAGGTCCCGGTTTCTATACAGCCGCATATGTAGGAATATGGGCTTATTAATAAATATATTTTTGAGATGGATTGTTTGGCTTAATTTTTAAAGACATGTAATCTCTACTATGCTGATCATGAATATGAAAATAAATAAATTTTAAAAACTATAAATAATAATTATAATAAAAAAACATTTGAACCATTAGTTTGTATTGTTTTTAGATCGATCACCTACTTGCATTGATCTTTAAGACGGATGCTTTATACGTTTTGGAACCCATATATAGTCAGAGCGATCCAGTCTACATGAAACAAAATTTCTTTAAAAAATTGTGTGGATCAAGCAGTCTATGAATACTTGAAAATCTTTAAAATTGACGGTCAGGATAATGCATTATAGGATGTACTATTTAAAGTTTTTTTTTTTCTTTTTTTTTTAATCCATATATATCAATGTCGAGATGATCAGATTTGAGAGTTTTTCAGCACCAAAACAACTTTTTCTACTAAATTTTTTAGGTGCGCCAATTTGGTTGCTTAATGTCTTAACCTTAAACAACCAAATTCGAGAATTTAAGAGGGAAAAAAAATAGAAAATTGAAATTAATTTGAATTTAAGAGAAAAAATAGAAAATTGCATAATGGTTCAATAGGTAAAGCTGCGGGTTCTGGACGTCTTGGTGCGGGCCACGACAGACCACAGGACACTAATTCGTAATTTGGGTCTCATGTGCACGGTCGTCCAATCAGACGTCAAAGCTAGCGCAATAGAAACATAAGGCCTGGAGACACGATACCATCTTCATATATACATAAAAGACGCTGTTGTTATGGGTCCTAGGACTTCTATGTAGATATGTGTCCCCCCTTTGTGATTTACTTTTTAGGTGGATTTTGGTCCTAATTTATTAGGTATATATATAATTTCTAATATGGATGTCATTGTTCACTAATATGTAAAAGATAGATGATAAAAACTAAAAATGATAATTTTTTGAAAAAAAATTGACCTTTGGATTTTGCTTTTCTTTTTCTTTTTTTTTGTTAAGAGACCATTGCTTTACATCCATCTTTAAAATGGATATTTTATGCCATCAAAATGCCATCCAAAAATGATGACATGTGGTTACAATCACTTGTAATGGAGCCTAAAAATCTATTTTAAACTGAATAATTTGAAGCTCTAAAATAGTGCAAGGTGGATGAGTGAACAATTGAGGTCCACAAAAAAATATTAATTTAGAGTTTTAAGTCTTTTTTTCTACATGTATAATTGATGAGGTCCAAAAATCTAATTTGAAGGTGTTCCGAAGTTGATAATAGTTTGTAACATTCAGTGCAATTATTATCTATTTCTATCCACCCAACAAAAAAAGGACAATGGTTGGATAGGGCTACAGGCCTATCCCAAGAAATAAATCCTCACATCACAACTTATTGAAAATTGCAATTCAAGCATTGAAAAACCTTTACATAACATTACCATTGTGGAAAAAAATTTGATTTTGAGCTCTAAATATAGTGTATATCATAACTAATTATCTAAACAGCTCATTTCGCGCCAAAAGCAAGTGCACATAGATCTGCAAGATCTCTACCATTTTTTGAGTTTTGAATTTCATTGTCAGTATTGGAAATTGATTTTTGAGCCATCATAGAGATTTCCATTGCCGAAAGTGCTTTCTGAATGAGGCTTTAAAGTGAGGCTTTATTTTGTTTTCATAAAGCATGGGCCTTATAAAAACCTCATCCGAAAACATATATATCTATTTCTAATGTTTATTATGAAATTCCATTTTTGTCTCAATATTTGGGAGAGAGATAGAGCGGGGAAGAGATTGATACAGATGTAAACAATACAAAAAGAAAAATAAATGCAAGGATCTATTTATGATTTGCAGAGATTGATAAAGATGTAAAAAAACAAAAAGAAGAATAAATACAAGGATGAAATTATGATTTGTATTTATATTATTTCATTGTGTACCATCAAATAAATGTATATATAACTATTGGATTCTAATTTGATGGTAGAGAATGAGAAAGCTATCTAATGCATAGAAGGTGAAGTAGGTAATGGAGTTGTTTACTTTCCAGTTTCCAAAAACACGGACCTTCAAACAATTGGGCATTTGGTAAGAAGCGGTTGTTAAAGACTTCTTTAGGAATTAACTATGAAAATGCCTCATGCTGCAAACTAAAATATACACAAGCCAAATAATTTTTATACTCTTGCGGGAATATAATGTCCATTTACTCCCGTATGTAAATCAATATAGGAGTAATTTTATGACTCTAAATTTTGGAGATGTAACATCTTGAACCCATAGACTTACCTTGATGATAATAAATAAATTGAATTAAACTCTCCACGTACTAGAAAAATAATAATGTCTCAGAGAACAAACATTGTATAATTTTTTAAAGTGGGATCTAAGTGTCGAAAAACTCGAAATTCAGTTTTTTTTAAAAAAATAGTCATCTCTTGATTCCTAAGTGATTCCAAAAATTGAAAAAAATCCTCCCAAATATCAACTAGAGACACCCTATACTCAAAAAAAGGTTTCTTGTCAGTGCCAGTATTCTTTCATTTTGGTCCATCGGGTAAAATATAATTTAGTAGAATTTATAAGGCCCAGACTTTGGGGTTACAAGAGCAAATCTCATAAGAACAAAAAGAAAAATGAAATAAATCAAATGGACTATGTAAGTGCTTTAAAATATAAAGTGACAAAATGTTGAACAACAACTATCCAAATTTTTTACGGTGAACTTAAAACTGCGTGTTTTTTTTTTTTTTTCTTCTTTTGAAATAATCACAAGGTGAGTTTATGCGTATAATAAAGAATTAAATTGAAAAAGATCCTCTTAAGTAGCTTGACCTGAGGGACTAAATAAATAATATGATTCCAGGAAGACATGCGCTCCTTCATAGCATGTGAGCTCATATATAGAATGCCTCTCATTTGTAGGGCTGGCAATGTGAAGGCCTGGGCCACACGAATCGAATCCAAATTTCATTTTAAGCACTAATCAATGTAAGCCCTCCTTACGTGGGGCTTACGTTGATTTTAAAAGGCCTCTTGTATGTAGGGCTTAAATTGATTTTACAATCCTCTTGTATGTAGGCTTGGCAATGTGAAGGCGTGCTTAAACGGTTTAAGCACTAAGTAATGTAAGCACTTTACAATGCACCCAAGCCAATGTTAACAATTAATAGGGGTGGCAATGGGTCAGGTTGGGTCGGCCCAAAAAATTAAGGGGACCTACACCTGAATCAATTTTTTTAAAAAAATATTTAAAAATATGTAAATATTATATTAAATTCGTAATGAATTTATTCAAGAGAATTTAGACGTGACACCAATAGGCGATAAAATGAGAGAGAGAGAGTGGACTTAAGTAGGCTGCCTATGTGTGGTGCCGACCAAGTACAACATCTGCTAGGAAGTACGAATTAGTTCAAGTATAATGACTGAAAAGGGTAAGTAGGCTCAAAAAGATGTGGTTAAAAATAATTCGAAAATATAAGAGAACTTATGGCCTCACAGAGAATATGGCCTTTAATAAAGCAGAATGGATAACCATGATTTATGTGGCCAACCTCAATTATTTAAAAAAATGCTAAAATGCTGATGATGATGATTAAATATATATATTAAATATTGTAACAAAAAATATATAGGTATATTTATTTAAATATTAATTAAATAATATTTAAATATTATATATTAAATATTATTTAAATAATTATACTATTCGGATCGGGTCCGAGTCCACCTGGACCCGGACCCGAGTAGTGTTCGGGTCCAATACTTGGACCGGACCCGGCCTGACCCGACAGGTTGGGTCCAATTTGTTGAGCCATACCCGAACCCGACCGTCGGGTCCAGGTCCATTGCCACCCCTATTAACAAAACCCTTGGGTGGTATCCATTCCTACCACTAACACCCCCAATTAACACCTTCAAAATGTAACTCCCTAATCTATTGAAAAAATAGGTAGGGCCTATCTTTCCCATTGAATTACCCAAATAAAATAAAATTGAAAGCCTTACATCTTAAGCATAGTTCTAAAACACCACCTCAGAGGACCATAATTAGAGACTCAAATGAAGATGGCCATTTAAGAGCCAAATCTGAAGTCCCAATTAAAGACCTGATCGAGTTTCAATTCAAATTTCTTATAACTAATAAAGGTACAACAGATGTGAACAGGGTAAGATTGCGGACTAAATTAATTTGTTCAATTATATGAAATTAAAGCTTTCTGGCTTGTTTAGAAGTTTAATCGATATTCCTGAAAAAATCAATCTTGATAATAAATTATTTGATGTTCGGCAGATGTCCAACACACTGTTATACGATACGAACTTATAAACAACTTTACTATTGAGTGTATATATTTTTTTCCAAGATGTTTTTACTCCAAGTAATTTGTTGAAAATCTTTTTTTTTCTTTCTTTTTTTTTTTTTTACTAGAAATAGCTATAAATAGCTGGAAATTACTGAAAATTTTAAATAATTAAATAATATTATACATAATATGAGACATGAATCAACATCCAATACAACAGTGTTATCCAAGAGTATCAATTTTAGATAGGATAGTGTATTTCACATAAAACTATGTCATCCACACATGCCCTTATGATTCAATTTCAAACTTATAATATAGCAATGTGAATTTTGAGAAATTGCAATTTGTGTAAATTAATTATGCTATTAAATATACAATAAAATGAAATATAATATGTAGCTAAACTCAAAATATAAGTTTTGAGTTTAAACTAATTTAAAGACCCTATAGACTAGAAATATTAATGAATTTATTAATATATAGTGATTACCTTTTCTTTGTAGATTGTAATAAGAAATAATTACAATTTCATAAATAAAGTCAACTAAATGTGGAATAAAAACACATTTTGAGAAGGAAAGACTGGACTTGTCTTTGTAAATGAAATTCTCCAGATGTATCTGAGTTTTTGTTTTATATAATATTATTTATTAATTTCATAAACAACCGAGTTCTTTTAATATGGTACCATGGCAGATTGACCAGGGTGTCGAGTTGGGTTCGGATTCAATTTCCATCATAAGAAAATAAGCAAAAATCTTCATGCAATTTTTTAAAAAAACTACCAGAGCTCTTATGAGTTACATTTTTTAGTAAATAAATAATCCCAAAAAACAACATAAACTTCGTCGATTTTAACGGTTATATATCAAAATTAGACAAAATATTTTTTTATAAAATCGGGTACCTCAGAGACAGAACTGAAAGTTAGACTTATGTGATTTTTTTGCCGGGGAATACAATTTATTTTAATGATAATAATCACCCTTTTTGTATTTTGGCAAAAGGATCACTTACAGATAGTCTTTTTACAATCAATAAATATTTCAAAATAAAGTATGACAATAATAAAATAAAACTCAACCACTTGATGTCATATTTACAACTTAACATTATGCTTAAGAATATAAAATAAAATAGCAAAATAAGTAAAAGAGAAGATGCTGGAGATTACCTCAACCGGGCTTGTTACACCCCACACCGAGTCATCACATCCACTGGTGTGGGATCAGCGGTTTAGCTTCAATCTCGAACTGGGAAGCTAATTTCGGCCAAACTAGGTAACCACCCTTAAATCTCTACAAAACCCTAACTCTAAAATAATTAGGCTCAAACCCTAATTTTCCCAACCCTTATATTATATTAGGTCATACAAAACCCTAACTCTAAAATAATTAAACTCAAACCCTAATTTTTCCAACCTTTATATTATATTAGGTCATGAGAGATTGAGAGTCTTTAGGGTTTGAGCGTGTCCCCCTAAGGTTTTTAGGAGAGAGAGCTAGAGAGAGAGTCAGCGAGGAGAGAGAGGAGCGTGATCCCTAAGGAGGAGAGAGAGAGAGTTTATGGGAGAGAGAGTTGTGTTGAGATGGGGGAAGAGCACCCCTATTTGTAGTGAATTTTAGGTCTAAGGTTTCTCATAGTTTGTTTCTTTCTTGAGATTGAATATGGACTGTTGATCAAGGTGACTTGTGGGGTGAGATCTGAATCATCCATTTCATAAATGTGTGGGGTGAGAGATCTGAGTCATCCATTTCATAGATGGGCCATCAACATTATAGAAGGTGCATGAACCATTATCCCTATTTTCTTAAACCATTTTTCCCATCAATATATTTAAATAAGTTAAATCTATTAAAATATCATGCATTCCATAAAATTGCATAACTCATCTCATATATTCCATAAGAATATATCAAATAATATCAAGTTTATATATACCTTCAATAATCAAGATAAGATATGGTCAATATTTCCTAATCAGTATTTGACCATATGCTACAAGATATAGTTACCATATTTAATAAACTTAAACACAAAGCAACAAGAGAAGGTATCCAAGGGTGGGACGTGCTATCCATGTATGGTATGAGGGGCCCCACTTAATTCCCAAATGGTGGGCCCATGTGCACTATAGGCCCCCATGTATTTTTTAATAAATATTTTAAAATTAAACAAAATGAATTTTAAAACATTAAAATTTTGTAAATTAATAACTTCATTTTTATAAGCTCAAAAATATTAAATAAAACATCAAATGACTTAAAAAAATTCCAATAATAAATCTAAAATAATTTAATAATAAAATGAACACAATCAAATCAATATGATAGGAAGTTGATCCATATGATTCAAGAATTCTATCAACGATCACAAGGTACTTCACCTTCAATTGTGGACTACTGACCACACTTGCTTTATCAAACCGACCCAGTGTTTCTCATGGCCCATAGTCTAAGCAGGGGCTCATTAGCGGGTTACCAAAGTATGCCCGATAAGCCAAGGGAACGCAATCCCAATTTGTGGATTACAGGTCATCCCCTAGAGACGAGTCAAAGTCACCACGACCTAGTGCGCTTACAGCTCTATGGTGCATAGAGGTATCTCTCTCGCACATGCATACACTTCACCCAAAGGTGGATAACTGGCTTTCTCGAATGATCTATCGATATGCATACCATGTGATGAAACATGGATGAGGTTTTGGCCCCCGTCTCTGTAGGCTACCATCACACACAAGGGTTACACAATCCCTCGACTCAGTCATCCAGGCATAAGCTCCAACTTCATCAAGGGCTAACCCAAAACCCTTATTCGTTTATTCTTTATGCCCAGGTACCTTGGGTTTTTCTACCGACTGGCCTAAATCGTCAAACACAGTCCAGTATCAGCAAACATCATTTGCTTTATGATCCTCAAGGGACCACACTCCCACTGAGTTTATGTTCCACTGTAATAAATATTTTTCATTACACACTCATAAGGCCTTTAAAGGCCACATAAACCCAACATCTCCCACTTGGCCTTTGAAGGCCTTACATTATATTTTCCTCACTTTGTCTCATCCCCATCTCTCTCATATGTCTTACAAAAATATTAGGGACAATTCCCTTAGTCATAGGGTCTGCAATCATCAAATATGTAGGTATATAGCTGATCTCAATCTTTTTCAAACTCATTTCATTTCTTAAGCGATACAAGTATGGCTTGATATTCTTGGAATTCTTGTGAAACTGATGCTCATTAGAGACACTAATAGCCCCCGTGTTGTCGCAGAAAATTCACACTGCCTCACAATGTACATGATATAAATTAAATTGATTCAGAAACTTCTTAATTCACACGGCGTCCTTGGCTGCTAGACAGCATGCCACATACTCGGATTATATGGTGGGCAAAGCCATAATATCTTGTTTCTTTGACTTCCAAGAAACTACACCTCCTCCAAGTATAAACACATACCCAAATGTAGATTTCGCATCATCTAGATCCTCGAGATAGCTTGAATTTGAATATCCCTTTATTGCTATTTCAGTTTCCCTTTTATATGTGAGCGCATAGTTCATGATCCCTTTTAAATATATGATAATTCTTTTAACTGCTTTCCAATGCTCATCTCCTAGATTGCTTTGGAAATAGGTCGCTAGACTTTTGATGAATGACAAGTCAGGCCTTGTTCCCGTTATGGAGTACATAAGGGACCCAACTGCGCTCATGTACGACACTTTCTCTATGACTCTTATATCTATGTTTTCGATAGGGCATATTTTATTACTAAGCTTCGTCTTTTTGTCTATTGGGGTAGATATAGGCTTACACATACTCATATCAAACGTTTTCAGTATCTTCTTACAGTAAGTTACTTGGAAAAGTTGGATAGTTTCTTATTATATTGATGCCCAAAACATATGAAGTTACTCCAAAATCCTTCATATCGAAGCATTGTGCAAGGAAATTTTTTGTCTCTACTACTAAGGCAATTGAGTTGTTAACAATTAGCACATCATCCACATATAACGATATAAAAATCGCATCACTCCTACTGACCTTTTGATATATGTAACAATCCTTACTATTTGTAGATAACCCTGCAAGAGCAAAGGTCTCTTGGAACTTTATGTACCACTGTCGCAATGCTTGTTGTAGGCCATAAATGGATTTATTAAATTTGCACACTAGGTTCTCTTTCCCTTTCCGCTCAAATCATTTAGGTGTGGTCATGTAAATTTCTTTTTCTAAATCTTCATTTAGAAATGTTGTTTTGACATCCATTTGATGAACCTCAAAGTCAAAATGGGCTGCTATAACTATAAGGATTCGGATGGATGGAAATTTGACAACAGGGGAAAATGTTTCCTCATAATCTATCCCTTCTTTTTGAGTGAAACCCTTTGCAACCAACCTAGATTTGTATTTTCTATTTTCCGTTCATAGTTTAACTTTTTCTTGAAAATTCACTTACAACCAATGGCCTTATGCTTTTGAGGTAGAGGTTCTAATTCTCATACATAGTTTTAGTTAATGGAAGCATACTCATCTTTCATGGCTTCTACCCAGTATTCCCTTTCAGGACAAGCCAAGGCTTCACGGTAAGTTTTAGGTTTTGAATCTGAATCTTCCCCAACCATATCAAAATGTTCTCCAATGTAGACAAATTGTTCTAGATATAGAAGTGGTCTACTAACTCGGTTGCTTCGTCTTTGTTAAGGTAAATATTCACTTTCTTTAAGGAGTTCAGGTTCAGGTTGAGTTGGTTTAGAAGTTTCAGGTTCATGATATTGAATTACATCCTTGTTTTTGGCCTCCTCACAAAGTCAGTTTATTTTCTACTGACCCTTGCTTCAAGGAACTCTTCCTCGAAGAAGTGAGCATCTCGGCTTTCATTAGCTGCTTCGGTTTCAAGGTTGTAGGATCGATACCCCTTACCATGAACTGGGTAATCAATGAAAATGATTTTGATAGTTTTAGATTGCAATTTGGTTTTATTTTGATGTGGGATAAGGACATGGGCTGAGCAACCCCAAACTCTTAGGTGTCCAAAGAAGGGAGTACGACCTGTGAAAATTTCATGAGGAGTAAGTGAGATAGCTTTTGTGGGGGTCCGATTAAGGATGTAGCATGCCGTTAACACTGCTTCTCCCAAAACATCTAAGAAGAGGATTACATGCCCCATCATACTCCTTACTATTTCAACTAAAGTCATATTTCGTATCTCAACTACACTATTTTGTTAGGGAGTATAAGGCATATTGTATTGATGATAATTCTATTTTCAACGTAGAGTTATTTGAAAAAGTCAGATGAATATTCCCTCCCTCTAGCGGTTCTAAGAACTTTGATTTTCAGGTTGGTTTGATTCTCTACCTCGGCTTTATATTTTTTGCTTTCGATTTTGTTTGAATAAGGTATACATGGCCAAATCGCGAGTGGTCATCTATAAAAGAGATAAAATATCTTTTTTTACTTTTTGTGGTTACATTCATAAGTCTACATATGTCACTATGAATTATTTTCAATACGTTAGTAGCTCTTATTGCCCTAGAGGTATTTTTCCTTGCACATAAGACTCGCACACTTTTGATAAATTTCCCTTATAATTTTGAAGAATCCCATCCTTTTTCAATATTTTCATTCATTTGATATTAATGTGTCTTAACCTCATATGTTATAGGGTAGTATCTAATTTATTAGGGGATGAGACGTAAGCAACAGTCTCTTTTATTTCAATAGTAAATAGCCCATCTACAAGTTGTCCAGCCATGATCACATCTTTCCCCTTATTGAGCACCATTTTCTCCTCAATGAAAGTGGTAATGAATCCAGCTATAGACATCTTATGAACCGAAACCAAGCACTTTCTCATATCAGGAGCATAAAGTGCTTGCTTTCGGATCTCTTCAGTTTCAGCTCGAAATCTCCAACTCCAAGTACATCAGTCTTCTGATTTCCTCCCATGTAAGTATGTTTTTGTCATAGCCCCATGGGAGTGAAAGAACATAAACCATCATTAGTGTTTGTGACATGGGCCGTAGCTCTCGAATTAAGACACCAAGAAGCTCCCTTGGGGTAAGCCAGCATAGACTCAAAGACCACACATGTCAATTCCTTGTTGGTCCCTCCAGATTTGTTGAGCCAACAACTATTGGTTATGTAACCCACCTTCTTGTAAATAAACCAAGTTCGAGTCTCTTTCATTGCTCTCTTATTTCTAAAATCTCTCATTTTAAAATTTCTTTTCTTTCCAAAATTATTTATTCCCTTTCTTTTTTTAAATTTAAAAGAAGGTGGAGATTTTACCATATGCACGGCTTCCCTTGGAGTTGTTGTCAATAGTTGCCTTGAATTTTTCCTCTCCTCTTCTGCTTTGATTGTAGTGATGAACTCCTACAGTTTTGGTGCTTTCTTTTTGGTTGAGATGGAAGATTTGAAGGTCTCCCATGAATTATGAAGTGAATTCATGAAATGAATCACTTGCATAGATTCATTAGGCTTCATGCCTGTGTCTTCCAGCTCTCTGACTAGTGCACGAAATATGTGCACATGATATGCAAACTTGGTACCATCTGTCATCTTTAACTAATTATACCTCCTCATAGCCATGGTTTGTTTCATAATAGAGGGTTCAACATACTCTCTCTCAAGTTTATTATAAATTTCACTTGCAATATAAATCGACTCATATTCAAGACAATATAAGTCAGTCATGGCAAATAAAAGAATGCGCTTACATCTCAGGTTCCTCCTCTTCCAATTGGCATGTTCATCTTTGATTTCTTGAGATGATTCGTCACTTGGACGACGAGGTCGGTTCTCAAAGAGTACCTCATGCAAGTTTTTCTCATAAAGCACAAATTTGATATTACGTTTCCATAAAGCAAAGTTGGTCCAAACAAAATTTTCGGCTTTCAAGATCTTTGAGATGACAGTACGAGCAGTTATATCTTTATATTCTTAAGCAAAGAAAAAATAAGAAACGACTTCTAATGGCAATCAAGTAAAACCAACTTTGATACCAATGAAAGTTATACCTATGTGATCTTTTTGCTGGGAAATACAATTTTTTTTAATGATAATAATCACATTTTTTGTATTTTGGCAAAAGGATCACTTACAGATGGTCTTTTTACAAACAATAAATATTTTAAAATGAAGTATGACAACAATAAAGTAAAACTCAACCACTTGATGTTATTTTTACAACTTAACACTATGCTTGAGAATATAAAATAAAATAGCAAAGTAAGTACAAGAAAATACGTCAGAGATTACCTCAACTGGGCTTATTACACCCCACACCAAGTCACCACATCCAATGGTACGGGATCAGCGGTCTAGCTTCAATCTCGAGCTGAGAAAGCTAATTTTGGCCAAAATAGGTAACCACCATTAAATCTCTACAAAACCCTAACTCCAGAATAATTAGGCTCAAACCCTAATTTTTCCAACCATTATATTCTATTAGATCATGAGAGAGAGGGAGAGTCTCTAGGGTTGGGGTGTGCCCCCTAGGGTTTTTAAGAAAGAGAGCTAGAGAGAGAAAGTCGGAGAGGATAGAGAGGGGCGTGACCCTTAGGGAGGAGAGAGAGGTGTATTGAGATAGGGGGAAGAGCACCCCTATTGATAATGAATTTTAGGTCTAGAGTTTCTTTAGAGTTTCTCATAGTTTGTCTCTTTCTTGATATTGAATATGGATCGTTGATCAATGCGACTTGTATGGTGAGAGATCTGAGTCATCCATTCCATAAATGGGTCATCAACATTATGGAAGATGCATGAACCATTATCCCCCTTTCCTTGAACCATTTTTCCCATCAATATATTTAAATAAATTAAATATATTTAAATATCATGTATTTCCATAAAATTGCATAATCCATCTCATATATTCCATAAGAATATATCAAATAATATCAAGTTTATATATATCTTCAATAATCAAGATAAGATATGGTCAATATTTCCTAATCAATATTTGACCATATGCTACAAGATATAGTTACCATAGTTAATAAACTTAAACACAAAGCAACAAGAGAAGGTATCCAAGGGTGGGACGTGCCATCCATGTATGGTATGAGAGGCCCCACCTAATACCCACATGGTGGGCCCATGTGCATTATGGGGCCTCATGTATTTTTTTAATAAATATTTTAAAATTAAACAAAATAAATTTTAAAACATTATAACTTTGTAAATTAAGAACTTCATTTTTAGAAGCCTAAAAATAATAAATAAAATATCAAATGACTTATAAAAATTCCAATAATAAATCTAAAAGAATTTAATAATAAAATGAACACCATTAAATTAATATGATGGGAAGTGGATCCATATAGTTCAGGAATTCTATCAACGATCACGGGGTACTCCACCTTCAACTGTGGACTACAAACCACACTTTATCAAACCGACCGAGTGTTTTCTATGACCCACAGTCCAAGCAGGGGCTCATTAGCGGATTAGCAAAGTCTGACCGATAAGACAAGGGGTCGCAATCCCAATTTATGGATTACAGATCCTCCCCTAGGAACAAATCAGTCAATGTCACCACGTCTTGATGCGCTCACAGCTCTAAGGTGCAGAGGGTATCTCTATCGCATATGCATACGCTTCACCCAAAGGTGAATAACTAGTTTTCCCGAATGATCTATCGATATGCATGTCGTGTGATGGAACATAGATGAGGATTTGGCTCCCGTCTCTGTAGGCCTACCATCACACATAAGGGTTACACTCCATCGGCTCACTCAACCAGGCTTAAGCTCCAACCTCATTAAGGGCTAACCCAAAACCCTTATTGGTTTATTCTTTATGCCCAGGTACTTTGGGTTTTCCAACTGACTGGCCTAGATGGTTAAGCACCGTCCGGTATAAATGCTACTGGTTTATTTTATATTCTCTTCGAAGCATTTGGAAACATCCTAGACTAATAAACAAAGACCTAGCTTAAGCCCTATAGAATTCAATCATAATTTGGAAGTCTTCTTATATCGTAGATTTATACTTTTTTAAAAAGCGCCGGTTTTTTTTTTAAGAGTCGTGTTTTTAACTGCGAGTTGGTAACTATGATCTGAACCATGGTGAAAAACTGAAAACTATGAACCAAACAGATGGCATTTAACTAGAGTAATATGAAAAATATGACAGCTATGATGAGTTAGATTAACAATAAAACTTTCAAGCACTTGTGACAACAGGAAAAAAAACCTTAGAGAGCTGAGGACTAAGCACATAGCTTAAGAAAATAACTTGAGGTTTCAAACTCTAGCACATTTGTTTTGTCGAAAAATATCTTCCGCGAAGGATATTTCTGAGAAAATAGCTTCTTTCTCATGTTTGTTTGATGGGAAAGTGGCGCTATGAAATTTCAGAGGAATGTGCACAACAAAGCACTACAACGCATTTCCATGGCGTTCTTTGGAAAATCATTTTCATACCAATAGAGGTATGAAACTGATTTCCGATTGGCGGAAAATCTATCTCCATCAAAACGCTTTCTGGAAATATATTTGAAAATAAACAAGCCCTTGAATTTATGGAATTCATGAAAACAAAAGGTTATGAATATATAAATACCTCTTTTGATGATGGAATGAGTAGCCTCAAGAAACAATATGCTTAAATCGAATGATGAGCAATCCCTCTTCTGGCCTATAACACAGATTGAAGGGAGTTGTGAGTTCTTGAAATGGTTTTATAGGGAATAGAGAGAAAGAACGTGGAAACCCACGACTCCTAACTACCCTCGTTCCTTGGTAGTTAGTTGCACTTTTGCTACTTTATGTCTTTTAGGAAAGTTAGTCATCCACTAACATTAAAACAAAGAAAGTTGTTAATGTATTTAGTAAAAGATAAATTTCTAAGGAAATAACTTTGGTCCCAAATCTCAATTTATCTGAAAAATCAAACCGGCCAAGGGCTTGATCCGAGTAGCCAATCGATTCAACCAGCTAACTGGGTAGGTCCTCGCTAGCCCAAAAAGTATTAAAAAAAATAAAAAAATATAACAAAAAAGGAAAAAAGAAAAAAATATTTGTAAAGTGTGATTAAATCGGGCACATCCAAGTAAAGTTGAAAAGTCGAGAAAAAATAGATTTTAAAAAATTGATTTGTGCCAAGAAGTATTTCCAAAATTTTCCAAAAAAGATGGAAAAATGTAAACTAAGTATCCATGACCAAAACACTTACAAACTTTTCCAAAATGATAAAAAGCACTCAAAAAACCAATACAAATAAATCTATTATTTTTTGTGATTATTATATATATATATATATATATATATATATATATATATTAAATTACCCAACCAGACTATCAAAATCAGTCGAAACCGGATCAGCTAGTGCCCTATTCCGGTTTAATTGGCGAGTTCCGAGTTGGACCGGCCGAGTTTGGGAACATCGGTCCCAATAGTTACTAAAAACATACAATGAAAAAAAAAAAAAAAAGAAGAAGGAATTGAAGGATTGTGAAGCGTGAGGGATTTGGTCTTTGACATCCGATGTTTCGATGATGACACGCGGTCCAACATTTAGGAGATTATCCATTGAATTAATAGAGTTAGGAGAGAGAAAAAATTATCCTAATTTTCTATGTGATGTGGGCCGCTGACATAGTTACTTTGACTAGTAATTCATGGATCATGCATATAAGAAGGAAAAGTATGCAATAAAATCATTTAATATGGCTTATAATGACAAATAATAGGCTAAATTCTGTCATTGATGAAGCTCAAGGTGAAAAAAATAAATATTTGGAATTTGTGATATGATCTTTCAACTTTTAAATTTAAAAAATCGGACAAGTGGGCTAAGCCGATTACCCACTAATTCATAGTTGAATAAATTTAGGACCTTAAATCATTTTGAAAACAATGACTTTATAACAAAAATAGGTTTTAATACAAATATTAGTCGTATTTGGCCAAGATCATGGTCGGGAATCAAATCAGGCCAAGATTATTCGGGTCTGATCTTATGCAGTTCTGAGGCAAACCGTTATCCGAAACACTTTTGGGAATTAATCAATGAAACCAAACAAGAACTAAGATAAAATGAGTCAACGCGAGACGTTGGAAAATAATAAAACAGACTTAAAAAAAATGGCAATTGTAACAGGGCAAAGCAAGAGAAGGGAGAGGTCATGGTATTTTCCATGTGGAATGCAAATTGGAAATTTCAGAAGAGGTCTTTCAACGAAGAACTAGTGGATTTTCCCGTAAAAACGGTATATTCTTTAATAAGGCGATCTAACATTTGGAGTGCCATTATCACAGAGAACTTGGTAGGTAATTCAAGTACCAAGCCAATAATATCGGTTTCGATCTTCAACTACCGAACCATGACTGTTTCCCAAAGTTTTTGATGTAAAATATTGCGTCAAATGCACATACATTCATTTTTATTATTAAAAATATGACATTTAAGTAACTTTTTCTTTAAAATTTTAAATAGGGAAATTAACATTAAAATACCATTTTAAGTTTAAAATTTAAAATAGGCCATATTTTCATATTTTATGCTCAAGTCCCGTTTATTTACCAACATCTTTTACCCAAAATACACTCCCCTTGGTGTAGCACTTGCAATTGAAGTATTGAGTTTTTATTTATTTATATTTTTTATTGGTATTTCGAGTGCTGAATCCCTTATTTCAAGTGGGTTTCAACCCTTGAAGTGCCAAAAATACATATCTTTCAATTAAATTTCTTTTTTTTCAAAAAATAGGCATTGTATAGAAGTCTCCCACCCACATGAGGCTTATCTTTTCAAAGGTTACAAAGATATACTATGCTCTCATGGACCATATTGTCCGCTTACTCCTTTGGATAAAAATGCTTTTAGGAAAATGATCTTAGGAAGATATTCAGATCTAAAATTTGGAATCTATTTAAAATTCACCAAATGATCATTAAAAAAAAATAAATTAATTTTGAGTTTTTTTAACACTTAGATATGGTTGTCTGAAGATTGGATAGTATGTATTCAACTTCAGGAGGTTTTTTTTCCAGCCTCACAATGAATGCATTGTTTTTTTATTTTTAAAATAGGTTGTTTGAGTCTAGGTTGGGTTATGCTTGAGGGAGCAAAAGTGTAGTTTGAAAAAAATATCTTGTCGGGGGATAATTTTTTTCTTATTTTTCTTTTTTTCACCTCTTTTTATTTTTGTTATCTTTTCTTTTGATAAATATCACTTACAAGTAGTCTTATTACAATAACTCTTAGATTCAAAAAAATTAAAACTAGTAAATCTAATATCTTAAAAACCTCGATGCTACTAAACCAATTTTCTTTAAACAAAAAAAATAACTATATGCTCGTGAATATAAAGACAATATAATTAAATATGGCAATAAACAAAATTAAATATGATAAAAAACAAAAATAAAGTACCGGATATTATCTCAATTGGGCTTATTACGCCCCACACCAAGTCATCACCATCCGATTGTGTGGGATCAACGATCAACCTTCAATCTTAACCGGGAAAGCAAGTTTAGGTCAAACCCTATGATGGGACAATGAACTCTTCTATTACAAATCCTAAACCATTGGGTGGCAACCTAGTTTGAGATATATGCTTTTCTTTTTCTACCACAACCCTATAATTTAAAACCACAATGAGCGATGAGAGATCATGAGAGAGATATCAAAGATGAGAGAGTGGGGTGTGCCCATTTTGGGTCTCTTAAGAGAGAGAGAGATAAACTTTTTTAATAGAAATAAATATTCTAAGTGGGGCATTCCCCCTTTGCGGGATGTGAGAGGGAGATATGGAAATTAGGTGTAAAAGATAACGTAGATATTTGGGTAGTGATTAATCTTTTTTTTATAGTGTTTGAACAAAATTATGATTTTTTAGGGTTTTCCTTTGCTTGAGATCGAATATGAATCATTGATATTAGGTGACTTGTGGGATGAAAGGTTTAAGCTCTCCATTCCATAGATGGACATCAACATCATGGAAGGTGCTGGAACCTTTATCCCCATTTCCTAAACTATTTTGATATCAATAGAAATTAAATAAAATAATTTCATTCATAATAATATATTTACCAAAATTATGCATAAGCCTTCTCATGCTTTCTAAAAATCCATTCAAAGCTTCTGCAAGACAAAAGCTTTCCAAAACATCACAAACCTTTTTTTCTTCAAGCCAAAGCTTGATCCAACAAAATTGGAAAGCTCCTTAGAGGGCATGCTACCTTAGGTGGCACTCATAGGCTCCACCCACATTGCAATGGTGGGCCCATATGTTTATTGACATTCAATGCACAAATAAATAAATGAAAAATTATATGATTTTTTGAAATTCATAAAATCCAATATGAACAATTAAATTAATCTAAAATCAATATCTATATTTTTATAAATCCAAATTTGATAAAAAAATATCCAGATATTTAAAAAAATTCAAATAGTAATTCTAAAAATTATGTATCATTAAAACAAACATAATCAAATTCATTATATGATAAAATGATCCTGATAGTATATGAATTAAATAAATAAGCACTGGAGCACTCCATCTTCAACTGTGGACTATGGTACTCACTTGCTTTATCAAACCGACCCAGTGTCTTTCATGACCCACAGTCCACGTAAGGGCTTATTAATGGGTCACCAAAGTTTGATCGATGAGCCAAGAGGTCGTAATCCTAGTTTGTGAATTTCAGTTCTCCCCTGTAAACATACGAGGGTCACCTATAACCTGATGCAACCACAACTATTATGACGCATAAGGGGTATCTCTCGCATATGCATAAGTTTTATCTTGAAAGGTGCTTTGCTTTTTCAAACGACTATCATATATGCATGTTGTGTGATGACTTGCGGATGAGGCATTGGCCCATCGTCTCTAAAGCTACCATCATACATACGGGTCAGATAGTCTCTCGGCTCACTCATCCGAACATACTCCAACCTTATCAAGGGATGATCTATTAGAACCCTTATCGGATAGTTTTCTATGCACAGGTAACATAATTTTTTCCCAACTGAGTGGCATAGCTCGTCAAGCTCAGTTTAGTATCAGCAAATATTGTTTGCTTAATATGGTCCACACATGACTACACTCCCATTTTCATGTTCTATCATATCAAAATGTTTATTACAAGCACTCATAACTCATAACACCTTTAATGGCCATACTCACCTAACATAGTTTGCTCTCTCTCGACAGCAAAAAATTGTCTCAATTGTAAAAAAAAAAAAAGTGTAAAGTAGGTTCAACACTATTTATTTTTTTTGTTGAAAAAGTTAATGTCAAATCCATTATAATACTTTTATTTTTTAGTGAAAAACGAGTTTTGCACTTCACGTTAAATAATGATTTCAAAATTCGAAGGTGTCGGATCGATGGTTGACTTGGAAAAGAAAATTTGAGTTTGAACACTAATGAGAGTATTTTAGAGAAGGTAAAGTATAGAATAAGACCATTTACCTTTTGTACAAGGTGATCACACTAATCTTGACCATTGGATGTAAAGTTGGGTGGCTGCAATTGTTCTATTGACCAATTTCAAACTTAAAATAAATAATCTCTGTATACTTTTCCACATAAAAAAGGCGCACCTCCAAATCTTATCATAAACATAGTTTTTGTGTCAAAAACTCATAGGATAACTTGAGAATCTATGTTCATCTCTAATTATAAAATCTCAAACTCCAAAAATAGTTTAAATCAAATAGATCTATAAACAATTGAAAATATTGAAAATGGACGGTCCAAATAACGTGTTATACAATATATTGTTTTTATGACTTGGAAATCTTTTTCTCTTTTTGTAATCATGCATCTCGATGTTGAGATCATCAGTTTGAGGGTTTTCCAACATCAAAACAATATTTTGTAATGGATTTTTGAGATACATCTTAATTCTACATTTTTAAGGTTGCAACCTTATATAAACTTTTTCATTTTTTAATTTCAAAATAAACAATTCATTTCTTAAGTAACTTCCTTTGAGTTTTGAGATTGTACACAAAGAGATTGTTACCTCTGGATCTGCCCACAAATACCGCAATGCTCATAAGCCTCGCAAAAATTTCCATAGTACACAGCCTCAGCCACTCTAATTCATATCTGATGGCTTGGGAAGATTGTGAACCTTTTGTAAGAAGATAAACGGCCGTAACATTCACCACGATAGCTATTGGATCACCGTACATTATTTTTTCTATTCCATGCATTTGCTTTCCCAGAAAATATCGCTATTACCCTTCCGTTTGTTTGGAAGGACGAACGAGAACTCTCTCCAAAATATCGGTTTTTCTCTCGCTCTCTCTTGACACGTCCCCTATTTGGTAAAAGCCCTATTTTTCAGTGCACTGCTCTCTCTCTCTCTCTCTCTCTCTCAACTTTAAATCCTTGCTCCATTTTTCTCTCTGAATCAAAACATCGGGCGAAATCACCACTTTTAAGAGTCAGTTACTGAAACTCTCCGGGTATTTTCCATGATCTTGTTATTTCATGATCGTTATAATACTTATTTCGTTTTGCAAAAGTTGTAGCGATTTTTATTTTCTTTTGCCAATGACATATGTGTGTTGCTTTTTTTTGCACAAAGAAAAATCTCCATTTATCCATATGTAGGGAGTTGTTTGAGAATTTTTGTGTCGATTATTGGAGTTCTCGAGAACTAGGGTTTTCATGGTTTATTGGCGTTGCTTCTTTATGGTCTAGTGATAGAGAGTTTGTGAAATATTGTTTATAATGGATGCTTTTGTTTTATATGGAGGTCTTTTTTGGGTAATAAATGCTTTTGTTTTCTTTGGAGTTCTCTGTACTTTTTTTTCTTTTGAGGCCCTTTAACCAGTTATCTTGTGACCTTATTTGGTTAAAGAATCAGACTAATGATTAAAAGAAGTTGAAGAAATGGAAGAAGATATCATGATTTATTCATTCATAGATGTTGTGCGCTAATTTTAATGGCACTTTGCATTTTCTTATCTTCTTTAAGCTGTTATTGTTATATGATTGATGGAATGGATTTGTCACTTAGGTTGGTCGTCAGGATTGCCTAGCACCGACGATTCTGTACATTTTAATCCTCAGCTCATAGTTATTTGGTCAATTGAAGTGCTTTGACTCATTATAGGCAACATGCCAAGGTGTGTTTTACTTCTTTGTTTCTTTACTGTCCTTCAATTTAGTTGAATTGTTGTCTAGTTTGCTGGAAATTTTTTTTTTATTTTCACTTGGCTAACAATCATGCGCTCTTCAATGCAGGTACTATTGCGACTATTGCGATACTTACTTAACTCATGATTCGGTGAGTTCACATCGATCCATCAAATTTTCCTGAAAATACAGTCTACTGGACCTATGCTTCTAATATTAAGACTTCTCTAAGTTATATATCTTATGGAGTCATTTTTGTGTGATTATGTGGTGATCTAGATGGACTTTAGAAACACATGATAATTTGTCCAATAACACATGGATCACTTGACTTAAGCCCACTAGTGTGTGCAGACTTAGTTGTACTTTTATCTGAAAATGTTTGATTCATGCAGTAGTGACATTTAATGATGATATGATATGCTGTTAAACATATCATGACAAGTTATATTTACATGTTGTAGTTTATTTGAAATGTGTAAAATTTTAATATTCCCATCTTTGTCTAAGTATATTTCCAAAATTTCAAAGTAGGGGCCAATACAACTGTCACATGCCTTTCGGGAAATAAGCTGAAGAAACTGTAGGCTGATTAGAGTTACATATTAGAGGAAGGGATGGATGGATTGAGGGAGAGGGCACTCATGAATAGTGATTTCTGATTATGACATGAATGAAGTCATTTCTTGCTTCTATGAGTGACTTTCTTGTGATAACTCTATGGGGAACTCGTAAAGTTTATCTTTTTTTTTTTTTGGGGGAAGTGTTTAATATTTGTTTATTTTTTTTAACTTACAATAAAATTTATGGAATACTTAAAGCAAGCGAAAAACTAGGGTGGTTTGCCCATTTGATACAAGGAACTTGAGTGACCTGAATGGATGCATATTTTAGATATAAATATGTTCATTCCTTGCTTTGTAAAAAAAAAATATGTTCGTTCGTTGGATAATTACTCCTCTGAAATCGATTTCCGTGAGTGATGCATTCATTGTATCATTTAGTTACTTTGTTCATCTAATTATAGGCCCTGTCGAGCAAATGATTAATCAATGCTCTTATTAATGCGGCGGAGGTGTATATTGTGTCTGTAGCAGAATCCAGTTAATTGGTGAGACATGGACACCTTGATAAGTTTGGGTTGAGGTAAACTGCAGGGGTTTATCTAACTGCTTAAGGTGATGGTAAAAAATAAAGAAAATGAAATTCTAACTCCCTGCATATCCCTCTCTCTCTCTCTCTCTCTCTCTCTCTCTCTCTCTCTCTCTCTCTCTCTCTCTCTCTCTCTTCCCCAGCACTTTGTCTATACATCTCATGGGCCACTGGCTAGCTCTTATTCAAGGACTTAGTTATGTTTGTGGCCTCTCTCTTGAGCATCCAGATGCTTGTGAATTCATATGGTATGGCTGTTATCATTCTGGTTGAAGAGATTCCGGAGCATCCTTGATGGCGCTATAGAGTCATTTCTTGGACACTCAATTTCCAAGTTAGTCATGCTGGGAATTTGTAGCTTGCTTGTTATATGATGGACATGGCTTAACTGCATTAACAAATTGGGTGCAAAATCAAAGTTCTAGAGTTTTGTAGCAAGGTCCTTCATGTAGAGCTCATAGAATCACATTATCAGTGAGAAGTGAGAGGTCTATCTCAATGTAAACAAATTAGTTTCTAGCTCAATCGAACTTTTATATGTTCACTGTTCTACATATTGTTTTTCTATTATACCATATAAAAATCACCTGTTATTTTGAACAACTATTCACTTGTTTTATAAATCATATGCATTTGTGGTTTTATGTAAGTAAACAGGATATAATATTTACTTTCATGTGAAATTCATGCTTTTAAGCATTTCATAAGCAAGGTATACACACAATCCGTATTTCTAATTTCTATTTCTTTTGTTATCAGCCATCTGTAAGGAAACAGCACAATGCAGGATATAAGCACAAGGTATTTATCTTCCAAGATACTTGTGACATAATTTAGATTATGAAATATTTGAAACTATGCTGTAATTCTATAAACTCTTAAAAAATGTTGTCCATTGTGTCATTACCATTCATTGAAATGATGACGGCAGTGGAGAGAAGTGGACCCAGTACACTGTCATGACCCCAATATTGGATCCCACTCTCTGTCTGGTGTCCATTTTAATGGACATTGTTGACCAAATGGATTATGTTTTGGATTATGGGTGTGTTCCCCTGAATTTTATGCAATCCCTTTTCTAATGCTGACTCCTGAAATCATTTTCAGGCCAATGTACGTTCCTATTATCAGCAATTTGAGGAGCAACAAACTCAAAGTTTGATCGATCAGAAAGTTAAAGAACATCTTGGCCAGACTGCAGCATTCCAACAGCAAGTTGGTGTGGCCTTCAATCAGCATCTTATGTCACTCCAATCGAACCCTCAGAGGCCTCGGATTCCTGTTCTTCCTCCTGTTTTACCAATTCCATCAACTTCTCAAGCACCCATCAATCCATCAATGATGCCAATGCTCAGGCCCCCTCTTCTGCCACCACCAACTTCTGGTGCTCCAGGTATGAAAATGTTTTTACAGCCCGCACCACTTTAATGATGACCTTTCTTTCTTGTTACAGTTATTACCTTTATTCTTTTGTTCTATTTTTTTTTTTGAGGGGCAAAGATGTGTCATGAATATCAGAATATTTGTTATGAGCAATAAACATACAATAATCCACTGGAATATGGCAAATGCAACAGCTAATTGGACCAGCATCCTCCAATGAAATTATAGACAGGGATGGAGGGTGAGCTGGATCTACCATAGGGGAATTGTTTAGTTCTGGTGGGTCCCATGCCTTCTATCATTTCATTGGAAGGTGATGGCCAATGTTCTGTGGTTTTTGTGTATTCCAATGGGCTTATTTCATGGAAAGTGTTCATTTGGACACACTGACACACCCAGACTTGAGGGTACATTTTTGTACAATAGTGAACTCTGTTGTGACTGCCATATGAGCAGAGAATACAATCTATTGTATTCGCCTATACTTCATTTTCCCTGTCCATCTACTGAAAGTGACTTGTATGTGTGCACCTAGTGATACATGCGCTAACCATGATTTCTAAAAAGCTATGTAACTGATACATAGGCACTCTTGTTGCTATCTGATCCACATAGGCGTTCTTGTTGCTGTCTGATCTAGTTCTATATTCGAATGTTCCCTCCTAAGGATATTGTGCATGATATTAAATCTTATTTAGGTATCATTGATTGATATGTAGTCAATTGGAACACAATTACTAAGAACACGGTATAATTCTCTTCTAAGCAGATTGTACAATTAAACAGATTTTTTTTCTTTGAAAAGAATGTTTGCTTGATAAAATGGATTTGTCAGTTTTGTAAAATCATGATTATTGTCTATCAAAGAGGCCAAGCATTCTTCTGACAGCTCATCTGTTCTTTTGATTTATTTATGATTTTTGGGTGTCTTGCTGATTTGGATTCAAAGCATCATCATCAGAGCCTTCTCCCAAACTATTTGGGACCGGCTACACGAATCCTGGTCTGCCATTCTACTCTATCAATGGCTATGTCCTTAGTGAGGCCATAAGTCCCCGTATCTTTTTTCACTACTTCCAACCATGTCCTTTTGGGCCTACCCCTTACTGTTCTTGAGCCTTCTACTTGAACTAACTAGCATCTCTTAACATGTGTTGTACTGGGTTTGCGCTACACATGGGCGAGCCCATCTAAGTCTACTTTCTTTCATCTTGTTGCCTATTGGTGCCACGCCTAAGTTCTTCCAAATATATTCATTTTTAATCTATCCCATCTTGGTTTGAATTCAGATGTGATGCAAAATTAAATGGCTAAAACAAAAAAGGTAAGCTCACATTCATTAAATTTTGATGTTTGGTTTTTCATGGCTGTTGATTCTTTTATTCTTCATTTCAATTATTTTTTGATAAACATTTGATAGAGACTTAATTTCTTTTCGACATTCCTTTTGTTCCTCTACATGATTTCTCTTCTTGAATCTTATATTTTGGTCAGTGATTGAACTCCTTATGTACTAGCACACAACTAGGGGCCTATAAAGAATCATGATTCCTAGGGATAAGAGTGTGAAACCTGTCTTAGTCTTCTTGCTTTTTCGCCATTCAGGACCTGGGTCCTTTTTGTTCCTTGAATCTTTTGGAATAAGTTTTCCCTTAATTTGGAACTGTTTTAGATTGTAAAAACCTGTAGCTATCCAGCAAAGGAGATAAGACACAAATTTAGCAATCCAAAATAATTGTTAACAAATGGCAACAAATCTAGGTGTCTAAGGTTGTTATGGCATGTTTCTCTCTTTTTTTTTTTCTTCTGTGCATAAAGATAAAAGGCAGTTGTGAGCCTGTAGTTTGTTGGAAGGAATAAATTCCCCATGTATGTGACAGTGTTATGTATAACTGTATTTGTCAATTTAAGGTTATCAGGTCCATGAAGATTTAGAGAGCATATCTCTGTGATTATTAATTAGTATGAGTCATGCATGTACTATGAGTGTTCTGTGGAAACCCTGTGAGGTACCATTCACATTTCAGAACGACAGTTCAATTTTTTGATATTTACACAAAGCTTTCAATGAATGAGCTATTTGATATTGTGCATGAATATATGTATCCACCTACATTAACTGTGCCCCAATCATTTTTTGTAAATATTTGGTATAACCCACATTAAGTGGGCCCAAATCATATTTTGCAAATATTTGGTATAGTAATACAAATACATTGTCAATGTTAAAAAAAAGAAAGAAAAAAGAAAAAGACGAAGATAATGTGCGTGAATCTATGCCCCCTGGCTATTTAGGGTGCACTTTTATTTGCCTACTTTGCATTTGAATGTAGGATGAACTTTTATCATGTTCATGCAAGCAGAAGACTATTGCTGATACACGAGAAAGCATGCTTGGCCAAGCACTCAGAGATTAGAGGATTAAGCTGTACATTTGATTTCATTGGTATTTTGGTCAATAACCATTTGAAGGTATTTGGTGCGAGATTATTGTTGGTTTGGTGATGAAAATGTTAGTCAATGCACTTTTAAGTTCAAATCCTCTATAAATAATTGCACTCTTATGTCTCAGGCAGTTCTCTTGGGCCTACTTTTTCTTAGAACCAGAAGTGATTTTTTGTTCAATAACTAGTTGAGTGAATTAAACTTGTATTTTTTTTTTTTTTGAAACTGTCAACTGTTGTGTATTAAAAAAGGAAAGGAGTAGGAGGGATAGACCACGAGGCCCACAACCCGGGCCCCTCGGCAAAAAATAGGCTAACCCTATACAAAAAATGATCAGGGCTTATAGCAATCGCCCACTACAGAGATGTACAAAATACCAGAGAGTGGTAGGGTCCTAGAGAGGGGACCAAAACCACCCCTGTGGTGCAAGAAAAGGCCGAGTCTTCGAAAGATCTGTCCCATGCCCTCAAAGGTGTGTGGCCTGTGCGAGTGCTCCATCTCTAGCCAGTTGGTCTCCGAGGGTGTTTGATTCCCTCCAAGTATGCATCCAAGAGACGGGAATATCCCTGCAGATATGATAAACCTCATAAAAGATCTAAGCAAGGTACGAAGGTGGTGGGGCGCGACGAGCAGCCCAAGAAACCTCATCAAACTTGTAGTTTTAATTTGCAATGGGGATATATCATACGCGTAATATTCTTACACAAAAATAAGAGAAGGGTAATCTTTACTCTCTCATGCATTTAAACATTGTTAAATAGCAAATGTAGATATATCCTTTGAGAAGTCTTCTCATTTAAAAACAAGAGCAGGGTGATCTCAACCATCTATCAACAGTTTTAGAATTTGCTGTAACCAAAGTTGCCTTCACCTTACCATCTATCAACTGTTTTAGAATTTGCTGTTGCCAAAGTTGCCTTGACCTTAGTGAAGCTTGAATCACGGTTGATGGATGATCGGGATCAGATTTCTCATGATTTTAATATGAGGGGGAGTTCGTTCTACATACAAAATGTCCTCATTTCTCTTTGAACATGGGGTGCAGATCAGGTGGTGCACTTCTTTAATGGTGCAAATGTAACCTGTCCACACCAGCACATTACTTAATTTTATTTCATTGGCACCAGTTCCCCTTTGAAAAATAATTACGAAATTGCCTCCATTTTCTTAACTGTTCTACTTGAATGCATTTCTGTCCCATTTCCACATTTCTATTAATTTCTTTCACACAATCTTATCATATACAAATATGTGTAGATTAGAGTTATGTGCTTCCCTTCTATTTTGTTCACCGAGAATGGAATGCAAAATTGCTTACTCTTAAACTGCATTTTCAGGGTACAGTGCAGCTCCAGGTATGACTCCACTCTCAGGACCACCAGGAACCGCACCACCAATGCCCCTTAACCCTTTGCCGAGGCCTCTCAATATGCCCAACACAGGGGCTCCAGCTTCTAATGGAGGTGCGTTTCCTAACATGAACGTGCCAACATATCAACAACCAAACTCAGCAGGAACAGCAAGTGGGAGTGGGTTTGAGGGTTTTAACATGCTACCAACAAGCAGTGGCACCCTCCCATCATCTGTAACCTCATCCGCACCATCCCAGGATGGCTATGCTTTTCCCCAGTAGGGCAATCACTCCTACCCATCTCATTAGAAACTCGTTTCTTTTTGCTCCTCTTTTTCAGCATATTTTTGCTTTTGAAGAGGAATTGAAATGTAATACACAAAAATGGGTCTGGATCCCCACTAAGATGCGAATTTAAATCACCTTGAATTGTGAGTTCAGAGTGGTAGCAAGTTTTGGGTCTCGATTTGTAAGAAACAGGAATCGATCTGGTTGTGACTGAGGAACATAAAAGTGGTTTTCATGTATGCTTTTAAGTGATTCATGTTGTTATGGGAAGGGATTTAACATTTCCGAAGTGAACCTCTGTTGTATAAAAACGGCATTGCCCCTGTTAATTAGTACCATGGTTACATAAGTTTACGTTGAAGCATGTGTCGGTTATAATTCTGTTATTGTTACAGTTTTTTTTCTCTCCATAGGAGCTACTGTCACGTTCGTTCAAGGCAAGGTTTAAGAAATCAGATTGGCTACCCGGATCGCCCATCTAGAAAACCGGTTTGAATCGGCGATCTAGATGAGTGAACTAGCCAATAAAATAAGTAAACTAAAAACGAAATAATAAAGAGTAAAAAGAAATATAATAAAAGGGGGGTATTTTAAGGATGAAGTTTCTATAGGGGTTTAAGCTTTATGAAAATAAAATAAAGCCTCAACTCAAATCTTAGAAAGGATTTTCAACAATGGTAATCTATGTAATGAATCTAAAATCAATTTTCAATATCGATAATAAAATTTGAAACATAAAAAAAAAACACAAATCTACATGATCTTTGAACACTTAATTTTAGGGCAAAATGGACGGTTTAGATAATTTGTTACAATATATGCAATTTTTAGAGCTTAAAATCCTTATTTTTTTAACAACTAATACGCTCAAGTTGAGATGATTGATGTAAAGTTTTTCCGATGCTTAGAATTGTAATTTTGGTTGAATTAAGAGGTGAGGCTACAACCCTATCTAACCATTTTCTTTATTTTAATGGGTCAATTCATGGGTATCGAGATGCAGTCTACACCAAGTGTTAGAAAGAAACCGGACGAGCGAAAGTGTTAAAAAGAAAACAGGAGAGGAAACCGGGAGAGTCGGACGATTTTGACGACACGAAATGGCCTATGAAGGCACAACAGTGGCGAGTCGAGCGTGTACAAGTGTCGCCAACACGGGCGAGTCAGGTTTGTACAAGTGTCGTCATGTGTGATAGGTATGTACAAGCATCGCCACGTGTGACGGACCAACCTTTTTATGCACACAATAGATTTTGTTACCAAGGAGTATTTTATGGATGTCAAACTTCTTTAGGTTTTTCGATGTGGGATTTTAGTAAGATATGTAGGCGTAATATAATATATCTCTTTATTATACAAGATAAGACAACTATTGGTGTGTGCTGCAGTCGGTTATCACTTATGTTTCCCTTTCAAGAGGTTTACTTAACAAAAAAGTAAAAGTTATGACAAAAAAATTAAAAATTATCTTGACAAAAAAATAAATTTTTGTCAAAAAATAAAATAAAAGTTACCTTGACAAAAAAAATAAAAGTTATGACAAAAAAAATAAAAATTACATTGAATAAAAAGTAAATTTTTGTGAAAATAAAAATAAAAGTTACCTGGACAAAAAAAAGTTACATCGACAAAAAAAAATAAAAGTTACGACGAAAAAATAAAAGTTTCCTTGACAAAAAAATAAAAATTACTTAGGCAGCATCGTCTTTTTATTTTTCTTGTCAAAAATAAAATAAAAGGTAATACAAGTATTTATTGTCAAAAAATAAATAAAAATTAATACAACTAGTATCATGCTTTTCAAGCATGCACTTGAGCAGCGATTATTTTAGAAACTTTAAAAAACTTGATTTTTTAAAAATTAAAGCATTATTTCGAAAGTTGATATGCATTCTAATAATTTCTATATTGATAACTAAATCTTATATTTTATTTATGAATTTATTTGCATTATAAAATATGTAATTTACTATTTTTTCTTACAATTGTCAATAATACATGTTAAATTAGATGATATTATAAAATATTTTTTATTTGTTATTATTTGTAGGGTGCAGTTGGCATACATATGCATCCGTAGATGTAGAGGTAAGGTGCACCTTCAAATTTTATCACGGTATATAATTTTGATGTAAAATGTCTTAAGATTATCTCAACATCTATTTTTATATCTAATTATAAAGTTTTAAATTTAAAAAATGGTTAAAATCAAGTAGATCTATAAACTTATCTATTTTTTTGTCAAAAAAAATAAAATAAAAGTTACATTGAAAAAAAAAAAAAAAATTATGACAAAAAAAAAAATTATCTTGACAAAAAAATAAATTTTTTTCAATAAAATAAAATAAAAGTTATCTTGACAAAACAATAAAAGTTATGACAAAACAATAAAAGTTATGACAAAAAAATAAAAGTTACCTTGACAAAAAAGTAAATTTTTGTGAAAAAAAAAAAAAAAATTACCTTGACAAAAAAATGAAAGTTACCTGAGCAGCACCGTCTTTTTATTTTTCTTGTAAAAAATAAAATAAAAGATAATACAAGTATTTATTGTTAATAAATAAATAAATAATAATACAAGTATTATGCTTTTCAAGCATGCATTTGAACATCGATTATTCTAAAAACCTTAAAAAACTAGATTTTTGAAACCTAAAAAATTAGATTTTTGAAAAATTAAAATGTTATTTCGAAAATTGATACGCATTCTAATAATTTCTACATTGATAACCAAATCTTATATTTTATTTATTAATTTATTTGCATTATAGATTATGTAATTTACTATATTTTTTTTACAGTTGTTAATAATATATTTTAAATTAGATGATATTATAAGATATTTTTTATTTGTTATTATTTGTAAGGTGCAATTGTCCATAACAGTAGAGGTAAGATGCACCATCAAATTTTTTCATGGTATATAATTTTGATGTAAAATATTCTTAGGATTATCTCAAAATCTATTTTTATATCTAATTATAAAATTTTAAATTTAAAAAATGGTTAAAATCAAGTAGATCTATAAACATATGAAAATCTTGAAAATGAACGGTATAAATAATATGTTGTAAAATGCATTATTTTTGAGACTTGAAATCTTTTTATTTTTCATGATCATACATCTCGATGTCAAGATGATCAATCAAAGGGTTTTTCTACATTAAAACTACCTTTTCCGATGGAGTTTTGAGATGCATCCATAGTTCTACATTATAAAATTGCATCCTTAAATAAACTTTTTCCTTATTTATATCGTAAAATAATTATAAAATGTAAACCATCATTTTCAATTTCAATATATAATATTATAGTGAGTTAAGTTGTTATAATCTTTGATTAATGTTCGTTAAGTTGTAATAATTTGGATTTTTTTTAGTGGATTAGAGTTTTCCACCGATTCAAGATTTTGATGGGCATTTTTACATCGATTTAATATATTCTTTATTGTAGTCCAGATATGATTATATACTTCACCCATGATAATTTTATGATTTTTTTTTGTATAATGTAAATTTACTAATTAATATAAATTTATACAAAGAAAGAACATCTCAATACATATTGATGAAAAAAATAAAAATTAATAATGTAGTACCTCCATTTTTATTGGATTCCTAAAAACAATATTTGTAATAAATTTTAACAAGCTTTTCAGATTTTTTAAAAAGTTTAATCTGACCGATTCAATCAATTTTCGATCCAAATCGCCGATTTACCAATCCGAATGGGTTTTTTGAATGCCCGATCCGGGGCACCAATCCGTTTTTTAAACCATTGATCTACACTTTTAGACTGACAATTTGTTCAGTCTTATCATCATAGCTAATGAACATGATGGACACTTAGGTCATGCAAAGGATTCATCTCCACCATCCATCTTAAGAATGGATGGTGGATGTTCTAGCTGTATATTGTATAGCACAGGTGTCATGCTTATTTTCGAATTTTGTCAAAATATGAAAAACTGAATTTTTATACCAGTAGAATCCATCGCTTCAGCAAAAATTCAATTAAATAAAACAGAAATATAGACAGAACAACTGAAGGAGGCATAAAATCCCATAGCCCCTTTTAGCGTTCCTAGCTGATGCTATATCCAAATTCTTCTGTCTTTGCAGAACTCCCTAAAAATAAGAAAAATAACAGAAAAGTCTTAAATCATTTCTGAATGAATAAGAGACACTCATCAAGCATGATGTAATTGCAAGAGAGTACAATTGTCAAAATACAACATCAGATTAAAGATGATACGGAGAAGGCACAAAAACCGACATCATGGATCTTCTTGCAGAGGCAGCAGCTTAAGAGCACCCCAACCAAAGGGGCTGACAGAGTTCAGGAAAGAGCACAGGTAATTAACAAGAGCGAATGTCGCAAAGCAAGAGCCAATTACCACCAATTGCCCTGCTTGCTTCTTCTTTTGAGACAGAGCCACAATACCACCATGGTTCCGATTATTGCTTCGTTACTTCTACAAAGTAAAATTTCTTTTTTGGTCATACACGAGCTGAGCTGATCCCCAAAGCTTCACAAATATGGTGGACCTGGAAATGTATAACGAAAGGAAACTGGCATGGCTCCACTATCCGACCTCGAAAGCTGCTGATTCCCATACTTTGAACCACGATATGGGTCAGCCAAACCTGACGAAACTTGGCGGGGGAAATTTCTTCTAGACAAAGCTGCACTTGTTTCTAGAGTAGAGTTGACATAGGAGTGGTCTGCTGTAGTAGACCCAACAACATAGGAGTGATACGGATTCCTATTATAGAGATCCATACCAGTAGCAGCAGTGGAAGCCACTGGATAAGCCCTGTCGCTACTGTAGGGATCCATACCAGTAGCGGCAGTGGAAGCCACCGGGTAAGCCCCTTCCCTACCATAGGGATCCATGTCAATGGCAGAAGTTGAAGTCCCTTGGTGAGGCCTTTCCCGACTATAGGGATCCATACTAGTAGTAGAAGTGGTAGCCACTGGATGTGGCCTTGACACTAACCCATATGTTCTGTACTCTTTTTCAGTAAGAAAAAGTGGGTCAAGACGATGTCCCTCTTTTGGTCCATTAGTAAGCCTATGTGGCTCCATTTCAGAGCCAGATGGATAGTATTGCCTAACACCCTTGAGATAATGAGGATCTCTAGGTGCAGGCAAGGCTTCTCTCCTGGTTCCCACAGGCTCTAATGGTACAGTGGTTCTTGGAGTGGGCTCAATTGGGTTTCCAGAAGGAGGCGCAAACATGGGTCGCTCGATCACTGTAGCAGGGTGGAAGAGTGCACTAAGCTTATGGACCTGCACATGGAGAATGATAAAAAAAAAAGGGAGATTAACGAAAAAGTAGATAGACATAAACCAATGTGAAGTATGCCATGGTCCTATGGATTATAGAAAGATATAGTCTGTAGAGATCCTGACAATCCAATGACATGAGGTTAATGTAGTGGGAAGAGAGTGACCCAATAAAAAACAAGTGATGGTAGATTCTGCTCTCTCTCCATAACCGCCATCATTTTGTTGGATGATGATGACATTGATGGACTATCTGTTTTCAACAGTGGATGGACTACAGAAGGCATCATCATTCACCTGACTAGAAGTGAGCTCGCACTTGAACTTGTTTGATTTGTCGTAGTTGTCTTTGATAGCTCTCTTGAATACACTCTCGGGAAGGGGCTGGCAATCCTTGTGAATTTTAAATCGCATCTATAGGCCTCAACATGCAAATGATTAAATAAGAATAGGAAACAAAAAAAAGAGAACCGTCCAGCAGAAGATGAAACATGAAGCTGATGATTAAACAAGAAGAAGAAATAAAACATAATAAATAAAAAATTTAATAGAGGCAACCTGTGCAGGGAATTCGCCATTGAATGCATTAGGCTCTAGTTTCATCCCACCTGGGGAAGCTGCCTTATAGATACCATACAAGAGCTTGAGGTCAAAGTCGTAGAGGAAGAGCGTAAGACCAGGCTTGATGCTCATCACAAGCTCCTTTCTTCCACTACGAACACCCATGACCTGGTACCGAAAGCAATCAGGCTTGGTCTTACCATTGCACATAAATATCAAACCAGCCATTTTCCGATCCCCATTCTTCTTTCTCTCATCCTGTACCTTAGTTCCATCATCACTCCTCTCTTTGTTATTATCATCCTGTGTCTTAGTCTTATTGTCGTTTGCATTGATAGCGTCAACTTTTGAGTTTTCGGGCTGAGCCTCATGGCCCACTTCTACCACTTTGAGCAAGCTCTTCTTTGGAGTGGTATTCTGTTTGCCATTGTTCTTCTCAATCTTTGGTTCTGGCTTCAATACTTTTGTATCTTGTTTGGCATACCCCACTGCCTTCTTTAGTTTAATCTTGCCCATAGATTGCTCTGTCAGCTACACGTACACTAAAATTTGGCCCTACATGCAGAGGAAATACTTCAGTTATGAGTGCGTATTCCATGGCCATAGGCATAGAAAGCATCAATCAGTATGTAGCTCCTTCCATCTTTCAAGTTTGTCTACCAACATAGGCATCAGCTACTAAAAGAAGCATTACGATATGATTCTTGGGTTGGGATTGCTTTTCATTGTCAACTCTCCAGGAATGTTAGGAGGCAGGAGAGTATAATCTATGTCTCAGAGAAGCTTTTGCACTGCTAAGATTAAACTATTTTTTTCTTTTTTCCTTTTATGAATTTTCTTTATATGAACTGGTTTACCAAATGTCAACACTCTTTTCAAGAATCCTTTTTTTTGTTGAGTTGTCTCTATCTACACCAAGTACAGGAAGAATAATCGTTTACAATCACCTTGTCTCCCTCTCTCTTAATAAATGATTGATGGTACCCTATTACCCAAAATTCCCCACTTGACCAATTATCGTTCTGTGACTTCAAACAATGACAAACCTAATCTGATACTCTTTTTTTTCTGTCGAATTAGCACATTCAACTAATTTGGTATGGCAAAATTGCAAGTATATAGATAGAATTGTTAGTAAGAGGTTTGTACAAGAGTTAGGTATCCAAAAATCCTTCCTTAGGGGGTGCCCTGAGCAAATTGAGATTCAATCTAGAAGCTCCTTTTTTCACATGGGTATCTGCAACAGGCAACTGCCATTCTCCACAAATGCCTGAAAGTGACTTGTAGAGACTAGCATAATTGGAGGATTTCGTTGAAGGTGGAACCCGATCTCCATGGGCAAGGGGATGATTTCTTTGCTCGTTAACAATGTTTTGGGGATCCCCTCCTACCAGGAGGAGGATCCCCAATTTGTGTCAGACATCTTCATACCCATTAGCAGTCCTTGCGCTTCAGAATGTATAGCGTCTGCTGTTACTGGTGTTCAGGGTATGTTAGCAAAGATTCAGCTAAGTTTTCACTGAAAATGGCCCCATAACCTGCCAGGCCAGGATTGCAGAATGAGTTGCCATCAAAATCAACCTTGTCACTACAGCCTTGGGTGGAAATCAATGAGAGGATCTTGTGAGGTTGACCAGGTTATTTCTTACCCATCTAGGGCTCTACCAAGGTTTATGATTTAAAATCTTTGAAATTTTTTGTCCCAAAAATGATGGTAAGTTTGATTCTTTTAGTGAGGGATTTGATGTCGCTCTCGTTGCTATCAAGAATACATTTGTTTCTCTATAACCAAATGACCCAAATGCAGGGAAGAAGTGGGACCCAGCTTAGAAATAAACCAGAGGATGGGGAAGAAGGGGAAAATTCTATTGGAAGAATTTAAAGACAGAAGCTAGCATGACCCATCAAAACGGATTTAGGATGATGCATCAGATGTGAGATGCCATTTTGTAATGGAGGAATTGGAGGTCGATGCTTTCCTCCTGCTCTTTGCACATCGGGCATTTGTTAAATAGGGGAGTACTGTCAAAGCTCTAAGTGAAATCACTAGCCAGCTGAAAGCCTGCACCTTGGGTGGTAGAAGGCTGAACCAGGCCGTAGATGCCATGGAAGGGTGGGGATGGAATGGATATGGCTTTTGCGATACCAAGAATTTACTTGAAGTATAGGGGTTTCATACCACTTTGTCTATCCCTGAGTGTGGTATGAAGTGCCAATCTAAGATCTAGAGCAAAGGCACTAGTTCAGTGACTTTGGGGTGGTCTAAGTTGCACCTAAAAGTCGGCAACCATACTGTTTGTCCCCCTAGAGTCTCATTGCAGTCAGATAGCATTGATTGCTAGTTGGCTGTAATGATGAAGATCTAGGACATTGTAGCTCCAAATACTGTGATCTGGGCCACACAACCTTCCACAACTACACATAATTTCCAGTTTTGACTGCAAAAAGAGCGCAGCCAAAGAAAGCCAGGAAGATGCTCGCAATTGCTTTCCAGGTGCCTGAGGCTCATGAGTTTGCTGCCTCTCTAGATAGCCAATCAGATGCATTGGTTCCATATTTTCTTTTCATCACCTGCTGCCATAAGTGATCTCGGCGGCTTACTTACACCACCACTTGCCCAGAATGGCATGGTAGCAATGTCTCAAAATGGTTACAGAGAGCAATCGGGAACCTCTCTCGGCCTGGGGCTTTGTCGTGGCCCTGGTAAGCATTAGCTTAAACTTCAGACTTTGTAAATAGTTGTTGCAACAATGTCCCCAATTCCTCCTATACGGTTCTGAAGTTAACATTGTTTCTTCTAGGCCTGCGTTAAACTATCGGCTTTGAACAATCTCTTAAAGAGGTTGCCAATTACTTCTCTTACTGGCTGGGGTTATCGTAGGTGTGTTCACCTTCTTGGATTAGGATTATGGTACTGCTTCTCCTCCAGCAGTTGGCTGTCTTGTGAAAGAAAGCCATGTTAAGACCCCCTTCCTTAAGCCATTTAATTCTTGATCTATGGAACCCGAATAATCCTCTTATTTGAAGATCATTTGGAAATCCGATTTTGCAGTTCGTTTCCTTGCTCACTCATCATCGATCAGGTCTTAGGTCTCTATTAACCGGTTCAAGGTTGCTTCTGTGATTTCAGCTAGTAGTAGGTCCTTCTTCGAGGACAGATGACCAAACTGCTCTCAATTATAGGTTTTTTGCCAGAGACTGCACAAATTGGAGGATTTAGGAATCGGGCTTGGTTTCAGAGATAACAAGAATATTAGGGATGTTTTTGACGGCATATTTTGAATGCAGTCCAGGCTAGTATTTTCTAGCAGTGAGAAGGCCTCATTCAGGTCTTCGGGCCTGCAAGGGTGGAATGAGGTTTCTCTGAACTGGGTTCAGGTCTTCTATTCTATCGTTCTTAACCCTATAAATGAGAGTTTTGAGTGCTCTGCATCCTTTGGCACCGAGTTTGGATGTTTTGATGGCATTCCAAGGGCGTTGACGATGTCAGCACCCATCAGTATGGCCATCATAGGTGAAACCTGTGATTCCAAGCATCAAATCTATATCTCCTTATGGCCTTTCTATTCACATAATTTCTTCAGAATCCACTGAAAAGAAAGATTCTTTATCAGAATGGGTGTAACCTAGGAGATGATTTCTCAAGGCTTTGAGGACCAAGGTTGAGAGCTAAGGGGTAGACGTTTGGTTTTATTCATTGGCGGATTTGTTGGGGTGAAGACAAGGAGGAGGGGAGTTGAGGAATTCACCTTTTCAAGATAGCAACATGGGAACATGTGCGATTAACCCACAGGTCCCAATAAAAATCCGCAATTTATTTCATAATGTCTAGGTTGAAGAAGATAGTGATTTTAGTGCAGGATTCATCTAAAACCTACTTCAAAACTCAGAGGATGAGTTTTCTCTAACCTGGCCTGTAGAGGAATTAGAAGTGAAGTTGACCATTATTTTTCTTCGAATCCCAGTTTCCCGGTTTCATTGGAGGTCTAGAAGTTTGACTTGTAAGCTTCCACTTATTTCAATCAATTCATTAGATCTTTGATGTCTTTTGTTCATGTATTTTTTCCCCACAAAGGCTGGATAGAGGTTCCACAAAAACCTTTCTTAACCTATGAAGAGGTTTAGTTGATCAGGTCTCTCGTTTGGGGGTTGGGTTGGTTGTGGTAGCCAAGGTCTAAGGTGAAAGAAGACAATGGAAATCGTCGAGTTGTGAGGGGGCCATTGATTTGTATTCCAAGTGGGTAAGGGGGTGTTGATGTTCAAGAATGGGTGTTCAAGAGGGTTGGATTGGGAATTATTCTTTGAAAGGGGTATAGAGGTGGAGGATGAATTCCCATAGATGTTTGGAGTGGGCTGGAGAGGAGTTTTGTTGAAGTTATTAAATTTGCAGAGATTGTTGAAATGGGGACAGACAAGGGGGTATAGACGGGGTAGGTTGTTAATAGGGGAAGAGAAGGGAGACTAGAAGAGAGAGGAAGCATGTGGTTTGTGGAGGGAGGGAGAGGAGGAGGTCGGGTCTGTTTGAATTGTACAATCAAGACATTGATGGGACCATGTGTGCAGATCGGATACACTTTGGTTGGGTGCCATTAACAGGGGGCAGCATGGCTTCTTGAGGACCCCCAAGAACTTGAATTGTTGCTTGGACAGTTGGGTATGACTGCGGTGAAATTGTACCCATCCAGATGGGCAACTTGATGGGCCTTCTTTAGTGATAGTGGAGGGAATAGATGAGTTGGTGGCTGGTGAGTTTTGGGTAGAGATGTGTGTGCAAATAGGTTGTCCACATTAGGCAACAATGAGACATTGAGACCGTTGAATTGGGGGGGTATTGATTGCATTCTTGAAGAAATGAGGGAAGATATTTTGGAAGTTTGGTGTGGACGTATGTGGGTCTGGTTTGTGGTAGGGTTGGTAGCGGGATCTAAGATGTGGATGGGGTTGGGAGAAGTTGATGATCCTCATAATGAATTTGCGTGAAAAAGGATTTGAATTTGGGGATCGAGGGTCACACAGACTGGTCTCCATACAGGGATCTAGGGGCTGAATATGGAACGATGGATGGTCAAGATGAAGGGTAGGCCTACATATTTGTATTCGAATTCAAAATATGAATTTGAATGTTCACTTGTGTTTAGGTGAAATTTGAATTTGGAATAAATACAGCCAGGGTAAGTCAGTGAAGTTGATCCTAGAGATATTTCCAATCTAATGTACGCTTAAGGTCCACATGTGATCCATTGGAGACTTTTGACATATTGATGGGTGTCCATTTCTCAGCTTCATCAGCATCCTTCCTCATTCTGTGTTTCTGATTTTTTGGGGACCTCTCATATTACAGCAGTTTTTCCTCAGAAACACAATTTGCCAACCTTCTTTATCATGCTCACCAGATTCCCCGTGGTCATGAGCAGATGTACTTGGCATGGATTTGTGTTGGGCTCTTGCTTTATACAGATTCCAAACAGTTTTGGTGCTCCGAATGATACTCAATCTTTACCTGAATCTTAATAAGGCTATGAAGAGACTATTCGATTTTAGGACTGCAACAGTTCAATGGTCTTAACAAGAATTTGGGCAGAGCCTATTGGAAAAACTCCAATACCGTTCCAGTCTACTTTGATGAAAACCCCAAAAATATTACGTATTTTCAAAACAGAAAACCCCACAAATGTTACCTATTTCCTCTATATTTCATGATGCCATGCAAGGAATACCCTCTACTTTCACTCCAAATTCTATGTAGTTTTCAGGCACCAAGCAAGGGAAACAGGGGCTTAATTCTCATTGCTACTTCTAAATTTCCATATGCAACCAAGAGTTTCAAAGAACAAATTCCCCCTTCACATATATAATGAGTTCAGACCATTACAAATTTACAATGCACATGATTTAGAATATCAAGCTCTATGTAAAAGAGAAGCCTAATATTAGGTTGTTTCAGTCACCTAGTCTCTGGGTATTTGTTGCTAGTACTTTGGGTATGAACGGGCCCATAGAAAGAGGAAAAGATTCAGAAAGCACTTAACATATTCCTAGACAAAGTGCAAATGCAAGCTGGACCAAAACTTGGGTGAAATAGGAAGTGATGGTGATGAAAATGGTGACACACACTACATGATGACCGAAAGGTTAAAAAACCATACGCCAATCATGAGCTTTGTCACTCGCCTATCCGTTTCTGCTGATGATGGGGGACGAATGGAATTAACACAAAGTCTTCAAAGAGATAGAATAGTTTTTAGGATAAACAAAGGACATCGATGTGTTATAGACAAAATTGGTTTTGGCAATTAACTTTTAGTATTTAGATTCAAGTTAAATCTTGTTCCACAAGTGTGGATTAAACTATGAAAATATCATATGAACCCCAAAGTTTCAAATGATCTTGCTTTCAGTGAAACCTATAACCTATTGGGATTAAATGAGAGCAAAATACATCTATTTAGCCCTCCAATAATGTCTGGATTAAAGGTACTCACACTATGGACTATCAGTCCAAATTAAGATGGTTCCTATCATAATGGTGACTTCTCAAGGGGATCACATTAAAACTACGAAGAGAATAAAAAGAAAATACAGAAATAACGACCATTTAAAGAGAGAAAAATATAATACACGTTCAATAAAGACACCCTTACAGCCACAATCATGCACATCATCCATAAAAAGGAAACTTAAAAACCCATTCGCATACCTTGAAAATATTTAATCTCCCAATACTTCCACTCGTTAAAGATAGAAAAATTTCAACTGCAACCCTAAATTTCTCCCAAACAAATACTAAGAAAATACTGGAGTTAAATTAATTAAGCAGCTTATACCAAGAGCTATAGAAGAAAATAATTCACCCACTTACGATAAATCTAAGTTAAAAGTTTAAAATGCATCAAGTTCCCGCAATATACAATAAGTTGAAGAATTCAGAGTTAGTCGAGCTTTGATTACTGCAAATGCTCACAATTCAATCTCAATAAAGAACTGGAAACCGAAAGATTCTGCACCAGAAATCCTAAATGAAAACCCCAGCTCCAATTCTAATTTCAATAAAAAATGCTCACCCCGAAATGGGGAAAGATTGCTGATGCCCTAGAAAACATAAGAGAATTGAAGCCAAAGCAAAAAGCTGGAATCAATTTACCTGTATGTCGGTGTAAGTGGGGTGATGAAGCCCTAGAAATGGGGAAGAGCGAATACGCGGGTAAATAATTCTCCACCAAAAAGTAAGACGAAAGTACGCCTACTTATATTTACAAAAAAAAGCCAAAACGCATGAAGAGTCCTGATCAAATGAACGGTTAGATTCTCTCACATGTTTATACACAGTAGATCTGATGGCGTGATCTTCCGCGCCTTTCCTTGTGGGGCCGTTTTAAAAGTCAGATGATGTCGTATAGATATCTTTTGTCCAGGGAAAATTATAAAATATCCTCAAAAATATACCTTTTATGCATCCAACCCATCTAATTTTTGCTCTTAATTTTTTTTTAAAAAATAAACTTTTTAGGCAAATAATCCCAAGAGAAGAAGTTCATGTTTTAAAAACGAAAATGCGCTTTATGTAACACACTGTCGGAGCGCACTTAAACACTGTCAGAGACTCATAGTGCTCCACAGTCGGAGCACACATACACAGTACCAGAACACTGTATTTATATTACCGAAACGCGTGCTTACACAGTGTCGGAGCGTATATCACATTGTCGGAGCACACTTAAACAGTGCTAGAGCCCTGTGACTTAGAATGCTCTACTGTTGGAGTGCACTTATGTAGTGTCGGAGCGCTAATGTTACACTGTCGGAGTGCACTTACGCACTGTCGGAGCGCTGTGTTACACTGTCGGAGCGCTATGTTACACTGTCAGAGTGTACTTACGCACTGTCGGAGCGCTGTGTTACACTGTCGGAGCGCACTTACACATTGCCGGAGCGCGGTGTTACACTGTCGGAACGCTATTACACAACATCGAAGTCCGACACTGTTTAAGGGTGCTGCGACAACGTGCTACGAGAAAGACATTTTTCGTCTAGAAAAATGAACTTTTTCCCTTGGGGGGTATTTGCATAAAAAGTATGTTTTTTGAAAAAAAATTGGGAGCAAAAGTTAACTGGGGTAAGTCGCATAAAAAGTAAAATTTGGGGGTTCTTTTATCATTTACCCTTTTGTCTAACTAAAGGGTGTGGTTTGCGTAAGGTTGTGACCTTAAACAGTAGGTTGTGACCTTAAACAATCCAATTAAGAAACACCTCTAAATTTTATCATAAATGTAATTTTAATATAAATTTTTTTAAAATGGCTTTAGAATCTATTTCCATCTCTAATTATAAAATTTTAAACTCTAAAAATAGTTCAAAGTATATCTAGAAACACATGAAAATTTTGAAAATGACGGTCCAAATAACGTGTTACAGGATACACTATTTTGTAGGCCCAAAATCTTTTTTTTTTTTTTTCATATCCATACATCTCTATGTCAAGATGATCAGGGTTTTCCAATATCCAAACAATCTTTTATGACAGATTTTGAGGTGCACCTTTGATTCTACATTTTAAGGTTGCAACCTTATATGAACTTTTTCCCTAACTAAAAAGACAAGCTTTCTATGCTTCCCCTGCAGTATAGAAATTCTATTCTCCCCCTTATCCAACCGTCCATTCTAAATAGAGTGCTAAGATTGCCCCAATCACAATGTCACGTCTCTACACTATTTCATTTTTAATTAATTTTTTATAAATTAGTTTGATACCAAATTTTGGACGTCCATTCTTCTATTAAACTCGCACTAGCGAAAAATATAAAAAAAATATTTTCAATACAATAAAATGACCAAAATACCCCTAAAAATTTCAAGGGGTATTTTGGTTATTATATTTATCAAATAATTATTTTTAATATTTTTATAGGTGCCCCCCAATGAGAAGATGGCACGTAACAAATTTCATATTCATACAATTTGTATAAATAAAAAAAACTAAAAATAAAATACTTTGAGACGTCGGATCTAAGATTAAACAGTGAGTGGCTCTCTTGATCAAAATTAGACGATTGGATGATAGGGGAAGCATAGATCTTCTATGTTGTACGAGAAGCATAGAAACCTTTCCCTAACTAAAATAGACAGTATAAGTTACTTCATGTCGCTTTACAAATACAGTTATGGGAAAGGTTTCAATGCTTCTCTTACATCATAGAAGATTTATGCTTCCCCTATCATCCAATCGTCCAAATTTGATCAAATGAGCCACTCACCATTTGATCTTAGATCCGACGTCTCAGAGTATTTTATTTGTAATTTTTTTATACAATTTTTATGAATATAAAATTTGGTACGTGCCATCTTCTCATTGGGTTGTACCTATAAAAAAAACATTAAAAACATTTTTTCAATAAAATATTATGACCAAAATACCCCTTGAAACTTTTAAGGGTATTTTGGTCATTTTATTTTATTGAGAATATTTTTTTAATATTTTTACAAGTGTGTGTTTGATAGAGGATTGGACACTCAAAATTTGGTGTAAAAAAATTTTATATAAAGAAAATTAAAAAATAAAGCAGACGTGATTGTGATTGGAGCAATCTTGACCCTCCATTTTAATTGCACGTTAGGATAAAGGGAAGCACATACGTTTTATGTTGTAGGAGAAGCATTGAAAGCTTGCCTAAAGTTATTGCCTCGTATGAGCTGGTTATTTGGAAAGCATAACCTAAAATAGTTGCATAAAAAAAAAAACCTTAAATAGTCACAAGCTGCCATGGACAAACTTACAGAAATTCTCGATGTACTCCTGCGGGAACAAAATATATACATGCTCTTTTAGGTGTAATCCCCAGCTACGAGTAATTTTAGAGTCCAAACTTTCTAGAGGTGAGCTCGCAAAAATTAATATATAGATTTTGGGGATTGGTTTAAGAAGGGTGGGGATTTAAACTTTTTCTTAACCTATCACAAGCTCGAGTAAATTAGGTGGGTTGTGCTAAGTAGGTAATCAATATTTTTTTTTTTAAAATCTTAAATAGCCGAACCCAAATAATTAAAAAACGACTGTGATGATGATGATTTTGGAAATGTGGCCTACACAATGGCAACCAATTTTGAGACTGCCAAATCTAAGTGTATAAATGCTTAAAATCGATTGTTTTATAATTTTATTTTTGAAAAAAATCATCAGATCTCTGAAAATCCCACATCAACAAAATCCTAGTGAACGCAAAATTTATTCTCAAAAAAGCCCAATGCACACCCAAATAACAAAATGCGCATTTCCAAAAATAATTCAAATGATTTTGAGTTCCTAAAGAGTTTCCAATGGCAATCCATTTTCCTTTTTGATGACCCTGACAAAAGAAATTGGAAAATTTGAGAAGTCATATCTTAAAAAATTGGAGGTCCTATATATACTCTTGACGAGGGTTCAAAGCTTTGAGGTCCTAAAATTTTTTGTAGGCTCCATGCCATTTCTCATGTAATCTCTTTCACACTCTCTCTCTTAGGAAGTTGATTGGTAAGAATCCGTGTTTACAAAAGCGGATTGGTGACGCAAATCTTCCATCCTGGATCCCGGTCTGGATTGGCAATTCAAATCGTGAATCATCTAAATCGATGATATGAAAAATAAATAAAAATTAAAATAGAGATTTATTGGGTGAGGATTTAAGGTAGACCACAGACCATACTAGATAACCTTAAATAAAAGAAAAATAAAATAAAAATGAGGGTTTTAAAGGAGAATCAGACCCGAACCCATAGCATTCCAAAACCGGATGAATCCCAGCTGATTCTGCATTTGAGATCGGAAATCGTTGAGTTTTAAAACACCGGTCCTAGCCTAGCCCAATTCCTCTTCCCCTCTCTCTCTCTCTCCCTCACTCTATCTCCCGGAGGTATAATCCATGTGACCTTGGAAAATTGTAGATGTACTGTGATAGAGACAAAACTAGACCCATCAAAATAAGATATCACCCAAGTGCTAGCCCCATTCTCCACCACCGTTAATCCACTGATTAGACGGTGATAGACATCTATTATGGTTTATATGGATCACAGCATACTTTCCCTTTGTCTTTAGCGGTCCTTTGCTGGATGATTGTTTGCTTGCTTTTTCTTGTTAGATTGCGTTCCATACTATTCTCACTTCATATCTCTTTAAGATTTTTCTTCAATAGTGAGTTTCACCCTTAATTACTGTTTTTCCATAATCCAGATTTGCCTTAATGGATATCTGTCCATCCAAATCCATAGAAAATATACAACAGTTAGCTTAAAGAAACGTATAGAAATGAATGCAGGAAGTACCTTGAGGTAATCCATTGGGCACAACTGCACAACGTCACCATCAAAACCAGCATATAAAATTTACTCCGGTTATTCTGTGATTTTTACCTCCACCATGAAGTTCTCACAAGTTAATAGTAACAAGCTTTTTGCATGCCCATTGCTTGGCCAAATTTAAATAAACATTTTCACTTCCGCATAAAAATGTAAAATCTACAATATGATTCCCACCCTCCATGATCCCATCAAAAGGAAATGCGCATATTAAAAAGATTCCAATGCTATGAGCCCCTCTGTGCGCCATTATCATGCTTTCTCCACGGATTAAGGCCCTCTTTTGCAGCTTGAGCCTCAGGTGAGGCTTCCCAAGCCCGCTTCTCAGCCTCTAGGACAGTGACCTTATCATCTGAAATTATAAAAGAAAACTCAGAAATAAGAAAAGAAGGAAGAGCCTTCGGCTTAGTTCATCAACCAAATGATATTCGCTTATACACACTAACTTGCATCTTTGTATCCCATAATAGAACGGGAAACAGAGCACGGAATCCATCTCAGAAAGTTCTTGAAGTTGTGGAGTGTCCTTACAACTCTTTTCTTTTTCAATAGATATATCTTTACAATCAATTATATGCATATTTATGAATGTCCTTACCATTGTATACATCTCTCTGAGTGTCTGAGAAGTTTGAAACTATATCACAGTTTTTTATCATAATGTATCACAATATATTGCTAAACTATAACAGTATCACCAATGTATACGACTGACAATAAAACTTAAATCTGGGATCTATAGACACAAACACAGGAACATCACATAGATGTAGGACATGTGCCATGGACTAATATCTCAGGCATTATATCCTTGGCGTTCACATTTTACAATTATTGATACTACACAATGTACTCAGAACTAAGATTAACTATAAATATGCATTGGTAGGGATTGTCCACAAAGAGACCATTTATCTTTATTACAAGGAGGTTACAACTATACCCACTCATTAGATGTCAAATTGGAAGGCTTGGGGTTAGTCACAAAGTCCGAGAATTTTTTAGAACTGTGTCCATTCAATGACAGTTTTACAACTACCTATTTTGAAATTTAATAGAAGAGTAATTGTGACCTCCTTGTACAAAGGTAAATGGTCTCTTTATATACATTTGCTGCATTGGTAATACTAGAAATTAACTCAATGCGGTACGAACCACAAAATTGTAGAGCACCCATGTTTCTCTCTCTACGACCATACATAGACACATTGCAATATATGTTAGCAGTCATCAATGTATCTTATGATCAACAAATAGAAAATTCCTCTTGCAGTGCTTTGGTGATCATGAAACCAACAAGGATTTGAATTCTCAAAAATTCATAGAATCAAGAATACGATTTGAGTTATGAATGGGTGGACATATGTACTCTATTTTGCTGATAACCTTGACAACATTTTCACCTCCACCAAACCAAATTTGGAGCATTGAGTTGTTGACTCATACAGCAGGTAAGTCAATTATCAGCCCCACTTGCCCAAAAGGAGATGTCAAAATCGTGGATCATCTAACAAGATTGAGGTGAATATGGGAGTTCTGGGGCTTGGGATTTCATACCAACTGAGAAGCTGGAATCTTCCTTCGTAATTTGCCTTTAATCAACATTATTGTTGATTGGGAAAGAAATAAGGAAATAAAAGATTAAGAATAATGTGAAGCTTCAAATAAAAGCCCAAATGTTTCAGCATGCACCCAAAGACTCATAAAAGAGGAACACTTCTTAAACTACACAAGCTTTTATAATCACATTAGACTGAGATCCATTTGAGTTATAATAGAACTCTAAGCAGTTTAGCCCTTCTTCATTGTAAAAGATAAACACATAACAAAGATAAACCCTCAAATACTTCTAGCCTAGCACAGAGTATGTCAAGAAATTTTTTCAAACAATCTCAAAAAAATTGATCAGCTTCTTCACAGGCTCCGTGTTTTATCAATTCGTTACAATCCTTGGCAGTCTCTCTTCTCCTTCCACACTTATGATACATCTGTCTGTATTGCTGGTACAACTTGATGTATTCATTTCCACAGATGAATAAATGAATGAATGATAGTTAACTATCAAAATAACTTTGAGGTGTGTAATTATCTCGATTAACAAGTTCTGGGATCAAACTAAAAATGCTTAAAAGAAGAATTACATAAATAAATGACAACAAATAAGCAAGCTAATCAGAAAATCCCCAATGAGAAATCAATAAACAAAGTCTGATGGATCAGTTGCTCTGCCACAAATAGGAATAGAGCCCAAGTACAATTCCATGGACTTTCCTTTTTGAAGTGTAGGTCGAAACCGAGAACTCATTTGCATAAGCTTTTCTGCGCAAATGTCTGTTTTCATGGAATTCAAAGTATTTTCCCTTTTGACTCAGATGCATCAGCTCTAGGTTTTCACCTTTTTTTTTTTAATGGAAGGATAGGGTTTTGCCTTTCTTTATGGATGTTTTTTCTGCCTTTGGATTCCTTCCTTGACAATTTAACATTGTCTATACACCTTGTAGCTGAGATCCACGCGCATTGGCATGGTCGATTACCCACCATTCTCGGATGTTATAGGTCTTAAGATTGTGAATGTGACAGTATTCAAAAACCATGATTTTCAACATGAAATTCCCTTCCACCCACAATAGTCACCTTTAACTACTGCTTTCTAACATGTTAATTTGGGTTCTCTAACCACACTAACCATGGCAACTCAAAGGACGTGATGCAACATTAAACCCATATTAGAGAATCTTCATTTAAAACAATCATTTAAAATTTCATGCAGTTTTATGTGATTGCCGCATACCAATGAAACTGAAGGGGAAGTTCTATAGGACGGTTGTATGACCAGCCATGTTTTATGGGACGGAATGTTGGGCGATCAAGAAACAACATATCCATAGGATGAGCGTAGCTGAGATGAAGATGTTGAGATGGATGAGTAGTAAGACAAGAAATGATAGAATTTGGAATGAATACATACGAGGGAACTTAGGTGAGGCTTCAATAGATGATAAGATGGGGGAAAGTAGACTCACATAGGCCGGCCATGTGCAGCGTAGACCTATTACAACACCAGTTAGGAGGTGAGATTTGGTTCAAATAGAAGGCTTCAAAGTGGCAAGGGGAAGGCCCAAGAGGACATGGATGACGTAGTGAGAAAAGATATGGTGATTTTTGGTCTTACTGAGGGTATGGCCTTGATAGAGAAAAATGGAAGAACATGATTCATGTAGCCGACCCCAAATAGTTGGGATAAACTTGGATGATGATGATGATAATGTTTTAAAACTTCATGCATAATAACAGAAACATGATGGATGCACTCATTGAGACTGTTTGGTGAACAAGACGCCAAAGGGATCTCATAGAACAAAAAGTGCAAGAGTTGGAAACCCTCCTTACTTGCCTCAATTCCAATTTTCCCAGGCAGGACAGAGATAGGCTAGCGTGGGATCCAGCAAATCAGCTAAGTTTACGGTAGCCTCAATGTACAATTACCTATTCACTAGCCCATCCTCTTTGAGTTTGGCTAGGAAGCTTGGTTCACTGCAGCCCCTCCCAAAAATCAAGCTTTTAGCTGGGTTTCGTTGCACAACTCATTGTTGACCAGTTACAGCATAGAGGGATAAAGCCGACCAAATGATGAATCAAGTGCGGAGAGATGAAACAACAGACCACCTATTTCTACATTGTTAAATGGAAACCCAACTGTGGAACTCTTTCCAACAACTTTTCCTCTTTGAGTGGGTACCCCCTGAGCCCATCCAGCAACTATTTAACATGTATTTTCAAGTTCCCTACTTGCTGTATGCCGCCTACTTTGGAAAGCCTCAACATTGGCCCTGGTTTGGACCATTTGGTAGGAGAGAAATAGAAGAGTATTAGAAGGAACAGAATCACACCCTTTAGCTGTAAATGATAGACTCATACCCACTGTTATTGAATGGGTGTCTACTTGATAGGAGTTCACTTCATTCTCCACCTTGGATTTCTAGTTGAACTGGCACTCCATCTTGAGATCCACCCTATTGAGACCCCGAGATCCACACACTTACACCTGAGCCAGGCACCGTCAAGTTCAAGTTTGATGGTTGATCCTGCAGGAATCCGGAGAGTGCAGGCATTGGTGGAGTCTTTAGGGATAGTGCTCACTCAGTACTCTGTACTGTTTTATTTCTTGGGCACCATTGGTAATGCCACACCTGCGATGGATGAATGTAGGGACTTCTGGAAGGGCTAAAAATGGTCCAACAATCATAGGATTCCTATTCGTTTGTGGAGGGAGACTCAATGAATTTTATCAATTGGGCTAAAATATTGTCCCCCTACCCCTGGTCCTTGGAACATGTTTTTTGAAGAGATTAATCAACTATGTGTCTCAGTGCAAATTTCTTTCTCCCACAAGTGGAGAGAGACCGATGCTCTAGCAAACTCCCTGAACAAAGAGTGTGCTAACCGCATAACGATGACTACCCTCACCACATACCATAACAGGATGAAACCATAATTCTCAATACCAGCCTCTTCCATGCCCAACCCCCCACACCCCAGGTTACAGTCTCCTGTTATTTTTGTAAGTTTTCTTTTGAGAGGAGTTTTGAGAGGAATTTCTTTGTAATGTGTTATGAGTGGCATCCTCTACTTGTGAATGCATAAAGTTTGAAGTTTGAGTTATATCATACAATACATATGCGAATTCTGAAGTTTTAAGGAGCAATGCAGCGAATGTGATTTGATTGGCTTTGGTCCCAAATGAGAACAGAATGGTCAACCTCATCCTCGAGCAGAAGGCAGTAGCATGCGCTGAGATTCCAAAATCAAGACCTAGAGTTATGGAGCAAGTAGCTATAGGTTACTTTGAAGCTCAAGTTTGCTGGTTCCATTGAGAACACAAGAGCATCGGGAATGGGTGATTTATTTAGGGACAAGCAAAGAAAAATAACTATGAGGTTTGCCGCGCCCACAAGTACATGTGAGTCTACTACGACAAAAGCCATGGACTTGCACACCAATTATCTCCTTTGGTGTGCTTAGAGAAGCTAATGAAGCAAACACCCATGACGTCAATTTTCTTCTATACCACTCATTATGGTCATTCTTAAATAAACTTGACCTCTTGGGCCTCGAATTCGGCCCTGGCCCAAGCCAAGAAACTCGGCCGAGTCGAGTACAGAGCCCAAAAAGCCCTAAAAAATAAAAAAATGTTAATAAATAAAAGAAAAATTGTAAAAGTGAAAAAAAAAACCAAAAACAAATAAAAACCCCAAACAAGCTCAATTTTTTTTATAATATAGGGCTATGACAAGAAAAACCTCACAAATCATTGTAAAAAATCCAAATTACATACATAATTTGAATGGAAAGTTATTGAATCCATATTTTTATATAATTTTTTTATTTTTTTATTTTCTTAATTAGCCCGAGTTTTACCCGGGTGCTCGCCTCGGCAAGGGGCCAACTCTTAGTGCACTCAACTGAGTCCCGGAACACTACTTGATGGAACTCCACTTGATGCACATACCTCTAAGTTGAAGTTAATTAACAGAAAATGAAAAATAAACACAACAATAACATATTATCATCAACATGAACATAAGCTGCGTCACTAAGCAACAACTATTCTATTCCGATAACACACTGAGAAGATGAATAATGCTAATATTTTTCTACTGATTTGCAGTTACATGTTACACTTAACCTGAAATGGAAGATCATACCAGACAATACAAGGATAGATACTTTTTTTACTCTTATAATTAAAAATAATTACAGATTCGGTAATGTTGCCTGTGCAGTCCTTTGTGTCAAACAAAATCACCTTAGATATATTAATTCAAAATAAGAAAAGAAATATTTCAAAAATCATTGCAAACGATTCTAACTTCACAGAGGAAGCAAAGAATGTGGGTTAGTTCCCTAAAAAGGAGTGAAATTAATGATACAATATAGACCGAAATGGTCCATATATTGGTCAACTGCATCATAAAACAGTAGTAGCCATCAGTAAAACCATCTCCAACAATATAAAATCGGCTTACATCCTCATACTCCAGGATTTTCCCAAATATTTTATTTCTCTCAATGTTTTAATTTTCCACTGGGGCAATTCATCCAAAAAAAAAAAAAAATTAACCACTGGAAATGATCATAAGCAAGAAAACTAAAATACTAGAAGTAAACAGAACATACAATAAAACCCATCAAAGAAAACTAAAAATAATGAAAGAGAAATGGAGGGTTCTCACACAGAAACCAGTATGAATCATGAATAACTCCATTGAAGCTCCACACAAGGCAGACACCACCGCGATCTTAGCATACCAGTCCCCGAACTTCATCGAGCTTGAAGTGAGTTTTAAGATGTTGTTTTTTATCCTACTTGCGAGGTTCAAGGGAGGTTGAAAGGGAGAAAAAAAAAAAAAAAAAAGGGAGGTGCACGGATGAGGGAGGGAGGGAGGGAGAGAGAGAGAGAGTGAGAATGAGAGCTTTTCTAGGGCTTGGATGGCATAGCTATTAGAAAAAATAAAAATGAAATATATTGTAACTTGGATAATGAATAAAGTGCACAGGCGAGTTAAGAGTCCTTTTCTTTAGACTTGGAGTGGAGTTTATTTGGGATTATAATTGCTGAGAGGGGGTACATGTCCTTTTCTCATAACATAAAGTATCACGTATAATCGTAGTCGTCCATTTTTCTTCCCTTCTAATCTAAACGGTACGACAGTGTTTGTGTAGTATTTGAGCACATACATCATATGGGCGCTATATCATCTGAAATTACGTTACAATAAACAACTTTTGTGGGGAGGTTTGGTGAGTGCTAAAATACCACCAAAGGAGAGAAATGAATGAGATGATCTAAAACAGGTGTATACGCTAGTAAAAAACAGAAGGCCCTAGCCAGTCTTTGTTTAAACCATGATTTTTTAAAAAAAAAATTAGATTTTTTTATATCCATTAAAAACTCCAAGTTTTTCAAAAGATCTTAAAAAAATCACGTTTTTTGAATGAAACTGATATAAATCCGTATTTTATTTTATCTTTTTTCAAAAAATATTTTTTAAAAAAACCTTGTTCTATATAACTTCATTTTTTCATTAACGTAATATTATTGAATTTTGGTTTAGAGAAAAGTACATTAACAATAAGAGTAAATTAATAATCTTGATTTATCAAAAACTTCCATAAAAAATTTCACCAATTAGTTCCCTTAAAAAAAGTACACAAAAAGATACAAGCAATATATTTTCTAAAATATAAGATATCTCAAAATAATTGATAGAGTTAGAAGAAGAGTAACCCCATGAAAAAATATGTATTTCTTGTTAAACCCAAAGTATCTCTATAAAGGGTAAAAATGAGATTTAAAGATCCTAAAGATTTAGGCAGCTAGGAATTCAACGGGAGAATCAAATTTTCTTAAGCATTTTGTTGTTTTTTTTTTTTTTTTATGCATAAAAAAGTTTGATTGATTTTATATTTTTTATTTAATAGGAGTATACAACACGTAAGACTTTGCCAACGTAAAATTTTGCCAAAAATTCTCGTGAATCTAAAATATAATATTTCACAGGTGTATACATTATAACACACTATTTTACATATTTGAGTCTCTGTGTTTTGTTTTAGTTCATTGCAATCCTATAATAAACGTCTTTTTTGTCTTGTTCTTTGAACAATAATCCTAAACCTTGGTTTATATTTCTTTTGTTGTTTTTTCATTTTATGCTCAAGTAAAATTACTATAACTTTTACCCTAGCTTTTGGCGATCTGTTTTTTTTACCCAATTTTTTCCTCCGGCTTTTTGATATAGGACCCGCCTGATTACTAATATTTTGATATACCGATATATTATTATTCCCTGACTTGTTAACTGTGAGCCCTACTGCTAGTTCCTCTAGAGTGTGGGATGAGATTTAACATCTGATAAGCTACCATCTTAAAAAAAATACCGGATCCATTGTCAGATATAAATTGTGCTGACAAATGGTTAGGTGATTATCCCCTAAATGAGGTGTTCTCGGAGGTGATTATCCCCTAAATGAGACGTTCTCGGAGGCGTATGCCTTAGCCTCTGACCCCAACTTCACTGTGCACGAAGTTGCTTTGGAGATGGAGCCAAGTCCGCATTTAAAACGTGACTTTTTAAAAAATATAGAGTTTTTTTAAAAAACGTTTAAAACCACGATTTTTTGAAGAGATCGGCAAAAAAACACATTTTTTTACGTAAACATTTAAAGCGTGTCTTATTGATCTTATGAAAATCGGTCCAAAAAAACTTTACCTTTTTTACATGTATTTTTTTTTTCTTTTAAAAGATGAAAACTTTTTTCCGGTTTTATGTAATTGTTATTTCCATGCTTTCTAAAAAGTATATTATTTTCAAAAAATAAATTTCCCTAAAAAATAAATTTTTATCCCCAAATATATTGTTAGGGTTTATTATCTTAGGGTTTATGCTCAAATCCATTGAATAAAATTAAAATAAAATACCATAAAAACCATTGAATAAAAAATCTCCAAAACTTGCTTGACAAAATTCCACTGAAAAATCCATCCAAATTAGGGCTCAAAGACCCAAATTATCACAATTTATTCAACATTTTAAATCCCTAAAACAGAAACTTAAAAAAAAAAAACTAGATTAGAGTTCAATCCCCAAACCTAATTCATGACTGAAAATCTTGGATTAGTGTTTATATCTACCGTCTTCTTTATCTTCTCTGAGATTTTATATCCACCTTATTTCTCTGTTGCCTTTGAATGTCTCTCTCTCAATTTACATTTCTTAATTAAAGATTTTGTGTTTACTTCTCTCTCATTTTATGAAAGATTGTGTTTGCTTCTCTCTCAGTTTGCGTAATGCTCGTCTTCTAGTTGTGTTTCTTTTTGGTCTACTGTGTTTGTTGCTCGTCTGACCAAAAAAAGTGTACATATGTGTGTGATATTTGTTAAAGCATTTAACGAGAAAATTCATATGGTACATTTATCAACAACTTATTATTTTATTTTTTAATTTCTACGTAATTTTATTTTAAACATTTACGCTTTTCACTCCGATTTTTTGAGCCTAATACGATATATTTGCGATATTTTTATATAAAGTATTTTTGCCTATCTGTATTTTTGACCCGATTTTTTCAACCGACTTTTTAAGATAAAAAAAATACATTTCCGATTTCATGGTGAGCCGCCTTGCTAACTATGGGATGGAGTACTGTCTGGTCCATTGTCTTGCATAAAAAAATCAACACGAAGAAGATTATAAAACGTGAAAGCACAGATCGGAATCATGAAATTAGCAGCTCATCCCCAAAACCCCCTTGGTTGGCCAAACCATCAGCCATCTGAACTTACAAAAATACGTATTTGTGCAGGAGAAACTTGGCCTCGGAGATCCCTACCAGTTGTGGCTGATCTCAAGAGCTAAGAGAGGCAAAGAACGGCGTAAAAATGCACAATTGTCGAAATAATCACGAGATCACGCAATTGTGTCAGAACAATTCCTGGTTGTAATTAATCGAAGCCACAACTAAACACAACGCACATACCTATCGAAAAAGACGCACCAGAACAAAATTTAATTTAGATGCAAAACAAAAAATATTTTCTTTACATTTACAGAGCCAAGGAGTAGTAAGCCTCTGTCAAAGCATGTGAAAATCCAAGTGATTTCTGCTTAAGCATAACTCAGGCGCTTTACATAATGGGAACGAAAAGGAAAAGAATACTCACATTACTTCACCTATCAGCACATTCCCCAAAGCATTATTCGAGAGATGTAACATTTTAGTGTACCCCACAACACTCATTTTCGGCTTTGAACCAAATTGGAGGAACGCAGTCTCTTAACATGGTCCTCAAAGAGATGATGCCTGTTAACAAAGTTCTAACAATTAATAACAGAAAGTGCATCGATAACAAACAAGAAGGAATTTCAAGATCAAGTACCACCAACTTTCCAACCTCTCTCTCTCTCTCTCTCTCTCTCTCTCTCTCTCTCTCTTAACACACACACACAAAAGAATTAGTCATTACTCACCGTTCATACTCCAACTTTTGGATAACTATTCCATTCAGGATGAGCTCAGAGGTGTAAGCCCTTGCACCTGCAAACAAAAGCCAAAGCCACCGCGATTCCGAAATCAAAATTCTTCCCCACTGTTAATTGATATTAAAACTCAAAGGCCCATGTATCCTTGCCTGGGAGATACAATTTCATGTACCTTTCTCAAGGAGGGGTGCAGAGAATATGTAATCTTCTTCACATGAAATCACCAGAATGTCCTTCAAAATTTTATCATCTTTAATTGCAGATTTCCCAAGTCTCTCGACTACCTGAAAAATTGAACAAGTTAACGATATAGAGGTAAAAACACAACGAGAAAAAGGAAAATGATAGTTGCAAATTTATAAATTAAAGACACAATCGAAGATTTTTTATTTATGCACAAGTTATTTCACAACTCACAAGCACGAAGAATATTCTTACCTGACCATTAAGTGCCTTAATCAGATACGCAACCAGGTCTCGATTGGGCTTCACACTTGGAGTAACCATTACTCTCTTACCCTAAAAAGGGACTAAAGAATAAGGAATTGGAAAAAAAAAGGCATGCCCAATAGCAGGTTAAAAAACAAACTAATATAATCACCAACAGATATATAACTAGACAAACAAGAGAAACCAGTTTTAGTTGGATAGTATTAAATGGAGAAGTACATTTATTATTGGTTTAGGAATGGGCTCAAAGGCTAGGTGGTTAAGGAGGTGGGGTGCCACAACACGACGTCTTGAGTTCCATTCGTTCCATGGGGTAGGGTAGCACTTCCCCACTGAACTACTAAAAAAACCAAAAACAAGTACAATCCTTGTCCAGTAGACTATGGGAAACCAACAGAGTGCATTGGGGTCAACACAATCTCTCTCTCTCTCTCTCTCTCTCCTCTCCCCATCACTGTCCATTTCATTGGAAGGCAATGAGCCTAAGGAAAATAGTTTTCGATAGTTCATCAGACCCTTTCACTATTCAATAAAAAGATAAACCTGTAGCAGAGGACTCTGGCTTGCACGGTTCAATGAAGCAGGCATGCTAAAGCCAATCTCCTTTTCTTTCTTGGTATCCCTCAATATATACTTCTTTTCATCAAGGAAACAGCTTGCTTGGCCACAGTTCTCCAGCCACAAGTGGGTCACTACTGGTTTGCCAAGAGCCATTGTTTCTAACATGTTCCTGGTGCGAACAAACTTATCAGTCACAAAATGAGTAGCATCCGAAGGAGAGGAAGTAGTACTGCATGCTCCAAGACGAGCCAATATCTGTCATCCATAAGACATGCAGCATGTAGTAAGAGCTTTGTGTACTGAAAAGATTTGAAATGGTTGGGTACAATTTAAAAATTTTCTCCTTATTAAATCATCATCATCATTATTCTATGTATATATATATACATATTTATTTTTATTTATTTATTTATTTATTTATTTATTTATTTATTAAGGGTTAACGGAGGGAATGGAGCCTAAGATGCTATGTTGAGGCTTGTGCCCCCCTAACCAGCAATGCCCCGACCCCATTCCCGTCATCATTATTTATTAATAAGACAATTAATTGATTAATCCATATCATCATCAAACAACAGTTACTATAATTAGGTTAATTATTTTACAAGCACTGGGTACTCTTATCATACGTTGTTCGAGGATAGTTAAGGCTACTCCCATCATCAAGGGTATTTTAGTTATTCTGTGTTCTTTGTTGTATATACAAGTTGTGCACAGCTTGAATCACTGATGAGATCATTTTCTTTTAGCTCTTTGGTATTGTAGAGAGGCCTATCTTCTTCTCCAATAAGAAGGCTTCTCGTTTACCTCATTGGCAGTAGGCTATGGATGAATGATTTTCGCACTAAAGGGGGCTAATACTTGGGAGTTGGTCCCTCTTTCACATGGCAAGTCTGTCATTAGCAGCAAGTGGGCCGACAAAATTCAAACACTGATGCTTCTCTTGAGCATTATACAGCTAGGCTGATTGCTCGTGGCTTTATGCAAGAGTATGAGATTGACTATGAGGCATTTGCTCATGTGGCTAAAATGACTGCCATCAGCATTCTCATTAATGTTGCCGCCGCTTGTCAGTGGTTAATGTTTCAAATGGACATGAAGAATACCTTTCTTCACAGTGATCTCAAGAATGAGGTGTATATGCATCCTCATCTGCCTCAACATGTCTGTCATCTCCGCAGGGCGGAATATAGTCCCAGACAGGCTCCGAGAGCTTGGTTTGAGATGCTTTGAGAAGTCAGTTCCACCATTCTTGCTTCCAGGTTCACTCGGGATCAACATGACACCGATGTTCATCTCCAGTATGAGCTGAGGTCGAATTGTTTTACTTTGTATGTTGACGATTTGGATCACATTCACGATACTTGGATACAGCTTGGAAACAGTTTGCCATAGAGGATCGGCCATTCTCGTTAGTTTCTTAGTCTTGAGATATCTCTTTTGCTCATGACTACCATCTCCGCTAAGGATGATTATGCCTCTAATATCACTCGGCATGCTTTCCTCACTAATACAGAGATAATTGACACAACTCTTCAGATAAATGTCAAATCTTTGTTCTATAGCTGGTAAGCCCTTTGCTGTATTATCAGCTTGTTTGGCAGTCTTGTGTATCTGGCAATCACCCACACTGACATTTCATATGCAGTGCATAGCATGAGCGAGTTTGTTGCCTCTCCTTGTATCATTCACTAAGCCACTCTTCACCAGATCATCCAGTATATTCGTGCCACTCTATCACATTCTTTGGTCTTCATATCGTCAACTTCAGCTTCATGCTTACACTGATGCTGACTGGGCCAGTGATGCGAACAATCGTTGTTCTACTACTGGCTTATGCATCTTTTTAGGCGATTCTCTCATATCTTGAGATGCAACAAGCAGAACACACTCTAGTGCCGAGGGTGAGTACTGTGCCATGGCTAATCACTACTCCCACTCCATTACATTGTGGAAACAAGAGTGCCTTTCAGATTGCCAGTAATTCAGCCTATCATGATCGTGCTAAGCATATTGAGCTCGACTACTATATTCGACATCACTTTGACTTGTGCTCTCATCTTTCCTCGTATTTCATCACAGATACAGCTTGCAGAATTACTCACCAAGTCGCACACCATCCCGTGGTTCATATTTCTCTCGAGTAAACTCTTCATCTTCACCCATCCAGAGTTTGAAGATGGTTGTTAAGAGTTAAGGGTAATCATATCGTTATATTGATTGGGCCATTGAGGGCAGTTTAGGCTATTCCTCTCATTAGGGTCTTCTAGTCATTATTTAATCTTGATAGTATGCATGAGTTGTCATTAATGAGATCATTTACTTTCAGCTCTGTAATAGTAGAGAGATCTATCTTCTTCTCCAAGTTAACAAATTAATCATCAGTAGTAATATGCAATATATTGCCAATAATATATCAATTATAACAAATATTACTATTATTATTACTTCTTCTTTTTAATCTTTTGACGCTTGTATTAAAAGTAAAGTTTACAAGTTACAAAAAATGGCAACCCACAGACTGGGTGCAGTATACAAAACCCCCCACTATTAGTTATAATAAATTAATATCAATATAAGTAAATTACTATTACCAGTATCTCTATCATGTCAGTCTAGAATCCAAACCAGTTTCCCACTCACAAAAGTCAGAATTACCCATCTCACACTGGTCTCTCTCTCTCTGTCTCTCTCTGTCTCTGTCTCTGTCTCTCTCTCTCTCTCTCTCTCTCTCTCTCTCTCTCTCTCCCCCCTATGAATCATACAGGTTGAATACTAGTTTACTCAAGGTAAAAAACAAAAAAAATTTTATAGAAAAGCTTCAAGAAACCTAACCTTCTTCTGCTGCTTAACTATATCATCATCCAGATGATGGCTAAACAAGACACGAACACTAGACATGTATCTCTTCCTTCTCCCAGCACTCTTCAATGTAGGAGATACTTCTGGTTCAGCAGCATCCAGTCTGATGAGTTCTCTTCTTAAAGTTGATTTCCCTGGGTCTCTCGTGAATGATCTATGAGCACCATCCCCCATACAAATAGGTGATACTGCATCTGTGCCCTTCAAAGGTGTACTACAAACTGACCCAGCTAGTTCTGTTTTCTTTTCAGTGGTTGCTGAAAGAATATTGTGAAGTTGGTCTTTGTTTGCCAGTGCAGCTGAATGGTTAGCCGCATTTTTATAAAAACTATGCTCAGGTGTCTGTTGCCTTGTCATGCTTGTAGGGTTTGGGGATAATAAGCGTGAACTAGGGTTCCTAGATGACCTTATTCGAACGCTGGACTTAATGGGTACATCTGATACACCATCTATGCCATCAATTTCAGAAGGTAAGCATGATATACCATCCATGCTATCTCTTTCAGCCGGAGACAAATGTGTTGTTGCTTCTCTGGCTTTTGTGGGCACATCTTTGGAGACTGTTATCAATGGGGCTGAGCTTTTAGAAGCGGATCTCGTTTTCCTTGTTCCAGGATTTAAAAATATTTCCTCAATGGAGTCCTTATTGGGAACACATGTTTGGGAATGAGTTGTTTTAGCAGCATTTGTCGACCTCTTTCTTCGAGCTGAAGATGATTGGTTAACTGCTTCTAAGTTCTTCACACAACCTGCTACACTAAGTAAAGAATTTAGGTTTCTTTCTGATGAATTCCTCTTCCCTGCTCTAGTTTTGGGGTAAGAACTCAAAGTTTCCTTCAATAAATTGGTGCCTGCTGGTTTCTCATTTGATAGCGTATCAAAACTCCGCTTTTCTTTCTTCTCTAGCTGAGGCTTTCTTCGTTCCCTGATTCCAAGTTCACTTAATTTAGCAGTCCTCTCTTCTTGCTCGAACTTTTGCTGATTTGCTTCTCTTTCTCCAGTTAACTTTGGCTCCACAGCCTTAGCTATTGGCTTCTTTCTGCACCTGCTAAATCCAATGTGATCAGCTTCCCTGGATTTGTCATCAAGTGTCTTCATTTGCTTAGATTTTCTCAAATTATAATCTGAATCAATAGAAGAACAGCCTCTCTTCCTTACAGAGACACGTCGTGAATCACTCCCTATCTTGCCTTTAGCTTTTGATCCAGCCTTCGATTTAGAGCGTGAATTACTCTTTCTCAAACCTTTGGTAGGATTTGTGAGAGCCTTTTGATTTGTAGGGGTCACAGGAGGTACACAACCCAATGCTTCAATAGCTTCAGCAGCCATTTGGGTATCAAAACCAACATCATAAGTACCTTGTGAAAACCTCACAGGTGATGCTGGTTCTTGCCCTAAAGGTACTTGACTTGGATGCTCTTCTAAGTCTTTGAACAAATTCCTGCTGATTTTTGCACAACGCATATAATGGCCACTTGAAGAACCAGATAGCACAACCCTCGAATCAGAATGAGCAAAATTAAGGACTCCCTGATGTACATAAGAGAACCTTTCCTCTTCCTTCTCTCTAAGCCTTTCACCCAAGCCTTTGGGTCCTTTAGAGAGAGCGCGTTTATTCTTATGTGGTTCTGTCAAAGCCTTGTCCACAGTTTTCCCATTCTGAAAGAAGGCCTCCTTTCTTTTGCTAGAGAAAATACCTCCTCTCCCATCTTCTCGATTATCATCCCAGTCAAAGATCGCAATTTTCTCAGTTGGATTTCTCAAATCAGCCAATTTGGCTAGAGTTTGTGCCCCTTTTACACTTGAATTTAAAGCTGCTTTCATGTCTCCAGTTTTTCCTGGCTCAACTGGTTGTGACAACCCCACTCCATTGACTGATACTAACTTATCCACAACCCCAAGTGCCTCAGCCTGAGACAATTCACCAGGCTCCTGTGAGTTCAAGTAGCTTAACCCTGCAGTACAATGACCAGGCAAAAGAGAAGAATTTGTTTCTTCATCCCCAAGGCTGTTAAATTTTCTAATAGAGTTTCCATTTTCTGCAAGTTCATCCTCAACAAAAAGCTTTCTCACCCTAGGATTTCCAGCCTTGCCTCTAGTTTGATCCCCTAAGGCATTCAAGCCTTCCTGATTCAGGCTTCCAGTTCCATATGCCGGTCTCTTTAAGCCCATACTTTGAGCAGCTGAAAGTCCAGATGCCCTTAAAGATGCAGCACGAACGGAAGCAAAGCTTCTTTGTGAAGATCCTGAATCAATAAGAAACACTTAGGGTACCGAGGTTTTTGACATTGGGGAAGCTTATGGAATTCGTCAATACATGCCTATGAGAAAGAAAGCAACTTATAATCCAATACAAAGCGTTGGGGTTATCAACTTCCAATAAACTCATGGACAACGGAGAAGAGAGAGTGGGACCCATGCCCTGATCCTTTAGGACCCACTCTCTTTCTCCAACACTGCCCATCATTTCATCAGATGAGAGAATAAGAATGGCTATATTTTTCCATGGTCCATCAGGTTGTAGTATAAATCGAGGATCAAAAAGGCGAAGGCGGCCGCCCAAATACTTAGGCGCCCTAAGGTGTCCCGGGGGGGGAGGGAGGGAGGGAGGGAAGTACTTTTTTGCATTTGACTGGGGCATTTTTTCCACCCTTGGCACTTGGCTGGGGTATTTTTTCCACCCTTGGCCAAGTTGTATCCAGGAGCCACCTAGGCCGGTGCCTAGAAGCACATCCACCTAAGGCGCCAACCTAGGGCATGCCTAGGCGCATTTTTAAAGCTGGCCGCCCAGGCAGTGAGGCTGCCAAATTTTTCAACCTTGTTATAATTACCCTAGTATATGCCTTATAAGAACAAATAGACCATATAAACAACTATTGAACCTATTCTTAGCAAACATGTAACAAGAAGAGGTCAGAGACACTCACCAGATTTCGGCATAGAAGCAGGTTGGCGACAAGGGGATCCATAAGAAATAGAGTTCCCTATCAAGAGAAAGTTAAGATTCAGAAATAGCTAAAAATTTTTGAAGCATGTAAAGAAGAGGCAGATAATTACTTAAATGGCAAAAACATGTACATGGAATGCTATATGAAAGTAAGACCTTTGAACCATGTGTCCACCGAATTATAAATAGGATCAACATGTTCAAAGGATGGTGCAACATATCACTCACAGAGACCCTTGAGAGCCCACTGAAAGGACCAAAAGAAAATAAGAAAATGCAAACCTAAGATCTGCTAAAACAGTTCCAAACAAAAACAAATTGAGAAAACTACATCTTATGAATTTGTTGCTTTGACTGCACATTCTCCGAACATTTATATATAGCCGCAGAGAATGAATTAGCTCTCCAAAAGGCAGATTCACAATGAATAAGCCTTTCTTGCACGTTAAGTGTTATTACCTATATCTGTATCTCTCCAAGAAATCTAAACAAATATCTTCATTTTCTTCTACTTTTGAAAAATCCAATCAGGTTGGCAACATGTCATCTTCAGAAGGCAGATTCAAAAAAGTCTCTTCAAGCTTTATCACCTATATTCATATGTCTGAAAGGATGTGTTAAGGAAATGTCATCAGCTTCTTTTGTTTATTGGAAATCAAGTCAGGCAGGAAATAGGCCACTCTCAAGGTGATAAAGGCAAAATATCTAGTTGTAACCACTGAGGGGAAAACAAATCACAAATTCATATTCAGTAAAAATTGAAGATAGTACAATCTATACTATGATGTGCAAATTTCCAAATCTATTTTTTGTTCATTAAAAGTTGTCTATAAATGTAAGCTTTGAGGTACAAAATGAAGCCTGTACTACAAACAAGACTTAGTCGAAAAATCGGATCTAATAGAAAAACCTTGTCTGTATAACCTATAAGAGTGACTGGAACCACATCTGAGACTACACATCAGAGCCACCAAAACTAGACAGCAAGATAGAAGAATTCTGCATGCCTTCCTTAGATAATGAGCCCTCCAGTTCATTAAATTCCCTCTAGTGTGTTGGAACTCTCTAGTTCTTCTCGTGTGACTATAACCCCCCATCGAATAAGCTACCTAAGCACCAAGCATAATTATCCTTTTTGTTGACCAACCAATTAAAATGGCCAAGTCCCCTTCGACAACCCTGCCCCACCCTGGCCTTTCATTTCTAAGCCAAATTATGAGGTGCTGGCTCCACCTCAATCGAACAGCATCAATACAAAAGGTCAATAGTAAGTAAGACTTTCCCTTGATCATTTCACTCCCCGGATGACTGCGTCCCCAAGGTTGCCTTTGGAGCTTCCATCAAAATTCAACTTAACAAGCCCCAATGGCGGTGACAACCACCTTTTAGGCCACCCTTCTCAAGGAGGTCTCAGGGTCACAATCTCCAGCCACTTTATTTGAAGGGCACCCATAGAGTAGTCCCACAAATCACTTCACATTTTGGCCCATCGAGCTACCAACTCCTTTAACTCGTTCCTTTCTTCTCTCTTTGCCATGTTTATGATGTTTTTTTTTTTTGTTTTGATAATGATGATGTTTAAAGCATCGATTATTACGTTCAGTCCAAGTCAGCCATAGAACAGCAAAAATCACTAGCCTCCATGGGAGAGTACCAACATTAGGCAGTGGACAATTTTACCATTGTTGCATCAGGGTATTCAATGAAAGTCGGAGCGGCCCAATATCAACCAAACAGATTCAGTACAAAACTACAAATAGTCCACGTTACCTTGCTACATATAGAAAGGTGCCAGATAGATTAGGAGATCTCCTGGAGTAGAACCCCTCACCAAAATTCTAGTTATTTCTAGGCACCTGACCCCTGAAGCAAACAATCCTAGTGAACCATAGGACACACTGAATTCCAGTCCACACCTATATCATAGTCCAACCTCAGACTACCCCTAGATATTCGAAATATTCAAAATATCCCATTTTAGGAGACTGCAACCAAAAATAGGCAACTCCTAAGTTAGAAAGGAAGAAAATCGTGGACAAAGAAGCATATGATTTCAATCAGACTACCACCATCAGAATCTGTGCAATCTTCGGCATTGTTCAGAAGTGACCAGGACTTAGTGATGTGAGGTGCGCCCCGACCAGCGACGCATCTCCGCTCCAACACGAATGGTCCAGATTTAATCCAGACCGAAACCTTCCTGATCTGGAATATTTTTGATATAAATAGACATTTTCCACCACCTTTCAACATCTTACAGAATGAAACCCTACCCATAGCCACTCAATCATGTCATCTCCAAACACTAGAAATTCTAAGTGATCAATAATCCTAAAGACTATGCAAATACAACAAACGTTAGAGAAGAAAAACCTTTTTCCTAGCCAATCCAAAGACTTAGAAGCAAATTCCTAGGCATGACTTCCCCGGTTTAGTAAATCTTAAAGGTGAAAGGAACAAAGACTCCCATCTTTGTCTGATTCGGGCCCCAACTCCAGGTGTCGGGCTTGAGGGCCCAGCTTCTAGGCATTTTCTTTCCCTTCCCCATTATTTTTTATTATTTTTTATATTTTTTGCTTTCTCTATTTATAAAATCTTTAAAAATCATTGTTCCCGTTCTCTACTGATTTCAAAAGGTTTCTCTCAATTTTACACAAATCTAAGCCAGCCCTGCCAATGATTTGTGAAAAATAGGTCTTTAGGGGGTTATTTCTTCAAGCAAGCATCCTGACACCTTGTGTAACCCACATTACAAAAGTCAGTGGCAGCATATGTACTAGTACTCCACATCTTGTTCCTTAGAATGGACCAATTAGTTCAAATCCAATCGTATCCTAGTTACCTGAAGTAACTATAAATCTCTTGTTGATAATAAAGAATTCAAATAACAGAAATGACAGAACAGAATAGCTCAAAAGGAAATAATCGTATTAGAAAATTGGCAAGATATTAGATAGTAATGGGAAAAGAGAAGAGCCCCACGAGTCACTTAGATGTGCCACCAAATTCAGTGAAAACAAAAACCATGTAAACAAGCAGACACAAATTGAGGAAACCAGAACACTATTGAGAACCGTGGAGGTTTAGCACAGACAAAAGGCTAATGCAATAGTAGGATCTTTTGCCAAAGCACATTCGTGCTTTCAGCCAGAGACAATTTGAGAGTTTGTTACTCCATGCCATCATAATAATATCCATGCAATGTACCTCCACAAACCTTTCTTGTTCAATGTGAGTAACTGAAAAAAGCATTCATTATTGAGAAATACGAGACAAACTGCAGAAGAAGATGCCTCGTATAGAACTCACCTGATGCAACTTCATCATCAGTTGAAGCATCTGAATCTACCACATTATTTCTTCGATCCCAATCATTTTCAAGGGTTGCATTGACAACCGAGAGGTTTCCTCCTTCCTTGCACTTCCTTTTATAACCATCATTCTTAAGGGGAATGGATCCCTCCTCACCAAGTACTCCTTCATTATCAATCAATACTAAAGTTCTTTGTGTTTCTTCGTGATCACTGCCTACACATATCCCTTCTTCACTCTCCCCCACCAACAGGGTTGTCACGTTTGTACAATTCGGATCCTCAACGAGTTGGGTATCTTCTATGTGGTCAGGATCTTCACATGCAATCTCATTTTCAAGGGAAACTCTATCATCAAGCACCAAAGTATTCTCAGCAGGGCATGTGTCGCTGTCATGAGTCTCAATGAAAACCCCCCCTAGTTTCAGAAGTAATGAGAAGGAATTAACGAGCAAGATTAGAAAATTCTACCAATAATGAAATTCTTAATGGAATCATATAGGATAACTGTTGGTATCAAACCCATTCAAAACTTTATCAGCCCAGATTCTCAGTGGAGCACAAAGAAACAATTTTCACAAGTGTGAATAACAAAACTGCCAAAATCAAATTCCCAAAAGAAATTCCAAGAAAAGCACTTGAGAACAGATTCCCTTGAAGCAGGACCCCAATGAGCATAGAAATATCAAATATACAAATGCTAGAATTCACCCTATTTTATACTACCATGAATTTTATGATAAAAAGCTGCTTCTAGAGTCTCTAGACCCACACTCATGATTCCATAAAGTAGGTAGTGAAACCCCCTCATCTAAATTCCCCAAAAACAGGTTGAATCAGCGGTACATGTGAAGCATGTTGCACTAGCTATTAAACGTTACAGATGATAAATGTCAATATCAGTCACTAACTTTACGAAATATACCGCCAAAACCAATCTTAAGTGTTTCAAAACATATGAGTAGGGTTCTGCCAAGTCATAATATGTATTGTAACAACAAGAAGAAGAACAATAGTAATAAAATAATGTGATGATTTCTTCATACTTCATCATAAATAATAACACAAACACAAATTGCACTTACCATCCAAGGGTGAGTCAATTGAGATGGTCTGTGTTTCTGAATCAATGCTCAATCTCCCCTTCTCTCTTTCTCCTCCCATTTCCAGTCAAATTAACTGGAAAAAATAACAAGAAAAGACAAATAATTCATTTGGTCACAAATCAATAATCTTTAAAGTATCCATCTCAATCCAAACACATCAAAAACGAGAAAAAAGAGGAAACTATACAGCAACCACAAAGATGAACAATAACCCATCTGGAAAAAATCCAAAATACATGATACTTTCAATACAACAAGTTTACTTTATCAAAAAATAAAAAATCCAAAATACATGATTGTCTATCATACACAAAGCAAAAGAATATGATACAGGCCCCAACAATAGATTATCTCTTCCCTATATCATATTATACAAACCATCCATGTCTATGCATATCATTCACGCCCCAAAAATAATAAAGACCTCAATTCAGCACATGAATACCAGGGATTTATAAACATTACACAACACAATGTACCCATCAGAAAACCCATAAAAAATCAGAATTCATCCCATACACAAGTGATCTTGATACTCAAATTACATGATTACTTCCTATATCATACCATCAAATAATACGAAAGCAGATTATATGTTTTATTCACTAAAAACAGTAAAAGATCAAAAGATAGTAGCGCTTTATACAAGCTATCTCAATGAAATTGACCAACCCAATAAACATGACCGAGAAAAAAAAAAAGGTTTTGCAGGGCCTGGTACACGAACATGGTAGATGAGTGCTTCTACAAATGGACATCCATGGAAAATAAACGACTTTCTTTGTTTTGATTTTGGTGTTCACAACAGTTGCTTCTGAAAATTTAGGGTTTGGGGTTCGTGGCGTTCCGTTTGGGAGAAGTTTTGGAGGGAAAGTTTTGGTAGAGAGAGAAAGAAAGGGGGTTAAAACAACGATTTACAGAGACATGATCTCTATTTCGGTAAGAACCACGAGAGTAACCTTGGTAAAAGGAAATGACCAAAATGGCCTTGATGTTTCGGGTATTTACACATCCATGGTCCCTGTCTTCTATATGTGCCCATGGAATCAAGGAACTACACTCTAGATATAGGAAAGGAAAAAGTTTATATAAAGTCATAACTTCAAAATTAAAGATGTAACTCAAAAATCTATGAGAAAAAAGTTTTTTTAATATTGAAAAACCCTCTAATTGATTATCAATATTGAAATATATTAATATAAAAAAAAAAAAATTTAAGTCTAAAAAATAATGCATCTTGCAACACATTATTTTGACTGTTCATTTTCAAGATTTTCATAAATACATAGATTTACTTGATTTTAACCATTTTTTAAGTTTAAAATTTTATAACTAGATATCAAAATAGATTTTGAGATAATCTTAATATATTTTTTTACTCCAAAATTACATGTTATAATCAAATTTGGAAGTGTACCTTAATTAGATTGTTTAAGGTTGCAACCTTATAGAAACCACGCCCTTTAGGAAAAGAGCTCGGGCTTAATTGATTAGCGTTTTGACAATTTGCAATGCTACTTTTTCGACTCAATTTTTACTATAGGTAGGGGACCTCTCCCGACTGACTCACCAAAAAAAAAAAACTATACTCTAGGATGCCTTGAGTAGTCAACCACGGACAATTAGTAGCATTATGACTCAAGTTCAATTACTTCCATCGAAATGTTGGAAAAAAAGACATCCATACTACGTGGATTGATCACTCAAGTGGGATTGTCGGTTCGACTCAATCACCCGATTTAAAATCAAACGGTCAATGATAATTGTGGCTTCTTTATATAAAAAGTAAATGATCTCATTGTATATATATTTTTTTATTTTTTTATTATGTAAGATGAGCATTTTCTAAATATGCCATATTTTAACATCAAAATTACCTCATTAGATCCATTTGGAATGAGTATATACTATTTTTTAAACTATTCAATTTTTTTATTGCAAAATTACCATATAATAGCGGGGGACAAGACTTTCCGATTCTTGGTTAGTATTTGTTTGAAATGTTCTTTCAACCTGTTCCGAGACAAGGGATTATTGAACTTTCTATAGTGTGCTCCTGAGAGAGTACATTGTACGCTTAGCCCATCAAATTGACTATTTAAAATTTAAAATCCTAACTACTTTAATTTGGAAATCATTTGTTGATTCTGACCTAGATACGACATTTTTGATAAAAATATATTTTATTAGGGAAGGTAGTGTTTGCAGTGTGCGCCTGAAAGAGCACCTTTGATTAGAAGGTTTAATCAAATGCACACGGGGGGACTATTTAAAAAAAACGAACAAATAATGAAATAACTGTTATATAAATTAATTGCCCAATGCGGCCGTTTGGTCTGGTGGTATGATTCTCGCTTAGGGTGCGAGAGGGTCCCGAGTTCAATTCTCGGAACGCCCCTCTCCCCCCTTTTGTGGAGCAGATTTTACTTTATGAGAATGTATTTTATCATTTCCATAAACAAATAATAATAATAGATGATGTTATGATTATTTTCCCCTCTTGTATTCATTTCCATAAACAAATAATAATAATAGATGATGTTATGATTATTTTCCCCTCTTGTATTTGTTAAACTAAGTGTTCATAGATTTACATGATCCCATTTTTGAGTTTCAAAATTTATTGTTGGTGTTGGAAATTGATTTAGATCCATCATGGACATTTCCATTACCGAAAGTGCTTTCTATGAGATGAGGCTTTATTTTGTACGCTTAAAGCCCAGGCCTTATAGAAACTTCATCTATTCTAAAATAATTTGTTAATGGTATTTAAAGAATTCATTATTTTGCATCACATTTATTAGTTTTACCATTTACCTCCAAACTGCTAATTGTACAAAATAGTTTAGAATAATTAGTTACATACCATTCATTTTAAGGAATCAAGGGGGTCTAGTATTACTAATTTTAAATTACCGGAGTTCCTTACATAGATGGAAAGATAGATCAAGGTCCAAAACAATTAGTTGCGAAAGGCCCATTCACTAGCCCTACAATGTGCCATCTGAAGTTACTAGTTTCAAATAGAGAGCATTTAGGAGAAAAATAAAAACCACAAAAAAGATAAATGAGCATAAAATAAAAATATGAAGACATTTGTAAAGTACCGCCAATTAAAAGAGATATTCGGTTGAATTTCATGTTGTAATAAAAGATCCAGACTTTATAGAATATATTTTCCACCGAACATATATTTTAGAGCATGTGTACTATGTTTTCGTAGGGAGCATATTGTCTACTTACTCCATGGGCATATCGTGTACTTTCTCCACAGGCAGAAGATTGATCAGAGAAAAGTTTATTGATTTAAAATTTGGGGAACTATCTAAGAACCATTAGATGATTATTTTTAAAAGAAAAAACCCTTAGATCTCACCCATCAAAAATTAGATGGCCTTTGCTCAATTTCAAGACAATTTTCTTGAAGCCTATGGAGAGTGCGACAAGGGATGTTAAATTTTTTCTTTTTCTTTTTTTTTTTTTAAATCGGGATTAGCCTATGGGTTGAAGAGGTTTAGGGTCCTAAAGTTACTCATAGATTGGGTATTAATCGAGGGAGTAAACATATACTATACTCTAGAAAGAAATCATTCACCTATATTATAAAATAAAGTATCCAAACCATTGTTCAACAAATCAACCAATTCTGACCGGCCGGTTAGATTGGAACCAGGACCCTTCGATGTTTTAGGGAGCTAGTGGGAGGGTAGACCCCCCTTTCTGGACCAAAACCTACTTAGTAATTTCAGCATATGTGCTATTTTATAAGCCAAACGATATTCCACTCTTTCAAGAGTATATTGTCCATTTGCTTTGTTTATGTGAAAATATTTCTTAGGAAATATTTTTAAGTGAAAAATTTTTGCAAGTGATTAGGTGTAGAAATATTATCACATCAATTGATTATGATGTATCTTTTTATAACAATTGGTAGAGAAAATATTCAACTACCTAACCATATGAGGGAATTTTTTCACACGAACCAAACGTGTATCCTCTAACACATAAATTAAACTCTACTTAAGATTAGTTTCAGGATCCAAATTTTGGAGATATAACCTCTTTAACACATATTAACCTCAACAAACAAAAAAAATCTTAATTGCATCCTCTAAGCACTTGAAACGAATAATGTCTCAAGATTATATACGGTAAGATCTAAGTGTTATAAAACTCAAATTTCAATTATTATATTTTTGAAAATAATCATTCTAAAGTAGTTATCCAAAAATTTCACATTGAAAAAATCATCTCATCAAAGAAGTAATCTGACAGAGGGAGTCGAAACAAATTATGCCTCCAAGGACACATAGAATATGTACTTTTTCCAAATACATCGTGAAAAAGGGAGAGGTTATTTTTTTTTAGTGATTTAAATATTTTATGATAGACCTCACATCTCATTGACTAAGTAATGCTTGAGAATATTTTATGTTTATGTTTTCTAGCCCCACATAATAAATAGTATATGAACTTTATCCAAATACACGCGTGAAAAAGTGAGAGGTTATTTTATTTTTAGTGATTTAAATATTTTATAATAGACCTAAGTAATGTTTGAGAATATTTTATGGCGTGTGGGTTTCCATAAGGCTGCACCCATAAACAATCCAACTAAGGTGCACCTTCAAATTTTATTATAATATATAATTTTAATGTCAAATTTTTTTAGAATTATCTCAAAATTTATTTTTATATCTAATTATAAATTTTTAAATTTTAAAAATAGTTAAAATTAAGCAGATCTATAAACATATGAAAATACTGAAAATGGATGGTGTAGATGATATGTTGTAAGATGCACTATTTATGAGACTCAAAATATTTTTATTTAGTCATACATCTCGATGATCAATCATGGAGTTTTTTAATATTAAAATAACATTTTTTTTAAGTGTTAAGGTTGCAACCTTATATAAACCTTTTCCTATTTTATGTTTATGTTTTCTAGCCCTATACGAAACGAAACGCAGAAGTCCCAAAAAACGCCTTGTTATACGCAAAAAGAAGTCCAAAAAATGCCTTTTCCTTGCCAAAAAGTATAGCTTGCATTTGGAGAGGGGGCATTCCGAGAATCGAACTCGGGACCTCTCGCACCCAAAGCGAGAATCATACCACTAGACCAAATGCCCATTTGATGCCTAACTGTGCAAGCTAGATTATACTCTTTCATTGAAATGTCTGACAACACACAATATTGCCTGACCTGTAGAAACGATAGTCAAGAACATGCAATTTTAAATTTCTCAAGACCCCCAATATCTATATGATCGACTCCATGGGAATTCCCAATGTTGGCATGGCTAAGGTTATACTTTTAACTAGGCACAAACTTGAGGTTTGCATGGTGAGGAGACAAGGTACCACAATATGATGTCTTTCAACTTACACTTAAAAAAGTATCTCGGCCAGAATTGTAACCGTGCACAAGTAAAATAGTTGAGATTTCACAAAGCCATATCTAATTGCCAAAAATTAATGTATTTCTTTTATTTTTTTATTATGTTTATCTCAAATATAATTGACCAATATTTATCTAACATATAATTGACCAATACAGCACTAAATATACTTCACCAATATTTTTTATCCAAAATATTTGTTATTATTTTATTTATTATTATTACAAAAATGAAACTTGAGCCCAAAATTTCAAATAAATATGAATTTACATTTAAAATTAGATGCTTGTGCGCCTTTCAATCGTCCACAAGACACAATATCAACCCTTTAAAAAAAGTTGTGCTTTGATCAACAAAATACTTGGATTCAAAGACAAGAAAAGAAGCTTGGAAAAACTAAAGGAAAAAGTTTATATAAGGTTGCAACCTTAAAATGTAGAAGTACAGATGCACCCCAAAAATCCATCGAAAAATATTGTTTTAAGGTTGAAAAACCCTCTAATTGATTATCTCAACATCAAGATGTGTGAATATGAATATATATAATCTTACATCACATAATCTAGACCGACAATTTTCAATATTTTCACATGTTCATAGATCTACTTGATTTTAACCATTTTTAGAGTTTAAAATTTTATAAATAGATACGAAAATAGATTTTTAGATAATCCTTATAATTTTTTAAATCAAAATTAATAAAATTTGGAGGTGCGCTTTAATTGGATTGTTTAAGGTTGCATCCTTATAGAAAGAACCTACACCCCATAAAAGCTCATTTCATACTAGCAACCTAGGAGAGAAATAGCATCATTGAAGCTTATAGCAAGCTAACACATGCAAAGAGAGAGGGAAAATCACATAAACATGTATAGCCTTTGGTTGGGACAAATGGCATATTATTCTTTAATGTTGGAGAAGTAATTGGTGAAGCAGTGACTTAGCCGCATCCTCTCCATTTTCATATTTTGGATAATTGATGTCCTAAACATCTAAAATTATCTTCTCGACCCTCAAAATAAAAGACCCAAAGAAAATTAATTTGGAACCCTAAGATACGCCTAAATGTCATTTCAGCTTGCAATACAGATCGCATTTTATTTTGAATGTCATGCAATCTAGTTTGTGGTTTCCAAAAGAATCTACCTTAAGTCAGATTTGCACTATTTTTTAAGAGCTCTAACCCATTTTCCTGAAAATAGATTCAAAGGGTTTAGAATGATTTTTAGATCCTCATTCCAAACAGTAAATTTTCAGGGCCTGTGGCGTTGCATGAGGGCGCAACCTCCCACGAAGCTACCCTTTTTCTTTTTTTTTTTGGGAAGGGGGGAGAAATCATATAAAATTTCATCCTTACACTGTCGCAATAAAGAGCACCATAAAAATTATCAAATTGATCATCTTGAACTTGGGATTTCGGGATATGAAAAAAAAAAAAAAAGATTTCAAATCATTAAAAAGTAACACATTATATGAACCATCCAGTTTAAAAAAATTTAATAAGTTTATAGATTTGCTCAACCTACACTATTTTTTGAGCTTCGAATTTAAAAATTGGAGGTAGAAATAGATTTTCAAATCATTGCAAAGGCTTTCTAGCACCAAAACTTCATCTCTTGGCATAGTTTAGAGTTGTGCATTGTTCAAGGTTGATCCATTGTCATTTGTTTCCTAGTTCTTGTAATTTAGCACAATTTTGTGCGTACTCTGATATTTTGAGAAATTGAGCCTTGTTTTTATCTATTAAGAACCAACAAACAAATTCTGATATCAAATTTATTTTATATTTTAGGAATGTATTTTTCACATGATCTTTCATCGTGGGTTTTGAGACTTGAGCTACAATGAGTCTCAGTCATGAACATATAAAATGCACTTTTCAGATCTGAAAGGTAATTTTTCAATTGTTCATCCTTGATTGCAATGGAAAGGAAAAGAAAACTCGCATGAAAATAATATGGAGAGAGAGAGCGAGAGAGAGAGAGAGAGAGAGAGTTTTTCTTAGGTTCACAAGTGTACAAAAGACTCGGGTTTACAGCCTAATTTTAAGGGAAACAGCATTACAAATAAATACCTCAAAAACACCGAACCTCCAATTATCAACTCTGGGTGATTCACTCCCTGTTTCACTTGTACAAATATTGATTGTTAATAGTATGAGATCAGATTTTGCTGCAAATTCAACAATCAACAAACACATCTTAGGTTCACTTTCTCCTAAGATAAATATTATTATACATATATTTTAAATGGTTTATTCAACGAAGAGGCTCAATATCATTCAAAACACTCACCAGTAACTCTTTATTAGAACTCCAATTTCAGAAGCAGATGACTGGATTGCATCTCTGACACTGAAAAACCCTTAAGGCCCCACCAGCATTCAAACACTACAATAGAAAAAAAATAAATAAGTATATTAAAATCTTATGTTCTCAAACACATCTTCGGTTCAATTTCTCCTAAAATAAGCATATTATTATACATATATTTTAAATGGCTATTCAACTAAGAGGCTCAATATCATTCAAAACACTCACTAGTAACTCTTTATTAGACCTCCAATTTCATAAGCAGATGACTGGATTGCATCTCTGACACTGAAAAGCCCAAGGCCTCACCAGCATTCAAACACCACAATAGAAAAAAATAAAATAGTATATTAAAATCTTATGTTCTCACCGTATATTCTATTTACAGTCTTACACTTCTATCCTGGAGATAAATGAAGGATGACTAAAGCAATTAATTTATCAACAATGCAGTATAAAATGGGTTCTACCATGAGTTCTAGACAGAATATCGGGACAAATGGAGAAGTCCAGACTGTATAATAATGAACAGAATGCATTCAGTGCACGAATTCTTTCGCATTTAAATAGCTATTCAAAAAGCAAGTCATATCAAATTGACGCATCCGAAGTATGAGTTGATTCCTTATACGAAAACCAGGGCTTGATTTGCTTCTTAACAAATTAATAATAATAATTAAAAATTCTGCTAGATCACGATGCTCTCAAAGGAATAGCAAGGAAGACAAAAAAGGATCAAACAATATCAGAATTTGAGAATAATTACTACTTGCTGCCTCCACACCATCACCTCACATTCAAGAGGATAAAAAGGGGTATAACATTGCTAAAATAGCCCAAAATAATTTAATCTAGGATGAAAACAATAAAGTGATGATATTCTTATTCATATCTTGAATAAATTGACAAGAAATCTAATATCAGTATATAATTAGATTCATGCTTTTCCACTGATTTTGACAAACTCGGCTTCAAAAACTCTGAAAGAATGAGTCATCCCCCATTCTTTCATTCCTTAGTGCAATGACTGATCATTTGGCACCTCGATGGTGTACATATACAATTTTAGATTTAATTCTATTGGATGGGAGAATGTATCGCTGATAACAATTCCATGGTTATAAATAAATACATCTTATAATAAAGAATGACAGAATGCAAATACGATTGTTAACACCTCAAGTCAAATTCGACTCGATATGTATAAGGGACTTCTTTAAAGTGGATGTTCCAGCACGAATCTCAGCAATCACTTGTTCTGATTCTACATATTGATCATCATGAGTTTGTCAACTAGACACCGTCTTTATGATGTCATGGCCTTGGTAAAAGAAATTACTATCTGCTGATATGTAAAAAGATCAAACTATTTTTACAAATTTCTCTCTGAAACACTCATGAAACACTGGATCTGAAGCAATCTTGCTTCCACAAACATTGTCACATAAGAGAGATACAGAAGGAGATAGTTGCACACCCATGTAACTGCATGTTGATGAGAGGCCCATTATGCATCATTGGCGCTAAACTTAGCCAGAGGATTTTGTTTCTTACTCCTTCAAGAGACGAGTGAAGAACCAGGACGTACACAATAATCAGTCAAGTGCCAAGTGTCAACACATCGAGGCTAATTAGAATATGATTGTAAAGGGGTCTCAAAAGGTATGAGAAGACCACATATAGGGTGGAACAAAGGTCGCAAAAAATGCGATGAACTGCTTGGACATGTGCCTTTTGTCGAACTGTTATAAGCTACTCGACCATACTGAAAACACAAGTGATATCAGGTCCAGGGCTAGGCCAGCCCGCAGGCATCCTGGCAGAGCACAGGCCAGTCCTAACCTAGTACAAACAAACATATATATATATATATATATATATATATATATATATATATATATATATATATATATATATGGGGTGCGGTTTCTATAAGGTTGCAACCTTAAACAATCCAATTCACCTTAAAATTTTATCATAACATGTAATTTTGTTGTAAAAAACTCTTAGTATTATCTTAAAATCTAATGTCATGCCTAATTAGAAAATTTTAAATTCCAAAAATGTTAAAAAAAATAGATATATAAATATATGAATGTCTTGAAAATAGACGGTCTAGATAATGTGTTGCAAGATGCACTATTTCCGAAATTCAAAAACTTTTTTTTTCATATTTATAGATCTCAATGTCGAGATGATTGATTAGAGGGAATTTTCAACATTAAAACAACATTTCCGATAGATTTTTGAGGTGCATATGTGATTCTACATTTTAAGGTTGCAACCTTATATAAAGTGGTACTGAACATCAATGTGCTTGGTCCAATCATGGAAAGCTAGATTCATTGCCAAAAATAGGGCACTTTGATTGTCACAATGAAGAGGCATACCTTCTTGCACAATTCGGAACTCACCAAGTAACTTGCTTAGCCAAATTGCTTCTTTAGATGCACGAGTAAGTGACATACACTCAGCCTCCGAAGTAGACAAAGCCACCACAAATTGCAACCTCGATAACCAACTAATTGCACCACCTCCCAAAGAAAAAGATACCTTCTTTTGTCATAGTCACCAACAAAATCTTCATCAACATAACCGGCAACTTTCAAATCCGTCCCATTATAACAAACACTAGCATTACAATTTCCCTTAAAATTATCAAAGATCTACTTCACAGCAGTCCAATGATCATGGCTAAGATTTGCTATGTATCTACTCATAAAGCCCATTGCTTGTGCTATGTCAGGTCTGGTGCAAACCATAGCAAACATGAGGCTCTCTATTGCTGATGAATATGGTACTTGAAACATTTGTATCTTCTCTATTTTAATGTAAGGACATAGTTTTGAAAACTTTATATGCATAGGAAATGGGGTACTAACTGGTTTAGCCTTGTGCACATTGAAGTACCGCAAAACCTTGTCCACATAACTCCTATGAGTTAACCGGATTTTTCAATTCTTCATGTCCCTAAGTACACTCATCCCAAGAATTCGACTAACGACTCCCGAATTTCAAATTCCCTAGCCAGTAGGCCAACTAAGCTTTACGTGTTGCACTATTCTCTTGGTTCTATAACAATTATGTCTTCAACATATAATAACAAGATAGTAAAGCTTCCATCACCATAACAATGAAAATACACCGCTGATCCTTGTTGATGTGATGGTAGCATATCTTTAATCTCCCATGACGTCTGAGGATCGAGTTGGTAAGAAGAGGGAGAGAGGAAAGAGAGAGAAGAAAGAAATATTCTAAAATACCTCGCTTTTTAATTTCCTTCAAATAAGGCTAGCTTTGTGCTTTCCTTCCTTAAAAAAAACAATGAAAATAAGCACAATGGTGAGCTTCACATCTATAAAAATTCAAGCTCCACATGAAAGAATCAAATTGTTTGTACCAACACCTCGATGCCTGTTTCAACCCATACAATGATTTCTTGAACCTACAAACCAAATTCTCTTTATCTTTCTAAATAGAACCCTTAGGTTGGGTCATAAAAATTCTCTTTTAAATTACCATGCACAAAAACAATTTTCACATTTAATTGTTCCAACTTTAAATCAAGAACAATAGCCAAAACCCATAACCCATAACCCATAACCAAAACAACTGTAATAGTGGTCATGTGCACATCAACCGAGAAAATTTCGTCAAAATCAATACTCGACTTCTGAACATAACCTTTCACAACCAATCGAGCTCTATACTTTTCAACAACATCATCAGGACCTTTCTTCTTCTTAAAGACCCACTTGAAACCAATTTCCATTCGCCCCTCCAGTAATTCAACAAGGTCCCATATTTAATTTTTTCACAGGGCTTCCGTCTCCTCTACCATGGATGCTCTCCATTAATTGGCTTCATCGACCTCATATGCCTCACAAATCATAATAAGAAACTGGATCACCCTCCTCGGAAGGTAAGCATATGACAAGACATAGACGTTAACCCATACAAGATCCTTTTTAGGTCTTTTGGATATTATTAATTCAGCATCACCTAAATATTCTTCAAGCTCTTGGACAATCTCAGGCTCTTGATCCTGACCACCATCTAGCTAGTTCTCTATGTGCATTTCACCTCAATAGTTTTTGCATCTTGCTCAAATTTCTTTTTCTGCATAGAATTTTCATTGAAAATCTCCATTAACAATAATCTTGCAGTCAGTAAGATCCCACAATATGTACCCCTTTGTTCCATCTACATAGCTAAGAAAAATAAACTTTTGGATTTTACGTCCAACTGAGTTCTCTTCTCCTTTGGAATCAAAGTCACACCTAAAGTTACAAAGGAAAGAATAATTAACAAGTTTACATGTCCAAACCTCTTCTGGTGTTTTGTAGTCTATCGAAACACTAGGGACCCATTAATTAGGAAAACTTGTACAAACTGCTTATTGCCAAGAACACTGCTCTAACCTAATAGCACTCAAGATACACCTGACACACTCCATAATGGTATGATTCGTCCTCAGAGCAATAAAACTTTGTTGAGGCGCCCCAGGAAAGATCAATTGCCTAGCAATACCATGCTCATGACAAAAATCATCAAATTCACCAGAATAAAATTTTCTCCTATTATTAGTTCTTAGACACTGTAGGGTTTTGTGGCCTTTAAAGGCCTAGAGGGCTTGTAAAAATGAAAATTTATAGTGGAATATGCACTTCAGTGGGAGTGTGCGTATTGACTGACCAAGAGCTAGGTGGTTTATGACATAGGTTATGCGCAAAACCCTTACCCTTGGGCATGTAGAACTATCGAGGTTTTATAGTAGGTTATCCCTTGTTGAAGCTGGAGAGATATCTAGAGATGATATTTGTAGGCCAAGAGAACTCTGTGGTCTCCTGTGTGCAATTGCAGGCCTGTGAAAGTAATAACCAAAGCCTAAACAAATTCCGCACGACATGTACACATAATCGCTGCATTACTAAAAAGCAGCCTTATAGAGGGACACGTGCACATGCGCATAGATAGTCTCTTTACAATATGGTGACAAGCGATGGACTTGCTCTTAAAGAGAGGGTTGTAATTCACATTCTAAGATCACGGTTCCACTATTTATTGTCCAACTTTGACAAGCCGATCATGAGCTTTTGTATTGAGACTATAGGTCATGGGTCTTTGTTGCGTTAGATAAAAAAACAGTAGTAAATCGTGGTTCTTAAGTCAAGTGGAGTGCCCTTATTGCCGCTAATTTTGACACAATGCTACCAATCCACTACTAAAATATTTTATTTTGGTATTAAAAATATTTTTATGATTTTTTACAAAAAATTTATTGATGTGACATTTCTTTTTTTGTAAGGTAATTTTAGGGAAATCTTTTAAATATTAAAAGATTGTTTTTATTAGGAGTTTGGTTTGACCAAAAATCTAATTATTTTGACTTCTTACAAATTTTGGAAAGATATAAGGAAGTTTTGGATTTTGGTTATAAATCTAATTTCAATAGAAGTTAGACTTAGGTCAGATTATAAGGGGATAAGGTTCGTAATAATCCCTCAAAAACATGATGGCTGATTTATGAAATGGATGGCTCAAATTTGTTCTCTCAACCCACAGATTTCCTAAGTACCTATTGGTCAAGTTGTGTCATTGGATAGGCAATACCTAAGAAAGGAATTCTAATTTAAATAGGGGGAGGAATTCTTTCTATTTAAACACCATTGAGCCCCTTTCTCTCATCACACATATTTCTCTCCTCCATGCACCAAATCTCTCTCTATTTCATTAAAAAATTATTTTTCTCTCTCCCCCCTTTCAAAAAGGGTCATGCCACCCAAAATTTGATAAGACAACGTCTGAAACCCTAATTAGGGTTTTTCTATTTGAAGAAGAAAAAGGGGTACGCCCAGCCGTACGAGGATTCTATGCCCTTCAAGCCCAGCCCTAATTTGTTCCTAAGGGTTCCTACAAACCGTAGTTAGGTTTCCATGCTCTCTAAAACTTTATAGTAAGAGATATTGCCTATGTAAGCTTTCCATCTCTGAAATTCCAGTAAGATAAAAAGGGACAAAAGTGTGCCACCAATCGGGGAATCAAGTGTGGGGTGTATCAAGATCTGTGAGGGTAACTCTAGGCATCTTTTAGTAAGTGTTCCCAATTGATTTAATTATTTTACACTCATTTTATATTTTTCTGTGAATTTCCAGGAATATATTTTGTACTTAAAACCATAGCGGAAGATTGGTTATTGCTCCTGGATGGCATCTATTTGTTTTGGCAGTGAAAGTGAAGATCTTCGGTTGTGTTTAGGGTTTTTTTATTTGATTTACAACAATGTATAGTAGTCTATGTAAGCGGAATTCAGGTATGTTAACAAAAGAGAGAATCCAAGTACAATAATAAAAGAAAAACAAATTTTTTTGAATTTAATATCTTGAGTTCCACATGCCACTCCTTTCGGACACTTCTTGCCTTCCTAATTTTTTACCAAGGCCTTAAACTTTTTGAAACAATTGAAGGCATCTAATTTCTTTTTCAGCATATAAACCCACATTTTTCTCGAAAAGTCATCAATAAAGCGACAAAATACACAACACCCCCCTAGAGACAATAGGTGAATCCCAAAATGCAATTTATTCTGACTTTCCAAACAAGCTTACATGCAAAAATCTAAATTCAAATATTTAAATCATGAGAGAAGTACCTTGAGTCTACACTCGTTCATGTGGCCCAAACACGCATGCCAAGCCATATTAAGGAGTCAACCTGTGCAATATTAGCCTCTATGATTCAAAACTGTTCCTCCAACAAATTTGTATAAATTGCCTGCTAACTCTGCTTTTACAACCACTAGTGCTCCTTTTGAAATTTTCAGACTTATAAACTTGAAGCCTTGCTCATCAAATTTTCCCAAGGATAAAAGACTCATTCTAAAACCTGGAACATGTCTAACACTTGAGATTATGCATGTCACTCTATTGAACATCTCGATTCTCACATCTCCAACTCTCATTATTCTATATGAGCCATTATTTCCCATGTAAATAATACCTCCATCATAGAGTCATATTTATAAAACCAATCCCTATGTGGGGTCATGTGAAAGGATGCACCTGAAAAAAGTAGCCAATAATGCAAAATTTCTTTCCTATCCACAAACAAAACTCCTTTATCTTCAAATAACTAAATTTTTTCCACTAGATTTCCTTGAGACTCAATTGAATTAAGCTTCTCATTAGAACTAGATTTTAGGGCCTTCCTGGTTTCTCTTTTGTACCTCACAATTTTTTATCACATGGCCTAAATTTTCAGATCCGTAATACCTCGCTTTCTTTCACTGTCTTGACTTGGCTTGCCTGAACCCTTCTTGTAGTTACCATGTGCTACAAACACATTTTTAGAGGAATCCTGACCCGATTTTCACCTAGATTCCTTTGTAAGAGTGTTGAAACAACGAAATCAAATTCAAGAGACTTTGCACTACTGAGATTCACGATCAGCCCATCCTATAGCTACCTTATCTTCGTCATCGATTTTGCCATCAAATTGGTAATCAAGGCATTGAACTCATATAAATACACTTGCAAAGAAGTATCATCACTCATCTTGAAATTATAAAGTAGTCGACGAAAAAAAATTATTAGGAAGAGACTTGGCCCCATAAGCATTTTTCAGCCTGTCCTATAAATCTTTTGTTGTATTTTTTAGGAGACAATGAATAGAACACAACTAACGCAAAAAGAATTTTTGCTTTGGCCAACTTATCCTTCTCATCAAATTCCCCACCTTCCATCTTTGCAGGATTCTTTCTTTGCCATTTATATCCACTATACAATCATCTTTCACCAACACTGCATGCATCTTCAACTTCTAAGTTGATAAATTCAAAACCATCAAATTTTGAGATTTTATATTTGGTTGAAGTTCCCTTTAACGATTTGCGACCTCGTGCCCAACAAGGATCTTAAATCTTAAAGCTTTGATTTCAATATTGGAGGATGAAAACCTAGGGTTGGAAAAGTAAAAAAGAAAAGAAAAATAATGCAAAAAAATAAAAAAAGCAAAACAACAAGATTTACGTGGTTCAACAATTGCCTACATCACATGGCAGCAAATTTCTCTTCCAATAATCAGAAAAAAAACACCATACAAGCATGAAGAATACAAGCGGATTACAAGCTCTCTCACAGGCCCTAAACTAGGGTTTTTTTCTCTCTAGAACACGCACCAAAAGACTTAAGAACACTTACCCATTCTCTCTCTATTTTCCTTTTAATATTTTCTCTCTACAAAAATACGTTTTCTAAAGAGGGAAACTTATTGACACCTACAAGAAGCCCTCTCCCTATCATTCCCTTTTTAGATCAATAAAGATTCTATCTCCCATATATTTAGGTGAACTTTCCCCAAAATAATGGGATTTTAAACTAATCTCAAGAATTGGAATCCTTATCCCATTAGGAAATATTTTTATTTCTTCTATAATTTGGTTTCCCAAAAACATGAAATCTAACCTCTTACAGAATATGAATCCCAATAAACATGGGAACTTAGCTTTCACCGTTCAACAAAATGAAGTCTGAGTAAAACTTATCTGAGAAAAATTACCTACTGGGAGAGTGAGCTACTCTAATACCAAGTATAGAAGCTGCTTGACATCCTTCTTATGAAACGGAGTCCAAAGTTGTGCCTTGAGGAAGGATATGGCCTCACCACCATCACTAGTAATCAACAATGTCATAATACATAACCTAGAATGATGGCAAGACCTTGTCATGAGTGTCAAACAAATATGGAATAATCACCCCACTTTGTTTAAAGTCAGCACCGATACCTGCATTTCTAAGGTTTTCAAACCACACTCGAGGAGCTTGTTTAAGACTACAGGGTCTATAAATCAAGGATTTCCCAGAAGTCTTATACACAGGTATTAACTACCACATAGAGAGTTCATCTATCTACTAAAGATTTCACCATGAATAAAAGGATTCTTCACATCCATCTACTAAAGATTTCATCTTTTAACTATAGCAAGAGCAACTGAAGTTCGAATGCAGTCATCTCTGCAACAAGTTTGAAGGTCTCTTCATAGTCAGTGACAAACTCTTAGGGGTACCCTTTTGCAACTCACTAGCAGGAGCACATACACTGCATGTGGTTTATGACATTGTAAAATGAGTAATATGATATTGATTGGCATTATATAAATTCTAAAATAACAAATGTGTATATTACAAATTCATTCTCGTAGATGGTTAGAAAGCATTCTAGTAGATGGTTTGGTAACCTATATATTCAGGTTACAATAGACTGCACCTAGTGATTACGCTGCCTCTTACAGTTCAGAAATTTCTTTTTGATGAGAAGAAAGCAAGCAATTCAATAACAGATTTTTTTTGAAAAGAGTACACTACACTTTAATAATGTAATAGTGTACATTGTGCGGAAAGTAAGGAAAAAAAAAAGAAAAGTTAGTAATGAAAATAATTGAATTTGATAAAATAACATAGTTTGAAGTCTCATTTAAGATCAGAAAAACAAATATTGAAATATTAGAATTAAATTCAAGAGATGCAACTTTTGAATTTGTTAAAGATGTACAACTTAATAAATTATGAATATCTAAGCTTGAAACTTGCAAGGTTTTTCAGCTCTGATATAATTTTTCAAATATACCAAAAAGAGCGCACTTTCAATATCTTGGGTCGATAATCCAAGAAAATAGAGAGATTGGGGAAGATGTCACAAATATAATTAGAGCTCGGTGGGCGAAGTGGAGATGTGCCACCAGAATTTTATGTGATTATGGCATACAAATGAAGCTGAAGGGCAAAAGTTCTATAGGACAACTGTGAGACCAGGTTTGCTCTTCGGGGTGGAATGCTGGGTGGTAAAAAGACAATATGAGTGTAGCGGAGATGAGGATGTTGAGATGGATGAGTGGTAAGACAAAAAGGGATAGAATGCGAAATGAATACATTTAGGAAAATTTAAATGTGGTACCAATAGGCGATAAGATGAGAGAGAGTAGACTTAGGCGGGCTGGCCATGTATAGCGCAATCCAGTACAACACCTGTTAAGAGTGCGAGTTAGTTCAAGTGGAAGGCTCAACAAGGGTAGGCCCAAAAGGACATGGTTGGAAGTAGTGAGAAAATATATGGAGACTTATGGCCTCATTGTGGGTATGGCCCTTAATAGAGCATAATGACGGACCACGACTCGTATAGCCGACCCAATTATTTAGAAAAAGGCTTTGATGACAATGATGATGATTGAAAGTCATTCTGGTTTCGAGCCAATTTTTTGATGGTGATATAGTTGTTTCTTTTGATTTCAATGAAAGTTCGTTCGTTAATGTAATTATTTACTAATACAACTCTCTCTCTCTCTCTCTCTCTCACACACACACACACACACACACACACACACAGATCAATGCTACATTGTTTCTATGGGCTATCTCCGGTATGATACAAACCATATGGTCATCATATGACTCCACACTTATGAGATTAGCAATTGTCTATGATGGTGATAGAAGAGAGAATATGGATGTAAAATTCACTTAATTAAATATATGGTGGTATTCACTCCCCTTCATCATCGTCCAACCCATTGATTGCACAATAATGCCGTACCTAATATGGTTGTGACTTGTGACTATGATCGTTTGACTCATACAAGATAATTGCCCTATATATTTATAATATTTATAAAGTATCAAGTTCCATCCTTTGAACCTCTCTCAAGGTTCCCAACATTGCACAATTCCTGCAAGCCATTTTCATTTTTTTTTCTTTAAGAGTAACAAATTTTATTGATTCAAAGTATCAATTACAATGATAACAACCTGCAAGCCATTTTCAGTAGCCCACATAGTCATCGTAATTCCAAGACCATGAAGTCAACATCAATTAAAACTCTTGAGTGTAATTTTTAGGACCCACAAAACCTAAGAAAAGAAAGGGGAAAAAAATCATATACGATCTTTAGGTGCCAGAAAAAGTTAAGTTGAGAAGTATTTGTCAAACATAGCTAATAAAGAAAGATAGACAATTAACTTCTAAGATTTGAATGTTTAGATTAAAATTTTCAAATCTTTTACAATTAGAAACCTTATTTTCTAATTTCTTTACATGGAGAAGTAACTATCCCAATTCCCCATTCTATCACCATAAATGTCTTATAGAGTAAATAGAACATATCAAAAGCTTTTACAAGGAAATTTTGGAAAATCTTTTCACTTATAGATAATTAGTTTCAATCAATGTTTCAAAACCCAACAATCTGGATCGGAAATTGCCAATCAGGACTGGGAATCAACTAGGATCGAACCGGTTCTAAAAAAAATATCAATACTAGCCCAGTCATTCCCCTAAAACTCTATTATCATATTTCTTCTCTTTTTTTAAGGTTGTATAATGTTCTCTTAGGTCCCCCCATAAAGTCCTATTTTATTTTAATTTTTTATTTTTAATATTTTCCGCGTTGCCGTTTGGACTAATGCGACACAGGTCTATGGGGTGAACGATCCATTGGACTGATCCGGGTTTTGAAATTTTGTTTTCAATAATATAATTAAAATAATTAAAAAAATAACTTATTCATAAAATAATGTAATAAAAGTAAAATAATTTTTCATAACTAAAGATGGTTTTAAATAATAAAATCTGAATATTATATGTTAAAATAAAAATTGGAAAATCTTTTGACTCAAAGTAATAGTTTTTGGGAATGCTTTTTTTTTTTTTTTGAAGAAAGAAGTTTGCTCGACTACAAATGGTTTTGAAAATGCACAAATTCAAATTATATGACTGAATTAAATATGGGGATTTACGGCCTCACTGAGGATATGGCCTTTAATAGAGCAGAATGGAGAACCAGGATTCATGTAGCCGGCCCCAATTAATTGAGAAAAGGCTAAAATGATGATGATGATGAATTAAATAATATGAAATTTACTACTATTTTATCGCGGTGAAATTAGATACTTTATTAATACAAGATTATAATATTTTAGTGGCTCACCTTTTAAGTAAAAATTCGATTCTCAAAACTAATAGCAATAATAGCCCCTTTTAAATTCAATAAGTAAAACTTATAATCCTTATATAATTTTGATTATTTCCAATTAGTGTATGAGAAATTAAATTAAAACAACAGTAACACCCAATTTTTAAACAAAAACAATAATAGTGAGCTTTCTTAGATTCTAATTTTTAGTATTATAATTTTTGGAATCCAAAAAAATTATTAAAAATAAAAAATTAGTATTTTATAATTATATTTGTAAGGTGATTCTGATTGGTAATTAAGATTTAAAGACAAGGTTTCCATGAGTCCTAAGACTCACATGTAGATATGCCGCCACTCTTTTTAATCTATTTTTTAGTTGGACCTAATTTTTTAGATATATCTAGTCTCTAACATAGAGAGGATTAATATGTAAAAAAAAAGAGAGCTAAAATATTTTTTTTTTTTGGAGAAAATTTTTGAACCATTAGATTTTATTCTTTTAGGAAGGACCACAACCTTACATCCGTCTTAAATATGGATGTGTGATACCTTCGGGGACGCAAATGTTGAAATGGATCCCCATACTCACAGACTACTTTTCGTTTAGTGACTCACTTTTTTAGTTTTTGCTTCTTTATTTTCATAATACAGGTGCCAATATTGACACAAGTACTAATTTGATCATGTAAAATAATTGAAAATGTGCATGAGGCAACTTTCAATCCAACTTAAATTTAGTGTTTACTAATTAAATTTTTAATAATGTGATTTCTTTAATTAATAAAATAAATTTGCAAATGTAAAATTTTCTTTTTTAAATTCTTAGTTTGGTCGTACATTGAGCAAATTACCAGTCCCAATCAGGGCTCTTTTACCCATTGGGGGAAAGAGAGATGTAAAATATGGTTAGATATTCTAAAATATACTATAGTTATATAGAATTTATTCAACGTCAAATTCTCATGTCAGGCGCTATGACATCTTACCTAAATGTGATATTATCACTAGCAATAATAATATATTTTATTATAACCTACGAGAATAATATATCACAGGACAACTAATCATTAGATGGCAATTAATACACCGAAAGAGTGGCCTAACCATTAAATACACCGAAGGCCAAATCATCGAAGCTATTCTAAGATGACACTTAGTTTCCCAAGCAAACTCTCCTTTTATATCTGACTATAGATATTGCATTATACTGATCTACTAAGCCATCTATCTTAATTTTTATAGAGTACACCAACTTGCAACCTGCAGCTCACTAAACCAAAGCAAAAGGGACAATGTCGCAGGTTCTGTTTTGGTTGGAAGCGTCAATTGCTTCATTCATTGCTTGCTGCGAACAAGATTGGGAAGAGGCCTCAGAATAGGAGGAATGTATTTCTCTTTTTTTTTTTTCCCCTGAATGAATGGCTATAACAGAAGATGCAGAATAGTAGGGGCAAGGACCAAGGTAAGTAGGTTGGTCACCCTTATTGGCATAAGTGAGACAAGTGCGAATCTTGTAACGATTCAGTTGTTTGAGATGAATATATACTTGGAACAGGTGATGCCAAAATAGTAGTGCATGGAAGACAAGTATTTTCCTGAGACCAAGCATTTCCATGAGAATTTTGATTAGAAGGTGAAGAAGGATATCAATGGGAACTAGGATTTCTATATGTTTAAAATGACTAGATAGGACTGCACATCTCTTTTTGTCTTAAGACAGTAAAAGAATGTTTTTTAAAAAGGTTAAAATTTTGAGAAATAAAAATTTTTCAACTAGATGGATCATAACAAAGTAAACCCATTTGAAATACATCACGAGGAGTTACAATCTACTTTAGATCAGTCTGTACCTAGGAGGAGAACAAGCACAAGCATCCAAATACCCTAAGTCTAGAATAATCAGATTTGACAGTTAATCTTTCAATAGGAGAAGTTGCTTCATTTCATGATAATGGCATTTCATTAGAAAGATAAATATGAAGTCAAAAGTGCTTCTACACAAAGTTTTAGGAACATTCATTGAAGACAAAAGAGTTGATAAAAGTTTCAACTATGTGGTGATGTTTTTGTTCTGCTAAACCATTTTGTTGAGAAGTACGAGGAAAAAGAATCTATGATAAACAACTCCCTTGGGTTTTTAGATACGCTTGAAAACTACAAGACATACATTCCTCGCTTGAATCTGAGCAAAGAATATTTATTTTTGCAAGTGGTTACTATTTCAGAAAATTTGATTAAAATATGAATAAAACCTAGATATCAAAAAAACAAACAAACTACCGATAACCAGATCCAAAAGATAACATCAAACATCGCAAAAACTACATTCAATGAAGATTAAAAGGGAACACTTTGATATTTTGTCAAACAAACATCCTATATAAGCAAAGGTATGGACGATCTAGCATTCTTAAATTGTGTTCAAAGGCCCATTAAAAATTTCGAGTGACGCAATCGATCTTAATATTTTTTAATACAAAGAGAGAAGTTCTAAAAGAGAATTGCATCCATCATATTTTAGGTTCATCCCATAAAGAACTAACTTTCAAATAATAATCTAAAACAGAAAGATCTCCCAGAATAAGCATATAAATATCGTGTCTGAATTGATAGAAACAGGCTGAATCATCTTGACAGTAAGGATTCTTTAGGTAGACTTCCAAAATAGTAGAAAATGAAGTAATAGAAGATTGAACACGAGATTCAAGCGAACCACATAAGAGAGCAATGGTTATGCAGTAGGAGCTTTCCACTTACCATGTTTTGTTTCAAAAACCTCGTCGTGAGTAATAGGGTACTTATTGATCGGTCAGTATATCAGTGGACCATAAAATTGAGCACAGGCTCAAGCCAAGCTCTTTTGTGAGGTTCAAGAATTATATTAATTGGGCAACCTCGCCTAGTTCATCAATGCTAGGCAGTACTCACTTGACCTAATATAATCAAATAAACAATTTCAAGAAATGACAAACAACAAAAGACAAAACATCATTTAATTGGAAAAACTAACGATGTAGTTGATGGTCAAAGTACCTTAACTTTGAGAGAGAAGCACACATGCCCTCTTCAGCACTCAACAAGCATGTGCTTTGTGATCCAATTGTCCAGGGAAGACCCACCGTGGTTCCACATCCTCACTTATGCAAGCTTCGACCATCTCTGAGGCACAGAACAAAACTAAGGTTAGTTCTTAAATACACAATTAAATCCAAGTGCACTAGCCACACAGAATAGATGGGGGAGTGCTTTAAGGCTTGGCCACTAGGCTTAGTTGTTAGGGCAAAAGGGCCACAACACTAACATCAAAGGTTTAAGTTACCAGCTTACCCACCCAAAACAAAAAATAAAAAAGAAACACAGGGAACTAGCAAAGGATTCAATATACCTCATTTACTAAGAGAGTTTTCATTAACAGCAACAGTTAGGACATGTGTGATGCGGCTTCCAATACTGTAGCACTTCCAGTGTTTCTTAAACTAGAAATGCTACGCTGTTTTGGAAGCCATGCGAAGTGTAAATTCACATTGTTATTTGGAAGCCACAGCTTCCATGTTACCCCATCAAAGTAGAAGAGGCGGCTTTAGCAGCCACCTCTTCCACCAATCAAACACACCCTAAGAGAATAAAATCATTCATAACAGAGGGTACCCTTACCAGTTGATAATTCTCTCCAACATGAGTGTAAGGAAAGTAGTTACCTAGAGACTTCTTTTAGAGTTCATTTTCCGTAGTCAATAGAAATTATAGAATGAAAAAACCAATGGTTAACAATTAAAAAAAAAAGTACGACCATCCTCTACCAAAACTCCAACTTCATGCCCAAAAACATAAAAAGAAAAAAAAAATAGCGACACCAGCCCTTCCTTACCTTGCTCAACTACTACACATCAACTTCCCACATCCATCAGCAGTCGAAGTTTCTTTGTCCAGTCTTGATCACTAACTCTCTCTTTCCTAGTTCTTTTCAGGCTAGGTGTTGATCAATAACTCACCATATAAAGCCAGTCCATCTGAACAAATGATTTGTATCCCACAAGGAAACAACCAACGATTTTGACAATGTGAGATCTAATGCAGCAAACAGAGCTCTAAATATTTTTCATCTTTTTCCCCTTTTGCATGGGTAGTCTTCAATGTCAATTCTCCACACATTGTGGGAATAAAATAATTGGTCTTGAGCCTAACTGCATGATATCGGATCGTTATTTCAAGCTTTTCACTCGGTCTCATTATTTGGGAAAGCAGAAGAAAAGTAGAGAAATCAGGAGCAGGGTTCTTGGTTTGGTGCTTAGGGTGGTTAAACTGCAACTCAACATCAAGGGTTCCAAACACAAATGATGCACAAACTCAACATCCAGATTATCATGTCACCAATATATCAAAGAACAAAGAACTTAAGTATTGAACCGTTACTCAGCTCCCAACACTCGTGGTCCAAATATTGATAACACAAACTTAGGGAAAGAAAACCCCGAATAAAACATGCCATGATTACAAATTTTTCAACAATAATCACCAAGCAATACTCTCAATTCCAAAACAAACCTATCCACCTCTATAATAAAAGATATTAAGACCCTCATCTATTTCCAGAAAGCCCCAAAGTCAAGCTTAATCAAAGATGCAGAAATCATGAGATGACACAAAGCAACTTAAACAGCGCAATGACAAGAATGTCTCAAAAAACTTTCAGATTACAAGCATTTATATTTTGGCCTATTTTGTTTCAAAGAAGCAATTGGGTTTCTGAGTAGAAAATAGACATCCCAGGTAATAAACTACTTCGCTCATAGCTCATTAGAAAAGTTAATACAAATAATGCCATAATGGGGATTGGGACCCTGCCTTTATCAAACCTCTTTATCAATAGCGAGTATTTTGGACTCTCTCTCTCTCTCTCATACACACAAACAGAAACACACAAAATAAGTGCACTAAACAGGAACAAGGGTCATTGCATATTGTGCCAAAATATATCCTACAAAAACACTGAAGAGATTATTGAGAACACAAATTATGCATAAAAAACAAGATGTCAAAAAAAAGGGCCAAGAGGCTCATTGCAATTCTTGAAGTCAGAGAGCCATGCAATTTTGCAACAAGGACATAAGCAAAATGTTAAACTACCTTGCCCACAACAATGTTTTAAAAAGCAGAATGTTCAGAAAAATAAAAGAGATGAATTATAAAAGGTTGGACCTTCAATATAAGGTCAAAGGCATAAATTCATAAAATCAACCCACAATCAATGGCCCAATCCACTTGCAAACAACTTTTTTTTTTTTTTTTTTTTTTTTTTGGGGAGGCAAGGGAGGGGGTGGGTTTTGTTTGGGTTGCTGGAATAGCCAGCAAACAACCAAGACTGCTCCTCCAAAATACAAGCATTGAAACCAGGTTGGTTAGAAAAAAAATGCACAGGGCTCCAAAAGGACAACGGATGGACCATGAACAAAATCAGAACTTTTCATAATTCATAACAATGAGAAGAGCAAAAGGGGGGTTAACTGAAAACAAGTCATTTCTAATGTATAAGGATTTGCGGATCAAAAAAGGGAAAATACAAGAAAGTTATCAATCTGATGGGTTGAAGTTTGTTTTACAGGAAAAACTGCATGAAACTTGCAGACAGGAATGAGCTTCTAACTTTCCTTCGCCCCATTAGACCCTCCAGTCAATTTGGTACGGCAAGAGCGGTGCTTCACATCCCCACGTCTTTTGGTGGATCGTTCACAAAAATCCTCCGGCTTTAATGCGGCAGGATCAAGCTCCCAAGAGCCTTTTGCCGTGCCATGTTTTTCAAAACTAAGCCTAAAAGCCGGGATTTGGTGAGAGAATCTCAACAATGCCTCTCGTGGCAATGGCAAAACTGCCTCCACTGCACCATTCTTCCGAGGCTTATACACAGTACGGAACCCTGACACCTTATCCAAGAACATGACCTTGGCACCCAACTCAGCAGAGAAATCATTTAGCAGCTCAACTGCCTCACACTCATAATGCTTATACTCTAATTGTGTCCAACCAATGCTCCAATTCTTATATAACGCCCAAATCTCTCCTTTTTGGGGGTATATTTGATATGACGACCTATCGCCAGTTGGCTTGAATATTACCTGATGTGAGAATGGAGACATCCCACTTAGAGTGTCAGTTTTACCCATCCTAAATTTTCCACAAACGATAGGCAATTTGTGATTCAACCATCGTGCCTCCTTGTCGTTAGATGGGAAAGGCTCAAGCCAAGTCACCTTCACTCTGAGTTCGTCAGCATGCTTTACTTTATTTATTCGGGCATAGAACCGAGGCAGGCCATCCCTTTCATCATATAAGGCCCAAATCTGTTCGGGCTTGAGAAACTCTGGTGTTTTACGGCTATCAAAGTCATGGAACTCTGGATCTGGATATTCCATGACATCGGCATCGGGGGGCACAGATGTGGACGGTCTACGAAAAAGAGAGACACCATCATCCTTGGATTCATCTTTCACTGTGCATTTACTAGGAATCGTCTCCATGGGCTTCTTGTTTGAGGTCCCATTTATCCCATTCCAAACTTGTTCCTTGCTTTCCACGTCTGGGGTATCTTGAATTATAACACTTGGAGAAGGGCCAAATCTAGCACTTCTCCTTGGGGTCAAGGGGCTCTCAGGTCCTCCCACCATTTTTTCTTTTCCTGAGGCATTTCTTGGAGAGGAACCTGTATGGTTACTACCCACCTTCTTTACTGGAGTTTCAGGCAAGACCAGATCCTTTACATCCGAAGGTAGAGAAGCAGGGTCAAGCTCCATAGATCCCTGTGGTATACCATCCCTCTCATCCCCTCTCATACGATACGCTGGCACCTGATGTGAGAATCTAAACATCTGATCCCTTGTTATTTGAAAAGTGACTTCCTTACCCTTCTTAGCCAACCTATGGAACAAGGTTCGGAAGCCATTAACTTGAACCAGATAAACCACTGTTGCACCTGTACTCTCCACAAAATCACTTGTCACCTCCACTACCTCATATTTGTGTTTCTTATGCTTATCTGGATCTGATTTCCAATTAATGTCCCAGTCCTTGAACAGGGCCCAAACATCTCCTTTCAAAGGGTATATCCTCAATGACCGAGAGACTTTCCTGAATGAGACCAGGTGAGAAAACATGAGGCGGTCTTCAGAGAAATCATATGCCCCAGACTTAAAGCCCCCACAAGCAACAGGCAATTCCTCCTCCGCCCACTCAATCTCCTCATTGCGAGTAGGTGAAGGCTCGAACCACAAAATACGCAGCTTGAACGGCAAAGAGAAAACTTTGATTATCCGAGCATAATAACGAGGCATTCCATCATGGTTATCATAAATAGCCCAGACCTGCTCAGGTTTGAAGTGCTCCTCCTTCCTTTCTTCATCAAAGTCATGGAATTCCGGTTCCTGGTATTCAAGGGTCTCAGGGGCCACTTGCCCATCACTCTCATTATCCACCCCATCAGAAGGCTCACTACAATTGCTCCTATCTTTTGAATTTTCCTCCACTTCATCACTAGCCTCCATTTCTTCCTTTCCATTCTGTTCAATTTCTTCTTTAACTACACTACCATTCTTCTTTGCATCTCTCTTAGCTTCCGAAGGGGTAGAGGTCCTTGCAGGTTCCTCGGTTTCCTTCTTCTTTGAAGAAAACTTCGCATTGCTCTGGCCATCCATATCTCCACTAGATTTAGCATCTACCCTTGCCTTTTTGGAATGTGAGTGTTTCATAAAATCATCATCACTCTCATCTTCATTGTAACTTACATGCTGCCTATTCCTAGAAGACCTTCTCGGATTCTGCCCATTCACCCCCACAAAACCATCGGCTGGCAAACCCTCCGCAACCTCTTCAGAGTCGGTACTGTCAGCGTCACTTTCACTAGATTCAACAACCAACCTTGACCTTCTTCTGCTCTTAGCAGTTGCAGCATTGGGTTTTTCATGTTGAGCTTGCTTATTCACTTCTTCTTGCTTAGGCCCTACTTCTGGTTCTTTCCCTGATGCACTCCCCGCTTCTGCTTGTTTCATCGACCCAGATGTTGTTCCCTGAAAAAAACTAGAGGTACCAAATGGGGCGATATTTTCGGGGGGAGCACCTGCTTGACCCGCCATCCCTTTAGCAGAGAACACCCCAGATGGAACAAAGGGCTGGGGTCTCTCATTAGAAGGAACCGAGGCCTGGTTCCAAGCATGCCCTAGGTTAGCTGCCGGTGCGCCACCTTGCATGCCTATGTTATAAGCAATAAAAGTCTTAAAGCAACTTTGGCAACGGATGGGCCTATTCATGATATTCGAGTAATATTGGTACCTCACCCTACAATGGGGGCACAGAGTCCAGAAGGTACCTGTAACGTTAGCTGGAGCATTAGGCTGGGGCGGCCTGGTTAAACCTGAGAACTGTGGTCCAGTGTGATTCGGTACAAAATTGTTCTGTACACCACTTTGTTTCCTTGCATTAGATGCCCTAGCAGGAGCCTGAGGCTGCCTGCGAGGGGCAGGTTTAGGGTTTGACATATAAGCTCTTATCTTCATATCGTGTAGGGATCGCTTCCCCCTGTCAGAGAGCACCCTCATGGCCTCACCTATCAGCTTAAAAGCTGATTCAGCTCCCGAAAACTTGTTCTTATCAGGGTGAAGAAGAAGAGCGAGCTTTCGATACTGTTTCTTAATGAGGTTATCATCAGCTGTGTGCTCAACTTGGAGAATACCATACCAGTCAATCTCAGAACCCCCTACCTTTACTTCAGCAGAGCAATGGACTTCACAGACGCTTAGCATCTGAGGGAGATTCTCAAGGTCAGAGCAGAGCTGCTGTGCCTTGAGAATTATCTTCTTGGCACCCACAAAATCCTTTTTCTCCATCTTTTTCTCAGCAATTCCCTTGGCCCTAAGGGCCTCTTCCTTATTGCACTCCATCCTCTCTCTTCCAATTCAACCACTAACCATTAGAACCTCCCTCATACAGCACACCAGACATATGAAGACACCTCTTTCTTGATAACTAAAATGAAAATAGATAACCTTTCTTTTCTCCTGAAGTGGACCTGCTACAATATTTAAATGGCTCTGGCAAAACCGGGCAAAAAAAGTATAAACCCACTATGCTCCACTACCCATCTAACTAGTTCCATATCATAGGACCTCCTCGACTATCTTTAACTTATTTTTGTTCAACTGATGCCGTCTGACAACGTCTTCACTGCTTACAAAACACCCAAAACCTTATGTCAATTTGTGGGTGAAAAGAAGTCCTCAAAAAGATAATTGATGATAACCCCTGCCATACAGCAAACAAATGTGACCAAATCGTTAACAGATCTACAAGATACATCGCATGCACTATTATTCAACCCATAAAGTTTCAAAGAGAAGAAAGGCCAATATTTGTGAAAATATACGATCTTCTAGACAAAAGTCAAAAAGAAAAGCATAGAATTCGCACATAAGCAGATAACCACCCCAATTAGCTAAAAGGATCAAATGAAGTTTAAAAGAAACTAATCAATCTACAGCCCGTATTCCTGAAAACCACCTTCTGAATCCATTATTAGTTTACAAACTTTATAGTGCATCTGATTCTTTTGATGACTTATGTGCAATCCATTTTTAGTGAACTTCAATGGAGTGCACGAGATAATTCCATCAAATAATATAGATAAATTATAGTGTAGTAAAGCAAGAAATAGACTAGCTCCACGACAACCAAGCTCATGATAAATCAGCATTTCCCTTGAATGAAAAATTTCAATTAGGAATTTTAACAGAAAATTCAGAAAGAATATACTTCAAAAACTGAACAACCCGAACCTCCTGAAAGGGAATAAAACGTTAAATACATTCAAAATTGTCCTTGCCATTAAAAATTGACATAAATGTCTTCAATACAACCAATTTTTCCCACATTAAGAATCTCCTGGTTGAATAAGCTCCTGCACTCTTCTGAGGATCAAATAAAAACCAAAATTTTGATTAAACATGCAACTTCCAGTTAACTAAGACCCGGCTACATGTTGAAATTCCAGTATCATAAATAACTCCTAAAGTACAACAATGAAAACCATATCAAGGCCAAGCAAGGAACGACCAAGGGCAATGTTCAAAATTAAACCTCACGCAGTAGAAGATAGTCACGACAGCGCAAGCAAATAATAACAATAATGATGATGATCATCATCATCACCATCATCATTATTACTGTTATTATTACTAGAACTGCTACTACTATTAACTATATTACTATAAACAATAAAATATAAAAGCTGAATACTAGTGTAGAATATGCACAATTGTTTGAAACAGATTTCTGATACTTGAAATACTCAAAACCTTTTCTTGTCATTCAGGAAGGAAGAAAATTGAAAGTCCTAAAGTAAACCATATATCCACCAATTTAACCACGCCAGCTTAGGAAATCATAACCCTAAAGCATCCAATAAATGAATCAAGATTCTGTAACCATCTAACAAAATTAATTTTTAAAAAACTTTGGAGCGGAGTTAAGTTCACCTGAGAAAAGGGTCTAAGTTCACTTGAAAATTATAATATAGATACAGAAGGTCTATGTAAATGTAACAAAAAAAAAGACGCTAATTGCTCATGGTAGTAAACATAATGGAATGCCTGTTTTATTCTTAAAAAAAAACAAAAACAATAATAATCAACTCCCCCCCACCCCCCCCCCCCCGCCCAACTAAACCCTAAATTTTAAAAATTGCAACAGTAAAAGTTGAAAAGGCCATTATTAAAACCGCCAACTTCAAAAATGCAGCGGATCAAAACTACTTCCAGATGTCAAAGAGGAATTAGTACTTAAGCAAGTAGTTGATTTCATGAGAGTTTCTCATCAACCATAATCCACTTTGCAAAACAATGAAAATGAAAACACCCCCAAAATAACAATAAACCCTAGTTTCATTTACCAGGAATAAGGAAATAAAAGAAAGACGTAAAGACAATGAGAGAGAAGGAAAAGGGGAGAGAGAGAGCGAGGAGTAGATAGAGAGAGAGCACAACAAAACAAAATCTTACGAAATACGAGAAGAGTAAATCAAACAGGGCATTACCACGGAAATTACACCAATGCATTTCCCTGCAGCTTAAAAACCACACCCACAGAAAAAAAATAACAAACTAAAAAATCAGAACCCAGCCAAATCAAAATACTAAGACCTCAACATTCCAAAAACCAACACAAACTAAAAAAAAAAAAAACACTCGTCACTTTTCAAATTATCAGAACTCCCCCAAAAACCTTAATCCTAGAGTACTCATCAAACCACGAAAGAACACTCGGAAAGCATAAAACACAACAATTGTCCTAGAGAGAGAAACAGGAAATGGGTTTGATTTGGCACTTACTTGTGTGCTTGCAGAGCAACTAGAGGTAGAGGTAGATATAGAGAGAGAAAAGGCACTCCATTGTGTGCATGTTCTAGAGAGAGAAAGTGAGCGGGAGTGTGTCGTCTGAGAAGGGCTTCATGCGAAACCCTCGTCTGGAATGAAGAAACCACTCAGCGGGAACCAAAAGAGAGAAAAGGCGCCCCCCCAAAAAAAGTGAATCACCCCTAATTATTTCAATTCTCGTTAGTTAAACCTTTGGGTTCGATATTTATGCCGATCATTGACTGAAATGCCCTTGATTATTTATTAAAATAGCTCGGTATACCCTCTGAGTTACATTAAAATGACGAAAATGTTTGAATCTAGGGAGCTAGCAATAGGCATGGTCGCGTGTTTTCTTTGAGTCTTTTAGGCCGTCATCGCAACCCGACCGGTCTAGCCCTACTTGGTTCAGGTCACACCCTTCTACCCGGATGGGCTGACACAAGAGGGATTTAGGCTGGGATTGGGCTTGGGCAGAGCAAGCCCAAGCCCACTGGCTGTCAGAGGTGTGTCCATTGAAATTTTGGGAACCATTGACAAACACAGTGTTCGACTGCACAAATGGTCTCGAAATCCTGCCATGGGCCAATGGCTGGTCCCCATTTGGTTGACTCGCCCGGTTTTGTAAACAGTTAATTGGACTGGCCATCAGCTAGTATGAGATTTGGATGAGTCAAAATTTTTCTCAATTAGTCACATTAGGTGAACTAGATTTTAGAAAAATAAGAAAAATGGTCTTTCATTTTTTAACTCCCTATAAAATATTGTAGAGTGCATTTAGAAATGAGTGTGACCTATTAAAATTATTGTAGTTGCCTCTTTAATTATCCAATGTTCTTCAAATGAGTAAGGATATTTTTGTTATTAAAAATGATATTGTTGATATTTCAAGGATAATTATGAAGTAAAATTATAAATATTTAATTAATATAAATACTTTTGTCTTTTAGTGAAATTTCAAATATACCCTTTTTAAAATGACAAATGTGTACAAACATTGGCGGATGCCGTCACCGAAGAGGCCAGGGCTCGAGGCCGCCTAGCCAGGCGCCTCGATGCCGGGTAGCCCCAAGGGAAGAGGGTTGGGTAGGGGCCATACGTTGTTTTGTTGTGGGTGTTTTGTGAATGTGTGTATTTGCATACGCAGATACGTGTGCTCATAGGTCCCGCAAGAAACTCTTAATGTAATCCTTTTTTTTTTTTTTTTCCTTTTGGATCTGTATTTGTGAGAAAGATATATCTTAAACACTTTTAAGACAATGAGTGGGATGAACCTCGCATCGAACACTTGGAGGTCATTTTCTTCTTTTTGTGCTTCTTACATGTAAAGAGAGAGCATATGGGTCCATATGTATCTCTGTGTGTGCATGTGTGTGTGGGAGAGAGAGGGGGGAGGCCACGCGTCGAACACTTGGAGTCCATCTTCGTCCTCTTCTTCTCATATATAAAGGGAGCACATGGACCCGAGAGAGAGAGAGAGAGAGAGAGAGAAAGAAGGGCAATATTAGGATTTATATTTGTTTGGGTCGAATTATTTTTTTTCTCTTTTTTTTAAGGATGGCACTAGGTGGCCAAACCTAGGTGCCCACCTCAGTCAATGCCCACCAAGACCGCACTGCCTAGGCAGTTTGTCGGCCAGGGCGCCTAGACGGTTTGTTGGCCAGGGCGCCTAGGCAGTTTGTCAGCCATGCCGCCTAGGCAGCAAGGTGGCCGAATTTTCGCTCATTGCTAATAATAATAAAAAGTAATACTTACTTATTTTATAGTGATATAATAAATAAAGGGTGCAGTTTTTATAAGGTTGCAACCTTAAACAATCTAGTTAAGGCGCACCTTAAAATTTTACTATAACATGTAATTTTGTTATAAAAAATACTTAGTATTATCTTAAAATCTATTTTCATACCTAATTAGAAAATTTTAAATTTAAAAAATGGTTAAAATCAAGTAGATCTATATATATATATGAAAATCTTGAAAATTGACGGTCTAGAGAATGTGCTGCAAGATGTACTATTTTCGGGATTCAAGAACCTTTTTTTTCATATTAATGCATCTCAATATCGAGATGATCAATTAGAATGTTTTTTCAACACTAAAACAACATTTCCGATAGATTTTTGAGATCCATATATGATTCTACATTTTAATGTTGCAACCTTATATAAACTTTCCCATAAATAAATGACAACCAAGTAAGTTTGGCCGTTTATGCTCCTTTTTACATGTAACATATAAGATTTGGTCGAAATGTTAACATCAAAAAGACCCCGACAAAAAGGAACATAAAATATATGCCCAACATTTCGATCAAAAATAGCTAATTTGACTTGTTAAAATTGATCAAACACTAATTTTTACCACTTTAAAAATCATTTTACTTTATTTTAGTTATAAAACCAATATAGCAACGCATTAATCAACCATTGTACTGACCAATGCGGTCCTGTCCGGTCCGGTGCACTCTCGGTAATCATAGCCACGTGGCTTTGCCCATGTAGTCGGTAGTAATTATGGTTTTGCCCTTACTTTTAGTGAAGGGTGAATTGTGTCCACCTGTGCTTATCGCTCTCTCTTATGTCCGAAGTTTTAATTTGGAGTTTAATGTTTTACTAAACAAATTGGCATTTTGGGATGAAATATCACTATAAATAGTAGCATTAATAGTGATCACAATGATGGTAAATGCTTTGACTTGTTTTTGGTTATGGTGCGTTTGGAACAAGGAATTTTAGTTGGATTTTCAAATTTGGGAATAGGCTGCTAACTTGGAAAATAAAAGGTAATTGGATTTTCAAAATTCTTTCTACCAAACAGTGAACATACAATGTAGCTAGACAATGTGCCTTTCAATTATGGACCCGAGCCACATACTCACATGTAGAAATGCGAGCCCTTTAATATTTTTTTTTTTAAATAAAATTTGATCTTAAATTTTAGAGAATATATAATCTTAAACATAGAGATTATTACTCTGTAAACATAAATACGTTTTAAAAACTATAAATGATATTTTTCGAATAAAATATTTGAACAGTTGATTTTACTTTTTATTTGGAGGACTATTACTTAGGGGACTTTGTTTTGGCAGAAGGTGTAAATCTCGGGCCCGCATAGTAATATGTGCGGGCTTGGCTGCACCAAACAATTTTCCTTCAATTCTTTTTTTAGGGAGGTTTATATGAGGTGCACTCCTTATACTATAGAAATAAAGTGTACCTCAAAACTATATAAAAAATGCACTTTTGGTGCCGCTAAGCCTTGCGATGATATGAAAATCTATTGTTTCCCCCAAATAGTGATGATCAAGCAAATCTATAAGCAATTGCAAATCTTAAAAATTGACCGTCCTGATAATGTGTTATAAGAATAACTATTTATAGAACTAGAAATCCCCCTTTTCTTCTTTCTTTTGTTTATTTCTATGAATCTTGAGGGTTTTCCAACATAGCAACAACCTTCTCTAATGAGTTTTTTAAGTGCACCTTACTCATACAATATATCGTTAATGCCTTATATAAACTTTTTCCTTTGGTAAGAGATGTAGCTTTGGTGTCGGAAATATTAGAATGGCTTGTGTAACAATCCTAAACTTTCAAAAAAAAAAAAAAAAGGGAAAATAAACTTTTAATAAGTGATGGTCTATATGAGCATGATGGTCCTTAGGGACCATCACTATTTTCAAAAGCTTTTGACTTAAGCTTTTATTATCTTATAACGTGGCTTGTAGTTTATCCTACGTGTTGGCCCTTGACAATCCACTATGACGTGTAAGTAAATTAAATGTGCAACCTTCCTATGGTATAACCATGAAATGCGTCTTTTTAACTGAAACTTTTATCACTGAGCTTTTGTGCATACTGATTCCATAAGATCTACTGTAAACGGGCGGCCTTTTAGTGCCCCAACCAACATACACAAAAAGCATCAATTTCGTGAGTGATTATAAGTAAGTGACATCGTCTTCCTGAAAAATAGTATGTTTTTAATAAATAGTGATATTTCCGTCCAGGATCTTTATTTTATAAGTTTTGTGTGTAAGTGACATCGTCTTCCTGAAAAATAGTCTGTTTTTAATAAATAGTGATATTTCCGTCCAGGATCTTTATTTTATAAGTTTTGTAAGTGACATCGTCTTCCTGAAAAATAGTATGTTTTTAATAAATAGTGATATTTCAGTCTAGGATCTTTATTTTATAAGTTTTGTGTGTATTGTCTAGAAAAATAATCCATTCTTTTTAAAAATAAAATGAAATAATTATTTTTGCTTATTATCATGAATTTTAGGCGCGATAAATTTTATGCGCACGTGACCTCATTATCTTGAAATATAATTTTTTTAATAAAAATTGTGATATTTTATCTATGTTATAAATTTTGAATGCTATAAATTAGAAAAATAAATTTATTTATTTTTCTTGTCTATTGTTAGAAATAAATGTGATATTTCTGCTTTTAGTAAAATTGTGATATTTCTTTCTACTGTTTTGAATATTTAGACATTGTAAAATTCATGTGCAAATGACTGCCTTATTATTTAAAAATTGACATTTTTTAAATTGATTATAGTATTGTCGTGAAATGTTTATTTGTGGATTGATATCCCATAAATTGTGATAATTCTGTATTCTTGAATTTCTATAAGATTTTTTCTATACATATTAAATTGGCAATTACGCTAGAATGCCTTTACAAACTGCTACCTTTCTAAATTTGAGCCCAAAATATTTGATTGGTTATTTTTTAAATGTTATAGAGAGTGACTGTTAATAATGGTTTAAGTGAAATTCATATTAATGATTTCAGTGATATGTTGAGTACATGATATTGCTGCTTTCGAATGTTTAAAGAGATTTAGAAATAATTTAAGTATGCAAGTGGACTCATCCGGTTCGCCGGTGAGGTATAAGTGAACCTATCTGGGACGCCGGTAGGGATTAAGTGGACTCATCCGGTACGCCGATGAGGTATAAGTGGACCTCCAGGGATCAAGTGGACCTATCTGGGACGCCGATAGGGATTAAGTGGACCCATCGGGACGCTGATGGGGTATATAGGTGACCTACTTGGGACGCCAGTAGGGTATTTTGTGAAATCCTTTGAATTATGCACTGTCGTTAAAAGTGTTATAAGCATTTCAATTACTCGGATTATACTTAATTATGCATTTATTGAAAGTGAAACTGTTGATGCATTTCTGTTAATAGATCTCATTTTGGAAAATATTGATATCTTTCAATCATGATTATTTTAGGATTATGATGATCACTTACTGAGTAGCCAAACTCATCAAACTATGGTAAACATTTTTTCGGGATAACTGCGGATTCATTTTGAGTGCTAGTCAAGATCAACCTTGGAAGATACCGTTGTTGTGCTAGCTTTCTTTATTTACTTTGTAAGACCTCGCCACTGTAAATTTGTCCTATCAATAGATGCATATATGTTTTGTCTGTCACATCTTAGGAATAATAGTATTGTAAATTCTTGGGGTGTGACAGCTTGATTGTCTATTTTTTTCTCCAGTTATAAAATTTAAAATTTCAAAATGGTACACATTGAGCGGATCTATAAGCAACTTAAAATGTTGAAAATATATGGTCAACAACTTATTATAAGATGATAATTTTTTTGGACTTATAATTCTTTTTTTCCTTCATACTCTTACATTTTGAGGTCCAGATGATCAATTGGAAAGTTTTTCCAATATTAGAGAACTCTCTTCTATCATGTGGCTCTGCCCAAGTTGACTCAGCCAAATGATGAATGAATCCTCAATTGTCGAGGCTTGGGAACTTGGGACCGTTTTTATTTTGGAAAAAATTTATATGAGGTTGCAACCTTAAAATGTTGATCTAGATGCAAATTTTCATGGTCTGGAAGTGGGCTTCGATCTAGTTATAGAGATTGATTGTTTCCCACTACAGATTGAAAGTGATTCCTCATTACTAGTGCAGGTTATACGTGGCAACTGCAAATCCCCATGGGTGCTCCATACCATAGCCCCTAATTGCAATTTCAGACCTGCAAACCATTCATGATCTATTTGTCATATCTACTGCGAGGCTAATATGGTGGTCGATATAAGTGCAAGAAAGGCTATAGTTTTTGCGCAACTACTGTAGGGTTGTGAAATAGTATGTTGTAATTTTCTTTTATCTTCTATTAATAAAAAATGGGTAGGGGCCTTCTTCCCCACCAACTTACCCAAATTTTTTAAAAAAAACCTTAAAATGTAAAATTAAGGTGCAACTCAAAAACTTAATTGGAAAATGTTGTTTTGATGTTGGAAAATCATATAATTGATTATCTTGACATCAATATATATGAATATGGGAAAAAAAAAAAGATTTAAAGTCCCAAAAATAATGTATCTTGACCATCTATTTTCAAGATTTTCATATATTCATAGATTTACTTGATTTGAATCATTCATGGATTTTAAAAATTCATTATTAGAAAATGAAGTTGGATTATAAAGCTATCTTCATAATTTTTTACACCAAAATTACATCATTTGATAAAATTTGGAGGTGCACTTTACTTGGATTGGATTGTTTAAAAGTCGCAACCTAATAAAAACTACACTCTTTCCTTTTTCCTTGATAGTAGTCACAAATTCCTAACCCCAAAAACTGAGGGATCATGGCAAAGCTCCTACTTTATCTAGGATTGAGCACTTAAAACTCATTTTTTTCATCGGATATCTGGGTTCAAGAGCACCAAATACTTTTTCAAATATGAATGAGAGAGGAGTATGCTATAACCTACTAGAGCAAAGGCTGCATAGTGCCTTGTCATCTACAAGGTAGTCACAATTAATCTTGCCCATTGGATGTGAAGTTTGATGATTGTATTTATTATATTGACTAAGCTCAAACTTCAAAAGCAATTTTTTTGAATTTTGGGATATACCCAAGCTATCATATTTCACATCGAATGATTGTAAGTAATTGTAAACTCCTTGTATCAAAATAAATTGTCCCATGGTATACAATCCCCAATAATAACTACTTTTGAAAATTGAAGACTCAGAATTGGTCTGAAGGCAATTGGAAGACTCAAGGTAAGTTCCAAGGCGAATTATAGACCCTGTATGGTTCTCAAAGTTTTGTTTCTAGCCTCACCTGGGGGCTGAGATGACCTGACTTTGGTGAGTCCAGAGTTGAGCCCCGAGTTTTTGTTTCACTAATCAAAACAAGTAGGACAAACTTAACTAACATGAAAGATGGACAAATCTAAGCCAGAATATATTATTATGTTGTGAGTATACTGTCCATTTACTCATCCGGGTAAACCCTACTTGGAATCCATTATAGAACCTTAAAATTTGGGGATAGAACCTCTTCAACTCATAGATTAACCTTAATAAAAAAAGAAATCCAAATTGCTCCATGTACGAACTAGAAAAAAATAAAGTGTCAAAATTGGGTAGAGACCGTGCAATTTTTAAAAAGTGAGATCTAAGTGCTAGAAAACTCACATTTCAAATTGTGCCTTTTCGATAATAATTCCCTAATGATTCTTAGGTGGTTCTCTTTCGACCTAGGGAGTAAATATGAACTATGCTCCAGCTGGAGTATAGTACACGTGCCCTCAGTAATCAGTTTCGAAATTCAAGCTAGATTTGAATGTCGCCAAAGTAAAAAATGCAGCAAATAGATAAAACCCTAAAAAGACTCTTTTTTTTAGTGCTAATAGTAAAATAATAAGTTATTCTTAACCAACTGCAATATTGAAACTTTTGGTAAAATAAAACTTCTTGAAATATATGTAGAATACATTGATATACAATTACATTTACAAAGATCTGATATGTTAGAAATTTCCTGCGAACATGGCGTCGAGTAAAATGACATTAGAGATGGAGAGGAGAGATATAAAGAATAAACAAGAGAGTGAAGGATCAAATCAGCGATTGAAAAATCGGAATCTGTCCTGAATCATCAGGGGCCGAATTCCGATCCGTCTGCTTCGACTCAAGCAATTCATGAGTGGAATTGAGCTACATTTTAAAAATAAATTGGAAAAGAAAGGAGAATTTGGGCGATTATGGAGTTCCTCGAATTAGAATGGCCCGCCACCTATTCCTGATCAGACTCGGGACTCGGTAATTTTTAAACAACTAGATCAAAGACAAGAAAGATTACGGTATCAAACTTTAGTAGGAACGATTATAATCTCAGTTGAAACTCACATACCTTCCAAGAATCCTTTATATATCAACCACTTTCCAACTACCAAGAGATGAAGACTAAACAAAAGGAATACTTGTATCAGTAAGTCTGCCAGTAAAAAAGGAAACTAAAGAAACTTCACAAAACTTATTGGAAATATTTTAATTATCTAGATCACTTACTCATGGAAACTGGTCATCCACTGCTTCCAGCTCGTCCGAGATCCTTACCGCAAGATAATATTTACTCTGTACTGATTAGAATCAATGTGTTTATAAGTTTTTTCCGTAAAATTTTCCTCTAGATGCAAGGAAATAGAAGATCAAAATATTGTCTCACTTATTCAAATACACAAAAACAATAAAATCTATAGTGCACTAGAGCTGCCTTTCTTTGGAGGAAGAAAATACTGCATATTGAATGAGGGATTCGAATTGTATACGCTCCGAGTGTAATTGAGAGTTTAGTGCATCACTATTGAATGCGAGTCACTGTTGAAGAATCACTATAAGTCATGAAGTTTGATTGAAAACAGTCACAAAAGTTCATTATCTAACTTTTGGATTCAAAAAATGAACCTCTGTAACTGTTGAAATTGTTCCTTCTTTAGTCTAAAGACTCTAAATACTATTTTATTCCTATCGTTCAATGTGGGACTGACCCCACATTTGCTCTCTATACAACATGTCAAGAACAACTTTTGCAATGGTTCAACGGATTTTTAAAATAATCAATACTGTTTTTTTATACAAGAGTGCTTGCGTATATTGATAATAATCCGGATCGGTTCAAATTAGTGATCCAGAAAATATTAAAAATAAATAAAAATTAAAATAAGGGGTTTATTGGGTGGAGATCTAGAGATGACCTAAAAATATATTAGATAAACTATATATATTAAGGGAATTATGCCAGGAGCCATACCATCCTATAATTGGTTCGGTCCCCGCCAATTCCTATATGAATCGGCAATCCGGATCCAAAATCGCTGGGTTATATAGTTTGAGCTTAATGTAGATTTTTTCTTTCTTTTTGTGGGTAAAAGCTTGATATAGAGTTCGTGTTCTCTTTCATCATCTTTTACTGATCCAAAATTTACATTTATTTTCGCTCGTGAGCTCATGGTGTGCGACTTTGTTCTTTATTCGCATAGTTTTTTTTTTTTCCCTTATCTTTTAAATGATTCCTGGTGATTTATCCTAAGGAAATTTATCAAAAGAGCCATAAGAATGTTATGTTAATTTGCAATTATTCAATACTTTATGAATTTGCAATATTCCAATATATCACTATTTAATCAAATTTCCTTTACCATGTATGAAAAATCTACAATGAGGTTCTTATTCCAATGCAAGCACCCCGGAATTACCCGTGATTAATTTAGGATGTCACACATATTATAACTCATTAGGTGGCGAAGACCCACTATTAGGCGGTGTAGGTTAATTAAAGTGGAAGTAGTGCAAAAAATACATGAGGACTTATGGCCTACAGAAGATATGATCCTTAATAGAGCAGAACGGCGGACCAGGATTCATGTAGTCGATCCCAATTAATTGAAAAAAAACTATGATGATGATGATGAGCTGTCCGAGATTAATGTGAATCAATAATGAAGGGGGCTGCATTTCAACATAGAAATTTACCAAAATAACTATAAAAATTTAACTATTTACCATTTAACATTTACCTATTTGAGACTATTCCAGTTCCGTATCATGTATGCTTTTTATAGGTCTTTCAAAATTAAATCCAAGTTATGGGCAAAGTGTTAAATTAGGATTAATAATAAATTCCAATTCATCACCCTTGATTTTTTTTTTTCCACCATTACCCTCGATTATTTCCCCTGATCCAACCATTAACTGTAATTGTAAGTTACCCATTAATTTTCGAGTTTATTGCCCCCTCTCCCCTCTCTCTCTCTCTCCTGAATATTGTCAAATTCTGTGACCTGGATGGTTGTGTAAGATCAGTTTAATAGCGAAATAAGGTGACATGAGCATTGAGTTGGCAAGTTTTTAGTGTGCTGGGTTTCACGAACACATTAACTTCTGCTCATTTGGTTCCTTCATGTTAGCACAAACAACAATGTGTTCCAGAATCACACTGTTTTCATACACTGTATTGGCCAGTGTTAAAAACACAAGGACTCAGGTCGGGATTCCACAGGTTCCCGAGCCCGAGTCAGATCTGAGTTTGTCAAAGACCCATCTGAATCCAAATGAGAAAAACAACAAAATATTGGAAACGGTCCAGATTCAGCGGTTTCTATGTGCTTGGCTCTAGACTGGTAGTCTACAAGCCAAAGTAACTCTCGAGTTGGGCTATTGAGTTATGCAACACTGGTATTGACATAACTGCCGAGGCCAAGGCCCATTTGGTTGGGATAGCAAATGCTAGAAAAATCATCCAAAGGGCATTTTATTTTTCTTCGTTCTGAAATACTAATAGCAGGAACAAAGATCATGTTCACAAGTCCTTAACCAAAGCAAAATAAGATCCATGCATGCAGCTCCTGTTGAAGCCATTTGGTTGTCAGCATCACTTAAAGAATATTAGCATTGTCATTGGATCAAGCGGTATGTTTCCTTAAAGGGTGAAATATATGAAAATTGTTTGTCATTTAATTCGAGGTTGTTTTGCTACTGCTGAAATAATGGATTATCCATGCATGTTTTTAATTATTCGACATTGTAAACAAATGCATGGCTTCAGTTCTGTGGTTTCTAGTTGACAATATATATTATTTGTGTGTTGTTTGTTCATACCAATAGAGAGACAAATGGAGATACAGATTCTTTGGCCAAGGACAGAGTATCAAAGCATTCATAAACATTTGGTAGAATTTTGACTTACTTTTTCTATGCGGCATAAACAGGATTAATATTGTATATGATGAGATTCGACCGTACATGTAAATCATTTTTGATCAGCGGTACCAACAAAGAAAGATTGTATCTGTTATGTGAGGTGTGCTTGTGCATGTATAGTTAACTCGAATGCATTTAAAGTCAATACTACTGTGAATGCATTTTAGACATCTTCTCAAATTATAATTGTATTTTAAGGAATCATTCGCAACGCCTTGTAGAGAAAAAATATTCTTAAAGCCACTGGTTTCGATGGATATGCCCATTCTTTGGCTTTTTCCAGGCATCAAAATGGGATGTTAGCAGGATATAGGAAATGATCCAACAAGATAGAGTATAAAGATCCGATTTGTTTGGATCAGAGCTGCTATAGCAATGATAAAGTTGAGAAACCCTCCAAGTGAGGCCTCTTAATTTGATTATCATAGGTGATTTAAGAATGGAGATTTACGGTCTCACTGAAGATATGACTTTTAATAGAGCACAATGGAGAACCAGGTGTAATGTAGCCAACCCCAATTAAAATGCTAAAGTGATGATGCTGATGATGAGGTGGTTTAAGAAAATTTGTGATTACTAAGAGTGTAATTCACCACTGGAAGCCAAATGATTACCTTTAGTATTTAGAGTAATCAACATTTCGCTAGGTTTCTTAAATGTGCCAAGTATATTAGATCGTAGGGCTGCATTGTCATAAAGCAAAACCATGTAATTTATCATGAAGATTCTCAATTCAAGTAACATGATAAAGAGTGATTTCTTTAGGAGCAATACTTGGACCTAGCATTTTAGAATGGATTGCATCAGAAATAGGCAAAAGACAACTTTCACTGCTATGAGATCCTTAGTGTTTTGGGCAAGTTGCATATGTTAGCCATGCACGCATATCAGTGGTATAGGACTCAAACACAATCTCAAGGAATCAGAAGTTTTTGTTGCTGTCATTATGAGATGGATATCTCGTGCTTAGATGCCAAATTCCAACAATGACAGCTCCATGACAAAAAGTAATCAAATGCGAAGTGTTGCAGAATGCATGAATAGACAAGTCCCTTTTCATGACCATGTTAACGTGTTTTCCAGTCATAATCAATGGACACAATCACCTATCTTAATAATTAGAGTGACAATTTTGCTCGCAAGTCGGCCAACAAAACTGGGTTCAAGCAAATATCAAATAAAATACTCGATAATCGAATATGATAATATTTTAATGATTACCATCTGCACTGGAGAAAAAGAGACACCTTTTAATTTCATGACCAATGCTAGTGCTGGTGTATTTCATACTGTTTTCAAATACATGAATTTAGCAAGTGGCAACATGACAAGGGAACTAGAAGAACTATCGTATTAGGAGACAAACTGAACAAGATGGGAAATGTAATAAGCAGGGTTCCTGTGGATATACTCTGATTGTCCATGGGGTTAGTGCATATACTCTCCAGTTTGGACAGTGTTGAAACACACATAACTTCGGTGACAATTTTTGGCCTGGCTTAATGGGCTATACACTTAATGCCACATTTTTGTGGCGGTAGCATTTGATTTGCTTGGAATATAAATTGGTTGGATCTCATGGATCAGGATGATGGCCACCCATTGACAAATATGGATTAGCTCACCTGGTGGATGACCGGGTTGATAAGTCATTAGTCGTGAGAGTGGTGATGCAAGTCTATGCTTCCATCTTAGGAAATATGTAAAATTACAGTTGATACCCAATCTTCGTAGAACTTTGAATGAACAGCTATCATCGTGTCAAGAAGGCAAGACTTTGATTCCTGTTGAATAATGCAGCATCAATTGGGGAGGAACCACAAGAGACTGCTTGTCCTTGGTAAGGACACCATATCGATCATCTAGACCACCAGGACCATGAATATCAGGGAAACAAAAAAGGAGTTTGAGCCCTAAGAATAGCCTTTTGTAATTTTTTTATTCCATGTTCATTTTAATTCTTCATAGATTATAAGATTTCCACTGTTTTTTGGACCTCCAAAATCATGGATCTAAGGTGGAAATGAGTTTATAGTGATTTGGGACGTGGTTCAGGTCCCAAATCCTTGAAAACCAAGTGGACGCATCAGTTGATTAACTCAACAAATTCTTCTCTGACTTTAAAAGCATGTAAGCAAATACAAACACAAACATACATGACCGAACTCATGCACGTGCACAAACATGCGTGCGTGATAAATATGTCCAATTTAAATCAACGAATTTCAATTTCTACAAATCCAAAAGTTATATGCTCTCATGAGCTTATCGTCCATTCCCTTCCTCGAGTAAAACCTTATCTTGGGACCCAAAATTTTGGGATGTAATCTCCTTAACCTAGTGACCAATTTAAAAAAAAAAAAAAATCCATTCGCCCTACATGTGTGCTTGTTCTTCTTCTTTGTTTTTGGTGCTATTCATCTGGTGATTCTAAAGTGGATCACAAACTTTCAGGTCGAAAAATATATTTCTGAGTACCTCTTTAATCCAAGAAAGTAACTGCACATTATGCTCCTGGGGGAGAGGGTTATAAATGCTCCTGTGAAACATGAGAGGCCCAGATCCTTGCATTCCTCATTTGAATCACTAGCAAGTCCACAGTCCTGTAAATCTCCTCAATTTGAGGATGTGAAAAATCCCCTGCCATAAATACTTCAACTTGGGCCTTCACCTCAATCCAACTACACCCAGGCACCTTCCTCAACCCCCTCTCTCTCATTACATGCCTCAACTTCTCTCCCCCCTCCCAATTCCCACTCTCACAATACATATTGGCTAGTAATACATACCCCATGTCATATCCTGGTTCTATGCTTATCAACTCCTTTGCGACTCTCTCACCTAGTCCAATATCCACATGCTTTGCACAAGCTCCTAGCAAGGCTTCACATGTGTTATATGCTTCTCTCTCCATCCTTGGTTGAGCAAAGGCTTTTGCCTCCTCTATACTCCCATGTCTCCCTAGCATGTCTATCATGCAAGCTGCGTGCTCTTGCTGAGGTTCAATGCCAAAATTGGCACTCATCAGCTCATAGTACTTCTTTCCTTGCTCGACCAATCCTGTGTGGCTGCATGCAGTCAATAAGCCGATGAATGTCACTTTGTCCGGCTTCCACCCTCCCCTTAACATCTCCCCAAACACCATAAAGGCCTCTTGAGCCAACCCATGATGTCCAAAACCAAATATCATGGCATTCCAAGAGACCTCATCCTTGCAAAAAATGGCTTCAAACACCTTGTGAGACCCTTTTATGTCACCACATTTTGCATACATGTTCAGCAGTGCATTGCCCGTGTAGGTGTAGGAGTGAAAGCCTAAATGGATTACGCACCCATGTATGAGCTTACCTTTCCTAAGGAGCGCCAAATTGGAGCATGCATGGAGTGCGGCTCCGAGGGTGAAATGGTCCAGTTGGATGCCGCTATCATGCATGCGAACAAAGAGGCTCAACGCTTGACCACTATGCTCATTCCTAGCACACCCTGCGATCATTATGGTCCATGATATGGTGTTTCGAGTGGGAGCACACTCAAACAAGGCAAGAGCTTCTTGTACAGATGCGTGCCTCATATGAGCAGTTATGATTGCATTCCATGAGACCTGGGTCCGGACATTGATCAGCGAGAAGAGGTTCATAGCCTCATCTAGCGAACCCAATTTTGCATAAAAGCTCAAGATCGAGTTGCGTACTTCAACTTCCAAGTCTAAACCACTCTTAATTGCATGAGCATGGATGGCATGACCGGTAAGTGTATCTACACAGCCACTCACCAGGCTCACAATAGTGACAAAATCGGGTGAGCCACCAACCATTTCCATCTCTTTGAACAACCTTAAGCATGTGTTAAATTCTCCTACTCGAGCATAGCCCGAAATCATGACATTCCAAGCAAATGTTCCTCTATTTGGCATGTCAACAAAAATTTTATGCGCAATTTGAAGCAACGAAGATTTCACATATGAACAAAGCACAGAGCACCATGAAAGCTCATTGCGGACCCCCATGCCATTAAATACATCGAAAGAGCTTGAAGGCTCATGGCATTTTCCATACATGTATATGAGAGAATTGCACACTGGCAAGCTCGACTGGAACCCGAAAGAGACTACTAGACCATGAAGCTTTTTACCGTAGTTCAAGCTACCCAAGTCGGCACATGCGCTTATAATAGCGGTGAAAGAGAAGCCGTCTCCTTTCGGGCCCCAGGCTCTCATGTGTGTGAACAAGGATATGGCTTCATGGGCATGGCCTAGTTGCGCATAGCCCGTCAGCATAGCATTCCATGAGACCACATCTCTTTGAGGCATTTGATCAAACACTCTTCTGGCCTCACTGACATTTCCCTCTCTCACTAACGTGGATATCATAGTGGTAAGAGATAACATATCGGCACGGGAAATGGTACCAAACATGTGGCATGCGTTCCGAATATTTAAGGGCATTTTGGTCATTTTGATAGAAGGGTATTTTGGTCATTTCTCCCTGCTCATCCCCGCCCAACAAATTTGAATTTGTCCGAACCTCGACCCGGTCTGCCAACTATTTTGACACAAAAATTGAAAGCACCCAATAACTCAAAATTGATTGAGTCCGACCCCGAGTTCAGAGTCAAATTTCAGCTATAAATTGTTGCTCCTCTCTCTATATATTTATCTGTCTACCTATTTTCTGTATTTATCTATCTATCTATCTATCTATTTGATTGTAGAAAATGGAACATGGACAAAAGAAATAAATAAAAAGATAAAACAATGGCAAGATATGCGTGACTTGGCCAAGTTGCAATGGATACATGTCAGATGGGTGGAATGCAGTGCGTATCACTTCATGATGTGCAATCCGGCCTAATGGTTGAGATCTCTTTGCTACCGCATCATAAACTCAAATCTGACCATTCTTTCAAAGGGTACTACACTTTCCGACTTTGTACTGTTTGATGACTCTTTAATGACAAGATCTGCATTATTTTTTCAGATGAAGGAGCAAGTAGTAGACACAAGTAAGTGACATAGACCATTGACATGCCCTAGAATAGTAATAATAGACAATTGACATAGAAGAAATATTTTTCCTTTGAGTACCTTTTCAAAAAAATAAAATATTTTTTCTTTAGAGGAATTTATACTTAAAAACTATCATCGAGGGGAACCCATGCATTGAGTTAATGTAGTGAAAACCCAAGGATGAAATCTCACCGAAAGTTGTCGTTTTGATGCTAAAAAGCATCAAATCGATCATCTTGACCTTGACCATTATCGATTAAAAAATGAACCTTAAAACTTAAAATAGTGTATTTTGATATTTACTACATTTAAAGCTTCAAAATTGGAAAAAGCTAAGGTGGTGGTGGTAACTCCCCCACATCCCTTGACACCACTCGGCTAACACCTTTAAAAAACTAACTCCTAAACTATTTGAAAAAATGGGGTGAGGCTTGTCTTTCCTATTGAATTACCCAAAAAACCAATAATTCAAATTTCATAATTACTGGTACAAATTGATTTTCAGGCCATGGTAAGAGTTTTTGGCTCCCAAATTGCATTTTCCAGCCGAATTTCAAGGTGCCAAAATTACTTTTTCAATGCTAAGGGCACCCTTTATACATTAAAAAATGAGAATTTTTCAAACTGTGGTGGCGATAAGAGGCGACAAAGCATTTCTAGTTTTTCTCAAAATGTAAGTTATAATATTATTATTTATTTATTTACTTTAAACTTTGGTGGGGTAGAGGTTTGTTGGAATAGAGCTTAGATGTGAAGTAGTGACCATTACACCCCAACCGACAGCGCAGATCCCATCACCGTTCATTTTGTTTTACCAAGATCATTACCGTCCATTATATACCTAGTCTATTTGATGTGATGGATGAAGCATAAGGAACTGAATAACTTAATGCAGTGATGGCATGGACCTCATCAATGACTTTGACAATTATAAAAATATAGGTAGAGGATTTTTTATCATGAAAAAATTTAGATCATCTTTAGTCACCTCAAAGATCGATTCTATATCAAAAAGAAAAAAAGAAGAAGGAAAGAATAGAAAATATCTGGAGCTCAAAACAATCACCAAATCAATGAATTCTCCAAATTGATCCTGGAAGTGGTTTGTATGTCCAAGGTGTAGGGGCTTTTTTTTTTTTTTTTTGCCAAGGTTAACCAATGATTACCTTTTAGTGCCGAAAAAAAGAAAAAAAAAAAAATATATGCAGGAAGACCACTTATCTTGGGTAAATCACAATTATTGTTGATCATTAGATTTGGAACCAGACAGTTAGTAATGTCGATTCAAAAAAATAATTTGAATAACTTTTGATAATTAATAATGATTGTAACTTCATTATACCAATAATCGATAATATTATAATATAGAATCCCCCACCCGAAAAAACCACAACTACATTCGTCTTGAGAGCTGGTTGGACCATGTACCTTTTCCCATTTTTCATTCTCCAAAGTTCCTAAGAACCTATAAAGAAGACACCACTTCATAAGTGACCTATAAATAGGTTTCTTTAAGGTTAACTTTTCTTACTTCTTAGTGGACTTCTTTAGTATGAGTCTATAAATAGCTTTCTCTAAGGTCAACTTTTCTTACTTTCTAGTGGACATCTTTGATGAATATGAGTAATTTGGCCATTTTGTCACTAACCTCGATATCATCAACTAAAGCTTGTCGTTTTGTTGCCATTGTACTCAATTACGTGTTCATTACACTTTCTATTACAATGAGAACAGTATGGTCCATATGATCAAGGTAAAATATAGCCGTCTCCATCAATAGATGGGATGTGTTTAGAAGTGTGGGTTCAGTTTTTTTTTGTGTAGGTCGGTGGGGGATTGGGTCCTCAATCATATTGTGGCTATTCACCACCGCGGCCATTTTTTGTGGCTATCCACCACCGCGGCCATTTATTGCCCTAAGCCCATTCTTGTCTAGGTTCTACTAATGTAGTCATTGTATGTCTTTTTCTCTTTATCCCTATCCAACATTGGACGGCAATGATTGTCATGATTTATTAATGTAATGTTAACAAGATCATATGGATCATACCTTGCTTCTCCATTGCACTTTAGGTGTGCAGAGGAACATGGGTTAGGCCTAGGGTCAAGGTTGGCTAGGTCCAGGCCCAGCCCATGGCTAGCCCAAACATACACGTCACATTGGCCAAAATGTTTATTTCTTAAAAAAAAATCATTTTTTTAATATTTTTTTTTTGTATTCTCCCATGGACATGTTTGCTAGTGTCAATTCCATTAAATGAGGTTGAACAAATATCTACAGCGTCGGGTTTATTTTTTGCATTATTAGCTTAGCTTACCTTAAGTGTAAGGGTGGCAACGGGTCGGGGTGTCCCTGCCGGACCCTAAAAAACTAGGCCCTGAGCTGGGTAACCACGACTCAAAGGTAGCGCCAGTCTTACAGGGACTAGGGCCAGACTAGGGCTAAGGCTGACCCGGCCCAGGCCGTTACCACCCCCACGGCTTTGTGGCACATATTTGGACGGGTAATTGCTTGGAGACCACGAAGTGTGGAATGCTGCTTTGTGGAACTTTTTCTTTTTAGTAGTAGTGGGACCCCATCCAAGTTCATTTGTTTGTAACCTAATTTATGAGAATGTCAATGATTGTCATTATCCAGGAGAAGTATATGGTAATTATGATTTTTTATATTTGGTATAAGGTCATAACATGGATATAAAATTGGGTGGCATGTTTTATTAACTAGAAACATTTTCGCGTGTTTGGTAACTATGAATATAGGAGAAAATGACATGTTTACTCAGTTATCTTATTTTTCTTTTTTTTAGGAAATGAAGAAAATAAAAAATAAATAAAAAAATGACATGTTTTTTCAGTTATCATATTTTCCCCCTTTTAAGAAAGGAAAACAACGTGGAAACTTGGAGCCCTGCATTTCCATTCTTTTTCGAAGTTTTAGGGAAAACTTCAACGCACTCTAATGGATGTGCTGTGATTGCTCAGGAAAATGGGAAAAAGGAAGATCCTCATTGTTCTTTAATATTTTTAACCATAGGATCTCTCTTTCATCTGGATCTCTATTTGCCTAACCTCATGTTACCAAATATAACGTTAATTTTTTTTTCTTTTAATTTTATCAAATTTTATTTTTAACAACTAAAGGTGATTGTAATATTATTATATTAAAAGTAAATTTTTTCTACAATATATATTTTATGTACGAAAACTCTAATATATATACATATATAAATAAATAAAAAGTATGCGTCATTATCTACCCCTAGAGAAAAATGAGGGAGGTGTTTTGGTTAATGGGAACAAAACATGAGGGTAATTTAGGCATAACAAAGGGATCAATTGACCTTTGATTAATTTTCCAGAAAAATCCAGGGAGAATATTAGTCTCATTGAAAATATAAATAAACATTCAAAATTAATGAAGTGAAAAGAAACCTTGTAATTGATTAGGGAACAAATTATTGTAAAATTAAATTATTTGTTTTTTCTCACTATATAACTGGTCACTTACAAAGCCAAAGGGGGAAAAGTAAGCTCCTCCCAAGACTTCCTCTAATTTTCCATAAATTATAAAAATCATCTTATTTAGAGAAGGATGTTTGGTCTTGCACTCAGGTGAGATTTTCTTGCTTAATATTTCTGAAAATTTTAATTTTAAATTTGTTTTGTTATCTTTCTCCTTTTTTGGAGTAACCTGAGCTCTAATCCCATAGTTTTTATTTGTTCAGTGAGTTATTTACCTCCAAAATCATTAAATGAAGTTGCAGAAGCATCAATTTCTTATTCTCCAGCTGTTGATCTTTTTTTTTTTGTTGTTTTTTTACTTTTCTGATCTTCAAGTAGTATTTTCTCTGGGAGTCTGGTTTTGAGTATTGATGCTTCCTTTTTTCGATAAATTAGTAACCTCTCTCTCTCTAAAAGAGCAACTTTGTTTCTCTCTCCAGTCTTCTCTTATCTTTCTCTCTCTAGATCGCTCTCTCTCTCTCTCTCAGACTCACTAGGTTTTTCAGTTTTTCTCTCAGCGCGTTCTAGAGAGAGAGACTTGACATTGCACGTCTGAAGTCAAGGCTCTCTCTCATCTTCACTGCTCAAGAAATTCTACCGAGCGTGTTTCTCTCTCTAGAAAACAAGGGTAGCACTCTAGAAATCATTTATGACAAAATACGATCCTGAAATTAGATATTTGTTGTTGAATTTTGCATCATTTGGGAAAATAAAGTTTGCATTTATTTTGGTTAAATATAAATAATGCTATTATTTATTATGCAAGATCACTCGGAAGGAAGAATTTGATTGTTGGAGATTTGAGTGGGAAACAATCGAGGTTGCTCTCCACACAACAGAGAAGGTACATTGCATTCTCTTTTACAATTTTAGATATGGGTACGGTTTGTACAGAGCCTAAGGCTCGGAACAATCAAATTAGAGCGTACCTTCAAATAGTATCGGGAAATATGGTTTTAATATTCGAAATCTTTGTGATAGCTTTAAAATATATTTGTATATTTATTTATGAAGTTTAAAGCTTAAAAAATAGTATAGATCGACAGATCTATGAGAACTTTAAAATATTAAAAATTGATTGTCAAAAAATGTGTTACAAAATACACTATTTTCAAAACTAAAAATCCATTTTTTTCTCATGTCCATGCATCTTGATGTTGAGATGGCCGATTTGACGATATTTGGGCATCAAAACAACCTCTTTTATTGAAATTTTTGGGGTAGGCTCAAATTTGATTGTTTAGAGCCTCGGCTCTATATAAACTTGTCCCTTTAGATATATATCTTCTTGTATAAAAAAGTAAATGGTCTCCTTGAATACAGTTCCAATAAAGGGTGAGATCTGTATAAATTGCCCACACTTCTAAATTTTGCTAGCAGATGTAGTTTCAGTGTCGAAAATCTTAATATAGCCAGAAAATTCATGTTCAACCTAATTACAAAGTTCAAAATTCTAAAAAATGGTACAATCAAGTAAATCTATAAACACTTGAAAATCTTAAAAATAGATAATCTAGATAATTCGTTATAAGATGCACTATTTTTAGGATTTGAAATTATTACTTTTCTTTATATCCATAAATCTGGAGGTCAAAATGATCAATTTGAATATTTTTTCCAATTTCGAAACACATTGTTCTACTGGATTGTTTAAGCACACCTTATTTCTATAGGATAAAGTTGCAACCATATATAATTTTTTTCCATTTACTCATGATATATTTTGAAAAGCTTACATAGGAACATTTGTTGGATGGTAAAAACAAGTAAATAAGTCAGTGGGGATTTGGGTCCTATCCTTTGGTGAGAATAGGGATTTACACCCGCCGGTTAAAAACCTATCTACTGAAATTTTTGTGAGCTAAAAATTTCCCTCTAATAATCTTAGATGCATCCCAAGATCAATCCATAAAAAGAGGAGCTTAAATTCCACATCTAACCCATGAAAACAGACTATCCAATTTAGAGGGAACTTAGTGCAAGTTTTTGAGCTCCAAGTGTACATTTTTTAAAGTTGAACTTGGAGAAAAAATAAAATAAAAAGAGTCCTCGGTACACTGACATTTAGACAAGGCGTTTCAACCGGTTTTGACCAAATGTACAATTTTGTTCCACGGGGCCACCCAATCCTTTTCAACAAAAAGGGGGCTGCCAGCCCGAGCACTCTTATATGTACGGCCCTTCTCTTATTCAAACTTATAAATTCTCCTCTACTGTCTAAATTTAAGTGTAAGGCCCTTCTCTTATTCAAACGTATAAATTCTGCTTATAAATAAATGTAAGAAAAGTTTTACACTAGCTGTCAGCCTAACACAACCTTCGTCATTTTTCTACTAGCATTGGATTTCAACCATAAAATACTTTTTCTATCCCATCTTCATTGTATAATAAATATTAATTAAAGCTTGAGTACTTCAAATAACTATTGGATACTATATTGTTACACAGGCTCGAGGGGAAAGTGACAATCATAACCGGGGCCGCCAGCGGGATCGGTAAGGCTATCGCAGAGGAGTTCATCCGCAATGGGGCAAAAGTGATAATCACCGACGTCCAGGATGCCCTTGGCGAGCAAACCGCTGCACAACTCGGCCCCAACGCTTCATACTCACATTGTGACGTTACGCAAGAATCTGAAGTCTCAGCTGTTGTCGACCTTGCAGTGTCCGGTCACGGCCGCCTTGATGTCATGCACAACAATGCTGGGGTCCCCGGTCCCCTCATCCCTAGTGTCACCAATCTCGATCTCACCGACTTCGACAAAGTCATGCAAGTGAACCTCAGAGGAGCCCTAGCTGGCATGAAACATGCAGCTCGAGTGATGATACCTAATAAAAGCGGGTGTATACTTTGCACAGCCAGCATTACAGGAATATTGACTGGACTTGCTCCCCACCCTTACTCAGTCTCTAAGTTTGCCATCATAGGGCTTATGAAGTCCATGGCTAGTGAGCTTGGGAGGCATGGGATCAGAGTGAATTGCATATCTCCATTTGCCATACCGACTCCACTAGCACTGGATGGGATGGCACATATGTTTCCGGATATGGGGGTGGAGAAGAGGTCAGAGATTTTACGGGGGACAGGGGAGCTCCAGGGGGCGAATTGTGAGGTAGAGGACATTGCAAAGGCCGCGGTTTATTTGGCGTCGGATGATGCAAAGTATGTTAGTGGCCACAATTTGGTGGTGGATGGAGGTTTCACCATCTCTAAGCAGCTGGGGCTTTTTCGACCTAGTTAGCAAACTAGTCTATTCCTTAGCTTCATATCTGATGTGAATGGTTAGCAGCTTTACATCTCAAGTTTGATTATTACCACGAACTACCAGAAAAAGAGAGAAAAATAACAAAACAAACGGAGCTCACATGGTGCATCTACTGCCTTGACCACCTCTAGCTAGAGCCCATTCTCTCAGCAACAGCCATTGTAGCCATTGCGGTTGGGCACGAGATCAGTGGTGTACGTTTTTCTTTTTTCTTTTTGAACATGTACTCTTTGGCTTTCCTATAAAAGAACACAAGGAAAATTATGAGTTCAGTGAAATTGAGCCGAGTTTCTGGGCTCAATCAACTTGAAATGGCTGTTAACAAAAATGAAAGGAAAACACAAAGATGGTAAATGCACCCACAAGGTCTGTAGTCATCGATTGACGGCTGAGATGAACTGTCCTCCGCTTGAGGACAAGAAGTTCAGCTTGACAGACTTGGGCGGAGAAGCAGTACATAGCCAAACAAACAGTGGTGATGCATTTACTTTACAAATATGGTAAATGTAACCACACTTTCCCTAATTAAATTGCTAAAAACCACTGTTGTCTATAACCTTCAGCCATGAATCATGACACTTGGTCTCTAGTTCTACAACTTGCATCGGTTCAAAGTTCATACCATGAAAGTTTTTCACCCATGCAAATTGTGCAAACTTTAGCCAGAAAGTTAAAACATAAACATAATCAGGGCAGGGTAATGAATACTCAGACACTGACGTCAATCATTCGGGCAGGGTAATGAACACTCCAATACTGCAGTCGATCATTAAAGTAAAAAAGGAAATACTTTGCCATTATGAACAGAAACGGGATTTGAGCTTATTCCAGACTCACGTTGTTACTACAATACTCATGAAAATTAATGTGCAGCGATGCCAACGTTTCTTGTTATTACAGAACAGATGCCGATGCATATGACTTTGCCGACTGGAATCAATCAATACATCCATTCAGTAATAAAGCAAAGGAAATAAAAAAAAAAATCAACGAGATTTTCTTCAATGCCACTTTGGGCATGCGAATCGATCCCTTTTTAAATGTTTCTCATCACGGCCTCTCGCATCACCTTCTCGGGGGCTGCAAGAATGGGAAGGTGATATTCTGAAGTTCAATATCCAAAACGTATAGGAACAAATGGAACGCTACATGTAATAACATTTAAAAGAATAAAAAAGAGAAGGATGAGATTTTTATAAGGTGTCGTCCTTGTACTGTAGAAGTAAGGCACAAGTCTAATTTTGTGGGGAGATGTAGTTTTGGTATCAAAAACCTTATGATGGCTTGGAAATCTATTTTTATCCATAGTTATGAAATTTAAAATACCAAAAAAGTGTACAAATCGAACAAATCTTGAACACTTGAAAATATCAAATATAGACGGTCCTGAAAATTCGTTACAAGATTCCCTATTTTTAGGGTTCGAAATTCTTTGTCTTCATATCCACATATATTGAGGTCGAGATGATCAAATTGGAGGGCTTTCAACCATCGTAATTCTATCTTCTAGAGGATTGTTGATGTGCTATCTTAATTAAATAGTATAAGGTTGACACCCTATATAAACCTCTCTCAAAAGAGAAAGGTTAGATGTAAAAAAAAACCTCAACTATCTATATTAACAAAATAATTATAATAATATTTATAAGGAAAAGTATACAAAGATATCATTTACTTTCAGTGCAGGGAGGTGACAATCACTCTTGTCCGTCAGATTTTAATTTGGGTGATTGTAATTGTGTCATTGACTAGACTAAAAGTTAAAAAAAAACTTCGTCGAACTTCACGACACACACTAAGCCAAAACCATTCAAATTTGATATTTAATGGGTAGGAGTGATTGTGACCTCCTTGTAATAATGGTAAGTGGTTTCACAATATACAATCCCTAATTATAATGATTCAAACTTGTTAAAATTAAAGGCCTTTCCCTTACCTCGTAAACCAGTGAAGAGCTCAAATTGTCCCATTGCCTGCCTAATGAACATCTCTAACCCACTCACAACAGTGGCTCCAACTTCCTCAGCTTCTGTCAAGAGCCTAGTGACTTTCGGAGTGTAAACCGCATCGAAAACCACGCTATAAGATTTCAGTGCTTGCTGAATTCACACCCATATGCACCAGTCTCCATCATTGTCGTGATCATTTAATAAACCCCAATAAATTATTAGAAAAACATATGCTGCTATAATAGTTAATGAGATTGAGATCAAATCAAGAATCTCATTTTCGATCAAATCACACAAGCTCCATCTCTCTCTCTCCCACACTCACACACACACACACACATGGGTGCGTGTGCCTTTGCAAGCACACACATAATTCAGAGCTATCATCGACAAACTGAATGAAAATTCTGAAAATGAGAAATACATGATAGGTTTGGATCTTGTTTTTTAGCTTGTAATTAGTTGTGTTTAATTTGGGCTTAGCGGACCAGGAGGTACAGATAGGACACAAACCTTTGATATCGGTGTCTCGTCAATGTTTGGATGCATCCCTATGGATGTTGAATTTGCAAGTATCATCCCTTCGTCAGGATGAAAGCTCTCCAAATCACCAAGAGATATAGCTTCTCCTCCAACTAAACTTGCAAGAGCTTTTGCCCGATCTTTTGCAGAGGAAAAATGTTAATCGCTTCTCATAACAGCCAAGAAAAACATCTCAAAATTCTTAAATACATACATAAGCAAACATCCATATAGAAACACACACAAACACACACATGCACACACAATACACACAAACATCACCATCTGTGCATCCACATACACACGCACACACCTTTAACTGTACATATAACCTTATATACATGAATATGTGTGGGTATGTGTGAGAATGTGAGTTAGAGAGAGGGGCAGGAGGTGGGGGTAGAGGAGAATGACATACCATAACTACGGTTGGCAATGACTATTCTTGCTCCCTTTCCCTTGGCACCAAAAGCAAGTGCCTTACCAGCACCACCCGCTCCAATGACCACAAATAGTTTACCAGCAAGAGGTGACCCTATTTTATCTGTTGCACCATAGGAACCTGCAAATATATAGAGTTCTCTGTTTTAGCAAGTATTTATGAGATGGAAGACACATGGAAAGTGTATTACAATCCAGTGGACTACGCAAAGTCATATTCCATTAAATTACGATGATGGACGGTTTCAAGAGAGCGTGGAAACAACCAAAACAGGACATGACCTCAATGGTTGGTCCCACTCTCCCTCCACACTGTCCATTAATGCCTTTGAGATTGGTGCCCCATGGACTATGGCTTACCATAGCTCATCGGATTGTTGATTTCTTTTCTTCAGAAGCACCCCTTTTTATTTATTTTATATAGCAGACAGTATCCCATTGGTCTAATTCCAGACATTCTGATCCATCACTACTCCACAGATATGAAGAGGCAAGACTGAGGTTTCAGTCCTCAGACTTATGTGACCATCGAGGAGATAGGCAATAGAGCATGAAACTTACCTCTCATCCCATCCTCAATGGCAGATATAGCCCCTTGATAGTCTGTGTTGTATCCAACCAACTTTCCATCACTCTTTCTTCGGACGATTGTATTTACCGCACCAATAGACTGCATAATATAAGCAAAAATGACCATGATTTAGAAAAGGAGACTCAACCCACCTAGACCAGCACTCCTTTATGGCAGAAGGAGTTCATATATTTTCTCATGCCTCAAAAGTCTTGTCTGAATTTGGAAGTTATTTTACCTTGGCAACTGGATCAACTTCATCACAACATTCAACAGCAGCCTCCTTATGAGGTATTGTACAGCTGCAATAGAAATTAAAATACACTTTTCACTCACTTTGAATTCTTTGTTTGAAAAAATAATTACTCCAGAGGAGCACCCAAAATTATCAGAGAGTAGTTTGCCATAGAATCGAATGAATCGTAGAACTTCTATAGATTGCATGCAGATTTTCACTATAGGACATAGTAGATGCAAATGGATATGACCCAAATGAGGAACTGTTTTTTTAACCTGTTAACTTTGTATTAAAAATGAGGAACTTGACAGGAGCAGTAGAATATAGCAATCTGTGGCCAACAAGGAACACTAATAGCTAAAGTACAAAACAACCACACCAAGGAAAAAATTCACGAAAACAGCAAAACACAAGGATAATCTATTAAATTGTAGAGGACCAGTACCAGAAGATTCAATAAATCAGAGGAAAAAAGAAAATGGTTCGGCACACGTCAGTCAGAACCAAGGGAGGCACAGCACAATTGAAACAGAAGTAAGTGTTTGGGTGAAGACATTACCATAGAGTACCTAAAACTACATTAATTCTTTAAAGAGAAAAGTATCACTAGGTCAGATAGTCAGATTGAAACCTGACAGACTGAAAGCAGGTCAGCCAAAAAAAAAACTTTTCTATTGTGAGGGTGGAGTAGATTTAGGGTGGACCCTTTGATATGGTGTCTCCAACCACATTAAGAGCCTTGAAATGCATAAAATATACATACAACCTTGCAACTATGCAAGCCCAAAACGAGAAAAGCTGCTGGACCGAGTTTACTCTCAATATTGGGAAACTACTTCATCCCAGGATTGCTCTAAAGGGCATGTGGGACTTGGGTTCCAACGAGAAAGCTAACACCTATGATGCTAGACTTGCTAGTGACCTTGTCCATGGACACATATAATAAGTATCAGAAATGTCTAGATCCCAAGGTACATACAGGATAGGAGAAACACAAAAATTTCCTTGGATCCCATTCTGTGCATATGTAATCGTCGTAAGAAGCAATCTATGAAAGGTTCTGGATAAATTACAATTTAGGACCAAGAGTTTGTCTCCAATGTCTTCCCGAGGTGGTTGGTTCAGCACGAAGCCATTCACCTCATTACCCATTTCAACCATCTTACAGGGGATATAGTCATCGAATCAAGCCATTCATTATAGCACATTCAGTGAGTTCACAATCTCCATATGCAATTAAGCTCAAATTCAAGAATACTGTATTTTAAGTCCCCATACTTGCTTTGGATAGTACAGTAGGACCTCAATTCACGTTTACCTTTTATTTATTTTGACTTTTTGTAGGTCAGCAGAACTTCTAAACCTCAAATCAGGTACTTTAGATAGACAGCTCATACATTATCCATCCTTCTCGAAATGAGATAATATGAGAATCTTTCTAGAACCGGGCCACACACACATAGAGGTGGTGAGGCAGAATCTCCACAACTGCATTGTGTGTGACAATTACATTTCCTCCATTGTAACATTGATTATGCATCAAGTCTCAAACGCTAGTTTTCAGCGATGAAAAGAATTCCCAAAAGACATTTACAAGATCCACTTGAATATTCAACCACTAACACCGTGACTGAGAAGTATAGGTATCACAACTCTAAGAAGTATCAAGGGAGACAAACGATTGGATCACTAATTGTATAGTCAGGAAAGAAAAACAGAGGATAGTTCTCATTTGTTCTAGTAATTCATTTCATTAATTCTTCTGATAACCACATGAAACATACAAAACTTCAAATATTATAAAGGACAAAACCAATTTGCCTATCTTTCCGGGCATATTTAAGTTTTACAAGGAAAGGAACATACCTAAAACCAGAAAAATCTGGTGATGAGTAGACATGGAGGAATTCCCTAAGGTTATCCACCAAGAAAGGCACATAGACAGCATTCAAACCAACAGACGTAAATGCTTCATTGTGTAAAATCGGTCCTTTGCTGTGGCCGACAGGATTACCAATGATTCCATAAACTTTTGTATCTCTGCCAATCTGTCTAATATTGTATACATTCAACAATTCTTTCATTGTTAGTTGCCCGGGAGCTGACTCTTTTCCAGCTTCAAGAGTACCAAAAGTAAGATATCCGCCGAACTTGGGGCAAAGGATCCGAGAGATCCACCCTCTCTCTCTCATGACCAAACCTATAATAGGGACCTGAAAATACAATGTCAGTTTCCATTTCAAAAAAAAAAAGAACGATTAAATTAAATTTATTTGTACATTTTTCATTACAGTCAATTTGTTAAAGCAAATTTTCTTGATGAAACATAATCTAAATGGGATTTCAGAAATTCCAAGTTCCATAGATTATCCACTGAAAAAAATTCAAAAATTTCTAGCTCTATAGATTATCCACGGAAGAAGTCTTCCCTACATTGGAATGGATTTTATTAATTTATCATATACAAACATCCTCAAAAGCTAACAATTCACAGATAATAAGCAATGTAAAGTTTGACATCCAGCAAAGTTCAATATAGAAGAATATATCATCATCATCATCATCATTATCAGAGCCTTTTTCCCAACTATTTGGGCTATACGAATCATGGTCTCAAGGATCATACCCTCAATGAAGCCATACGTCCCCATATCTTTAATCACTAATTCCAACCATATCCTTTTGGGCCTATCCCTTGTCCTTTTTTAGCCTTCCACTTGAACCAACTCACACCTCCTAACAAATGTTGTACTGGGTCTCCATTACACATGACCAGCTCATCTAAATTTACTTTCTCAATGTAGAAGAATCTATCTTTTAAAAATAAAAGCATTTCCTATCTTTTTTTAACAAGCTTGAAGCCTAATAACTGTCATGAAGCACTTGTACCAATAGATTATAATGCACAAACCTACTAAAAAGATCACATTTATTATTATCGTCTGTTTTTTTTTTTTTTTTGAGAAGGTTAACAAATCACAATTATTAATTTTATAACACGAAAGCATGCTTTTATGGCTCAAGTTCCAATAGACAGAGAGTAACTAATCGTATTAAACCCAGACTTGTAAAAGTTGAAAGAAAGGCTAATGTGATCTTGCCGGAGAATTTTTTTTTTTTTTTCTTGTTTTCACCCCTTGTCTTTTTGTTTCTTTTTTTTTTGGCAAATGTCACTTACAAATACTTTTATTACAATAACTCTTGCTTCAAAGAAAATAAACAAACAATCCAAGATCTTAAAAACCTTGATGCCACTAAACCAATTGTTTTTTAATCAAAGTAAATATCAACAACTCTTATATTTGGGAATATAAAAACAATATAATTAAATATGGCAAGAAACAAAAAGAGCGTGCTAGAGATTACCTCAATCGGGCTTATTACACTTCACACGGATTCACCACCATCCGATAGCATGGGATCAATGATAAACCTTCAATCTCAACCGGGAAAGCAAGTTTAGGCCAAGCCACACCAATGGAACATGAACCCCATTGATCACAAACTCAAATCCTAGGTGAATTCCTTTAGCAACCTAGTTCGAGAGAGATGAATTTTCTTTTTGCTACACCCTAAAACCCTTAGCCATAAATTTATAGTTGAGAGATGGGAGAGATAAGAACTCCATAGCCTAAATCCTTAGCCCCTTTTCACAATGTGGGAGAGAGAGAGATCTCAAAGATGAGAGAGTGGGGCGTGCCCCCTTTGGGTTTTCATGATAAAGAGAAACTTTCTTAAGAGAGAGATGGAAAGATAAGGTGTAGAGATTTTAGGTAAAGAAAATCTCTTTTTATAGGCTTTAAACAAGATTAGGGTTTTTTAGGGTTTTCTTTGGCTTGCCTCTCATGTAAGATTGAATATGAACCATTGATCATAAGTGATTTGTGGGGTGAGAGATTTGAGCCCTCCATCCCATAGATGGGCCATCAACATCATGAAAGGTGTTAGAACCTCTATCCCCCTCTTTCCTTTGACCAGTATCCCATCAATATAAATCAAATAAAATAATATAAATCATAATGTTGTGCTTTATCCAAAAATATGCACAAGCCTTATCATGCTTTCTAAAAGATTCATTCAAATATTTCTCAAGATAAATCACCTTTCCAAATCTCATAATAACTTGGCCCCTAAGCCAAAGTTCTTACTCTTATCAACTCAACCCTTCAAAATAAGCAAACCTCCTAAAAGTGGGGCTTGCCACCCACGGGGATAGGAAGCCCCTAAAATTGGGGCGTGCCACCCATGTGGTGGCTTTGTTTGCCCCTACCAATTTAGGCCATGGAGGGCTCATGTGCACAATGGGCCCCCAATGCTTCTTAAATTTTTTCTAAAAATTAATAAAAGATTTTAGAATTAATTTGAATATTTAAAACATTAAAAATCAATATCTTACTTTTTATAAATCCAAAATTTATAAATAAAATATCCAAAGATCTAGAAAATTTCAAATAATAATTCTAAAATCATATTATCATAAAATAAACACAATTAAATTCATTAAATGGGATAAGGATCCATATAGTTTGGGAATAAACATTTGGGGCACTCCACCTTCAACCGTGGACTATGGTCCACACTTGCTTTATCAATCGACCCAGTATTTTCCATGACCGACAGTCTATGCAAGGGCTCATTAGTGGGTCACCAAAGTCTGGCTGATGAGCCTAGGGATTGAAATCTTAGTTTGTAGATTTCAGGTTCTCCCCTAGAGATGTGCTAAAGTCACCTAGACCACAGCTCCTATGGTGCATAGGGGTATCTTCGCACATGCATAAGCTTCACCCTAAAAGATGGTTTACTTTTCTGAAACGGCTATTATTATACATGTTGTGTGATGGACATGGATGAGGCCGTGGCCCCCATCTCTGAAGGCCACCATCACACACAAGGGTCACACAGTCCCTCAGCTCACTCATCCGGACATACTCCGACCTCATCAAGGGGTGAATTATTAGAACTCTTATCGGATAGTTTTCTATGCATAGGTAACATAGGTTTTTCCCAACCAACTGGCCTAGCACGACAAGCACAGTCTAGTATCAGTAAACATCGTTTGTTTAGTACGGTCCACAATGGACCACACTCCCACTGAGTTCATGTTCCACTATATCATTTCATTTTACAAGCACTCATAAGGCCTTTAATGGCCACACTCACCCAACAAAAGTGTGCCAACATTCATTAATCAAATCGAAATCTACTGCAAACATGGTGTCCACAAAACATTATTTCCAAAGAAGGGAGTTACACATATATGATGCACTTCCAATCAATGTTTTAAGAGGCAGACTCATATTGGGACTCGCCATAGTGCAGATCCCAACTGAATTGGTAAGACTTTGCTAATTCTTAAGAGAGTCGGTAGAGGCTTTCCAAGACTTTTCTGACTCGGCCCTGGCTGATCTGAGGTGAGTTGACTTGGGAAAGTCTTGAGTTGACTGGTCATTTTTCTAGAACCTTAATTCCAAGTTCCAATAAGTGAAACAAAAAAAAAACAGACCATACTTCCTATTAAGGGTTACATATTTACCTGACAATGCACTAGTATATGGAACATGCGTGCCACATCTATTATGTTTGTGGCAGTTGTTGCAATCTTGACAATGTCAGCTCCAGTAGCTTGTATCCTTGCAACGAGGTTGCCAAGTTCTTCTAGGGATGGAGTAATTTGGTAGTTGTGGGAAGAAACTATAACCTTTGAGCTCTCAGGCTTCTTTTCTGACATGGAACTCATGAAGTCATGTGCAACCTTCAAAGATGAAAGAAAATAAAGTTTTAAAGGTTTGAAATGTCCCATCCTGAAAAAAAATTTTCTACTAATATATTTCATGCAGCATAGTACCGTCAATTGGGAAAAACAAAAGAAGACAGTTTTCTCATTCATGAGATGAATCTATCTCCCCATCCATCCATTAATATGCATTTCCAAAATTTGGCAAACATTTAGTGCAACAAGGGACGACAAAACCAAAAACTAGCCACAATATGACAACGATAACTAGCCACATATCATGAAGTTTCTACCCATGTACTCAAAAGGGTAAACCACTCAGATGAAGCAAATAGAATATTTCACTGCATGAGACCTGAAGCTCCACATCAATATAATCTGCACCCATCTCCATGGCTAGGCGAAGTACATCCAATCGGGTATGATCATCACCTTCATACTCCCCACCCTCCCATTTTGGCCTGATCGAGTACATATCAAAGTTACTAGCTGTAATAGAATAAGAACTTGATATACTAGAATGAGTAATGGAATTTTAAAAATTTTCTTTCTATGCCAAATCAAAACCACTTGAAGTGGTTAATCTACTAGAGGGGAACATCCTTGTTCAACTAAATAACCATTGTCTCGCTAAAGGAGATCTAACAAGTTCTGCATTAATATTTGATAAGAAGGGCTGTGTTTCTCTTTATAAAAAGCATCTTCCATTAGAGCAATAAAATTTTCTAGCACCTTCCCATATATTGGAACAACCAGGTGATGCAAGTGAACAAAGGATTCAGGTTTAATATTTTTCAATGGTTTTTCATATCTCTCACAATTGGTGAACAGGATCTATTTTGTTATCTATCTTGTAACTGTCACTAGAGGTACAATGTTTTCATACTATCCATGAATCATGTTATTATTTTAGAAGATGGACAATAAGTAATACAAATCAAATCAAGTTCAGTTTTTTAAAGTGTGAAGAATAAATTTAAATCAAGTAATACATATTTCACAACTTATGTTAATACTTACATTTATGTTTCCAACAAATGCCGTGAAAAGCCCTTCTTTTTTTCTTTTTTCCTAGTAAGGTTTTTTTTTTTGGTTTGGGGGGAATCCTTGACAAGGTGACTCCCAAACAAAGAGATACATGGAAAGGGCAGAGCAAAGGGGACAAATAAAATGGAAAAGGATGCCTAAAAGAGAAAAAGAGGAAACAAAAGCACCGCAAAGGTGAAAAATGCGATGGATTTTTTTTTTTCTCCTCGAAAGATAGAAGACTCCATCGTCATCATCGTCAAAGCCCTTTCGCAACTAATTGGTCTAAGAAAGGTGAGGACCTTAAACTTTCCCTTAACCCATACCAAGAGTAAAAAAGGTGGGTTGTGTTAGGTAGGCAGCCAATGTAAAACTTTGCCAGAACTTTCGATGAAAGATAGAAGGCTCATTGGTAGTAAATAACAACTTGAACTGCAAAAGATAAATGGACGAGGAAAGGCCTCACAATCAATCCCAGAGATACTCATAAGCCTAATCTAGAGATAATCATAATCCCAATCTTAATGAACAGCAAGTGGGCATCCCTATATAGCTCAAAATCACCCAAAACATGCATATACTCTAACAATGCAAAATTATATTATCTCCTAGGAACCCCATCACTTTGTTACACTGCATTAACATCTACATTTTAGCATCATCGCAATATGGCATTCATATACCATCAACCAACTCGCTTTTGGCCTTGTACTTTCAGAGATGTTTCATGGGTGACTCATCTCGATAATGGGGAACCAAGAACTATACTCATCTGTTAGTTTCATGGAATTGCTCATCTTATACAAGATAGAACCACCCACCACACCTTATTCTAGCATAGAAAGAAAGTAATGCAATGTATTCCCCTCAGAATTTCCTCAGTTCAAGATTCTACGAGAATTGCAAGAAACATATATGCAGAAGATAACCCATCAAGAACCCATGATAATGCTTTCAAAAATTGAAGAGTTAAGCAAAACTACAGCTCCCATGTATCTTAACTATGGTTGAAAAACATATTTATAGGGATAGCTTATGCTTAAGAGCTAGCTTCATTCTACCTTGCCTCATAAAATTTATGACATATAAAACCCATATAAGAAAACCAACAAATTTCTGAAACAAAAGAGGAAATCAGTATGAATACCTGTATGTGACAAGTGCAGGCAACGGCCTATCACTTAAAAGGCGTTGCAGATCTTCAGAAGGTCGAAAGGCCTCGAGATGGTCCAATCTGATCTCAACAAGGTCAGCACCACTAGCCTTAGCACGATTCATTTGAACCAGCATGTCCTCAACATTGTGAGAAATCAAAGGAACACAGAGAAGAGTTGTGTTTTCCCCCATTTTTCTCTGCAACTTTATTTAGTCTCAGTACCCAATCGAATCCACCATTAAACAGAGAAGAGATGGGATTGAAACCCAGAATAAATATATAAATAAAAACCCCAAAAACAAGAAGACTGAATCTGGCTAAAAGATTAAAAATGGCGGCCTGAAGGTTAGGTACAAAGAACGTTACGATAGAGAAAGCGAAACGCACTAAAGCATGAAAGAGAGAGTGAGAGTATAGAGAAGAGAGAGGAGAGAGGAGAGAGATGTAAGAAACTGTATTTTTTTTATATTTGTACCTTAGGCTCATTAAAGATTATTTAATAATAATGCAAAGAACTCTATGTTTATTGATTGAGCATAATGACTATACAAGCTCCTTATAAATATGCGGCCAGTAATAATTAAAAATAAATATCAACAGTTATAGATAACTATTCATTAATATTATTATAATCAAAAGACACTTAAGAGATATATATCCATACATACACATATCTCATTATGTATTCATAATAATATATATCAATATAGATATATATACTCTAATACTCCCCCTCAAACTCAATATGCTTTTGCACAAAGAAGCTGAGTTTGAACAATAAGTTGGATCTTTAAATCTTCACGTGCATGGTGTAACCAATAGAAGCAGTCGAAGCAATAGTTTCTTGCTTGAAGAAGAAGTACAGAGGAAGCACTGGTCTCTTTCTTGAAGAAGAAGCACAAAGGAAGCCGCGGTCTCTTGCTTGAAGAAGAAGCGCAAAGGAAGCATTGGTTTCTTGGAAGAGCCAAGAGAACTAAGTGTGGATCCGGGACATATTCAGCAACTCGCAGTCTAGAACACAAGCCAAAATAAAGACAAAGGCTCTTTTACAAAGAGTATTGCAGAGATTCGAAGCACGACTCGACAGATAGTCGAATAAAGACTTCGCAGATAATGCAGATCGGCCGTTTTAGAGGCCAGTGGTTGAACATAAAAGAATCTGCAGCATGTGGAGGGAGAGAACCATCTATGAAACCCAATTTGTTTTACCATCTATGAAACCCAATTTGTTTTTGGCATTCAAAGCCATACGCATAGCATGCAACTAGCTATAATAGTTGTCGCCAAGAAGAACTTTGGAGACAAGAACAGTCCCTGGACTATCGGAATGATGAATGTAATATGAGAAAGATGAATAAGCATCCGCCGAGATTCCAGAAAGAACATTGGAAAACCCTATCTCAGAAAAACCCAATGAAAGAGTGGGCTCTGTCATGGCGGTTGAAGAGGAAGGACATCAGAGAAATTCAATTTTTGTTTTTTTTGAGAAAGAAGACGATGCAGATCAAGTTACGATAATTATGGATCTCAATAAGAAGAAACTAAGGACAAAAATAAATGATAAACTTACTAAAGATGCTTCAAAAGCTTTAGATTATTGGATTGACATTCAAGACGTCGAACACGATCTGAATACCTAGACAGATGATTGGTTTATTGCAATGAAAGCACTTTATGAGGGCAGTGGTCAACACAATAAGGTATATGATTTTATGAGGTTGATGAGGAGAAGTAACCAAAAAGATGTGTTGAAGATGAGAGAGATAGTAATCAAAGAGATGGCTTCAAGAGAAAGTAACCAAAACGATGATTTCAAGAGAAAACAATAGATGGTATGGAAAAATCAATAAAGAATCAAGAAATGGAATGATAAAAAAAAAATATATGATGCAAGGGATGTAAACAAAATATAATATTAGAAGAAGGAACTTTTTGCCCAAAAAATACCTTATTGGAAAGAGAACAAGTACTTGAGTAATCAGATTTTTTTGGGAGATTGTAGATTCTGAAAAATTGTTTCCGGTGGAGTCACAAAAAAATCGATCGAGATTGAATACCTATAAGCCCCCACGATATAGGCACTACTCTGATACCATGTTAAAAACTGTATTTTTGTATATTTGGGCCTGAGGCCCCCATAGAAGATTATTTCACAATACTGTAAAGAATTGAATATAAATAATATACAAGACCTATATAAATATACGGCCAGTAGCAATTAAAGATAAATACCAACGGTTATGGATAACTACTAACTAATCTTATCATAATCAAGAGACACCTAAGAAATATATATCCATACATACACATATCGTATTATGTATTCATAATGATGTATATCAACATAGGTATACATACTCTAATATATGTTTAGAGTTATAATTTGTGGGAATATAGAAGGGTGTTATAATTTGTGGGAATATAGAAGGGAGAGAGAATATTTACGTCGTTCAGGTCTAACCCTTACATCCACGGATCCAGAGAAAAGAGAACCGATAACATAATATTTACGTGGTTCAGGCCGAACCCTTACGTCCACGAATCCAAAACCCGACCGGCTATATTTTCGATCCAGAGAAGAGAGAACCGATAACATAATATTTACGTAGTTTAGGCCGAATCCTTACGTCCACGAATCCAAAACCCAACCGGCTATATTTTAATTATATTAGATGAATGTTTACATCAATAAGTTCCTCTTTATATAGAGAACAATCACAATCACGTGATTAGAAGAGATAATTATGGTATGATAACTTGACGACCAAGTAACTTAGTCTCTATCTTCTAGATACCTAACCTTATCAAGAGATATATACACACACATCCATAGTGATATATATCAATATGAACCCAAGATATCTATATCCCAACACGCCCCCTCAAACTCAAGATACTTTTACACAAAGCAGCTTGAGTTTTAATAATACTAAGTTACCAAAAAAAAAAAATTACATGTTACCATGATCTTCCAAAAAACAACCTTTTTTGGCCTCTCTACTTCTTTTTAGAGACTTTCTCTCTCTAAGGTCTTCCAATAAACATCATTTATTGGGCTCTTTACTTTCTTCTCTGAAGATCTCTCTCTTTAGATGCTTCGTTTCTTTCTAGAGGCTTTCTTTCTCTAAAAGAAAATGATTTTTCTTTCTCTCTCTTCAGAACATCCGAGATCGAGTAATGAAAAAATCGACGATTATCACACATGATGGAGCAACGAAAAACTTCATCATCAAACAAGATCAAGGAACGGAAAATTTGTTCATCAACCTGGATCGAGAAATTCGATCATCTTCATTTCCTCATCTGGAGATGAAACTCTTGCTCAACAACCAAGACTGTGAAATTCGATCATCTTCATCTCCTCATCTGGAAACAAAACTCTTGATCACCAACCATAACTTCTCTTTGCATAGTAATCGGACTGATCCAGAATATGGATTTTCTTGTCTACATAGTGGTTACATTAGAGATGTTGACTTCATCTCTACTCATCTCATCTCCATATCTCTTATACTCTCCCCCTCAAGTTGGGTGTGGATGTGAAGAAACACCCAACTTGCAAAATACAATTTTTTTCTTCTTTTGAGTACAACCATATCAAAAAAAAAAAAAAAAAAAAAAAATGCCAATGAAATTGGGCTTCTAGATAAAAGCCCACATATTAAAAAAAATACCATTTAAATCCAAATTTAAATGACGATCGTCTCTTTCACCAACAGATTTATGTGCTAACCCAAAAATCTATGCAAGACGATGTAGAAGCATGCGGTGGTAAGTATTCATTGGTACGAGCTCCAAGACAACCTCGAAGCATGTATTTCGTTGAAGGAATCCGACAAGGACATCTTCCATTGAAAGAATGAGATGCTTACAAGGTAAGTTATCTTTAATAAGAAAAGCCAATTCTTCCACCATAGTAAATTGATCCATGCCAACCCTGGAATCACCATCAGGTCTCTCCCCCTCTTTTTACCAACTCGATCCTTGGACATCATGGGAGAATAAAGGTCATGCTACCAACACATCAACGAGGATCGGTGGTTGCAAATGGTCTTGAAATTTCCCGATATCAGCTCTGATACCATATTAGAATTTTTGGGAATATAAAAGGGAAAGAAAATATTTACATGGTTCAAGTCGGACCCTTACATCCACGGATACAAAGAAGAGAGAACCGATAACACAATATTTACGTGGTTCTGGCCACAATATTTACGTGGTTCAGGCCACAATATTTACGTGGTTCAGGCCACAATATTTACGTGGTTCCGGCTACAATATTTACGTGGTTCAGGCCGACCCCTTACGTCCACGGATCCAAAGCCCAAGAGGCTATATTTTTATTATATTGGATGAATATTTACATCAATAAGTTCATCTTTATATAGAGAACAACCACACTATTAAAGGAGATAATTATGATATGATAACTTGATGACCAAGTAACTTAGTTTCTATCTTCTAAATACATAAATTTATCAAGAGATATAAACATGTACATTCTAAATACCTAACTTTATTAAGATATATATATATATATATATATATATATACATCCATGGTGATATATATCAATATGAACCCAAGATATATATATCCCAACAAGAGATAGTGGGCCTGGTATATGGTGGGGAAAATATTTTTTAGAAGTAATACTTGATCGTACGTCAGGGGACGCTCTTGTACATGATGTAACATCCATCATGGAGTTTGACGTTGGAAAATGATTGTTCCAAAAAGCTTTAAAATCCAGGGTGTTAAAATTACCTCAAAATTTTTTATTATTTTATTTTTAACAATTTTTTTTTCAAATTAATACTTATCATTCTTGGAAGAAAAAATTGTTTCATGCGGGGCTAGACCGCATGGCACATATGCGGTCCAAAAAAGTGTAAAGCATTCGACGCAAGTAGGTGTTCCATCTAAAAATAATGAAAATTAACAGTTCCAATGTTTTCTTACTATAATTATTATTTTTAGTTTGTCAAATTTATTTATTTATTCATTTTCATGATCTCCATGTTAGAGATTACATGTACTTAAAAATTAAGTCCAAAAATCCATTTTAGAAGTAGATTTATTAATAAGCCCACATTTTTACATATGCGGCTTGGCCACATAGAAACTGGGTCCTAGTTAAAATTATACATTCTTCACTCTTTTGAATCCAAAATCTATATTTTAAAATTGATTTTAGAGAGATAACTCATTTGAATCGGTGAGTCAGCCCATTCATAAAACGTTGTCCATTTTAAAATGGAGAATGGTTCGATAGCGCTACGTCTCAAACAAAATTAGTAAAACCTCAACTCGTAACTTATGGTTGTGAAAAAAAATTAGGATGCTCTAAAAAAAGTATATATTGTAAGAAATTCTCTTGAACGTCCATTTTTTTTTTAAAATAAGTATTCAAAGATCCACAAGATCTGTACCATTTTTTGAGTTTTAGATTTTATTGTCGGTGTTGGAAATTGATTGTAGAGCCATCGGGGAAATTTCTGTTGCAAAAAGTGCTTTTTAAATGAGGATTTGTAGTGAGGTTTTGTTTTGTTTTCATGAATCCTAGGCTTTATAAAAACCTCATCCTTTTAAAATTATCCGATGAAAATTGAGAGATAGTGGGGTAACCAAAATTACAAATATGAAAATTTACTTATTAAACAATTAAATAATCAACAAAAATTAAATATCCCTTGGGAGCATAGTCAACTTTTTTTTTTTTTTTTTTTTTTTTTTGCATCTTAACAAAAAAATTTACTTATTAAAAAAATAAAATTTGAGTTTTTTAACATTTAGATCTTACCCGTTAAAAGATCAACTCTATTTAATTTGGGCGCATTATTTCTTTAAGTGCACAGAGAGTGCAATCAGGAAATTTTTTTTACTGAGGTTAATCTATGGGCTAAAAAGGGTAAATTTTCAAAATTTGGGGTCTTAACTTTTATTTTATTATAAGTAGGGTTTTTACAAGGCGAGTGGATGGACAGTATAGTCCCGTTGTAGTATACTATCTTTCATCTTTTCCCAAAATCGCCACCTGCCCTAAAGCGCGACAATTGCAATTCCATTTGGCTTTTCTTTCGACCTTGTGCATACAAATAGTTGACCGTTGATCTCTGTGATGGAAGGCGGAATTGCACGGCTCCACCCCCAAGCACCGCCACCGCCACCTCTTGCGACCCTTTCGATCAGGGCAAGGTTTTTATTTGTTAGGAATACGGTTTTGGTGAGTCAAAGGTTTTTATTGCGGGGGAAAAGTTTTTATAGAGCCAAGGCTCCAAACAATCAAATTTGAGCCTACCTCAAAATTTTCATTAGAAGAGCTTGTTTTGATGCCCAAATATCGTCAAATTGATCATCTTGATGACATTAAATGCATGGACATGAGAAAAAAATAGATTTTTATTTTTGAAACTACTGTATTTTGTAATGTATTTTTGGACCGTTAATTTTCAAGATTTTCATAAATTTGTTGATGTACACTATTTTTAAAGCTTTAAACTTTATAAATAAAAAAATATATATATTTTCAGCCTATCACAAAGATTTCCAATATTGAAACCACATTTCTTGATACTATTGGAAGGTAGTCTCTAATTTGATTGTTTAGAGCCTAAGTTCTATACAAACTGCACCCTTTTATTATTAGGGACGCCATGAATGTAAAAAAATATTGCATCCAGTAAAAGTTAATAGGAAAATTGTTTTGTGTGGGCTAGACCACATTTCTACAAATGCAGTCCATAAAGTGTGAAAACTAACGGTTCAAATGTTTTCTTACTAAAATTGTTATTTTTTAGTTTTTTAAAATTTATTTACTTTTTCATATTTATGATCTCCATTTTAGAGGTTACACACCTTTAAAAGTTAAGTCTTAAAATTCACCTAAAAAATATATTTATAAAAAGCCCGCATTTCTATATATGCTGGCTTGGCCGCATAGAACCTGGGTCCAAGTTAAAATGGACAGTGTAGAAAGGAATTAAAAAAAATCACATATATATTTTTTGCAAATATTCCAAATTTAGATTATTGTCATGGTTGAGATTACTGAAATCTAAAATTTTAGATAGAATATATTTTATAGAGAGACCACACAAAAATAGTGTGAGTTGGCCGACTCACCAAACAATTTTCCTTTTAGTAGTCCGCTGACTCATTCATTTATATTGAGTACTTTCTTGAAGACTATCTTAATGATGCTTTTTGGATCCGAAAATTATAAGAGTTTGATATCTATATTAGTGTTGAAAAATGCGACTCGGGCCGAGTAGTCGGTCCATGCCTGATCCATTGCAAATCGAGTCCGAGTAGCTTGGCCATAGTAGTGTTGAATACCAGATCAACAAAAAAAAAAAAAAAGAAAGGTTACAAAATTTATAAAAATACAAATAAAAATTAAAGCAAAAGAAGAAAATGAAAAAGTAGTAAAAAAAATAGATTTTAAGAAATCAACTTGTCATTAGGTGTATATTTGAAATAATTAAAAAAAAACAGAAAAATATAAAAATAAATATTTATGACAAAACACTTTTCAATATTTGTCAAAATGATAAAAAATATACCAAAAAAAAAAACAAATAAATTATTTATTTTTTATGATTTTTTATGAGGTTTTTTAATATCCCGGCAAGGGCGTGAGCCCGAGTAACTCGGCTGAGTAGAAACTACTCAGCTGACTTTGAGAACACTGATCTATTATATTGATTTCACCAGGATTTAATGTCTCAAAATTATCCCTAAAACAAGTTTCCACTTCATAGCATTTTGGGGTCCATAGTCTCCAATAAGAGGCAGATGAAACGCCAAGCATTGGAAGAATTCTCGAGCCTTTGGACAAGCTAGAACGCGGCAGTGTGGATCCATGATACTTTAATTTATTTTATTTTTGGTAATTCAGTGGGAATGACGAGCCCTCACCCGTTTTTTTAAATCATTGTGGAGATTTTAGCTGAGCCATAAATAATGCTACCACCTCGACCCCAACCCCATTTTCATGGATACTTTAATTTCCTACAAACGTATCTGCAATACATCTAGATACCAGTTGATGAGCCTTAATATAAGAGTTGTGGTTTGTATACGGCCTAGGCCCTAAACAATCAAAGTAAGGTGCTTCTATAAATTATATCAAAAGAGCCTTGTTTGAATACTGAAATATTTATGGTAGCCTGAAAAATTATTTTAATCTCTAATTATAAAATTTAAAGCTTAAAAACCAATATAGATCGAGCAGATCTATGAACACTTGAAAATATTGAAAATTGATGGTCCAAAAAAAGCATTACAAAATGCACTATTTCTAAGGCATGAAATCCATTTTTCTCATGTCCGTACATCTTAAGGTTGAGATAATTGATTTGAGGATTTTTTAGCATGAAGAAGAACATGTTCTAGTGAATTTTTGATGTGTGCTTTAATTTATTTGTTTAGAGCGTCACCCTCATATAAACTTTTTCTAAGCGGTAGATAATTCAGGGTCGAGGAACCCTGGAATAACCTAGGTTCTCCCATATTTTTATTTTTTCCAAAAGAAAATCTATGTTATCTTTATTCTCCAAATCGGGTGATTTTGATTGGAATCAGAGATCCCAATCCGATTATCAGGGATTGAGTCATAATTGTAGAATTTAAATCACTGGCTAAGATACAATTTAGTCTTGCTTAACCTTGTATGCAATTTCAATAAAACAGTTAAATATGTAATCAAACATAAAACATCGTCTTGCATTTATTTTAAATAAAATGTAGCATAATAAAAAGAGGACGGTATTATATTTGAAAAACAAATATTAGATAGGAAATGGAGAAAGGTTAGGTTTGGCTGTTTCGGTCATTTCCCCTTTCTTTTCTTTTTTTTTGTTTGGTTAAATGGTGGGTGTCTATGTCGAACCATAGTTAGCAAGTCGGGAACTATCAATAAATCGGCTCATCGGAAACAAATCGTTTTTATTTTAAAAAATTGGATGAAAAAATCAGGTAAAAAATAAGGATCGACAAAAATACTTTATATAAAGATATCACTAATATATCCGATTAGGCTCAAAAAATCGGATAAGTTTATAATATTAGAAATTTTGAAATTCTAAAAAATAAAAATTATGTTAATACCTTCAATAATTCATCCATAAAATTTTTATTAGACTAATATAATTAAGCCAATTAATTTAAATGCCTCATTACTCTTATTCAATCATCCAATATTAAATATATAATTAACTAGTATATACCTAAAAAAATGTACCATATAAATCTACCCATTAAATACTTTAAGAAACATCAAACCTATTTATCATATACCAAAAACAAATTTACTATATAAATTTATTCATTAAATATTTTAATTATGGTATGGTGATAAATATACTTATATAAATTTATTATTGAACATCACACTTAATTTAAAAAAAACACGATTTTTGTTTTCTCATTACAATGATTTAACTGTAGTATGGTGACTATGATCACTCCATAACTATGGTTAAAATTTTATAAATTTCTTTAATTAAAAAGAGGCTCGTACAATTTGGGTTACGGTTTAGAGAGAGAAGAAGGAAGACGGAAGAGAGAAAATAGGATTGGGCTCCCATTAGGGTTTATAGAGAGAAGGTTTTAAAGAGACAAGAAAAGAGAAGCTTTACAAACCCTGCCATTAGGGTTTACAGATAGAAGAACGAAGAAGCTTCAGAAACCCTGCCATTAGGGTTTCTAGAGAGAAGAGGGAAGAAAAAGGAGGAAGCTTCTCAAACCCTGCCTTTAGGGTTTACAGAGAGAAGAACGAAGAAGCTTCACAAACCCTGCCATTAGGGTTTATAGAAGAGAGAAGAAGGAAGAAGCTTCACAAACCCTAATGGAAGACGCCTTAACTGATTTTTAGAGAGAGAAAAGGAAAATGAGATACTGATTTGGGATAGTTTGACGAGGGTTTTTCTCTTTGATTTGGGATGTTGTTTGAGAAAAAGCCCTAAATTTGTGAAGAGGCCCTAACTGATTTTTAGAGAGCGAAAAGGAAGAGGGTTTTTCATTTTCTTTGGGAAACAAGAAGCATAGCTGAAACATTATGTACATTTACTTGCTCCTGTAAGTTTACAGTTCAAAGTATTGATTACTTGGTCCTTAGTCACACTTTCTGCTTCTCATTCATCAGTAAAAGACTATCTTTTGAGCTCTAGTTTCTGTCATCAGTAAAAGACTATGTTTTGAGCTCTAATTTGTGCCATAAACAGTGTTTTCATAAGAATAATTATCACAAATAATCACAGAAATCTGCATGTAAAATGATTTTCTTTACACAATGATTTACTTTAAAAAATAATTTGCTATAAACAGTATATCATTTACACAATAATTTTCCATAATAACAACTGAAATATACATCTAGTTTTTTAAGTTTTTTTAAAAAAAGGAAAAAAAATTCATACCTTCAATCTGGAACTGGTTTTGAAGATTCAAAAAAATTTGTTGGTAAGTGTAAAAAAAGATACGATTTTTTGGCCTGATATAAATCGTATTATGAAAAATACCGATTTTTTTTTGAAAAAACGTTTTTGTTTTTGAAAACTCCGATTTTTTGAAGACGTTTATATAAAAACGTTTATATAACCGGCGATTTGCTAACTATGCGCCGAACACACCTAATCCTGGGGGTTGACGCGCGGCTGCGTTTAGCAACAATCAAAGGGAGGTCAACGAAACAACCATTTTTGGGTACTGACAGATACCGACCACAATGAGGTCGTCAATCAAGGCCCCCTTCCTACTAAACCACTAAAATAAGGGAAATGTTTATATAGAACTGAGGCTCTAAACAATCAAATTAGAGCCTTTCACTATAAAAGGTTGTTTTTGATGCCCAAGTGTCTTCCAATTGATCATCTAGACATCAATATGCATGGACACGAGAAATTTTTTTTTTTTAGAAATAGTGTATTTTGTAATACATTTTTGGACAGTCAATTTTCAAGATTTTAATAAATCAGCTCGATCTACCCAATTTTTGAAGCTTTAAACTTTACAAATAAAGATAAAAATATATTGTAAGGCTATAACAAAGATTTACAGTTCAAACCACATTTCTCGTCCCTATATGAAGGTAGGCTCTATTTTGATTGTTTAGAGCATACGTTCTTTACAAACTGCACCCATAAAATAAATCACAGCATGGAAAAAAAGAGTTTAAAAATAAAAAATATTTTTTAAAAATATGAAAAGTATATTTGAAATATCATTAACCAAAAAACATTCCGAAGTTAAAAATTAGTGAATTTTTTTTTTTTAAAAAAAAAAAATCAAATTGTGCATGGGGTATTTTTGAACAAAAAAAATTAAAAAAATACAAAATACAAAAATAAGTATTCATAGTCAAAATCCTATACAATATTTGCCAAAATGATAAAAAATTCAAAACTGCATTACAAGTAAAACCCTTATTTTTTGGATTTTTATATAATGTTTTTAAATTCTTTTTAAAATACCTTACCAAATTACCAAAACTGGCAAAAACCACTGGCGAGTTCCAAGTTGAACCGGCCGGCTGATATTACGAGCATTGACCGAAATAACCCTTATCCAATGTGTGAGATAGAGAGGGGGTCAACGAGCCGGGTCAGTCTTGTCCCCACCACGGCCGTTGTCCCCATAGGCTAGGTCTAGGCGGCCCGTCTCTTGTCCCCAAAGTTTGTGGCCCAGGTCCCACTATTTTAGGGATGCGCTAGACCGTCTGGCCCATTGCCAGCTCAAGAGAGAGAGCGAGAGAGATGGGGGAGGGAGGTAGAGAAGTTTTTTTTTTAATTTGAAAGGGGGTTATGCAAAGGGTCGTTTTTTTTGGCCGGGGGTTGTCATTGGTAATGAAAAGTAGATCTCTTTTCTTAACAGTGCACACTGAATATCACGTCAAAGAAGATCTCCTCTCTCACTAGTTCCCTCTCACTACAAATAGCTTTTATCTTTCTTTTTCTTTTTTTTTTAACGGTTGCCGATGGCTCTATATTAACGTCAAAACTGTGTTAACTGAAAAGCAGTATATTTGGGCCTATCAGGGTCTAGACTGGTATTGCAGGAAATTGATGAAATTCATACTAAAATTCATCTCAATTAATCAATTAAAATATTATTTAATTCTGCTGGAAAATAGCGAGGATCACAAAAATAGCAGAGGAAGCATTTTTGCAACATCATAATCTAAGTGCGATAGCTCGACCAAAATTCATAGGCCTACAAACAAAAAGAAGAAACTGAGGGGTTTTTGTGGTTGCAAACAAATATGAGAGCGTTTTAGGCCTTTTACTGCGTTTTGTATTGTTGCAAACACATTTGTGAATGATTTGGGCTTTTTGTTGTGAACTTACTGGTTAACTCTACTTTCTGAGCCATGGTTGATTGCAAAGTGAAACAAGAAACACAGCCATTATAACTGCATTACAAACTTTATATTTGGTGCATGTCATCCGCAATTTATGTAAACACGGCTTGGACTCGAGACTTGGCACAGTCCCGATCCAAGTCATCTATATAGACTTGGCCGAGTATGCCAAGGACTCATCGTGGCATGTACAAGTTATAATATTAAATGTAGGAACTGGATGAGTTTAATCCAGTTCTACTAGGATTTGGCACCTTGCTGAGTCCGAGTAACCTGGGTGAGTCCAAGCAGACTCGCCCAAGGTTTAGAACACTGGTCTTCTCCAATGTTTAGGTAGAAACGAATTCATGGCTTCAAAATCATTTGATTGGAGTCACAAGCCAATTCCCCCCCCCCCCCCCCCCCCCCCAAAAGAAGAAGGAAAAGGCAATATCAACTGCAGTAGAGTGGCCTTAATATTATTTTTCAAATTCTTTCTTGGATGATCTTGCGCATCACTTCCTCTGGTGCCTCTGCATGAATAGAGATCAAATGAGAAACAATCACGCATACATTCATTAGTAAGAAAGAAAATAAGGCAAAGGAAAATCAAATGAAACAAAATTCTAAAAACTCCCAGCTTCATTGTTACTTGGAGAACCAGTGAAAAGCTCTATCTGTCCAAAGGCTTGTCTAACCCACATTTCCACCCCACTCACAACAACAGCTCCAACTTCCTCCGCCTCATGCAAAAGCTGTGTAACTTTTGGGGTGTAAACCGCATCAAAGACCACAGCATATCTTCTCAGAGCTTCCTAGAGACACACATGGATAACATTTTTCCCTTGATTGTCAAATATCACAGTCACATTAACAAATCAAACATCAAGGGAAAGCGAAAACATAGTAAGGTACATCATATACCATTTATTTATGGAATACAATGCTTCAAGTTAAGGAGTATGTTCTCTTAAATATATCGCAGATATGAACCATAAGTCCAGATGAGTAACACTCATTTTCATATGATTCATCTGTACTGTCCATTTATGGGAATGGATGGTGGACTACCATTTAGCATGCACATTGATGTGTATTTCTATAATATACTTATCATAGAATATTGGGAACTTTGTCAAACTACTCATGAGAGACGCACTATTTAACATTTTATACACTTTTCACTATTCCAACCCATAATCATGTGTTTTTTGATGGGTATTTTGAAACTAAATCAAACTATTTGGGTAAAATGTCAAATAGTTCATATCTCATCGGTATTTTGATAAATTTCTGTAAAATATATCCCAGGGAAGAGCAAGTACTACTAAGAGATCCAATATCAAATAATGTTATAGAATAAATTTGCCCAACCAATTACCAGTTCCATAGCATTCCCATTTAATGCATCTGTGAAAAAGAAAAAGCAAACATGGTTTTGCCCCAAAAACCATCAACTAAAAGGAACAGGAAAGTCTTATTGAATAATCTGGCAAACTTTCATAAAGGATCATCTTTAGAGAATGCCTCCCTCTATCCATAATTAAAAAGAAATGTCGGAGAAGAATTTGCCAAGCAGAAAAAAGAAGAAAAAAAGGAAATCACAAACCTTCGATATCGGAGTTCCGTCTATGTCTGGATACATCCCTAAAGAAGTTGAATTTGCAAGAATGGTCTCTTCTTCAGGTTGGAAGCTCCCTAAATCACCCAAAGTTATAGCTTCTCCTCCAACTAAATTGGCAAGTTCTTTAGCTCGTTCTATCATCAAAGACAGAAGTATCAATATCATAAAAATAAGATGAAAAACCTGATGTCATATCGTCCTAAATCTATGTGTTACTCATAGCTCATGAATTTACCATAAGTACGGTTAGCGATAATAATCCTTGCTCCCTTTTCTTTGGCACCATAAGCAATTGCTTTTCCAGCACCACCAGCTCCAATAACAATGAATAATCTTCCAGAAAGGGGTGATTCAGCTGCACCCTTCAAGCTAAATGAGCCTATTAAAGATCAAATATTAATTCCCAAATTTAAGAGTTTATTGTATGCACATTGATTAATATGTTTAACCAGGGTAAATCCTATACTTAGTGGCTTAATCCTATACTTAGTGGCTTAGTGCGCTAGGTCACACTTTAGGTTGAGAATTCAGGAAATTATCCCATAATCCAATGGAGTTTTGCATAGAATATACTGTAGAACCATCCATCTGTACCTGATCATGGGCAGCTGAGTTTAATGGTAGTGGTGCCCATTGAGACATTCACTCAGGTAGAATTAAACCACTCATCGTTGAGATGGATGGTGAGTTCTTCAAAAGAGTGGCATAACCCATACTCCATCGAATATGACACTTTCCCTGAGAATTTAAAAAATTATAATCCAACAAATTCAGAACCAAGATCGTTATCTTTTTTCTTTCTTGGGTAGGAGAGCTGGTTTTGAATCCACGACTTCAAAGGTCACAACAACAAGTGCTTTATGTTTGAGCTATAAGCTCGAACCCATCTGGATATAATGTTTTATCAAGTCCAATATAACAAAAAGAAGAAATGTCAGACCTCTCATCTCATGCTCTATAGCAGAAATAGCGCCAAAATAATCTGTGTTGTAGCCGATCAATTTCCCATCACTTGGTCTTCGAACAATAGTGTTCACAGCTCCTATAGACTGAAAAGTAATTTATGTTAACAAGTATATGAGGCTCCAATATCTTAACAAACAAGCTAAGAACTTCTAATGTTTGTGTGTGTGTGCGTATGTGTTATATATGCATACAGCACATGAAAAAGACCACCTTAATGGAATTTAGAATTTGTTTGACCCCAAACTCCAGGGACGATCTTAGAAACACCAGCTGAACAATTTGACAAAAGAAGAAGGAATTTGAGCACATCTAACCCTAGATCTAGAAGTTGCACCAAAATAGATGGCTAACGAGAACCCAACTTTCTCTCTTCAGAAAACCATTGTTTTTTTTTCTTTCAGATTTTTCTCATAGGCATGTTTGCCGGGGTAAGAGGATGGGTCTGCAAAAAATGAGGTCAAACAATTACTCCTAAGATCAATTTTTTTTAGTTTCTTCCGAAAGTCTTGATTCTCATGGACAATGGTTTACTCATACTCCATGGGACTAAAGAATATTTGTTCCATTAAAGAAGTCAGAGATATTTATCAGTTCATTACCTTGGCAACTGGGTCAACCTCGTCACAAAGTCTAAGTGCATCTTCCTTGTGAGGGATGGTCACACTGGATCACAAAGTAAATAACATTTAGTTTGGTCAAACTAAAGGAGAGTAATATTTCACCAAGCCGCTGTTTTAGCATAATGCTACAGAGCCAATAACCTCCTAAAGCTAACATAATTAGATATGTTGTCATAAAGTAAAACAATAACCTGAAACCAGCAAAATCTGGGGAGGAATACACATCAAAGAACTCTCTTATGTTATCCACCAATAGATGCACAAATATTGCATTAAAACCAAGAGACTTAAAAGTTGCATTGTAAAGAACAGGGGATTTGCTGTGGCCCACAGGATTTCCAATTAGTCCGTAGATTTTTGTGTCTCTTCCTATCTGTCTGAAATAGTAGATGCCAAGCATATTTTGCAATGTAGGTTTCCCAGGTTCAGATTCATTTGCAGCTTCAAGTGTAGCATAAGTGAGATATCCACCAAACTTTGGGGAAAGAAATCGTGAGACTGCTCCCTTCTCACCCATAACCAGTCCTATAATGGGAACCTAAAACAGAAGTTTTACATGGTTATCAAAAGATATGTAGAAAATCAGTTAGAAAACAAAACTTCCAAGTGCTCGACCAAGCAAGAATTCACAACAAAGCATAACCTTAAGATGACAAAAAAATTTATGTTTGACTGGTGGGAAATAAATAAAACCCCGTATGTTCTGCCATGTATAATAAAAAAGAGATAAAGAAAAGCTTATGTTCTTGTTTCTGCTTGTTGCAAGCTCCTGATGATGAGTTAGCAACAAGACCAAAAACATTTACTCGATTACAAAGGATCTTAATACTTTTTCAATAGGCTCAAGTAAATTCTTGGTGAAGTTTCATAATCATCTGTAGCTGAGGGGGTTATGCATCGAGGTTGTGTTCAATGGTGAGTATACTCGATAAAATGGAATATGGGAAATGCAAGGTCCCTTTGGCCATCATCATTTATGGAAGAGTGGGACCCACCAGAACAGGACTTGATCCCATCTCTTTATCAGCTGCCCATCATTTCAATGGACAAATGATGACCAAATTAGAGTATTGTTTTCATAGTCCACTAGCTTATACTATATCTGCTTTCAATGCTCTTGAAAGAACTAAAGGTGTTCTAACTTACTTGACAATTAACAAGCACATGAAAAATTCGAGCCACATCTGCAATGTTTGTGGCAGTTGTTGCAATCTTAACAATGTCAGCTCCAGTGTCTTGTATCCTTGCGACCAGATCACCAAGGTCCTCAACCGAAGGGGTGTTTTGATAATCATGTGAAGAAACTATAACCTTAAATTTGCTAGGCTTCTTTCCAGTTATGGAACTCATGAAGTCATGGGCGACCTACAAAAGTTAAAAAATTCAAAGTCAAAAGAGCGTGGCCAGTAAAATTCTTGCTTGATTAATTACACAATCATTTATGTTCTCCATTTATAACAATTTTTCAAAGAGGTTATTCTGATTACCCATTTATTTGAATAATTTCAATCTCTTCTTTCCCTCTTATTGTTCTAGAATATAGTACAACACATTCAATTTGAATATTTAGAGATATAACCCATGTTTGCTCCAAAATAACAGCTTCGGACACTGCTCTTTGATTCCTTTCCTTATCCAACTGCAGATGATTATAATTAAAATGTAGATTCTCTGTTAGAAGGTCTGCAACATGTTAGAGAATTTTTTATTAGGACAAACTTTATAATTATTCGCAAGGAAGGAGATACACACATATATATACAGATTTGTGTGCGTGTGTGTGAGCACGTATGCATGTATTAATTGCTTAGCTATAAAGCTTAGCATATCATATTCTTCAAGTTAAACAAATGTTATAAGTCATACGTGAAGCAATTCCTAGGTTTACGAAGATTATTTATGGCATCGTACCTCTTCTGCACATATTCAATAGTTCTTTTGATGCATTATTCGACTTCAAGAAGTGCAATAATATGGCATGATTTCTCTAAAGTTTTTACTAGAAGGCCAATAATTAAAATAAAAGAAAAAAAAAGGAAAAAAAAAGAAAAACTTTTCACTAGAAGGCAATAGTGTCATTATCATCATCCAAGACTTATCCCAATTATTTGGAGTCAGTTATGATAAGATATGGCTAAATTTTACGCTAGCTGCCTACCTAATGCAACCGACCTCCTTTACCCAGGCTTGGGATGGGTTAAGGGGAAGTTCAAGGTCATCACCCTTATTAAAACAACTAGAAGGTAATAGTATAAGTTATAATTTCTACATGTCAGTTATTAAATTTTCTAAACCTCTGACCAATCCAATAAAAGAAAAAAGAAAATAGAGAAATTTCAAACCTCAGAGAAATACATGCGCTCAACCCCAATAGAAAACAGAACTATAGATAAACTAGTCAAAAGCAAGTACCCATCAAATATATTCAACATGATGATGCAGGACGATTATTTAAGCATTATGGCAACTAATCTTTGAATAGAAGAGAAATAAAGTCTGAGCAAATCATCCATTGACAAGCTGATAAAGCTTCCGGATAAAAAAGAAAAGAAAGAATGGTTATGGCTTTTATTTTTAACTAACAGTAATCAGCAGGGGCGAAAAATTCCAGAATTATATAAAGATCTAGGAAATGTGAAACCTGAAGCTCGACATCAATATAATCAGCTCCCAATTCCATTGCCATGAAAAGTGCATCAAGTCGATGACGCTCATCACCTTCATATTGACCACCTTGCCATCTGGGTCTGGATAGACAATAAAGTTTATTAAGAGATTTAAGAGTTGTACTTCCTAATCCACTTTGTTCGTTCCAAATTCAAGCATTTCAGTTTTCAGATTAAATAGCCCTCAAGATTCAAGCTTTTCTTTCACCAATTTAATCGACAAGAATTCTCCTTCTCAGGGGCATTGACCAATAAGAATATTATGCACTAACAATCGATAAGCAACACATGTTGCTCAAATAACATGAACTGTCTATCTGTAAAAGAAGCAAGCAACCATTGAAAAGCATTTTACCCACTGAATACTTCTTCAAATAAAGAGCCCTGAAATATTTCTGTGAAGTGTGTCTGAAATAGAGGAACAAACAACCATTGGAAAGCATTTTACCCGCTGAATACTTCTTCAAATAAAAAAATGTGCAATATTTCTGTGAAGTGTGTCTGAAACAGAGGATAATTGTGAGAAAAATTGGATATCATTGATAATGGAAATCGAGGAAAACAAATTTATTCATGCGCTCTCTCCTGATTGAATTCTCTTAAGCAACACCTAAATTTCTCCATGCATTTGTTATACTAATTTCACACTTGACAAAGACTAAATCAAAAGAGGGATTCTAGCATTTGCTAACTCTGTTTATCAAAAAAATCAATTTCGATGTCAAGAAAAAGCATTCATTCACAAATGCAGCGAGAAACGAAAAACCAACTTTCAGTTAACCAGCTCTAAAGAAATCCCAATAATTTGCATCCCAATTGTAGACCGAACCAAGCTTTTTCCTTTTAGTAAAGAAACCAACATTTGAGAAGGGAAAGCGACCCCAGTGGATTGTGATTTCTTTCATACTCCACTAAACTATAAGAGGAGATCAACGAAGATACCTGTAAGTGACAATGGCCGGCAATGTCCGCTGTTGTAGCAATACTTTGAGATCTTCATGAGGCTTAAAATTAGAGAGAGTGTCTAAGCGGATCTCGACAAGGTCTGCTCCATGAACTTTAGCTTGATTCATTTGAAGTAAAATCTCATCCACAGTTTGGGCCACCAATGGAGCACAGAGAAGAGTTGTATTCTGTCCCATTTTACACATACCCACCTCAATATCAGAATGGAACTAAATTTTCCACCAAATATCGGAACCAAATTGTAGACCCTTATCTCAAAATGGAACAATCTCTCTCTCTCTGTCTCTCTCTGAGATACATACACACAAACACTCACTAAAGATCAGAACCCAACTGAAATTTCCATTAAAGAAAGTAAATGTATAGTAAACAATCCCAAAGAAAAGAAACAAGGGAAAATAAAGATAAACTACATTAAAAACTCCAAACTGAACATGAAAATGAGAAACCCCAACAACACTTTCTCCATGCTACTCACCCCAGAAAGAACATCTAAATCTCTCTCCATGAAAATAGAAAAGACAAACAGAAATTCTGTCTCGGAATACTGAACCACAGGGAAATAGCAGGGATCTGAGCTCTACATTAACACAGTGATACTAAGATAAAAGTTAAGAAACAATGAAAAGCTAAAAAGAAGAACAGACGATAAAGTTGAATTAGAAAAAGTTCATTGAATTGAAGATACAACTAAAATCATGGGAAGGAAAAATCAGAAAGGGTTACCGCTGGTTCCATTTGGATATGGGTTTTTGCAAGTAGAAAGGGTGCAAATGTGTGAGCTTTCTTCCAGTCAGACTGCGAATTCTCGTGAGGAACTTTCTTGCAAGAGCTTCTTACTTAAACCCTCTCTCTCTCTCTAAGCCCTTCGATTTGAAAAGCTCTATCACGAAATCATGGAAGTATTCTACTGCAACAGGTACTTCATTGATAAGTGATGCTCTCTGTCTACTCTCCCTCTCTATAAAATGATACTGATAATCTCTCTCTCTAAAATGAAGTTACTTTCTACCTCTGAAATGATATTCACTGATAATCTCTCCCTGAAAGTCTAAAATGAAGATATAATTCACTGATTATATCTCTTATCTCTCTCTCACTCTATCTCTACAATGGAGTTAACTTTCCAGCTCGTACCTCAACAACGTCACTTGTTTCTGGCCTAAACCAGCGCGCCAACCGCCTGGCGCCACGTAACTCAACTGGTAAGAACATTACAACCCACTGCCTTCCTTTTCATCTGTAATTTTTTGTACTCAAATTTCGAATTTCGGATGGTGAACCGATATTTCGTTGAATTTCGACTTCATAATGGAATAATTAAAAGTTAGGAAAATTATGGATACCTAAAAAAATAAGAGAAATGATCCTAGAGTACCCTCTCCCACAATGTGTTTAAGAGGGGATCACCGTTAAATTTGATATGAATTTATAGAAAAGTCAATTTTCATATTGATAACCTTTTTAGATATCTGTGCCAATTTTAATGATGATCATTTGAATTTTATATACGAATTAAAAAAAATCCTATAAAATCGATATTCTAAAAACAATTATTGAAATTCTACCCTCGATATTTTTAATACCACACTTTTAATGGTTGAATGTCTTTTCTTGTTTTTACTTGTCAAAAAGTAAATATTTTAAAAAACTAAATTGCCTTTTCCCCCTCTTATCTTTTTTTCAACCCATCCTCCCTCTCCTTCTCTCTCTTCCACTGTCTTTGTGACTCTCTCTACTCCCTCGATCTCTCTTTTTATAAGCATGTGGCCAGTCTGGCATATTTTTGTGTCGAATCAATTTTTTTTTTGCAACCGGTTATTGGCTTCTAGAAATCTAGAAGCCTCAAAATCCGCTCTACAACAAAATGTACTAGACGGGTCATTGGATTTTGGATTTCTAAGAGCTTGTGACCGATCGCGCACAAAATTGTATCGGATTGAATTTTTTTTTACGGTCCGACACACTTATGTCTGAAGTTAAGTTCAGAGAGAGAGAGGGCAAGTAGAAAGAGAGAGGAAAAGAGTCTGAGAGCAAGAGAGATGGCAGGTAGAAAGAGAGAAAGGGAGAGAGTGAGACAGAGGATGGGTAGAGAGAGAAATCCAATAGAACGAGAAAGAGAAAGAGTAAGAGAGAGGAGAGGGGTAGAGCGAAAGAGAGGGACGAGAAAAGTAGTTTAGTTTTTGGAATATTTGTTTTTTTATCTAGAGGAAACAAGGAAAAACAATGACTCGGTTAAGAGTATGATACTAAGACTAGGAGTATGATATTAAAACGAGAAGTATTGGGGGTAAAATAAAAGTAGGCGAAGTATAGAAAGGGAGAGTACATATCCTCTATGTGGTAAAAAAAGTATAGAAACAGTTTCAATATTTAATTGTCTCACTTCACCTTATGAATATTGAAAGATATTCTACTCGAGGCAAGCTGCTTGCCAAGTTGACTTTTGCTTTTGTATGTTCAGCAGTAGGGTTCGAATTCGAGATATAATGTTGCTAACCTCAACTGCTAATCACTTGATTCCTAGAGTTAGGAGAAATGCTTTTGAGGCTTGTGCATAGATTCGCCATTCTATTTCCTCCCGAATCAATGATCGATAAGCGTTTAGAGGTTGGTTGGGATGATGAGTTTGAATCTCCATAAAATTGCCTTCTAAATGAGAATTTGTTGAATTTCCCACATTGGACATTGAAAACCCACGAAAGATGAAACCCAAACTATGGTTATTCTATGTCCGAAAAAAAAGGGCAAGCTTTTTATGCTTCCCATACAAGTTCCCTCCTCTCCCTTATCCAACCGTCTATTTTTAATGGAAGGCTAAGATTGTCTCAATCACAATGTCACGTCTCTACACTATTTTTTTTTTAATTTTTTTCTATAAACTATTTTGACACTAAATTTTGGACGTTTATTCGTCTACTAGACTCGCACTAGCGAAAAGCATAAAAAAACATTTTCAATAAAATAAAATTACCAAAATACCCTTGAAAGTTTAAGGGGTATTTTGATCATTATATTTTATCGAAAATTTATTTTTAATATTTTTTATAGGTGCACCCCGATGAAAAGATAGCAAGTACCAAATTTTATATTCATACAATTTGTATAAAAAAACTAAAAATAAAATATTTTGAAACATCGGATCTAAAATCAAACGGTGAGTGGCTCTCTTGATCAAAATTGGACGGTTGGATGGTAGGGGGGGATAGAACTTCTATTCTGTAGGGGAAGCATAGAAATCTTTCCCCTAAGAAAAATCTTCCAAATGTAACTTGTGTGTGATAAAAAGCCCATTTTACTTAGCTTTTTCAAATTTATGGTCCAGAAATCATATGAAGAGAGTAATTGGCTTGTGAATGAAAAGAGGACATCTGAATGTTTTTCTTAAATAAGGGCAGCAATTGCCACTCTCTTTAAATTGCAGAACTTTGGAAGGTAGAAAGGTGATGAGATGGTCAGCGAGTTTTCCAAGCTTTTGGATGGAGTAGGGTCTTCATCTTTTAGTGATTGTTCGTGTCTCGGGAATTTTGGATGATCTTGCTTTGAAGTAGGGTTTCTCACCCTACTTTTCTTCTTTGTAATTGTAATATTGGAGTTTATTTCCTCATATTAATGGATACTTAACTTGTTCAAAAAAAAGAAAGGTGATGAGATGGTCCAATCCAATCTCAAATAGATTTCCATCATTAGCCTTAGCTATGACTATACCCAATATTTTCCTTGTATAATTTTATATGCTAATTTTACAAGTAAATAGTATTTTCCTTTGCGATAGCATTGTCGTATTCTTTGATGATGAAGTGGATCTGAAGTCAATTACAATATTTGGCCTTTTCAATATCATTTACTCAAAATTTTGACGAATTAATCAAAGCTTTTTGGCCTTAACTATGTGATTTGGTGAATTGTCTTGGTTTAGTAGTGCCTTGGCCGTAAATTTGAGTTTTTCATACTGATGTAAATAATGAAATATCATCATCATCATCATCATCCAAGCCCTATCTCAATTATGTAGCGTCCGCTACATAAATCTTGTTTTGCAATTCCACTCTATCAAGCCTCATACCCTCAATCATGCTACTAATAAACCATGAAATATATAATTAAAAAAAATAAATAAAAATAAAAAGGTCATGTGTCAAACATCCAAAATTGGGAAGTGCCCCTCCTGATGTTTATTTTCTTCTAATATTCATAAATTAGACGAGTTATGTTCTTTTATTGTAAAACCACCATCTTTTATCATTCTTTCATAGAAGGGTATAGTTGGCATACGGATGCATCCGTAGCTGTAGAGGTAAAGTGCACCTTCAAATTTTATCATGGTATATAATTTTGATGTAAAATGTTCTTAGGATTATCTCAAAATATATTTTTATATCTAATTATAAAATTTTAAATTTAAAAAATGGTTAAAATCAAGTAGATCTATAAACATATGAAAATCTTGAAAATGGACGGTTTAGATAATATGTTGTAAATGATTTTTGCGACTTACAACCTTTTATTTTTCATGATCATACATCTCGATGTCGAGATGATCAATCAAAGGGTTTTTCAACATTAAAACTACCTTTTCCGATGGATTTTTTAGGTGCATCCATAGTTCTACATTATAAGATTACATCCTTATATAAACTTTTTCCTTCATAGAATAACCTACCACAATTTTCCCTTAATGATAACTGTATAGGCTAATTCACCAAGTTCCGAGCTTAAGTCATTTATGCGGTGAAACAACTAACACTATCATATGAACTTCCAATTACAATAGAAAGGCCTTCTAGTATGTTTCAGATTCTTTCTTGGACAATCTTGCGCATCACCTGCACTGGTGCTTCTGCAGGAACAGCAATTGAATCAGGATAGAACACAAACACACACACAACAAACAACAAAAATAAGAGAGGAAAATTACATGAAAAGAAAACACCTAGGCAGTCCAGTCCATTATTACTTGGAGAGTCAGTGAAGAGCTCAAACTGTCTAAAGGCTTGTCTAAGGAACATTTCCACTCCACTCACAACAACAGCTCCAACTTCCTCCGCCTCACGCAAAAGCCTTGTGTCTTTTGGGGTGTAAACAGCATCAAAAACCACAGCATATCTTCTTAGAGCTTCCTAAAGACAAACATTTTTCACTTAAATTGTCAAATATTGCAGTCACATTGACAAATCAAACATTAAGGTAAAACCAAAAAGAAAAAAATGATACTATATCGCATACTGTTGGTGTAAGGTAAATGGTGCACCAAGTCGTTATCCACCTTTCATTTAAGGAGATTGTTCCCTTAAATAGATGGTAGAGATGAACTCCATAATTCCAGATGTTGGAAATTTAATAGAATACGAGCCATCTCCATCATCCAGTAAAAGGAATGGATGATGAGCTACCATAGAGCATACACCACAAGCAAGTAATGCACTTCCTCAAATAAAGCATCTACGGAAGAGCTATTATTTGAATCTAATTCCAAAATCGTATTATGAAATAGATTAGCATGCCCATTGATTGCAAGCCCATTCATCCATTCAAAAGTTTTTTAAAAATTAATATATTCCACCGGCAATCTCCTTTTGAAAAACCAATTACCCCAAAGGACATGAAAATTTTATGGATAAATAGGCAAACATCTATAAAAGTCCGGAATGTCTACTTATACCACCAACTCAGAGAAATGTAAGAAAAAAAAAAACCAGAAACCTTTGATATGGGTGTTCCATCAATGTCTGGATACATTCCAACAGAAGTAGAATTTGCAAGAATCGACTCTTCTTCAGGTCGGAAGTTCTCTAAGTCACTTAAAGACATAGCTTGTCCTCCGACCAAACCAGCAAGTATTTTAGCTCGATCTGTCAAAAAGAAGAAACGGGTCAAGACAATCTACAATAGACGAGATGAGAAACACATCATGTCTCCCCAACTCCAGATATTTCTATCATATGGACTTACCATAACTACGGTTAGCAATAATGATCCTTGCTCCCTTTTCTTTGGCACCATAAGCAAATGCCTTTCCAGCACCACCAGCCCCAATGACTACAAATAATCTTCCAGCAAGGGGTGATTCAGCTTCACCCTTCAAGCTAAATAAACCTACAAACGATCAACATTTATCCACAAAAGTTAAAAACTTACTGTATAGACATTGATTATTTTACATTCAACCAGGGTAAAATCCATAGTTTAGTGGCGCTTCTATTCCAAGACTTGGTTTGGAAACCAGGGAAATTACACTATAACGAATGGAGTATGGTAAGCAGCAATCCAAAGGAGGATGCACTGCAGTTTCCTCACAAAGGACAGTGGATAATAATCATAGTTGTGTTCACTAGGTTATTTAGTACATTTATCTCCACCATCCATCATTGAAACTGAATCTTAGAGCATTTTTTTTAGTACCAAAATTGGGCTGCAACATACTTTCCCTAAGCATTAAGATTTATCATCTCAGAAACATAAATGACAAACTAATAAATCGGTATACTCATTTTGGGCAGGTGAAGCTAGATTGAAACCCACAACCTTAAGGTTGCAACAACCAAAACCTCTCATTCAAGCCATGGGCTTGAACCAAATCAGTATCATTTGTTGTTACTTTCAAATAACAGAAAGAAAGTGTTATTTGTACCTCTCATCTCGTGCTCAATAGCAGAAATCGCACCAAGACAGTCAGTGTTGTAACCAACTAATTTCCCGTCACTCGGTCTCCGAATTATAGTGTTTATAGCTCCTATGGACTGAAAGTGAGTTGCACAAATGAGCTTACCAGGATCCAATCTCTAACCGGACTAGAGAATGACATTTTTTTTTTTTGGATAATTAACAAGGACTGTGTTATATGGAGAATGAACTCCTATACTCAAATCACTATCCATAACTCCATGTTAAAGAAGAAATAATACTAGAGTCCATGAGCCCATTGATTTAATAACCATGTAAAGAAATGGACAATGATAGAGAGAGAGTCCCACACTTGGGATCATTTCCCACTCTACTCATCCTAATTTCTCTGCCACTATCCATTACTTCATTAGATGGTCATGACTCCTATCGACTACAGCCCATTCGACCATGACATATTTTATCATTAAAGAAATCTGGCATTAATTAAGTTGTTACCTTAGCTATCGGGTCAAGCTCATCACAGTGTCTGAGTGCCTCCTCCTTATGAGGGATCGTAACACTGCATCATAAATTAGATAACAGTTACTGGGGTTATCACTAAATCAAAGTGCTAGTTCATCCCGGCTGTCACTCTAGCTTAATGCTACAAAACCAATAACTTCCTCAAGCTCAGAGATAATTACAGGCAGGCTAGCTAACCAGAAAATATTTGTTTGAAAGAAATAAACAAAACATATTCATTTGAATGTTTTGGACCTTCTGAGTTTTAAATAGCTCTCATGCTTTTCAAGATGAAAACTTAAAAAGGTTTGTGGTGGCTCAAGTGATGTAGTTACAAGTATGGATATCTTTGTCAACGTGCGAGTCATTCCAACCAAAGAAACATGCATATTCTCAAGTGACAGAAAACAAAATTATTTCATTGCACCACAGTGAATTTCAAGGCACATCATCACAATTTAATGATATAAGCCATATTTACCAATACACGTTAAGATATGTCCAGGTAGTACGAGAAAAACCTGAAACCAGCAAAATCTGGTGAAGAATATACATCTAAGAACTCTCTCACATCATCCACCAATAGAAGCACAAATATTGCATTAAAACCAACAGACTTAAATGTCTCATTATGGAGGATAGGGGCTTTGCTATGACCCACTGGATTTCCAATAAGTCCATATATTTTTGTGTCTCTTCCCAACTGCCTGATATTGTAGATGCTAAGCATATCTTTCAATTTTGGCTGCCCAGGAGCAGATTTTATGACACCTTCAAGTGTAGCATAAGTGAGATATCCACCAAACCTTGGGCAAAGTAATCGTGAAATAGCTCCTTTCTCACCCATAAGCAGCCCTATAATGGGAACCTGAAATAAAAGTTCGCATTGTTAACACAAGATGAGCAGAATGGGGCACCAGGATTCGTGTAGCCAAGCCCAAATAGTTGGGAAAAGGCTATAATGATGACGATGAGTTAACACAAGATACTCAAGAAGTGAGAGTTACAACATAAACCCCCTCATTTCTGATCTACGCAAATGGATTCATGACTGAGCATGAAAATTAGAAATACAGAATCTTCCTAGTTACTTTAGAATGGTGCAACTATTTCTTTTTCATTGGGCGGAAACTAATGTACGACCCCTATTTTATAGCATGTTTAAACACAAAAAAACAGGTCACATTCATGTTTTTGGTTTAATTTTGATCTTATCAACGAGCTCGCAAGAAAACAAAAATAGAAAGGAATCTTACTGCACCAGCAATTTACTAGGTTAATTTTCAATGAAATCAAGTAACTTGTCGCCACAGTTTCATTTTCGTTTGCAGTAAAGAGAATTCTATGCATCCATGTCATCATCTTTAAGGGTAAAATAAACAGTGAGCCAATGGACTATAAAAAGGCATGAGCAATAGAATCATCACTAGCAATGAAATGATAGACATTGATGGAGGGAGAGTGTGATCCATCAGAATGAGGCATAACACTTGGTGGTTTCCATTCTCTCTCCACCACCAGTCATCATTTGACTATCATTTTTCCACAATTCACTAGATTATAGCATACTTTCCTTACGCTGAATTCTCTTGAAATGTATTCCTAAACCCTAAGTCGTAAACCCTAAACCCTAACAACCCCAAACCCTAAAAACCCTAAACCCTAAACCCTAAACCCTAAACCCTAAACCCTAAAAACCCTAAACCGGAAACCCTAAAACCCTAAAAGCTAAAGCCCCTAACCCCTAACCCCTAAACCCTAAAACTTACTTGACAATGAACAAGCACATGAAACATGCGAGCCACATCTGTAATGTTCTGGGCCATTGTTGATATCTTGACAATGTCAGCTCCAGTAGCTTGTATCCTTGCGACAAGGTCACCAAGCTCCTCAACTGAAGGGGTGATTTGGTAATTATGTGAAGAAACTATGACCTTAGACTTGCTAGGCTTCTTTCTGGTTATGGAACTCATGAAGTCATTGACAACCTACAAACATCAAGAAAATGCACGTTAGAAGATAATGGCCACCAAAATTGCTTACTAGAAATGTATCACCAAGGATATTTATGGATATGAGACCCACAGTGGTCTATTTTTTGATACCTTGTACATATTATGGAGTGACAATGGTAGCTAAGAAGCAACTTAAGTTCCATAGGATATGAAAAAAGAAAAGAGAAAGTGAAAGAAGCAAGAAATCATGAAATAGAAAGGCACAGCCAAAGCAATTAAAGATTGTCTTTAGCAAAAGCCACACATTAATAAGTACAATGTAATTCAGATACAAGCATTGGATTCAATACTCTGATATAAGAACTGTTGAAGTCATCACAAACAGTAACTGGTTAATTATAAGAATAAAAGAATAGAGCACAGTTCTTAAGCTAAAACAAACATTACAAGCCACATGAGAGGACATTCCTAGGAGTATATGCGTGTGTGTGTGCATAAAAGAGATCATGTAAGCCGACCCCAAAAATCGTATAGGTCTCTGGCAACCTAGATTCAAGGAATCAGAAATGAACGAATTGCATTGTGTTTTAGAATTTCTTATGAAAAAAGAAATCCATGTGCGCCTCATCTAGGTACTCCAAATAAAAGTAAAAACTGAATATGCATGAAACATGTGAGGCAAAATGTGCATCCAGATTGCCTCCTCTCCTTCAATCTGGAGCATCTGGAATATGCTACAGTACAAGCCCTTTGGCTTATAGAACGCACACATGCACAATGCACACATGCACGTACACGTGCATACACGCACACATTTGCATCTCTGCGACAGATAATATAACTTCCAATACATTGTTGAACTTCAAGAAATGTAATATTATGTCGTGTTATCCTCAAAGTTCTCTCTTAAAGAGCATAGTTTTATATTTATATAAATTATAAACATCCAAATTATCCAGAAAAAGAAATGTCCCAAACCTCTTGCAGAAAAACACTTTCCAACCTGTGCTCATCAAGGAAGAAATGACATTGTAGAAAACCCATTGAAAGATAATACACATCATGAATCTTGAACATGATGATATGGACAAAAGAATTTAAGTATAATGGCAACCAATCTTTGCCCAGGTCAGCATAAAATCCAAGCCACACTTCCAGACAGTAGCTGGAAAGGACTCCTAACAATAGAAGATGAATAAAATGAGGTGATGATTTTATATATCGCTAAAAAAATTGTGCACTTCTACAACTTCCAGCTACTAGAAGCATATCCAAATCTACAGAACATGTAACCTGCAGCTCGACATCAATATAATCAGCTCCTAATTCCATTGCCATAAAAAGTGTATCCAGTCGATAATGATCATCGCCTTCATATTGACCACCTTCCCATTTGGGCCTGGAAAAAAAATAAGACTTATTAATTCATATAACACAGGGACTTCCTATTCCAGTTTGACCCTTAGACATTCAAGCATTTCAGTTTGCATGATGAAATAGCTTTCAATATTCAAATCTTTCAGTACACCAATTTGATTCACAAAAATTCTTCATTTGATGGGTAGTGACTGATAATAATATAATGTGCCAAGCATAGATAATGGACATGTTTCCCAAGTCACAGGAATTGTTTATTGGTGATCAAAGGAAAGAACCATTGAAAAAAACAATTACGACCACTGAGTATTTGTTCAACAAAATTTATGAGCCAAATATTTTGTAAGAAGTATGTGAAACAGAACAAATTTAGGGAATAAACTCGCCCATGAATTTAAAAATCCCAGAACTTCCAGTAAAGGAATTTATTCATGCAGTTCCTCCCAGATCCAATTACCTAGGCCAACAATCAAGAGGGTCAACAACTCAACATAAAAATTCTATTAATTTCATATTTAACAGAGACTCAACCAGCACATTCGTTCTAACAACAGCCATTGCATTCATCCGACATCAAGAAAAGCATAGACTTTGCAAAAATCTGAAAGGCAAAGAAAAAGCAACTTGCAATCTTCGATCTCAACAGAAGTTTCGACATGCATTTGAATTATAAGCCTTTTTTTACCATTTTATGGAAGGGGAATAATACTTCCAAATCTTTTTTGGCCTACATTCTTTTCTGTATAAAGCACCCACGACGTTGAATGCTTGAGACTCACATTTCGTGAGGAATTTTGTATATCATATACATCAATAATAAATATTGTAAACAATTTATAAACAAGGAAAGGGAATCATAGTATAATCCAAGAAACCATAGAAAAGCATAGTCCATCTGGGTCATCACCATCCAATGAAGTGACAGAGAGAAGGAAGCACCATTGAGATTGAAAGAATGAGAAGCTATGAATCAGTATAATTTTCCTCTCAGGAAATGAATGAGAAGCTATGAATGCAATGCACATACCGATATGTAACAATGGCCGGTAATGGTCGGTTTCCAAGCAATAGCTTGAGATCTTCATGAGGCATAAAGTTAGAGAGAGTGTCTAATCTGATCTCCACAAGGTCTGCTCCACTAACATTAGCTTTATTCATTTGAAGCAACATCTCCTCTACAGTTGGGGCCACCAATGGAGCACATAGAAGAGTTGCATTCTGCTCCACATTCGACATACCCAATTCATAATCAGAAACCAACTGAATTTTCGAACCAACTAAACAGAAAAAGAGAGGAAAACAAAGAAATCGAAAAGAAAACTCAAATAGAAAACCACAAACTGAACATGAAACAAGCTCTCTCTATCTCGTGAACCCAACTGCACTTTCCATTAAACAAAGCACAGAAACCTCTCTAGAATGTAGGGAACCAAAAAGGGCAAGAAAAACCCAACAACTTATCTTTACATTAGCCGCCCAAGAAAAAAAAAATCTGGGACTCCATAAAAAATAAAAAATAAAAAGAAAAATCAACCATGATTCTGATTTTGGAATACCCAACCATTAAAAAATAGAAAAGTTCCTGAGGTCTAAATCATCTCACAATAAACAAAGAAACAGCTAAAAATAACTGAACTTCAGTAACTATAGTTGAGTATGAAGAAGTTCAATGAAGTGAAGAGACAACTACAATCGTGAAAAGAAGAGAGAGAGAGAGAGAGAGAGAGAGAGAGAGAGAGAGAGAGAGAGAGAGTTACAGCTGGCTCCATTTGAAAATGGGGGGTTGCCAGTCGGTGAGCTTTTCTCCTACCAGAGTACCACGACTTCTACAGAGAGAAATCCCTCCAACAGTTAATGTAAATGGTGAGTTTCTCACACTTTCTCTCTACTGTAAATGGGTGAGCTTCTCTGTATCTCTCACTAATGGGTACGACTCTCTCTCTAGGCTTTCCAATAGTTCAATGAAAATCTCCCTCAGGAATTCCTGAAACTCAATTGCACTATTTCTTCTTCACTTGTAATTCTCTCTCCTCTCTTTCTTTCTTTCTCTAAAATGCCAAAAGGAACTGGAGGAGAGGCTTTGTGCCTTGGTTTCTGAGCTCCACAAGAAGCTCTACGTCACCCTTTAAAGCCCACTGTAACGTACCCTGCTACCACGACGTCACCTCCGTAACTCCACCATTGCAAGGTTTGTTCGATATTTCGTTCATTTTTTTTGGGCAATTAAGTGGGAAAAACATCTCCCTCACCCGTTTCTTGAAAGGATGCAGGGTAGTGTTAGTAATAAGAGTAGAAACCACGTGATGAAGGTAAAGGATTGCACTTAGAAGCCAGTAACTATAAATGGTCTCCCTGCATTAGTTTTCTATATTAAAATAATTATTTTTAAACTGTCATTTGATAATTAATTTTTGAAGTGTCATGTGACTCAAGTATTTTTCAAAATTTGTATAAGTTGCCCTCTTTATCTTTGGAAGAAGTTTATCGAGAGACGAGACTCTAAACAATCAAATTAGAGTCTACCTCAAAAATTTCACTAGAAAATATCGTTTGATCAGTTTTTGTAAAATCGGACCAGAATGGTTAACTGGATATGGGGCTGGGAGTGGTTTGAACTGGAACCAGACTAATCAGGGTGGTTAAGCGGACTAACCAGCGAGGTAGATTTTTTTAAAACAAATTGGGACAAGAACCCCCCAAAAACATTAATTTTTGCTTTAGAAAAAAAAAAACTTAGATTAAGTGTATACTATCATATTGCATACATTTATCTTACAAAAAAAAAATTGAAACAAGTTTTATATAAATTAATATTTGAATACTATGGAGATATACAAGACAATTCATAATTTGAATTCTATTATAAATTCCAACTAACAATGGCTAGTAGTAATTAGAATGTCTATTAGTATGTGATTATAAATCTACTTGATTTGAACCATTTTTTAAGCTAAATTTTATAATTAGGCATGAAAATAGATTTTAAGCTTATTATAAAATTTGGTGGTGCACCTTGTTTTGATGGTTTAAGGTACATAATTGAGGGCTTAAACAATCAAAGTAAAATGCACCTTCAAATAGTATCAAAATTCAAATGGTGTTGTTTCGGTACTGAAAATCTTGATGACATTCTCAAAATCCATTTTCATCTCTAATTAAATAATTATAAATTTTAGAGCTTCATAATTAGTATAGATCGGGCATATCTATACGCACTAAAAAGTCTTGAAAATTGACCATCTAGAAAATGCATTACAAAATACAATATTTCTAAAATACATTACACGATCCACTATTTCTAAGACTGAAAACCTACTAATATAATATTAAAAATATCGAGCAAAAAAACATCAAAGCAAAAGACCGAGCAACATTATCATGCCCTTACTTATTTTTTGTTAAAAAAATATAACATTAAAAATAGAAGAAACGATTTTTTTGTCATAATCATCAAATATAATTTTGTCAAATAACATTTCACATATTTATCATAAAACATAATTTTATTAAGCAAATATATATATATATATATTAGAAATATTGATATCCCAAAAAACCCTAAAATTGAGCTCCAAATGTCTATTTTTGTTCTCAAATCCATTCTTTTATTAAATGCAATCAATAATTTCAGTCAAATATTATCTGAAAAATCCTAAAAAAATACTGAAAAATTAGGAATTTTTTTTAAAAAAAATCGGTTTGGAGTTTTTATTGTTTTCTTCCTACTCAAATAAAGCTTCAATCTCAAAATCGAACTCGAAATCTCTCGATTTCAATGAAATCAGGAGTCTAGAAATCTGGATATTTTTGTGATCATTAAAAGCCCCGTAGTTTTATTGAAAACAAATTAAAAACTAGGCCAAAATCCTTAGATTGATAGATTTTTTATGGAAATTTGAAGAACACCCAAATAACGGCCAAGAAATTGCAATTTTGAGCCGAAATCTATGGATTTTGTTGAAACCGGAAATGTATTAGTCTGACCATCTCTTCCGTCTGCAAAATCCCTCTCTTTGGATTAAAAAAAAATCAACAACGCCAAGAACTATATATTGGCATATTTTCAACAAACTAATGAAGAACAAATAAATAACGCCCAAAAAACCTTGAAATTTGGTAGTTTTTTTATCTCAAATCGACTATTTTATAGAGTAACATCAATAATTTCATTCAAATTATTCTCTTTAAAATCGTTAAAAGGTTGATAAAGTTTGAAAATTCAAATCAATCTTGAACCCAAAGAAAACCTGTGGGTTCTGTAAAAAATAACGGGCTCTGTATCAAATAACGAAACTGTTACGTAACACCGTTCGATATACTGTTTTAACGTTAAAACGATTTTATGAACCAACCAATTTTTCAAACACTGGTTTTGATGCACGAATATCCTCAAATTGATCATTTCAACATCAAAATGCACTGAAATGAGAAAAAAAAAAAATGATTTCAAGTTTTGGAAGTAGTGTATCTTGTAACGCATTTTTGGACTGTCAATTTTCAAGATTTTCTAGTTTTCTACTCGATCTACACTATTGTTTAAGCTTTAAATTTTATAATTAAAGATGAAAATATATTTAATGCTATCACAAAGATTTTCAGTAGTAAGACCACATTTCTCGACCATATTTGAAGGTGTGTTACAAACCGCACATTTTTTTTTTTACGTAATTAATTGGGAAACACAGACCCCTACCCGTTTTTCCAATATAATAGGGAGTTACATTTTGAAGGTATTAATTGGGGGTGTCAACGGTAGGAATAGATACCACGATGTGGTAACTGGTTGTGGGGATGCTACCACCACGACCTCAGCCCCATTCCTAAACCGCACCCTTATCTATACAAACAAGGCACACTCCTAAATTTTACTGGAAAATATAGACCCAGCATTGAAAATTTAGAATAGGTTGATAATCCATGTTTGAAATTTAAATTTATAAAACACTACAGATCAAGCAGATAAAAATATTGGAAATAGACAATCCATATAATATGTTGCGAGATGCATCATTTTTAGGACTTGAAACTACTTTTTTTTCTTTATATTTGTACATCTCGATATTGAGATGATCAATTGGAAGGTTTTCCAACTTCATAACACTATTTTTTACTATATGTTTGAGGCGCACCGTACTTTTATAATATAACATTGCAACCTTATATGAACTTGTTCCCTAAAATAATATTAAAAGTTAGTAGTTGTGAACCTTGAACAAGCTAGGTTAATTTGGTTGTTTGATTCCACTTAATAGCCTTCGCTAAATGATAATAATGCATGCGGTTGTCCAGCATAGCAACAAGCAAGTGCCAAGTAACAATAATACCCATGCTCGTTCAGACTTAATAATTTAGAATCCATTTTTTTAAGTGTAAATTATGTTCTATGTTTCTAACAACCAGAGTATGCATGCCATTCACCAAGAGTCACTTAAGTGGGGATAAATTATTAAAAGAAAAAAGTTTATATAGAGCCAAGGCTCTAAGCAATCAAATTAGAGCTCATCTCAAAAATTTTATTAGAAGATGTTGTTTTGATGCACAAATATGATCAAATTGATCATCTCGACATCAAAATGCATGGACATGAGAAAAATGTTAATTTCAAGTTTTGGAAATATTGCATCTTGTAACGTATTTTTGAACCCTCAATTTTCAAGATTTTTAAGTTTTCATAGATCTATTTGATCTGCACTATTTTTTAAACTTTAATGTTTTATAATTAAATATGAAAATATATTTTAAAGCTATCATAGAGATTTTCAATATTAAAACCACATTTCTCGACACTATTTAAAGTTGCGTTTTACTTTTGACTGTTTAGAGCCTCAGCTCTATACAAACCGCACCCTTATAAAAATACTTGTAGTTATAGATGTGCGAGGCTCCACTCCTAATAGGGATAATTTAGTTGTTTAAGTACAAAGAATCTTAAACAGCAACCATCTATTGTTAGAGGAGAATTTGACCCCCTTGATATTTTACCATATTTATATGCAATAATCAACATGGAGAGGAAAAAAGGAAGGGACATTATCTCCTTTGTATTTATCTCAAGTGATATTGCACCTTGGAGTTTTGAACTCCAAAATAATATGTATACTATGCTCAGCGGGAGTATATTATATCCTTACTCCCTCGATCAAAAGACGAACTTGGAAGGATTTTGTTTTTAAAAATCTCAAATTTTAGAATTCACCTAAGAGTGGATAACTATTTAAAAAATAATATTAAGTTTTGAGTAATTCAATTGGTTTAGATCTCACTCTCCACAAATTGGACCGTTTCCATTCAATTTTAGTGCATTATTATTTTTTCAAAAAGTTGAGTAGTTTTGTTTTCCCAAGGGGCAATTGCATTTTCACCGCAGGGTACCTTTTTTACTGAGGAAGTAAAAGAACAATATAGTCCTCCAAAACACCAATGTTTTCGCATTTTGAATCTTAGGTGCAAAGATTTGAACACCGTGAGGGTTTTGGTGGTAGCAACCCCTATATTTAGTTACCACTTATGGTTTTCAATCTTACTGACATCACCTGGTGACAACTTTGAAAAAATCTAGCTCCCTAATTTTTTAGAAAAAAAAAACATGTAGGCCCTATCTTCCTCACTGAATCACCCAAAAATAAATAAAATAAGAAGGGTTTGGACGCCAAAATTCAATTTTGCTGCAGGGTTTTAAAGCCCAACTCTACTAAGTACCGTGGACCCGCAGGTCCATAAACACGCACCCTATTTTTAAACGCTTTCACGAAAAAAGCTAAACATTTGGGGGGCCTCTAAAAATTGGGTGAGCACTTGCACAACGCCCAACTTTGTTAATTGAGAAATGTTTTGGTCAGAATCTATTAATTGTGTTATCGTTTATTGATTTCCCAATTTTTAAACTTTCTGAGATCTTCTAAGTTCGATATTACATTTATTTTCCATTCTTCCCACTTATTATTGAATGGAAAACAAAAACACAGCCATCAAGCCTTGAAACTGGCTCAAGATTATTGGAGAAAATAAACAAAGTGGAGAAAAATAATGGGTAGCACTAGACCCTTTTTCAACCAAACGTGTCTCCAATGTCTTAAAAACCGAATACGTGGGGTAGATCGTTCACGTACATATTCCTGTCGGATTGTTGGATCGGTGATTTGGATCAAGTATAGATCGATCAAATCAGTGATTCAAAAAATATTTACAATAAATAAAATAATAAAACTTAAAATAGATGTTTATAAGGTAGGGATTTAAATTGGCTCTAAAAAAACATCTGATAAACTTCAAAAAAAGAAAAGAAGTATATTGGAGGGGTTTAAGGTGGAATATATGGAATCATATCATCCTAGAACTAGCTTGATCCCGACCAATTCCTATCCGAATCAACAATCTGGATCGAAAGGTTTTAAAGAGTTAGCATTGACAAAATTTAGCTCTAAAGTTTAAAAGACAAGCTTTCTATACTTCTCCTACAACATAAAACTTATATACTTCCTCTTATGGAACCATCCATTCTGCATAGAGGGCTAAAATTGCCCCAATCACAATGTCACGTCTCTACACTATTTTATTTTTAATTTTTTTTTATAAAATAGAGGACTAAATTTGCCCCAATCATAATATCACGTCTCTACACTATTTTATATTTAATTTTTTTTTCTATAAACTATTTTGACACCAAAATTTTGGACATCCAATCCTCTATTAAACTAGCACTAGCAAAAATTATATAAAAAAAAATTCCAATAAAATAAAATGACCAAAATACCCCTGAAAGTTCCAAGGGGCATTTTGGTTATTATATTTTACCGAAAAATTATTTTTAATATTTTTATAGGTGCAGCCCAATGAGAAGATGGCACATACCAAATTTCATATACATACAATTTGTAGAAAAAAAACTAAAAATAAAATACTTAAAGATGTCAGTTCTAAAATCAAACGGTGAGTGACTATATTGATCAAGGCTGGATGGTAGTGGATGGTAGGGGAAGCATAGATCTTCTATGCAGCAGGGGAAGTATAGAAACCTTTCCCAAATTTAAATTAGATATTGGAGTTCAAACCATGCTTATGAGGTAGAACACTTTTCCATGGTGCATATTTAGTAATTCTCTTCTACAAATTATGTATGGTGGAGATTTAATCTTAAAAACCACGGTCTTGATCATGCAGACGAAATAGACCTTGCGTGCATTTGTTTTCGATGGGTTAGCTTATACTATGTGATGGCACATGATTGATTATTGGAGAGAGCATTATTTCTCAGTAAATGAATCCCAAACAATTAAGTAAAGCCCCACCATGAAATCATGTCTTTGGGTATGGAAATTCCTAAGATGGCTCTCAGATCTATTTACTCCACGGATTATGAAACTTGTGGCTAAAAAATTGGCATAGATCTTGTGTTTCCATGAAAAGTTGAAAATGGACACTTGTGGCTCAAAAATTGGCATAGATCTTGTCTATCCATAAATAGTATAAAATTGACGGTCTAGACAATATCTTACAAGATACACTAGTTTTAAAGCTTGAAAGCTTTTTTTTTTTTTTTTCTCACAAATACAATGATGAAGATTGAGATGATCGATTGGAAGGTTTTCTGTCACATGAACTATAATTTTCCATGAGTTTTGTAGTGAGGCTTTACTTTTTTCCATAAAGCATTGGCCTTATTTCAACATCTACCTATTATTAGTAGAGAAGTTATCAAAACCGTCGAGCTCTCCCAAAACATATACATATATATATATATATATATATATATATATATATATATATATATATATATATATATATATATAAGCAATGATTTAATACAACCGTTGCATAGTAATATGATGCAACAACCTTAAAAAACTATCTTATGGCCATTTGTTTGATCCAAATTTTGAAATATACACTCTTTTTATTCTAATGAACAATTAAAAAAAAAAAAATTTAAAAATACAACCTAAAAAATATTTATTTAGCCCAATTAACGTAGGTCATTCATTTTGGTGAGATGCTTAGATCTAAGCCTTAAAAGGATTTTTTCACTTCCAATTTTTTTGGATGGCTTTATTATCATTAGATGAACAATGTTAAAAAAAAAAAAATGATTTTGAGCTTATAAAAGCTCAGATCTTGAAATTCACAAAATGAATGGTCTAGATTCGTTTTTGTATGGAACTCATTTTGACCATATCTAGGGTTCAAATTGAACTTTATTTTTTTGGGGGTTTTATTATTGAGATGAAGAGAGTGTGTGCGAAATTTGGGGTCATACAAATACCACAAACATAGTTTTCTAGAAGTGTTGTATTATACTATGATACAACCGTTGCATTAGATCATTGCTATATATATATATATATATATATATATATATATATATATATATATATATATATATATATATATATATATATATATATATATATATATATATATATATAGGGACATTATACGATTCTCTTTTCTTGGAATTTATTGAATAATTTTGGGAATTTAATAAATTGAAAACATAAAAGGATCAGTAAACATGAATTCAAATTATCCATAATTTAAAAGACGAATGAAATAAAATGTTATACATGATAAATTGACAACAATGTCTAATGTATGAGAAAATTAAAATATGAAAATTTACCATTTTGAAATCTTAGGGCTTGAAAATTAAAATATGAAAATTACTAGATGCATTAATTTTAGGGCTTGAAATCTTCTTCTTCTCTTTTTTCAATCCACCCATCTTGAGGTCGAAATGATGAATTTAAAGGTTTTCAAGTGCCAAAACAACCATTTGTGATGGGTTTTGAGGTGCACCGTACATCGTATAAACTTTTATTTTTCCTACTTTCATATATCGATCAACACTAACCTGCACTTACCGAAGTTGACCCAAATAACCTCGTTTCCTAGTTTTGCACAAATTAATCTTAAGGTTTCATCCTTCCATGCACATCAATCAACTAACATCACAAGTATATACATTATGTGAAAAACAAGTTACCAATACAGAAAACCCCACATAAACTTCATCATCCTGAGAGAGAGGAAAGAAGAGGAAGTTCTACTTACTTTGTGAATGTATTCTTTCAGTTATGAGATGGATAGCTGCATTGGCAGCTGAGAAGGCACCATGGAAACTTTCCTTGAACGAGAGAGATTGCAAATCGTTTGCCATCTTCAAGAGTATCTCCCCAATGTCCGAGTGCTTTTCCATCAGAGATTCGTGGTAGGATTTAGAAGCCCGCTTACTGATTTCTTCATTAGCAGCCTCTGGGCAATACTCGTCATCCAGCCACTTGTGCAGAGTCAGTCTTAGCCACTCAGATTCCTGTACAAGTCCATGGAAAGATGAGAGGAAAAGAGAGAACTATAGTGTTCCATTTACTAGACAAATGCACAAAGAGGAACAATTTTTTCCTTTTTTCCTATTTTCAAAAGTATTATTTGTGTTATTATATACCCTTATGCTTCTTTATGTTTATTGAGATTTTCCTTTAAAAAAAGAAAAAAATTAAAATTTCTGAAAAATCAACTCACTTTAAGAACAAGATTATGTTAAGCATGGTGGAATGCATATAATGCAACTAGTTATCTTCAACTTCCCTATTGCAGAGAGAAGAGCGGTTATGGACATTCTTAGCAGACAATGGGATTTCTCTAACAAGCAAGGTATGCTCCCAGTGGCTTTTCCTTCTGATTGTAATTTCGGAATATCTCATCTCTTTTATGCAGATGATACAGTAATTTTTTGTAAAGCATCCTCTGGATCGGCTTCTGCAATAAATTGCATCCTTTCAATTTTTGAGAAATCTACAGGGCAAAAACTTAATGTAGCAAAAAGCAAGGTCTTCTTTTTTGGGGTATCACCAAGCTTAAAGCATATAATTCTAAAGGAACTGGGGTTTGGCAAAGGATCTCTTCCGTTTCGTTATTTGGGTTTGCGTCTTTTTCATGGTAGTTTGAAGCATCGACACTGTCATTCTCTAGTGGGTAAAATTATTGGCAAGATTGAAACATGGCAGGCAATCTCTTTATACTATGCAGGTCGTCTTCAGTTCTTGAAGTCTGTTCACTCTTCGGCTATTTTTTTGGATTCTTTCTTTTCTTTTACACAAGCACACATGCCACACAATAGAGAGGCTGCAGCGAAATTTTCTCTAGGCAAGTACTGTTGAAAAAAATGGGATTCATTTAATAAAGTGGAGCACAATATGTCAAACCACGGAAGTGGGCGGATTGGGTATTCGTAATATCTCAAAATTCCATATTGCATGCATGTTGAAACTGGTTTGAAGACTTCTTCCCTCATTTCATGTTTTTTCAAGCATAGATACTTCAAGGGCTCGTCTATATGGGACTCTAAAAATAGAAATTGTTAATACGCATGGAAGGGGATTCAAATGGGATTATCTTATATTGGACATCAGATGGCTTATTGGGAACGGCCAGACAGTGGATTTTTGGACGGATCCTTGGTTATCAGATAAAACTATTTAGGAGTCCTATGGTGCTTAGGTTCATAGAGACCTTAGGGTTTTTGGTAAACCTAAGGTAGCTTATTATTTGCAGGGCTCCCCTCAGACTTGGACACTTCCTTCTCCCACCTTTGGTCCTTTGCTTAGGATTTGGAAGGAGATTGAAGCAGTTGCAATTCCATTACAGCCACAATGAGATTTTTTGGTACGAATTCATTCTTCTAATGGATCATTCTCTATTAAGGACGCGTGGAATTTTATTCGGCACAGGGGTACCATTCAACCAATCTTCAAATCTTTGTGGTCTTCAAAGTGTCACCCCAGGGCCAAATGGTTTTCTTGCCTGGCTATTCATCATCGACTTCCTACTTTCTCTCTTTTACAACAAAGAGGGATCCTTGCAGATCCAGTGTGTCCCTATTGCCATTTTAATGATGAAAGTATTTACCACCTTCTTTTCCATTGTATCTTCTCACAGAGTATTAGGAGATTAGTTGCACGGAGATGTGGTAAAAGACTTATTCCAGACACATCAATTGCAACTATGCTTAGGACCTGGATTGCCCTTAGATTCAGATCATAAGGTCTACTGAACGTTTGGTTGTCCTTATTCTTCAGCACAATTTGGATTATTATGGGAGGAAAGGAATGATCGAGTTTCCAAGAGAAGGCGTCTAAACGAGAACACTTGCTCAGGAGAATTACCTCTCAAGTAAGAGAGATGGCGGATGCTAAAGCCTGGTCCTTCCACTTATCAGAGAGAGCAATTGTTGACAACCTCCAGATTACATGGCCTCACAAAAAAAATCAAACACCCCCTATCAGTTGCATGGTCTTTTTCTTGTCCAAATCATTTCAAGTTGAATGTTGATGGGGCTTCATTTCAAAAATCCTGAGCTTGCAGGTGGTGGAAGCATTATCAAAAGTGATGCTGGCTCTTTCATTGCAGCTTTTGGTAATCCTTTGATAATAGCATCAAATAACTATGCAGAGTTTCATGCCTTACAGGAAGGCATAGACCTGGCCATTTAGTTCAATTGTTTTCATTGAGAGTGATTCGTCATCATTGGTTAATGTAATCCGTGATCGATGCAAAGCTCCATTGACAATCAATATTGTTGCTGCTAGCTGTCGTTATAAACTTTCTGGTCGTGCTTGGATCATAGCCCATATTCATAGAATATGGTGGCCGATTTTCTTGCCAAGAAAGCCACAACTTTCTCAAATGCTACTGTTTGGCGATCTAGATTTTCTCTCTATTGAGTTACTTCATAATGTGGCACAATTACCCTATTCTACGGTTGTTAACTTATGAGCTGTCATTTCTTTTCATTATTAATAAAAATGGGTAGGGGACCTTCTCCCCCACTGACCTGCCCAAAAAAAAAACATTCCCTATTGTGCATTGTGTTCTTTGTTTCTTTGCTTCTATGTCATTCATGAACTACCATAGTATCAATCCAGAAATTAAAACAAATGCAAAAACACACCAACACCCCAACCAAGAAGTGGCAGAACCCCAAGTCAAGTGAGCTAAGGCATTAAGTCTGAAACAACATATAGACAGGCCTTTCAGCACAAGAAAGCAAAGAACGTGATAGACTCAGTCTTATCGGTTATAATTAACATAAGCCCATTATAACAGCCATTTGTTAACAAGTGATTTTAACATAAACCCGCTATAATAGGATAAAATTGAATGCAAAATATGCCAGATTAGAAGGGGGAATTGAATAATCCATTATAACAGCCATTTGTTAACAAGTGATTTTAACATAAACCCGCTATAATAGGATAAAATCGAATGTAAAAATATGCCAGATTAGAAGGGGGGAATTGAATATCTAGACCTCCAAAGCCATTGTTAAGAAACCGTGACAAAGAAAACCTTGTCAAATATCTGACCAAGGGCTATAGAAGCAAATTATCCATTTCAACAAGTATCAGAATGAATTGAAAAACATTTGCCTGTTAAATACCTAGCACAGAAAGAAATCTCCATGTGGGCAAGTGTTTACAGCAAGTGTCGAGCAATGTTATTACTGCATGTAATCCCCTTCACAACAAGTCAGACCAGCCCCAGCTCCGAAATTTGACAAAATTAGCCAATAAGGATAAAGAGAAGAAAGACTTGAACTTCCTCCGATAACCTCTGATAATGCATTTAGGACCACGAATTGTTCAAGTCGATGTTCCTCACACAGCTCTCTATTTTTCTCATGACCTCCGAATTAATATTCAACAATTGTTGCTTCGCGCTGACTCGTTGTTATACTATTTTTGCATTTTTATCGGTGAACTAGCATATAGAAATTACATCTAGGAAAAAGTGACCAATCAAGTTCCTTTTTAGTTTCTCATATTTGAGCAATTATAGCAGTCAAGCATGTCATTTTTTGGAATTTCTGAAATCAGGGGCATAAATTCAACCAGTAAATCGCAACCACCATGCTATCCTAAAAATAATGTTAGTGAAGATCATATTTTACCATCTTGTTTGATAAATATTCAGACCATTCGGCAATGTTGAAATAATTTGACACAGTTAAGGAGTCACCCTAGTCCCAAGCTGATCTAACTCAGCAACTCTTATCCATGTATTGCCATAGAATATTCCTTCGGGTTTTGAAGAACACATTTAATGCTATCACTAAAGAGCCTTAGTGGAGCCTTTTAAGCTGTACTCAAAGCATTTAAATATTCCAGGAACAAAACCAACATCAATTTTTACATGCCTACATTTTCTTATTTAAATTTCACATGAATTTGTAGTGTGTAGCCCAATCCGAGAGCTCTCATAGTAGTCTTGGGTCGTATTTCTCCTGTGATGAAAGATTTTATAACCAAGCTTAATTCTGCCTTGGTCTCTATCACACAAGCATGCATATGGATGGTTTACGGACACGTGGGGCAAGTGTTCGAGTCTGTGTGTGTGGCAGTCATGTTGGAAGGATTTCATAACGGCCCAAAGAAGTATCTCAGATTTCTTCCCAAGAAGTATCATATCATAGTTTCAAACTTTAAGTAAGCCAAAGAAACTGTGAAGAAGGCCATCTCGACCAACCCATAGGAGCATTTATCTATGTCTCTATAAATTTGGTCTAAACTTTTTAGGAGTAAATAGTTTTGGTCTAGAATGATACTGGCGATTTAAATCTTCCTCCTCGAAGGCTCTAAAATACAGTTGATGATTCAAATCTTCCTCCTCAAAGGCTCTAAAATACAGTCCTCTTTCAAATTAATAACTTGGCATGATCCCACAATCCAAAAAATATACTACAGCGCGGATCGATTCACAGTAAAGATCTCATTTCCAAGGAATGGTGGCTCTTTAAAAGGAGCAATGCTTTGAATACATGATAAGAAAGGACAGTAATTAACTATCACCATGCAATTGCAAGAAAAGGAAAACACCATACTCCTCTCATATACAGTACATGGAAGCAGAAGTGGTTTACCAGGTATTTACTCAAATGAAATCTGTATTCATCAGCCTCAAGATAAAGTTAAATTAACAAAAAAAAGAAGAAGTAAATGAACAACACATAAAAAAATTATTAAGTTGTGATATACTGATAGCTAAAAATGGGGAAATACTCAGCAAAATGATAAAAAGCCACTATTATTTCCTGCAAATTAATTACAGAAAATTATAAACAAACAAAAAGAATAAAATTTGTTAAGTTGTAATTAACAAATGGGGAAAGATTAAACAGATATTGGCAACGGGCAATCGCCTAAGAGAAATAACAGAAAAATACAATTCTGAAAATTATCAAGGAAAAATAACTTCAGAATTATTCAGCTGAAAATTTATCAAAATTAATTCAGAAAATATATAAAAATTGAGGGAAAAAATGGCACCTGGATAGCATTAGTGGGAAGCATCCAATCGTTTGGAACCCTCAAATCTTTAACATAGACGCGTTCTTCAGTTGAAGTCAGTGTCTTCATTTTAGATAGAGAGAGAGAGCGTGGCGTAAAACTCCCTAAATTTAGCAAACTTATCGGATAGGCGGCGCAGAGCGATTTAGAGGAAACAGGCGCCATGGGCGCCATGAAAGGAAGAAACACCGCCATTCGGCGGATTCTCCAGAATAGCCGCTAAAACTGAAGATTCTTAGCCTTTGAAGGCTGCCCACCTCTCCCAATCGAACGAACCGAACAAGCCAATGGGATTGCTAAAAGGAAGGGAAATGGTTGAAGTACCCCATAACTCGTCTTAAAGTGTAATTCGATTATTGGAAAACCTCTGCATTTCAAACTCTAAACAAATTGGTAGGATCTTAAATGATCACCGTTAAAATTGGTAGGATCTTAAAACGATCATCATTAAATTTGACACAGATATCTAGAAAAATCAAATTTAAGACAGATCTCTAAAAAAGTCAAATCTCATGCCATATGATAACTATATAGAGATATGTCTTAAATTTAATAGTGATTCTTTGAATTCTTACTCTTAGGATTATTACACATTTTAATAAAAAAAAAATTTAGAAAAATTATCGTTAATACACCCAAAATTTTAAAAAATTGGGAAAAACCCCCTAACTTTTCAAAACCTCGCCCATACCTTTTTTCCCAATTTCTTATTTTTTCCGACGAAAATACTCTTTACAGTAGTCTTTTTACCATAATAACCTAAAAATTATGGTACAAGTAGTACCGTAATATACAAATCAAATATTACGGTACCTATAGTACCGTAATACATTGTTGGAACAATGAACTACGGTCCTTAGTGTACCGTAATAAAATGAAAAACAATTACGATACTTATATTACCGTAATTTCTTAAAAATAAATAACGGTAGACATTGTACCATATAACCTTGACAAGATATTACGATACCGATAGTACCGTAATACTTTGTATCCCCTTTTCACCTTATAAACCCCCAAACCCTAACTGTAGAGGGGAGGCTATCCCTTTTACGATCTTCATTGTGCCGTATCAACGCTACTGATGTTCAATCCCAATCTCTCTGTCCCTCATATACCTTTTTCAGGTAAGATTTAATTTCATGTATTTTATTTCAGAGATTTTCGTTTAGTTTTGGAGTCCTTTGAGCAAAATAGAAAATCCGTGAAACATATTTGTTCTCTCTTATTTCACCATAAAATAGATTGGTTGTTGGCTTATTTTTGATAAATTGGAATCATTTACAAAAATTCATGTCCTGACTCGCAAATCGATCAAGTTTAATGACCATCGAAATTGTTTGATCTTGGGGTTATTTGAGCAAAAAATCTATTGTGCACATGAATGATGGTTTATGTTTGTCTATTTGTACAACAATTCAAGTATTGAACACTACACTTATTATTTGAAGTTCAAACACATGGTTTTGATTGTTTTATTTTGGAGTCGGAATTAGTTCATTCTAATGTAAGCGCTCCCATTTGATAGTGCACTTTTCTATAATAATATCAGATTTATATTGATTCTACTGCACCTTTAATAATATCAGATTTATATTGATTCTACTGCACCTGTGTGTGTGGGGTGGGAGGGTGTTTACAAACCTTTAAACCCTGGATCTGTTAATATGATGTCAAATTGGACTTTTCATGGCCGGTTTCTTTTGGATTTGTAAACCATGTTCCATGTAAATAGTTGTTTGGTTGGTACTGTTTCAAAAAAGAGTGTTATTTGGTTGATATGTTTCTGCATTTTGTTACGTATCACGTGCAACTGTTTCAGTTTGGATATTGCATTTCTAGGGAAGTGTGATTTTCATGGAGGTAGTAGGCCTCTGAAGCATGTTATTTAACCATAAATTTGTGTTTGAGTGCCTTTTATTTATGGGAATGTGTTTAGTATCTTGGTAGAATCTTTTTTCTTTTTGTCACATTTCTTATGTTAAATTTGGTATTGTAGTATTAAGTATTTGCGCTTTTCAGGTTTTGTAATAAGTTCTATGACATTTGGCGAGAGCATTAGATTTGCTGTCATAATTGGGGATTGGGGTATGGCTTGAGGGGATTGGGGTATGGCTTCACGAGATTAGGGTATGGCTTGTGATATCAATGTACACTAAGTTAGGCTTTTTTAAATAGAATTGGCATAAATGTACATCAATGCATGTTTTTGAAAGAAAGACATATGTAATTTTTTGCTGGGGACATACAATTTTTCTTTTTTTAAATTAATAATCACCCCTTATAATTTTGGCAACAAGATCACTCATAGATGGTCTTTTTACAAACAATAGAAATTTCAAAAATTAAATAACACATTAATAAAATAAATCTTAACTACTTGATGCTATTCATACAACCTAATACTGTGCTTAAGAATATAAAATAAAAGAACAAACAATTAAAAGAAAAGATGCTAAAGATTACCTCAACCGGGCTTTTTACACCCCACACCGAGTCACCACATCCAATAGCGCAGATCAGCAGTCTAGCTTCAAACTCGAATCAGGAAAGCTAATTTCGGCCAAACTAGGTTGAGAGAGGGGCTTGGCCTCTAGGGAAGAGAGAGAGAGAGAGGTGGGTTGAGATAGGGGGAGAGCACCCCTATTTATAGTGAAATTTAAGGTTTCCCATAGTTTGTCTCTTTCTTGAGATTGAATATGGACCGTTGATCAAGGTGACTTGTAGGGTGAGAGATCTGAGTCATCCATTCTATAGATGAGCCATCAACATTATGGAAGATGTATGAACCGTTATCCCCCTTTTCGTAAACCATTTTCCCATCAATATATTTAAATAAATTAACTCCATTACAGATATAGTTCATACCATAAATTGCATATTCCATCTCATATTTTCCATAAGAATATTTCAATAATATAAAGTCAAGACATTCCTTCACTAATCAAGATCAGATATGGTCAATATTTCCTAATCAATATTTGACCACATGCTACAAGATGTAGTTACTATTTTTAACAAACTTGAAAACAAAACAAGATAAGGTATCCAAGGGTGGGGCGAGCCACCCATGTATGGTATATGGGGCCCCACCTAATACCCACATGGTGGGCCCATGTATATTATGGGCCCCTATGTATTTTTTTTTAATAAATATTTAAAAAAATGAATTTTAAAACATTATAACTATGTAAATTAATAACTTCATTTTTATAAGTCCAAAAATAAAAAATAAAATATCAAATGACTTACAAAAATTCAAATAATAAATCTAAAATAATTTAATAATAAAATCAACACAATTAAATTAATATGATGGGAAGTGGATCCATATGATTCAGGAATTCAATCAACGATCACGGGATACTCCACCTTCAACTGTAGACTACAGACCACACTTGCTTTATCGAACCGACCCAGTGTTTCCCATGACCCACAGTCCAAGCAGTGGCTCATTAGCGGGTGGTCACCAAAGTATGGTTGATGAGCCAAGGAGTTGCAATCCCAGTCTGTGGATTACAGGTCCTCCCCTAGAGACAAGTCAATGTCACCACGACTTGATACGACCACAGCTCTATGGCGCATAGGGGTATCTGTCGTACATGCATATGCTTCACCCAAAGGTGGATATCAAGCTTTCCCGAACGATCTATCTATATGCATGCCGTGTGATAGAATATGGATGAGGTTTTAGCCCCCGTCTCTATGGGCTTACCATCACACACAAGGGTCACATAGTCCCTCAGCTCACACATCTAGGCATAAACTCCGACCTCATCAGGGGCTAACCCAAAAACCCTTCTTGGTTTATTTTTAATGCCCAGGTACCTTGGGTTTTCCAAACGACTGACCTAGATCGTCAAACACAGTCTTTTATCCACAGATATCATTTGCTTAGTATGGTCTTCGAGGGACCACACTCCCACTGAGTTTATATTCCACTATAGTAAATATTTTTCATTACACACTCATAAGGCCTTTAAAGGCCACATAAACCCAACAGTTTTTAAGTAAATTATCTTTATATGTCATGCATTCAACTTTTATGGTATGAGTTCTTTGATAGCATGAGTTACTATTTGGATTGGAGTGTAAGTTTCAGATATAGTGGTTTTAAATATAGGTACCAAATTCATCAGGGATTTAAAGAATACTTGGTAGGACATTTGAATATCATACTATTGTGTCATTTACTATTTTTAAAATGTTTATTAATGAATAATTTTTTGCTTTTTGATGTACAATGATTTTTTATGTATGATGGCTTTTTGAACAGTAATCATGGCAGAAGATGCACCCTTCCCTAGAGGTCCTGAGATTCCTTCATTACTCATTAGACAAAGAGAACTTATACCATAGAGGATATGGGAAGGAGATGTAAGTAGAAATATTTAAAAATATATTATTTGTCTATCATGTTAGTTAATCAATATTTTTTTTTTAAGTATCTGAAATGACAAATTCTATTTCAAGATCGAAAAAATACCCTCAGGATTGATGAAAAACCTAATGCAAATGTTGCATGGCTGTTAGCAAACAACGACCAAATTGATTTGGTCAGGAGATCAGGATTGTATCATCTAACAATAGTATTGATGAATCAGCATGACCGCAACATATTATCTACAATCATCGAGAGGTGGCGCTTTAAGACGAGCACGGGGCACTACGTTGACATCAGAGAGATGATGCCTAGACTTGAAGATACAAGAAAAATTCTTCAGTTAAAGGTGCCTGGTGTAGCTGTAACCGTAAGGAGAGTGGAGAACTACGAGAAACATATAGTCCGCATGATAGGACAACTGGCACCTAGTCGTAACCATTCCTTTATCCGACTGACATGGTTGAGAAACGCGTTTAATCAGATACCAGAGAACTATAACCGTACTACTCTTCTACGATACACCTGTGCCTACATCTTATATCTAGTCGGGTGCATAATAGTTGTGGATTCCACATATGGTACAATTCCTACAATCTACTTACAACTTTTTGAGGATATTGACGTAGCTGGTCAGTATGCATGGGGTGCAGTTGCATTAGTATTTTTGTTTCGAGCCTTATCAAAGGTTGTTCATGTTGACCATCAACACTTAAGTGGATCAGCCACTCTTTTGCTGGTAATTGTAGTATATTAGTATTTTCATACTTTTTTATAAAGTTCGATAAATATTTCCTATTCTAATTGTATTTTTTTTATTCATGTATTTCAGTGTTGGGTGTACGAGCATTTCAAATTGTTGCGCCCAATTCCAAAAGAAATAAAGGCAGGGCAACCTAAATCCCTCAAGTGGGCCCCTCCTAGTAAATGGTATAACACTCACAACTTCAATCTGGTGGGATGACAGGAGCTTGATAATAAGCGGATAAATGATGTTAGTATAGTATAGTTATAATTTGTTTTGTTTATTTGTAATTTATTTATTTTAGGTGATGTTAGTATAGATAAATTTGTGATGTTAGTATAGATAAATTTGTGATGTTAGTATAGATAAATTTGTGATGTTATAATTTGTGATGTTAGTATAGATAAATTTGTGATGTTATAATTTGTGATGTTAGTATAGATAAATTTGTGATGTTAGTATAGATAAATTTGTGATGTTATAATTTGTGATGTTAGTATAGATAAATTGGCGATATTATATGGATCCCATACGACGATTTATTATAATTTGTGATGTTTATAAAAAAATTTAAGGGGGGAAGAATGTAACGATCGGCCTGAAATTTTTGGAACTGACAATAATAATAATAATAATAACAATAATAAAATATTAAATATATATATCCAGAAATAATTTTGAGTAAAAGTTCCTGATAATAATATACGATAGAGACCATTCTATTAGCTTTTCTTAAAATACTTCAAAAGCCATAATATTACTAAATATTTAACCAACCCATCTCTATTTGAGTGGACCTTAGGTCCACTATCTTTTTCTTTTCTTAACTTTTCATAAGGATGACTTTTTCTTACGTGTCATAATACGCGCCCCTTTCGATTCTCCACTGACAACTCTTTTGATGAGGTGTTACAAAAAGTTCATCTCTCTTATATACGTATAGGTCATGAGGTACCAAGAAATCCAAAGGTTAGTTCCCCCAAAAAAAAAAAAAAGGCAAAGGCAGTAACCGTACAAAGTAAAGCATAAATAAGGGGTTATAGTTTCTCTTTTGAAAATTTAGAGCCTATGCTTGAAAGCCTTCTCTCAAAATAATATGGAATTTTCTTAATTATGCCTGACAAAGGGTTGGATATTCATCATTCAATTTAGTGTATATTTAGGGACTTTAGGACTTGAATCTAGACCATTTTGAAGATCCAGACCTAGATGTGGTTCAGATGAATCAAATCTGATGAGCAACAGTAAGTGACATCATCCTCTTGAAAAATAGTCTTGTTTTAAAATAGTAATATTTCAGTCCATCATCGTTATTTTATAAGTTTTATGTGTAAGTGACCTCATTGTCTCGAAAAATAATCTTTTTAATAAAATTATGATATTTTATCTATGTTGGAAATTTTAAATGTTGTAAATTCTTAGAAATAAATTTATTTTTCTTATCTATTGTTAGAGAATTTTAGATACTGTAAAATTATTAGAAATAAATGTGATATTTCTGCTTTTAGTAAAATTGTGAGATTTCTTTCGACTGTTTTTGAATATTTAGATATTGTAAAATTCATGTGCAAATGACTGCCTCATTATTTGAAAAATTGATATTTCTGCACTTGTAGTATTTCTTATGAAACGATTATTTGCGAATTGGCAATTCCATAAATTGTGATAATTCCGTATTTAATTTTGGATTTCCATAAGAGTTTTGCTATTGATATTAGATTGTCTATCATGTTACATTTCAAGAATGTCTTTCTGAACTACTACTTTTCTGAAATTATTTCCCAAAATGTTTTACTGGCTACTTACATATATTTTAATGAAAGTGATTGTTTAAATTGCTTCAAGTGAATTCATGTTAATAATTTCAATAATAGTTTGTATATATGATGTTGCTGTTTTCTGGTTTTTAAAGAGTTTCAGATATAATTTGAGTATAAGTGGACCTGTAGGGATCGTTAAGACCTATCCAGTTATGCCGGTAGAGACTATTTTGACTCATTCGGGACGCCGGTGATGTATGATCGGATCTGCAAGGATTGTTAGGACTTATCCGATTATGCCGGTAGGGACTATTTTGACTCGTCCGGGACGCCGGTGAGGTATGTTTGGACCTATAGTAATTGTTTAGACCCATCCGGTAGGGGCTATTTGGACTCATCAGATACGTCGGTGAAGTACGTTTGGACCTGCAGGGGTTATTTGGACCCATCAGGACGCTGAAGGAGTATATAGGTGACCTACTTGGGACGTCAGTAGGGTATTTTGTGAAATCATTTGAATTATGCATTTTTTGTTAAAATGTTTATATGCATTTCCTTCATTTGGATTATGTTTAACTGTGGATTTGTGAAAAGTGAAATTGTTATTCATAAATGTTTTTGTTCGCAATGCTCCTCTTCATGTTGTTTTTTTTAATCTACATTCTTTTAAAAATGTTTATATCTTCCAACCATGATTATTTTTACGACCATGATGATCACTTACTGAGTAGCCAAACTCACCAAACTATGATAAATATTTTTCAGGGTAATTGCAGTCTCATAGTTAAATAGACATCAGGACCAGCTTGTGAAGACGATATAGTCATGTCATAACTAAATTCTCCTTTGTAACTTTTGTTTAACTTCACTACTGTAAGTTTTTATTCTATCAACAGATGTATACCTAGACTTCATGTTAATACCAATTGTGAGCAAACTTTATACAAATTTTAATTAATAGAAGAATTTGTTTTGTTACAATATATATTAATAGGAATTTGAATTTTTTCTAGTATAAGAATAGTTTGTCGCACCTCGGGAATATTAGAAATTTTGGGGCGTGACAATTATGGTATCCGAGCAATAGGTTTAAGATTCCTAAAAAATTTGAAAAGAATGTACTTTAAGCCATATTTATTCTATATACAAACCGGTACGAGATCAAGATCCAGAATGGCTGAAGCTAATATGGAAGGAATTCATAAAGCCTTGGAAAATATGGTTGCTCTAATGCAACATCAGATGGAGAACAACAATCCACCCAGGCAGTCAGCTACGGGAAATTGTGGGTGTAATATCGAACAATTTAAGAAATTGAATCCACCTTCTTTTAAGGGTGCTGTAAATCCACTAGAAGCCGAGGGATGGATTATGCAATTGGAGAAAATATTCGAGGCAATGGAATGTCCTGATAATAAGAAGGTGGCCTTGGCAGTTTTTATGTTAGAATGTGAAGCACAACATTGGTGGCGAATGGCAAAAAGAGTATTGAGCCAAGAAAATAACCCTTGACTTAGGAGGTATTTCTAGAGACATTTAATGAAAAGTACTTCCTAAATTTTATTTGAAACAAAAAAAAAAATGGAATTTCTGGAATTAGTTCAAGGAAGCAAGACAGTGGCACAATACGAGCCCAAGTATATTGAATTGGCCAGATTTGCTCTACATATGGGCAACAACGAAGCAAGAAAGGTAAAAAAATTTGAAAGACTAGCCATCAGAAGCCGAATATTAGTCTTAAAATTAAGGACCTATGTCAAAATAGTGAGACAGATCCCAAATTGTTGAAAAAGACTGTGAAGATTACCAAACGAGGAATAGCCAGAAAAATTAATATAGGCCCACACCACCTAGTTGACAACACTCTTAAGGAGCGAACAAATGGCCAAGGCCGGCGCCATTTCAAAGCCCACTAGAGTCTTGTAAAAAATGTGGGAAGAGACATGAGATGAAACCCTGTTATTGGGAAATCAGAGTTTGTTTCCAATGTGGGAAGTTGGGGCACAAGATCAAAGATTGTCCTGCCTTGAAAATGCATCAACATTCGAGGCATGAAGAGGCAACCCAGAAACCTTAGATGAAGGGGAGAGTACTTGCAATTACCCAGCAAGATGCTCAGGCATCAAAATCAGTGATCCAAGGTACTCTTATTATCTTTCAAAAAGCAGCTCATGTTTTAATTGATCCTGGATCTACTTATTTATTTGTGTCACTACACTTTGCATGCCACTTAAAGGTAGAACCAGAACAATTGGAATACATTTTAGAGGTAGCTACATGTCACACCCCAAGAATTTACAATACTGTTATTCCTGAGATGTGACAGACAAAACATATATATATCTCTTGATAAAACAAATTTACAGTGGCGAGGTCTTACAAAGTAACAAAAGAAAGCTAGCACAACAACAACATCTTCCAAGGTTGATCTTGACTAGCACTCAAAATGAATCCGTAGTTATCCTGAAAAAATGTTTACCATAGTTTGATGAGTTTGGCTACTCAATAAGTGATCATCATAATCCTAAAAATAATCATCAATGAAAGATATAAACAAACTTTCAAAATGGAAGTCAAAAAAAAATAATGCGAGCACTAGCATTTATAGATAACAATCTCACCTTCAGAAATGCACAATTAAACACAATCCAAATGATTGAAATGCATATAATACTTTAACGGCAGTGCATAATTCAAAGGATTTCACAAAATACCCTACTAGCGTCCCAAGTAAGTCACCTATATACCCCATTAGCGTCCTGATGGGTCCACTTAATCCCTATCGGCGTCCCAGATAGGTCCACTTAATCCCTGCAGGTCCACTTATACCTCACGGGCGTACCGGATGAGTCCACCTAATCCCTACCGGCGTCCCAGATAGGTCCACTTACACCTCACCGGCGAACCGGATAAGTCCACTTGTATACTTAAAATATTTCTAAATCTCTTTAAACATTCGAAAGCAACAATATCATGTACTCAATATATCACTAAAATCATTAATATGAATTTCACTGAACCTATTAATAACAGTCACTTTCAATAACATTTTAAAAATAACCAATCAAATATTTGGGCTCAAATTTAGAAAGGTAGTAGTTCGTAAAAATATTCTAGCATAATTGCCAATCTAATATGTATAGAAAAACTCTTATAGAAATTCAAGAATACGGAATTATCACAATTTATGGGATGTTAATTTGCAAATAAACATTTCACAACAATGCTATAATCAAATGCAAAAATATCAATTTTTAGATAATAAGGCAGTCATTTGCACATGAAATTTACAATGTCTAAATATTTAAAAACAGTAGAAAGAAATCTCACAATTTTACTAAAAGCATAAATATCACATTTATTTCTAATAATTTGATAGTATCTAAAATTTTCTAACAATAGACAAGAAAAATAAATACATTTATTTTTCTAAGAATTTACAGCATTTAAAATTTCTAACATAGATAAAATATCACAATTTTTATTAAAAAGATTATTTTTCAAGATAATGAGGTCACGTGCGCATAAAATTTATCGCGCCTAAAATTCATTATAATAAGCAGAAATAATTATTTCATTTTATTTTTAAAAAGAATGAATTATTTTTTCGAGACAATGAGGTCACTTACACACAAAACTTATAAAATAAAGATCCTAGACGGAAATATCACTATTTATTAAAAACAGACTATTTTTCAGGAAGACGATATCACTTACACACAAATATTTGAGAGGGAGCTTTCGATAAAAAATTCGGTTCGAGAGAGGAGTTCACTGTGTTTCGACCAGAGAGAGAGATCTCAAAATTTTCTAGGGTGGGAGTGCTCACCTCCCCTATTTAAATTCTTATAACGTATTATTATATTATTTTATTAGGCTCTACCTCATACCTGAGGTGTCGCGTTCAAAGTCCGTTTTTAACATATGAAAACCACGCCCACTAAAGGACGTGGCAAGCAGCAAGCAAGAGTTTAAACCAAGTAAAAACTTTTGAAAATAGTGATGGTCCCTAAGGACCATCATGCTCAAACGGACCATCACCTATTTAAAAGTATCTTTTCTCCTTTTTTTTTCTCTTTTTTTTTTTTTTTTTGAAATGTTAGGATTGTTACATTCTTCCCCCCTTAAAGAAATTTAGTCCTCTAAATTTGTGTACCTGATTACTGAAAAAGATAGGGATATTTTTCTCTGATATCGTCTTCTCGTTCCCAAGTCGACTCTTCTCTTGAATGGCACTACCATAATACACGGACCAAAGAAATCTCCTTTTTACGCAACACTTGCACCCTTCTATCCAGTATCAAAACTGGCTGCTCAATGAAAGATAGGTCCTTTCTGATCGGTAAAGGTTCATATTTTAAGATATGGGATGGGTCGAGCTGATATTTTCGTAGTGAAGATACATGAAAGACATTATGAACGTTTGCCAATTCGGGTGGTAAGGCAAGTCTATAAGCGACACCTCCGATTCTTTCCAGGATTTCAAATGGTCCGATGTAACGTGGGCTCAACTTTCCTTTCTTGCCGAATCTCATAATGCCCTTTATTGGTGAGATGTTTAGGAAAACTCGATCACCTTCCTCAAATTCAAGATCTCTCATTCAGTTATCGGCATAACTCTTTTGCCGACACTGAGCTGTCCTGAGCCTTTCACGAATTAATGCTATTTTATCTGTGGTTATCTGGATAATTTCTGACCCCAAAAGCTTTCTTTCACCAACCTCGTCCCAACATATGGGTGACCTGCATTTCCTTCCATACAGGGCTTCATATGGTGCCATCTGAATACTGGCTTGGAAGCTATTATTATAAGCAAACTCAATCAGGGGTAAATGGTCATCCCAGCTTCCTGTAAAGTCAATAACACAGGCCCTCAGCATATCTTCCAAGGTTTGGATGGTCCTCTCCGATTGTCCATCAGTTTGGGGGTGAAAGGCAGTACTAAAGGTGAGTCTCGTCCCCATGGCTGACTGTAGTCTAGCCCAAAATTTAAAAGTAAACCGAGTATCCCTGTCCGATACAATACTGACAGAAACTCCATGCAACCGCACTATTTCCTTTATATACAACTGAGCCAGTCGATCCAAAATGTACGTCGTACGAATCGGTAGAAAGTGAGCAGCTTTGGTCAACCGGTCCACAATGGCCCAAATGCTATCATGTCCTGAATTTGTTCTAGGCAAGCCAGAGACAAAATCCATAGAGATGTGCTCCCACTTCCATTCTGGCACGGGTAAAGGCTGCAACAACCCAGCGGGCCTTTGATGTTCAGCTTTTACTTGTTGTCATGTTAGGCATTTAGACACAAATAGTGCTACCTCTTTTTTCATATTATTCCACCAAAAGGTTTTCTTCAGGTCCTGATACATTTTAATACTTCCGGGATGTATCGTATAACGAGAATGATGTGCTTCTTCTAAGATAGCTTTCTTCACACTCTCATCATTCGGGACACAAACCCGACCTTTGAATCTTAGCAAATCCTCACTACATATAGAGAATTCATCTCTCTTTCCTTGCTTTACCTCTTCTATAATTGTTATAAGCTGAGGGTCTTTCTTTTGTGCCAATCGAATCTGTTGGATTAATTGGGGTTCCGCCTTAATGTTGGCAATCATACTTACCACACCATTAATGGACGGAGTTGGATGCCAATCCACTATTTCCTCTAACAATCTCATTTCTTGGATCATTAGATGAGCTAAGACTCCCGTAGATTTTCTACTTAGAGCGTCGGCCACAACGTTAGCTTTTCCTGAATGATAATGGATTGTACAATCATAATCTTTTAAGAAATCCATCCATCTTATCTGCCGCATATTTAAATCCTTCTGAGAGAAGAGGTATTTCAAACTCTTATGATCCGTGTATATTTCGAATTGCTCACCATATAGATAATGCCTCCATATTTTCAAAGCAAATACTATTGCAGCTAGCTCCAAATCATGAATTGGATATTTTTTCTCATATTCTTTCAACTGTCTGGATGCATATGCCATTACTTTTTCATATTGTATTAATACACAGCCCAAGCCTTTATGTGAAGCATCACTATAAATCACAAATCCCCCACTCCCCTCAAGAATAGTTAAACTAGGTGCTGAAGTTAATCGAACTTTTAGTTCTTGAAAACTCTCCTCACATTCACCTGTCCACTCAAATTTGATATTCTTCTGTGTCAATCGAGTTAATGGGGTTGCGATTCGAGAAAATCCTTCTACAAATTTTCTGTAATGTCCTGCTAATCCCAAAAAGCTTCGAATTTCAGTCACATTACTTGGTTGTTTCCAATTAACAACAGCTTCAACCTTTGAAGGATCAACTGATAGACCTTCCTTTGATATAACATGTCCTAAAAATGTCACTTGTTCAAGCTAAAATTCACATTTATTAAGTTTGGCATACCATTTCTTTTCTCTTATTATTTGCAATACCATTCTTACATGCTGCTCATGTTCCTTCTGATTCTTGGAATAAATTAAAATATCATCGATGAATACCACAATAAATTTATCCAAGAAGGGCCTAAAGATCTGATTCATCAAATCCATAAATGCAGCCGATGCATTGGTTAATCCAAAAGGCATGACTAAAAATTCATAATGGCCATACCTTGTTCTGAAAGGTGTCTTGGGAACATCTTCACTTTTAATCTTAAGCTGATGGTATCCAGATCTAAGATCAATTTTTTAAAACACTTGTAATCCTTGTAATTGATCAAATAAATCATTAATTCTAGGTAATGGATACTTATTTTTCACTGTCACTTGGTTCAACTGTCTATAATCAATACACAATCTCATAGTCTCATCTTTCTTTTTGACAAACAGTACTGGAGCACCCCAAGGTGACACACTGGGCCTGATAAAACCTTTATCTAATAATTCTTCCAATCGTTGTTTCAGTTCCTTAAGTTTTGCAGGAGCCATTCTGTAAGGTGCCTTAGAAATTGGTGCTACCCCTGGCAATAATTCAATGGAGAATTCAATTTCCCTGTTAGGCGGTAATCTTGGCAATTCTTCTGGAAAAACGTCAGGAAATTCTCGGATAACCGGAGTGATATCCAAATTTATTTCTTCCTTCCTATCATCTTTGATATAGGCAATAAAGCCTTGACACCCTTTTCGAAGGAAGCGATTAGCTCGAATACAAGAGACTAAATATGATGGGGAGTCTTCTTTGACACCATTGAAGTAAAATACTGGTTGATTCGGAATACTAAAGGCAACAATTTTCTTATAACAATCAATACTTGCATGGTATGCAGAAAGCCAATCCATGCCTAAGATTACATCAAAATCTTGAATTTTCAAGAGTATTAAATCAACCAACAGTTCATTTTCTTCTATCTTTATTACACATGATTTGTACGCTATATTGGTGTTAATTGAATCTCCCATCGGTGTGGCTACCTCTAGAATGTATTCTAATTGTTCTGGTTCTACCTTTAAGTGGCATGCAAAGTGTTGTGACACAAATGAATTAGCAGATCTAGGATCAATCAAAACATGAGCTACTTTTTGGAAGATAGTAAGAGTACCTTGGATCACTGATTTTGAGGCCTGAGCGTCTTGCTCGGTAATCACAAATACTCTTCCCTTCATCTGAGGCTTTGGAGCTATCTCTCCCTGCTTTGGAAGCTGTTGCGTCTGTAAGCTAGGACATTGTCTAATCTGGTGTCCCAATTTTCCACGTTTAAAACAGGCTCCGGTATTTGAATAACAAGGGCTTGATCCATAGTTTTTCCCACATTTTCTACATGGTTCTATTGGGCTTTGAAATGGCGAGGGCCTTGGCTTCTTGTTTGGGCTTTCAAACTGTTGTCGATTAGATGATGTAGGTCTGACATGACCTTTCTGATTTTTCGTCTTTTGGTAATCTTCAAAATCTTTTTCGACAATTTGAGCTCGATATACTATTTCAGCATAAGTTCTTAATTTCAAGACTGATATTCTGCTTCTAATAGCTGGCCTGAGACCCCTTTCAAATTTCTTCACCTTTCTTACCTCATTGTTAATCATATGTGGTGCAAACCTGGCCAATTCAGTAAACTTGGCCTCATACTATGCTACTGTCTTATTTCCTTGGATTAATTCTAGAAATTCCATTTCTTTTTGGTCTCGAATAAAATCTGGGAAATACTTTTCATTAAATGCCTCTAGAAATACTTCTTGTTGACCAATACTCCTTTTGCCATTCGCCACCAGTGTTGTGCCTCACCTTCTAACATAAAGACTGCCAATGCCACTTTCCTATCATCAGGACATTCCATTACCTCGAATATTTTCTCCAATTGCATAATCCATCCCTCGGCTTCCAGTGGGTTTACAACACCCTTAAAAGAAGGTGGGTTCAATTTCTTAAATTGTTCGATATTACTCCCACCATTTCCTGTAACTGACTGCCTGGGTGGATTGTTGTTTTCTATCTGATGTTGCATTAGAGTAACCATATTTTCCAAGGCTTTGTGAATTCCTTCCATATTAGCCTCAGCTATTCTAGATCTTGACTTTATCCCGGTCTGTACACACAATAAATGTGATTTTAAGTACATTCTTTTTAAATTTCCATTCCTAAGAATCTTAAACCTATTGCTCTGATACCATAATTGTCACACCCTAAGCATAATTGTCACACCCTAAGCATTTACAATACTGTTATTCCTGAGATGTGACAGACAAAACATATATATATCTCTTGATAGAACAAATTTACAGTGTCGAGGTCTTACAAAGTAACAAAAGAAAGCTAGCACAACAACAATATCTTCCAAGGTTGATCTTGACTAGCACTCAAAATGAATCCGTAGTTATCCTGAAAAAATGTTTACCATAGTTTGATGAGTTTGGCTACTCAGTAAGTGATCATCATAATCCTAAAAATAATCATCGATGAAAGATATAAACAAACTTTCAAAATGGAAGTCAAAAAAAAATAATGCGAGCACTAGCATTTATAGATAACAATTTCACCTTCAGAAATGCACAATTAAACACAATCCAAATGATTGAAATGCATATAACACTTTAACGGCAGTGCATAATTCAAAGGATTTCACAAAATACCCTACTAACGTCCCAAGTAGGTCACCTATATACCCCATCAGCATCCTGATGGGTCCACTTAATCCCTATCGGCGTCCCAGATAGGTCCACTTAATCCCTGCAGGTCCACTTATACCTCACGGGCGTACCGGATGAGTCCACCTAATCCCTATCGGCGTCCCAGATAGGTCCACTTATACCTCACCGGCGAACCGGATAAGTCCACTTGTATACTTAAAGTATTTCTAAATCTCTTTAAACATTCGAAAGCAACAATATCATGTACTCAATATATCACTAAAATCATTAATATGAATTTCACTGAACCTATTAATAACAGTCACTTTCAATAACATTTTAAAAATAACCAATCAAATATTTGGGCTCAAATTTAGAAAGGTAGTAGTTCGTAAAGATATTCTAGCACAATTGCCAATCTAATATGTATAGAAAAACTCTTATAGAAATTCAAGAATACGGAATTATCACAATTTATGGGATGTTAATTTGCAAATAAACATTTCACAACAATGCTATAATCAAATGCAAAAATATCAATTTTTAGATAATAAGGCAGTCATTTGCACATGAAATTTACAATGTCTAAATATTTAAAAACAGTAGAAAGAAATCTCACAATTTTACTAAAAGCATTAATATCACATTTATTTCTAATAATTTGATAGTATCTAAAATTTTCTAACAATAGACAAGAAAAATAAATAAATTTATTTTTCTAAGAATTTACAGCATTTAAAATTTCTAACATAGATAAAATATCACAATTTTTATTAAAAAGATTATTTTTCAAAATAATGAGGTCACGTGCGCATAAAATTTATCGCGCCTAAAATTCATGATAATAAGCAGAAATAATTATTTCATTTTATTTTTAAAAAGAATGGATTATTTTTCGAGACAATGAGGTCACTTACACACAAAACTTATAAAATAAAGATCCTAGACGGAAATATCACTATTTATTAAAAACAGACTATTTTTCAGGAAGACGATATCACTTACACACAAATATTTGAGAGGGAGCTTCCGATAAAAAATTCGGTTCGAGAGAGGAGTTCACTGTGTTTCGACCAGAGAGAGAGAGATCTTAAAATTTTATAAGGTGGGAGTGCTCACCTCCCCTATTTAAATTCTTATAACGTATTATTATAGTATTTTATTAGGCTCTACCTCATATCTGAGGTGTCGCGTTCAAAGTCCATTTTTAACATATGAAAACCACGCCCACTAAAGGATGTGGCAAGCAGCAAGCAAGAGTTTAAACCAAGTAAAAACTTTTGAAAATAGTGATGGTCCCTAAGGACCATCATGCTCAAACGGACCATCACCTATTTAAAAGTATCTTTTCTCTTTTTTTTTTCTCTTTTTTTTTTTTTTTTTGAAATGTTAGGATTGTTACACTACACCTATGGCTAATTCAATTAATACCAATCTAGTATACAAGTCTTGTGTGATAAGGATAGAAGAAAATAAAATGTTAGTGGATTTAATACTCCTAGAAATTCAAGATTTTGATATGATCATAGGCATGGATTGGCTCTCTGCATACCACGCAAGTATTGATTGTTACAAGAAAATGGTTACTTTTTGTATTCCAAATCAACTAGTATTTTACCTCGAAGGTATCAAGGAAGCCTTTCCACCATTTTTAATCTCCTCAATTCGGGCTAATCGCCTCATTCGAAAAGGATGTCAAGGCTTTCTTACCTATGTTAAAGTAGATAGAAAGGAAAAGTTAAACTTGGACACCATGCCGGTTGTCCGAGAATTTCCTGATGTATTTCTTGAGGAATTGTCACGGTTACCACCTGATAGGGAAATTGAATTCTCTATTGAGTTACTTTCCGAGGCATCCCCAATTTCTAAGGCCCCTTATCAAATGGCACCTGCGGAACTTAAACAACAATTGGAAGAATTATTAGATAAAGGTTTTATCAAACTCAGTGTGTCACCTTGAGGTGCTCTGGTATTGTTTGTTAAAAAGAAAGATGGGACCATGAGGTTGTGTATCAATTATAGACAGCTAAACCAAATGACAGTGAAAAATAAACATCCACTACCTATAATTGATGATTTACAAGGGTCACAAGTATTTTCAAAAATTGATCTTTGATCTAGATTCCATCAGCTCAAAATTAAAAGTGATGATGTTCTCAAGACAGCTTTCAGAACAACGTATGGCCATTATGAATTTTTAGTCATGCCTTTTAGATTAACCAATGCACCGGCTGTATTTATGGATTTGATTAATCGAATCTTTAAGTTTTTTCTAGACAGGTTTATTGTGGTATTTATCTATGATATTCTAATTTATTCCAAGGATTGGGAGGAATATGAACAACATGTAAGATTAGTGTTGCAAATACTAAGAAAAAATAAGTTGTATGTAAAACTAAGTAAATGTGAATTTTGGCTTGAACAAGTAAAATTTTTAGGACATGTGATATCAAAGGAAGGCTTATCAATTGATCCTTCAAAGGTTGAAACCATAGTTAATTGAAAACAACCAAGTAATGTGACTGAAGTTCGAAGTTTTTTGGGATTGGCAGGATATTACAGAAGACTTATAGAAGGATTCTCTAGAATTGCAACTCATTAACTCGATTGATAATAAAAAATGTTAAATTTGAATGGACAAAGGAATGTGATGAGAGTTTTCAAGAACTAAAAGCTCGATTAACTTCAACACCTATTTTAACTATTCCTGAAGGGAGGGGATTTGTGATTTATAGTGATGCTTCACATAAAGGCTTGGGCTGTGTATTAATGCAACATGAGAAGAAATATCTAATTCATGACTTGAAGCTGGCTGCAATAGTATTCGCGTTGAAAATTTGGAGGCATTATCTATATGTTGAGCAATTCGAAATATACACAAATCATAAGAGCCTGAAATACCTCTTATCCCAGAAGGATTTAAATATGCGGCAGATAGGATGGATGGATTTCTTAAAAGATTATGATTGTACAATCCATTATCATTCAAGAAAGGCTAACGTTGTGGCCAACATTCTAAGTAGAAAATCTACAGGCTCATCTAATGATCCAATAAATGAAATTGTTCGAAGAAATAGCGGATTGTCATTCGGCTCCGTCCTTTAATGGTGTGGTAAGTATGATTACCAACATTAAGGCAGAACCCCAATTAATTCAACAGATTCGGTCGGCACAAAATGAGGACCTTTACCTTATAAAAATTGTAGAAGATGTGATGTTGCGAAAAAAATGATGAATTCTCTATAAGCATTGATGATTTGTTGAGATTCAAATGTCGGATTTGTGTTCCGAATGATGAGAGTGTGAAAAGATTTATCTTGGAAGAAGCACATCACTCCCGCTATATTATACATCCCAAAAGTATTAAAATGTATCAGGACCTAAAGAAAACCTTTTGGTGGAATGATATGAAAAAAGAGGTAGCACTATTTGTGTCTAAGTGCCTAACATGCCAGCAAGTAAAAGATGAGCATCAAAGGCCTGTTGGGTTGTTGCAGCCTTTACTCGTGCCAGAGTGGAAGTGGGAGCACATCTCTATGGATTTTGTCTCTGTCTTGCCTAGAACAAATTCAGGGCATGACAGCATTTGGGTCATTGTAGACCAGCTGACCCACTTTCTACCGATTCTCATGACTTACACTTTGGATCGACTAGCCCAGTTGTACATTAAGGAAATAGTGCGGTTACATGGAGTTCCGCTCAATATTGTATTGGATACGGACACTCGGTTTACATCTAAATTTTGGGTTAGGCTACAGTCAGCCATGGGGACTAGACTCACCTTTAGCACTGTCTTTCACCCCCAAACTAATGGACAATCGGAGAGGACCATCCAGACCTTGGAAGTTATGCTAAGGGCTTGTGTCATTGACTTTACAGGAAGCTGGGATGACCTTTTACCCCTGATTGAGTTTGCTTATAATAATAGCTTCCAAGCCAGTATTCAAATGGCATCATATGAAGCCATGTACGAAAGGAAATGCAGGTCACCCATCTGTTGGGACGAGGTTGGTGAAAGAAAGCTTTTGGGGCCGAAAATCGTCCAGGTAACCTCAGATAAGATAGCATTAATTTGAGAAAGGCTCAGGACAGCTCAGAGTCGACAAAAGAGTTATGTCGATAACCAACGGAGAGACCTTGAATTTGAGGAACGTGATTGAGTTTTCCTAAAGACCTCATCAATAAAGGGCATCATGAGATTCGGCAAGAAAGGAAAGCTGAGCCCCCGCTACATCGGACCCTTTGAAATCCTGGAGAGAGTCGGAGGTATCACTTATAGACTTGCCTACCACCCGAATTGGCAAACGTCCATAATGTCTTCCATGTATCTTCATTACGAAAATATCAGCCCGACCCATCCCATGTCTCAGGAAGGACCTATCTTTCATTCAGCAGGCAATTTTGATACTGGATAAGAGGGTACAAGTATTGTGCAACAAGGAGATTCCTTTGGTCCATATATTATGGCAGTGCCATTCAATAAAGAAGTCGACTTGGGAACAAGAAGACGAAATCAGAGAAAAATATCCCTATCTTTTTCAATAATCAGGTACAAAATTTAGAGGACTAAATTTTTTTAAGGGGTGAAGAATGTAACGACCGGCCCGAAATTTTTGGAACTGACAAAAATAATAATAATAATAAATTAAATATATATATCCAGAAATAATTTTGAGTAAAAGTTCCTTGTGATAATAATGCACGATAGAGACCACTCTTTTAGCTTTTCTTAAAATACTTCAAAAGTCATAATATTACTAAATATTCGAACAACCCATCTCTATTTGGGTGGACCTTAGGTCCACCATCTTTTTCTTTTCTTAACTTTTCATATGGATGACTTTTACTTATTACGTGCCAAAATACATGCCCCCTTTCGATTCTCCATTGACAACTCTTTTGATGAGGTGTTACAAAGAGTTCATCTCTCTTATATACGTATAGGTAATGAGGTAACAGGAAATCCAAAGGTTAGTTCCGCCAAAGAAAATAAAATGGCAAGAGCAATAACCGCACAAAGTAAAACATAGGTAAGTGGTTATAGTTTTTTCTTTTGAAAATTTGGAGCCTATGCTTGAAAACCCTCTCTCTAAATAATATGGAATTTTCTTAATTATAGAGGGTTGGATATTCATCATTCAATTTGGTGTATATTTAGGGACTCTAGGACTTGAATCTCTTAGTCCATTTTTGAAGGTCCAAACCTAGATGTGGTTCAGATGAATCAAATCTGATGAGCAACAGTAAGTGACATCATCCTCTTGAAAAATAGTTTGGTTTTAAAATAGTAATATTTCGGTCCATCATATTTATTTTATAAGTTTTATGTGTAAGTGACCTCGTTGTCTCGAAAAATAATCTTTTTAATAAAATTGTGATATTTTATCTATGTTAGAAATTTTAAATGCTGTAAATTCTTAGAAATAAATTTATTTTTCTTGTCTATTGTTAGAGAATTTTAGATACTGTAAAATTATTAGAAATAAATGTGATATTTTTGCTTTTCGTAAAATTGTGAGATTTCTTTCGACTGTTTTTTAATATTTAGATATTGTAAAATTCATGTGCAAATGACTGCCTCATTATTTAAAAAATTGATATTTCTGCACTTGTAGTATTGCCTATGAAACGATTATTTACGAATTGGCAATTCCCTAAATTGTGATAATTCCGTATTTAATTTTGGATTTCCATAAGAGTTTTGCTATTGATATTAGATTGTCTATCATGTTACATTTCAAGAATGTCTTTCTGAACTACTACTTTTCTAAAATTATTTCCCAAAATGTTTTACTGGCTACTTACATATATTTTAATGAAAGTGATTGTTTAAATTGCTTCAAGTGAATTCATGTTAATGATTTCAATAATAGTTTGTATATATGATGTTGCTGTTTTCTGTTTTTAAAGAGTTTCAGATATAATTTGAGTATAAGTGAACCTGTAGGGATCGTTAAGACCTATCCAGTTATGCCGGTAGAGACTATTTTGACTCATTCGGGACGCCGGTGATGTATGATCGGATCTGCAGGGATTGTTAGGACCTATCCGATTATGCCGGTAGGGACTATTTTGACTCGTCCGGGACGCCGGTGAGGTATGTTTGAACCTACAGTGATTGTTTAGACCTATCCAGTAGGGGCTATTTGGACTCATCAGGTACGCCGGTGAGGTACGTTTGGACCTGCAGGGATTGTTTGGACCTCTCAGGATGCTGATGGGGTATATAGGTGACCTACTTGGGACGCCAATAGGGTATTTTGTGAATTCTTTTGAATTATGCATTTTTATGAAAATGTTTCCATGCGTTTCCTTCATTTGGATTATGTTTAACTGTAGATTTGTGAAAAGTGAAATTGTTATTCGTAAATGTTTTTGTTCGCAAAGCTCCTCCTCATATTGTTTTTTTTAATTTACATTACTTAGAAAATGTTTATATCTTCCAACCATGATTATTTTTACGACCATGATGATCACTTACTGAGTAGCCAAACTCACCAAACTATGGTAAATATTTTTCAAGGTAATTGCAGTCTCATAGTTAAATGCACATCGGGACCAGCTTGTGAAGAAGATATAGTCATGTCATGACTAAATTCTCCTTTGTAACTTTTGTTTAACTTCACCACTGTAAGTTTTTGTTCTATCAACAGATGTATACCTAGACTTCATGTTAATACCAGTTGTGAGCAAACTTTGTACAATTTTAATTAATAAAAAATTTTGTTTTGTTACTATATATATTAATAGGAATTTGAATTTTTCCTAGTATAAGAATAGTCTGTTGTTCCTCAGGAATGTTATAAATCTTGGGGCATGACAAAAGTGCATAGGATAGATTATGGGCTTCGTGTCTGTGAGATTGCTTTGTGTCGCACATACCTTATATGTGGACACATCTGTGAAGGGTATATGCTGGATCATGTGCTCCAGCAATTTGGACGTCACCAAGGGATACCAGCAAATCCCTTACAGTGGGAGTGGAGGGAGAGAAGGGGGAAGAAGTATGACAACTGTGGAGATGAGCTTAGAGATGAAATCGATATGTGGACGAACCGCTTAGATTATTTTTGTCAAGGAAATGAAGATATGTACAATGGGAAGCCGACACGAGAATACATCGAGTAGTACAAACAAAGAACTAAGCCCCTGATCCATAATCTTTTTAGAAACTATCCCTCCAAATATGCACCTCGAGGTTATAACGATGAAGATAGAATGGTAATAATTTATTTTCATATTTCATATAACTTAATGCAATTTAGAAGTCTCAATAATCTAATTTCATATGACTTAATGCAGCCTAGAGACATTAGCCATGCAACTAAACGTTCACGTGAAGGTTGTGATTCAAGAAATTAGGACCTAGCCGAAGAAGCATTACATATACTTAAAATATATGACTTAGATGTTGCAGAGGAAGAAGTATCTAAGGAATTTAAGCTAAATGATGAGATGGATGACAACGTGCCAGTATGACATCCTTCTCGACCAGATGAGGGACCAAGTAATACACAACCCATCCCCACACCGATTCAACCAGAGGAGCCCAGATGGCAATTGCGTCCTCGAGTTGCAAGACGGGAAGAGAGCAGCTCACAGCAGCAGAGCAGCTCACAGCAGCAAAGCAGCTCTAATACAGAGTTACAGTTACCATTGTGGATCGAGAAGCTGCCAATGCAACGAAAGTATTCATGATGTGTACATGGCTGGATGTATGGTTTTATTTGTTGTAATGAGGCCAGTAGTACTTAATCTGTATAAGAGATCATTAGTGCCTATATTATTTTATATGAAAAGTTTTATTTGTATGTGAATTGCTTTCAAGGTCCAATGGTCTTAAAGGGTACAAATGGTTTATAAGTATAAATACAACTCAGGGTTCAAATATTGATTAGGTACATCACACTACGGTACTCTTAGTACTTAATTTATGTTTATATATATATACACACACACACACTATTCAAGAATTACGAGTCCTGTAACTACAAAACTTATGATGTGGTGCCCCTCCCTCCCGTACGCAAAGAGATCATCAGGTTAAAAATGGATAAGCAATGCAAGGTGGAGATTACATGGAAGTAACAAGATGTTTAAGGCCTGACTAGTTACATGATGCTACAATCACAGAAAATGGGGTTGATGCTACAATCACAGAAAAGCAGCATATGGACTCAAATAAATAGCAACAATATTATTAAAAAATAAAACAAAAATCATTACGGTACTCTTAGTAACGTAATGCACTTTGTGACCATTACGGTCTTTGTATGACCGTAATAGTTACAAAGGCCCATAATCCCGCATTGACTACACTTAAGAGGCATAATCTCTTTGTACTCTATTTGCCTATGACATTTCTTTGGCCGACCTGCGGTTCGCCTTACAGCTGGCAGCATTACAATTGTATACGCAATATCTGACAACTCTAGTACATCAGGCATTGAGTTGAAGGGAAGGGAATATGCCCTACGGTACATTTGAACTGTGAAATAAACGCCGCAATAATTTGTAACATCTTCATGCCTATAATCTATAGCAACGATTGGATCACTGCACGGCAACGCACTTACCTGTTACACGCTACAACTGCACGTATGAGTCATCAGATTAATAGCATAAATCTTATCCACATTGATCTCATACATTCCATCATGTGCCCATGTGACTATATGAAGGAATCTGGATTTATCCCTCCTCATGTCTATTACCTTTTGGGCTTTCAGTATAAGAACTTCACTCCATTCTAAGGACATAGCCATCTTCTTTGAAAATCCTCCCATGAGCTTAACCCTTAGGCATTCAAGGAGTTTAATAAGAGGCTTCTCTTGAGCTTGTAATATCCACTGATTAAATGATTCAGAGATATTCGATGTCAGATGATTATATCTACACCCCTTAAAATGAGTGTTTGCCCAATATTTCAGAAGCTGTAACATGATCTAGTCATAGGCCTCAGCATTTGCACTCTTAATCTTTTCCATGTACTCATCGAAGTCTGATATATACAATGTACGTGCAGCTTTCCAATAAATCTTTGTGAGCGCCGAATTTCTATATGCCTTTTTGAAATTAACAGCAAGGTGTTTCATACAATAGCCTTGTTCACTGCTTGGAAATAGTGTTTCAATTGTGGCTTACAACCCTTTCTGACGATCTGAGATAATAATCAATGCTGGCAAACCAGGCCCCTCGAAAAATTGCTCATTCAGAAGCTCTAAGAACCAAGGCCAACTTAGTGTATTTTCACTCTAAACCATTGTATATGTTATAGGAACAATATTTTCATTCGCATTTATCCCAGCTGCAGCCAATAATATCCCTTTGTATCTTTCCTTCAAAAATGTCTCATCTAATCCTATTAGTGGCCTACAACCAAAAAGAAATCCATACAAATATGGACGATTGCCTATAAAGATACGCTCAAACCTATCATGATCATCTGTTTGAATGATGGTTAAGGTTCCAAGGTTAGTGACTCGGATCTTATGAAGATATTTAGCGAGATCTTCGTATGACTTCACGTGGGAACCCTCATTTATCCGTTATGCAACCTCTTTGCCCCGCCATGCTTGTTGGTACGATAACATGACACCGTGTTCACTTTGTATATCATTAACCACATCCCTAGATATAAGATTGGGCATATCACTCAATCGGTCTTTGATCTAGTTTGCCAACCAGCTGCTCTGAGCAAGTGGCTGATGAACCCTACTTATTCCCCCAGCACATGAGTACACGTTTATCAATTTCTTCACCCTGAAGAAGTTTGTTGTATTAGCCCTCCAACAACGCACTTGCCACGAACAACCATCTGCAGCACACTTTGCTCATATACGTCTCCTCTCGCTGTTTATGAATTTCATATTGAAGTTTTGTGATATGACATAATCAATAAGATGATTACGACATGCCTCTATGTCATCAAATTCTTGACCATCTTGAAGTACAACTTCGTAGCTATTAATCCTCATGGGGCTTTCTATCGGATCAATGTCATCCATATACCGTTCGATTTCTAATTCATGCTCATATTGTACGCCTATGCCAGCAGCACATTCACTGTGACGTACTTGCTTTGGTCGGGATATGCTGCAGAAAAAAAAAAACAAGACAAGTTTGAATTATCTTAACTCATAACAAAAAATTGACAAATAAGAAAATTAATGATTTTCATTGCAAACTTCTTACATGACCAATCTTGATGGATCATTATCGGGCATTGTTGGTGGTTGGTATTCAGACTTTTGATACATACATAATAATGGGAGAAACCGCTTCCATCATATTGGCAATGTCATCATCATCATCAGTACGTATCATATTATTTGATAACCCTGGGTCAATATACCTAATAGTCATGGTACTTTGGGGCATAATTTGATACTTTTGACAAGTGATCCTTGACTTATTCAAATGATGAGATTCCCTTAAAAACTATAACGTTTACGTCCCCACTGTCATAAAAAATACTTCCATTAGGTTTCCTATTGAAAAATCTACCAAAGTGTAAAACGATTTTCACTCTGTTCTCACTCATTATTTCTTCCAATACAATGGGGGTTTTGGGTTCTTAGGGTTTATGGGGTTTATAACAACTAGGACGTATTACGAGTACGAGTACCTAATACATTTTATAAGACACGGTAATCAAACTACCGTAAAAATGTTTTCTTGTATTAAGGTACAACGTGTATCGTAATATATTTTTACAGTATTACGATACTCTAAGTACCATAATATTTGTTTGTAATTACGGTACTATAAGTATAGTAATTCTATCATGACATTATGGTAGGAAGACTACCGTAAAAGGCATTTTTGTCCGAAAAATTGCAAAAATGGAGAAAAAAGGTGTAGGCCAGGTTTTGAAAAGTTGGGTGTTTTTTTTTCTAATTTTTTTAAAATATAGGTATATTAGCAATAATTTTCCAAAAGTTTATAGATAGCATATGCTCTAAACAATCAAATTTGAGCCTATCTCAAAATGTTCACTATAAAGGGTCGTTTTGCTGCCAAAATATCCTCAAATTGATCATCTCGAAATCAAGATGCATAGACATGGGAAAAAAAATGGATTTCAAGTTTTGAAAATAGTGTATATTGTACCATATTTTTGGACCTCCAATTTTCAAGATTTTCAAGTTTTTATAGATCTATCGATCTATACTATTTTCGAAGCTTTAAACTTTATAAATAAAAATGAAAATATATTTTAAAGCTATCGCAACGATTTCTAGTATTGAAACGACTTTTTTCAACACTATTTGAAGGTAGGCTCTAATTTGATTGTTTAAAGCCTAGGCTCTATACAAACCGCACCCTTTTAATAAAGGACCCGGTTTCTAAACAGCCCATGCCCGCATATGTAGAAATGCGGGCCTCTTAATAATCTATTTTTGAGATGGATTTTAAGACTTAATTTACAAGTATTTGCAATATCTAACTTGGAGATCATGAACATGAACAAATAAGTAAATTTTAGAGGCTAGAAATAATAATTCAAGTAATAAAACATTTGGATTGTTAATTTCCATTGTTTTTAGATGAAACACCTACTTGCACCCATCTTTAAGATGGGTGTTTACACTTTCTCGACTGCGTATGTAGAAATGCGGTCCAGCCTGCATGAAACAAGTTTCTTTTAATAAATTATCTAGACCATTTTTAAAAAGGATTGATGACTTGAATCGGGCACCCAAAAAATTGGTTTAGATCGGTGAATCGGGGGTCCGGATCGCCATTTTACTGTAGAGAATCATCGTTTTATTGTGCGAAACCGTCAAGCTCGGCCGTTGTCCTATATATACGCAAAATCGGAACGGGGTGACCGATTCTCAAGTCCGACCGAGCGATTCCGTGCCAACCCATCACTTTTTAAAATCACTGCTTCTGATACAAGGAGGTCACAATCATTATTAACTGTTAGATTTGAAATTGGGTGTTAATGATTAGTCATTGCTTGGACACAAAGTTTAATGATTAGTCATTGCTTGGACACAAAGTTCAAAATAAAATATTTCGAATGTTGTGACAAATTTTCATCCATTGGATTTCACATCCAATGGCCAAAATTAATTGTGACCTCCATGTACCAAAATAAATACTCTCATAGTATACAATCCCTTATTTGTATATTCTAAATCTACATAAAAACTTATTTATGTAAAGGCGGTAATGGGCTGAGCTCTAACCCTAGCCAGAATCCTCATTTGGCAGCTCTGGGACAAGCCGCCTAGACTTTCCTCTAGATTTAGTCCGGCCGAACCCCCACCACGCTTTCCCTAAATAATAAAATGCAAATGAGCACGTCTATGACACACTTGATCTATCACGTAAGGAAAGAAGGATTAGGGAATTTCCCTCACTCTTTCATGGCTTTCTATAACCATTTTTGTGGTGCTTTTTTATCTAAATATTTGGTAAGGAAAATTTAAGGGATTGTTTACTAGAAGACTATTTATCTTTAGAACAAATAGGTCACAAATAATTGAAGGCCTTAGATATCCAGTTGGACGGTTTAAGGTATGTCACGAAGTTCAAAAAAAAAATTGGGCTTTGAATTTAATCTCAAGTACTCTTTGTATACTTTTCCAAAATTTAAAAGGATTATATACTAGGGAATCATTTATATTTGTTACAATGAGATCACAATTATTCTTATCACTTAGCTATCAATTTGGCTTGGGAAATATCAAAATCTAGCTGACAAGATTAATTACAAACTCCTTGTACCAAAAGTAAATGGTTTATTCTATAAAAACCCATGTTGCCAAGACCCCACAACACTGGTCAGCTCGACTGTATACTAATGCTTTTACTAATCTAGTCTAAAGTAAAAACAAAGCTAATTAAATGCCTATCAAAATTGATTGATTTAAGCTAATCAAATGGGCTTTCTTGATCCGATGGACTGACAAACTAGGTTGCATTTTTTTACTAAGTATATTCTATGTTTTTCACCTATTCCTTCTATTTTTTCTTTCTATAATTCAGTCGAACCACTGCAACAAATACTAGACGGTAATTATTGGCCCCACTAAACGGTAATCAATACTAAAGCAAGCCATGATCACAGTAATAGCTGTAAAGGGACCATGTTGTTTATCACCGTTAAATCTATTCATCGGACCTTGATTAAGGAAAAGTAACCATAAGCAATCGACTTATACACCGCTACCCAATAAAACCCATCTCTTACTACACCCAATTATGGTGAGACGGCAGGTTAAGCTAGTATCCAGCGCCCATTCCAGAGGTCAACGTCAAAGCAAACTGCCTCAACAAAAGCGCCAAATGGATGGCCGAAAAAAAACTCAATAAGCCTCATTACAACTTTTTGAAAAATGAAATTTCATAATCATCATTTTCGAGCTTGAGATTACCAAATCCTAAAATTTTGAGAATGATTTCTCAACTAGTTAGCATTCTCTTGATTTTTTTTTCTTCAATTTCTAAATAACCATCAATCGCTACGAATGGGTAAAAATGTTGACAGTTCAATCTCTCATGGGTAATTTGTTAAATTTGTCCTTGGGAAAGCAAGGCCCAACACCCCAAAAAAGAGAAAAAATGAAACACCCGAGTCTACACCCCCAAAATAAGTAAAATAAAAAATAACAATAAAAAAGCATCGAAGTCCGCCGCAAAGCATTAATTTATATGCACATATATATTTCCATACATATGGAATTTTGGTTGGTTACAGAGAAAGAAAAAGGAAAAAAGTCCCTTCCTGTAAAATACTGGCCGGTGAATGATAAGAAACACGCGCATGTACCAAACTAACAACCCTTGCAAAACTGGAATTTCATCCACGCTAAGAAACCAGGAGGCATGGCCAGCCAAAATCTTTTCAAAACCGCCTGGCTGGCCCTAGAGTAAGAGGGGGAAAGAGAGCTAGCAGTTCCTGGCATCAGAACTCGCAGTTTCCTTGGGGGTCGACACAGTTTCGTGTGTGTGGTCACCGACATCATGGCCTTTCTGGCTCATTGAACGGGGTCTCATCCTCTGAACTTCCTCTCGAGTGTATATGTAAATCTTGCGCACCATGACGCAGAATTCCCTGTAGCGCCTCGAAGATAAAAAAGCTGTCAGCCCCAGAACCGAACCACATGCACATCAATAGCTCCCTCTCTCTCACACACACACACCCATGCACATCAATAGCTCAAAACCCAACTTTAAACAAGCACAAGCTTCTCTGTCAAACCTAAATCGCAATTTCACTCAAGGTTAAACCTCTTCAATCAAGCCCGATATCTCCATACAGGAAACAAAAGTATACACCAAAATAGGGAACTTACTGCCATGGGTCATCCCCAACCAGCATCATGTCTCCTTCATCATCAGTGTACACAACCTGCCACCCCTTCATGGGATCCATCAGCTCCCCCTCGAACCCAAACATGCGATCCAGTTCTGCCACCAGATCTTTATAACCCTTGAATTTTGTCAGGTCCACAGATCTCCCTAAAGCATTACCCTGCATGTGAACCTTCAAACCAATAACATTTATTAAAAGTATCACTACCTCAAGAGAGAACCAGACCATCATAACAAAACCATTCCCAAGAAAAATACATACACAAACATAAGTACTCGGAACATTAATTTCCACAATACATGGCATTAACCATCCACGCTAGCTAAAACTTTAGAAGAACATTTGAACACATGGGCTAAAGCAACATGTTTTAACTGAGTACCTATAGAACAAAAGAAGGCCACCATTTTTTACCGAACCGGAGAATTATAAAAAAGTGCCAAGACGAACAATCCATTTACCAAGCCAAAAAATTAAGACTCGTCTATTACCAAAAAAAACGCCCCAATCATCCCATAACACTAAGAAAAAAATAGCCATTCGTAATAAAAATAAGAGCTCATTCCTCATTCCACATATTTCTGCGTCAGCCATCAGCAGAAACAATCTATGCAATCGATCCATGTATCGTTATGATATTTCCCCCAAAATTTAATAGCAAAACACAAGTTTCTCTAGCCACCATTTTGTTAATCTTTTGTATTAAATTCTCTACACGGATAAATACATATATATATATATATATATATATATATATATATATATATATATATATATACACACTCTCGTTGGGAGCAGGACCGGGATCAGGAGCAGCTGGGGAAAATTTTCAATCAGAAATTTTGAGATCCACCAAAAAGAAACAGAAATTACTTTAATGAAAAAAAGGATTTAAGGTCTTGAACACTCCAATTTCACTCTACAAAAGTTCGACAATCTCTGTTCAACCTTTTGAGTAGATATTTTTCCATGCAAATACATTATTAAATTCAGGATTTTTTTTTTTTGAGATTGCTGCTAGCTCAAAGAAATTAGATCCCTAAAATTGGGGGTCTCAAAGGGTTTTATCGGACAGAGTGAAGTGTCCCACAAGCCAGTAATCTTCTTTCGCATGTGCACATACACACATACAGAGAGAGAGAGAGAATATGTATGTGTTTGTGTGTGTGTATAGAGAGTCATTTACCTTTGTGCAGCTTCTAGTGGAGGCACTCTGAGCCTTAGGAGGTAAGGGCCTATCAGTGTCACTCCCAGTGTCCACAGACTTTCCCCCACCCTTTGATTGTTCTGACACCTGATCTCCCTCCAACCCAACTGGAGGTGGGGTCCTCAACACCACCTGCTGCTGCCCCCTGCTTGGAAACCCAGCAATCCCGGGAGAAGCCACTTCTGTCTGATGCTCAAACAAGTTGATCCCAAACAACTTGCAACCCCCAGATTGGAGGCCCCCTCCCAATGGCTTTTGATCCTCTCGCCCCACCAAGAGGGTTGGGCCCAATGGGGGCCATGCCTTCTCACCGGGAAATGGAGATAGCGCCCAGTGGCTTGGTGGATTTTTGTCTGTAAATGGTGATTCACTTCGTAAAAGTGACATCCAGTTTGGATGAGGGGGATGAGGGTAGGGGTCCTCCTTGGGTGGGAGGAGAGGTGGAGCCCACATCGATGACTTTTGATGACTTTGAGGGTTGTTAGTGCCAGAGGAGAAAGGTCCTCCCACCAAGGCCATGCCTTCTTGACCTTGCAAGACCCCTGGATACCTTGGCAGCTGGGAATGTTCAGTCATACCCCTGGGCAGGCCTGGAAATTAACACCAAAAACATAGTCAATTGAAGATGGTGTCCTAGATGTTAGATTCATGACAGAAAAGGGTTGAAAATAAAACCAAGAAAAGAACAAGATACATGGTAATGGGATTTTTATTCTCATCACACTTGTAGAAGCATCTTAAAATAAGTATACAGAACCCAAGTGATAAGATTTCTTTTCATGTCATAACTTGAGAATTTTCAGGTCAATATATTAATACAGGAAGCAAAAGGAAGATATGAGAATTAAATTGAGTAAGATTGTGATATTTCTTCTTTTTTTTTTTTGAAACCGACAGAGTGGCATGTGTAGTAGCACTTTGAGGAGAAAAATATACCTTCTCTGCTGAGATGTGAAACATCTGAGGGTGAAGGGACATTAGTACGGGGGCGCTTGGCTCTGGGAATGGGTGGGGGATTAATAGCAGTTGGAGCAGCAGATGGCTCAATTTTCCATGGAGACACTCTAAGTGGCCGTTCAACAGATGATTGCTCATCCCATTGCACCTGCATCAAATGACCAAAACACCTAGTTCTCATTAAAGAGAAACTATTAAAGTGCACATGCATGGTCACACACACACACACACAAAGAATAAGAGAGAGAGAGAGAGAGTGAGCATAGTGAAATCAGCGATCATATTTCAAGCATCAAGAAAAAGAGCATTTATAAAAGAACTAGCACTCCTATTTTAGGGTATGGTGCAGAGTTCATCCATAAGGACTCTTCTAGGTAATTCAGCATTATTAATGAGCTGTTCTTTTTATTTTTCTCCTTTTCCGAACTTCAGACAGGAACAAGTTATAGACATCAAGTAAATCTACCACGTTCTAAACATTCATCAAAGGATTAAATTTTGGGTAAGTATGCAATGAGACCATTTATCTTTGGTGCAAGGTGATCCCAATTAATCTTGACCATTGGATGCGAGTTTAGATGGCTGCATTTATTCCACTGACCAAGCTAGAACTTCAAAAAAAAAAAATTCTCGAACTTTGAAACACACCTAAGCTATCAAATTTCACATCGGATGGTTGTAATAATTGTGACCTCCATATATCAAAGGTAAATCGTCTCCTTGTATACACTCCCTTAATTTATTTATATCGAAAGTCTAGATAGTGGGATTTATTATTTACTATGAATGCCTCAACAAAGTAAGCCAATCAATAGCGCATGCATACTTGCACGCGGAAGGTATGCATCACCCACACGTACATTCACATTTATCAATTTCATAACTTGTGAGCCATACGTATGCATTAAATATTTAAGATGCATTTGTATACTTTTAGACATCTCCATTTTGAAGCAGGCCATCTATTAGAATCGTAGTCTTCAACCCCCACAATCGTTCCCGTGAATCTGAAAAGAACATGAAATAAGAAAATAATAATTGCTTCATGAGTAATTAGAACATTAATCTTTCACATTAAAAAAAAAAAGTCTTTTCATATTAAAAAAACAAACTAATAAATGCAGCCTTTACCTTTGCTCTGGGGTTTCCTCGCCCTCAAATCTCATCCTGAACCTCATTCCAATTGAATAGTTATTTTTGACAGACTCCATATACTGATCATAAGGTATGACAAACTCAGAAGGGCTTGTTCTGCAATAGAAGAATAACAAGACCAACAATCTCAGCCGCAGATTATGCAGAGATAGAACCAGCAAATAAAATAGGAAACACCAATACAAACATATACCACCCAGAAATGCAGCTGGGATGCAACAACTTATTATTAATATTTACAAACTAAAATACAAGTATTGCTGGCCTAAATCCAAATACCTAATATGCTCAAATGAGTTTTGACATGGTTTTAATTATTCTCACTAGATGACCATCCCTTCTAACACACTCTTCCAACAAATTCTCTTTCAACATCTACCAAATACCTATTTTCTCTCTTCACATCCTTGAAATCACTCATCCTTACTCCAAGCTTTCCTCTCTTATATCCACTTCAATCTATCACGTCTCATGCCACTAAATTCCTCTTCCTAAACTCAATTCTCTATTCAACGAAAACACCATCCGACATTACTTACACAAATATATTGGCCATTGACCGGAAACAACTAAAACTAAGGGCGGCAACTTTCATTAGTAAAACAAATTGTTTTCCAATTTCAGAAAAATGGAGCTTATTTACATAAAAAACAAAACACTCAAAGGATATAGCAAAAACCTATATTCTATATAACACTTTAGAAAAAATACAGAGCTTATATACCAAAAAAAATAGAACACTCAAATCCTATAATTACAACATAATGCTTCAAATTTCACAAAATAGATCTTATTTACACCCACACTTGCAAAATAAAAGAAGAATAAGAAAAAAACATATAATTGTTTACCTTGGCCTGTAATAGACGCTGAACATAGTTCCAGTAGAAAAGGCATGCATGGCTGTGGCTAGCACACCAAGGTGCATGCTGTGGCTTGATATCACTGAAGTGGGCATGTTGTTCTGCTGCCTCAGAGCTCGCCTCACCCCAACTCGAAGCTCTCCATTTTCTCCCCTACAAAAACAACCAATTTTTTTGTCAGACGAGACAAATATGCCAGTAAAGATATAGCTCTACACACAAATATTGTTAAAGGTGCATGTAAGTAATTTTATAAACGAGTAACAGATAAAAAGCACAATTAAAGAAAAGATACTTGTATACAAATATGTATCAATACAATTCAATCTAGAATAGAAACCAAAGTCCATCAAGTTGCACCATCCATCGAAGTGATGGCTGGTGACAGATGAAGGGTGAGAGGGGAATGCCAGAGGGTATGACCTTAATGGTGGCTTCCGCTCTCTTGCCATCACCATCCATCATTTTGTTGAACAGTGATGTACCAACAGACTACAGTATCATAACTCATTGGAGTACAATATACATCCCATTCATAAAAACACAAGATTTTTCCTAACCTGAGAAAGATAAAAGCATCTCCAGCAACAAGCCTCTTTGAGCTCACAAATCCACTCCATCCGGTCGTTAGCAAGTGCCTTCTGGGCTGACCTGGAAGAAAGAATAAAGGAAATCTTTAAATGGGAAGACCGAGTAAAAATCGAGCTAATATAAATGCCAAGAATGAACAATCAAAATCAACACAAAAACTATTAAAGAAATACCACTTTTCCTCCAACACAACTTGATCATAAAGACAAATCAAACTTTGGGAAGGTCATAGTACAGTCAGCAAAGTACAAAACTAACAACATTAACAGGTCCACACTCAACACTAACAAGCAAAACTTGAAAAGATAAAACAATTAGAGAACCCCGGAAATCCAATGCAAGCGGCTCTTGAGATGTCACATGGTAAACATTAAAAAAAATAAAAAATAAAAAGTGGTAAAGAAAAAGGAAGAAAATAACTTACCACGAAATATGTGGCGGAAGCGCCACTCAACCCCATGCAAATCTTTTGCCACTAAATCCTGGGTAGGAGGTTGCTGAGACATGTCCTGAAATAACAGCATGCGACTAGTCAGGCAGATAACTAACTTCAAACACTTCCATCATAAAGCTACGAAATGGAAAAGATTAAAACGTACATAGGATTCCCAGAAAAAATAGGAGAGACATCCCATGAGTTTCTAAATGATAGGATAGAGGAGTATCAAACACCATTGGCAAATAAAGAAAAAATTCAGGCATCTAGAAATTCCATGAAATGATTCTCTTCTTGCTGTTTTGAGAAGCACTGCTGCATTAAACTGCTTAGAAAGAAAACCTAAAACTAACTTTAATTCAAAGAAATTGAAATTCTGGAATTGTCTCAAAAAGACTGCTTGAATCAGAGAAAGTAAAACCTTGAGAACATGTCCAGAAATTCAAAAAGGGCATACCAGGCGAGGGAGACATTCCTCGGCATGTCGCCTCAAAACAGAAAATCCACCATGTGTGCTGGTGTCAGAAGCAGTCAGGGTTTTACAGAAGGAATAAACATGTGGCCGTCGAGGGGGTGATTGCACTGTCTCCTTCTCCAGAGTAGTCTCATCTTGCTGATACCAGAAATAAAAAACAGAAATTGACAATTCAAATAAACCCCCTTTGAAATGAAAAATACACTGGGATCTATAAATTTCAGTCTGCTAAATGAAGGACATGTTAAAAAAATAATAGTAATAACAGGAAAGAGTGTAATGTTTTTTTTTTTTTAAGTAAATTTAGATGGTGCTCTTACATTTGGCTCAGGAATCAAGGTGAGTTGAGCATAAACCTCATCAGTATCAGTTTCAGCCTGCCAGACAATCCAGCAAAAAGAACAACCAATGAGCAAACTACGAACACAAGAAAACTCACAAAGCAAACATAAACAAATAGGCATGACAAAGGGTCCAAGTCATTGGGAATGGAGACTAAGGAAAGAAAGGAAAATGAACAAAATATATTGCAAGCAATATTTCCTCCTTTTTTGAGGGGAGAAGAAAATGCAGTGAGTCATCTTGATTTATCAGAAGACACTGCAACAATTTGACCGAAATAATCATTCATAAGCCTAAGCCAGGTGATTGCAATTGTCAACAAGATCCCAACAACTATATACTTGTTAAAGATTGGTAAGCAATCAAATTAATCTTGAAGATGAGAGAGAGGGAGAAAAATTCTCAATTTTAGCAAAACAGAGAGAGTGAAGGAGAAATCATCATGAACCTAAAGAGGGAGCAACCCCACAATGATGCTTGTGCCAAAATACCTTTAGCCAGACATTCACCACCCTGCAAAGGATCTTGGATGGCAGATCGTAGTTAGGCATAGGCTGATCAGCACCCTGATTTGTGGATTTCTCAACCTGCCCATAATGCGACCAAAAAGATTCCAAAGTAAACCACATGAACATTAACATTTATATATATCAGTTTTGGATTCAACCAGTTCAGGATGCAGAGCGTTCCAATCAAATGAGATACAGGAGTGCGCATGGCAAAAAGATGCATTCATTCTGAAGGGTTTGAATCCAAATTAAACCACACTTGCAATCAGCCACTACACATATGCAGTGTGAAAAAAAAAATTAAGGGAAGTTGCGATATCAGTCATGAAAATAGCAGGGAAAGAGGACTGATTACCTGTTCAGTATGACCTTGAGGGAAGTAAAAGACCTTATCCCCCATTTGAGGAACAGTAACAAGTGGACCAGCACAAGCATGCCAGAGCTCCGTATAGAGACCATCATTTGCATCTGAAACAAGAGAAAAAATAATCACTTCCAAAACAGAAAGGTATAACAAATACTGTACTCAGGAAGAGAGTCTTCCCCAAATTGGGTAACAATATGGGGTAACATCTGCAACAATTGCAGGATTTTACAAAATAAGCACCTCACACAGATAATGGGCCAGAGTCATTGAACAAAAGTACCTTGATTGAATTTTGGATGCACGTTGATATGGCAAAGACTAATCTTAGCATTCAGGGTACTACTTATAACTAGAGTTCAAGGAAACAACACATGTCCACTCATAAATATGTAATGAAATTTTTCAAATATCTCAAAGTAAATTGGACCTTATCTAATAAAACTAAATCAGAGAAAAAAAACAGGATCGTCAAATGATCTTTGCAAAAATAGTAAACAGTAATACAAATTAACCAATGCCCCTTCAATAAGGGATCTATGTTCATGTGAAGATTTACCTCTTGTGAAAACCAACAAATACCCTAACAGAACATCAAACCTCGAAACTAAGCAACAGGAGAATGACAAGATCCCTACATCGTGATATATTTCAAGCAATAAACCACCCCAAAAGAAACTGAATAGTCCCCTGTATTAATGGTGTATCTCTTCCATTCTTCCTTGAAGGAAAATGTACCATACATCAGCTATGTGTGGTATATGGTACAATATAGGTGAATGTCCACACCAGAATCAGGAACCACAATTAGTCTCCAGCATCCATTAAGGGAACAGACCACGGATATCACCATGGCGTATCATATAACATATAACACAGACATATGGTGTACTTTTCCCATTTCTTCAAACAACCAATTTCAAGACACAGGCAAATCCCTACAATAGGGCTTACTCAAGCAAAACCATAGAAAACCCAAATAATCGACATGCATGTATCCTAAACCTAATCGAATTTTACCATTTCCTTCAGAAACAGAAGTTCAACTTCAAATTACATTATGACAGAATACAAAACAGTTAAGCAGGATGATCAGTGCAAAACCCAAAATAACGTTGAACAGAGTGATGCAAGGCTAGGCACGAGGGCATCCTGACACAAAGAGGAGCACAAAACCCACAAATAAGCCCCACATAAAGCCCTAAAAAGGATCATGCAAGGCCAATTTTTTCTCTAGGAACAAACTAGCCTTTACTTATGGGTACTGCAACCTTCTTAAACAAAACAAAAATAACACAAAAAAAAAAAAATATGCCCTGCAAAAAAAAAAAAAAGAGAAAAAAAACGAAACCAGAAAAAACATTATAGCTCACATGGAAGCAACATAACCCACAGAAAAAAAAAAACAAGGCACTAATCCTCTTTAAGGCGCAAAATGCAATCGAATCAGAAAAACCCTTGTTACGGGTACTCTAACTCAAAAATGCCAATAAAAGAAATGACCGTAAATGGCCCAACTAAAGCAACTCCATGAAAGCAAACATCAAAGCAGCCATAAACCCTCAAACACCATTCACATGGCCAAGACGCCATGAAAAAACCAGAGAACACTAACGTATTCAGCATACCGCAAACTAATTAATAGTACAGATCACCAAACAAACAGTGAAAATTACCAAAAAAAAAAAAAGGACAGAAGAGCAAACGAGCAAGCAAATAAATCAGGTGAAATACAAGGGAAATACATGAAATGATTATCCTGAAACGAAAGTTACCTCGAAAACCCCCACTAGGTTCACTGCTAACATTTGAAAGACCATCACCACCACTGCTACCATTAACTCTAGGGCACAATCCCTTCAAGCCCTCGCCACATGAACCCATCTCCCGAACGCCAGACCACAAAAAGATACCTAGAGAGAGAAAATTGCAGTGATCTCAGAGCAAAACCCTACACCAAAACCCTTAGAACCAGAGGTAGAAATAGAGGTAGAGACAGAAACAGAGATGGAGATAGATAAAGAGGGCTGTGCTATTATGGGAAAGTTCAATAACCCATGGATAAGAACCTCGGTGCCCTACAATCCATTTGTCATAGCCATGCCCCCACCTCCATCATCGACTACCCCCATCTCTTCCCCTATGTTTAGCGGCGTTCCTAAATTTAGCCCCCACCTTTAGGAACACACCTGCTGCAAATAACTCCACCCCTCTCTCTCTCTCTCTAAAAAACCTCTCCCTCCCTCCCTCCCTCTAAAACCCCTTCTCTCTCTACTCTGTCCACTCTCTCTCTACTCTGTCCACTCTCTCTCTAAAATACACTCGCTCTCTCCACTTTCTGTTGTCTTTGTTTCTCTCTCTATGTGGTGGGGGACACCGTACCATAGCCTCCTGCTAACCCCACAGAAGTTAACCAGGGGTCAGATCTGCAGGGCAGGGAAACTAACCATGGTTGAGTTAAGTGAGGGTTAGGTCGGGGTAAGAGTAATTAGCTTTTGTCTTGGGAAGAGGCGATGCCGGCCGGAATCCGGCGGTCCCGTCCTTCCCGACCGTTTTTTCAGTGGTCGGTTAAATTCAGGGACCAAGACACTTTCTCTCTCTATAACTAAAAATTCGCCACTATTTTATATTTTCCCAGATATACCCTCGTCAAACATGTAATAGTAAATTAATCCCTTTGGTCCTGTCCTATAACACGTAATTACATAGAGATTAGACTTAGCAAGAGAATAATTGTGTATAAGACTTCAAACTAGCATTAAGTACATGTGAGGTAAAGCCTAGACCATAAATAATTAAAAGCAAAGCACTTTCAAATTGTATCGAGATAAGTGATTTCAATATTGGAAATTTTTGTGAAAGCTTTAATATATTTTTATTTTTAATTATAAAATTTAAAGCTTGAAAATCAATATAGGCCGAGCACATCTATGAAAATTTGAAAATCTTGAAAATTAATAGTCAAAAAATGCATTACAAGACCTACTATTTCCAAAACTTAAAATCTAGGTATCTAGAGGTGGACATGATCAATTAAAGGGTATTTGAGCACCAAACAACCTCTTTTTGATAATTGTTTTGAGATGCACCCTAACTTGGTTGTTTAGAGCCTCCCACTTTTCTTATATGTAATGACTGCTCATGTCTATCTTGTAGTACTGAATTGAAGAGCTATCCATCGTCAATTGTGAGTGATCAACGGTGATGAAGCCCTACCGGTGTTGTTGCAATAAAAAACAATAACAGATGTCATTGTTCCGGATGGAGACATAAAGTAGATGCTGCTTGAGTACCATGTGCAATAAAAAATCACACAACCAATATTGTGCACTTACCTAAGTAGCATATTATTTGCATGTCATAGGAATAAATAAAATCTCCTTTTTATGAGTTATGAATCTACCACCATATTTGGAAAATGGAATTTTAAATAATACCATTATATCACTTTTACCTACATTATTTATAAAAAAAACCCAGTTTTTATGCTACCAAACCCGCATATGTAGACATGCGGACCTCTTAATAAATCTATTTTTTATATAGATTTTGATGCTTCATTTTTAACGACATGTAATATCAATATGGAGATCATGAATATAAATAAATAAATAAAATTTAAAAAATATAATAATAATTCCAATAAAAAAAACATTTGCAACATTTGTTTGCCAAACAATTTTCCTTATAAAAATATTGATAATAATAATAAACGATGAGGCTATAAACAATCAAATTAGAGCGCATCTCAAAAAAGTCACTATAAATGGTTGTTTTGATGCTCAAATTTCTTCAAATTGATTATCTCAACATCAAAAATATAGACATCAAACGATAAAAATATATATATTTCAAATTTTGAAAATAGTGCATCTTGTAATACATTTTTTTACCATCAATTTTCAAGTTTTCATTTATCTGTTGAATCTACGTTATTTTTTAAGCATAAAAATTTATAATTAGATATAAAAATATATTTTAAGGTACTACAAAGATTTTTAATATTAAAATCATATTTTTCAATACTATTTGAAAGTTTTTAAAATTTTATAATTAAAAATAAAATTATATTTTAAAATTTTCATAAAAAAATTAATATTCAAACCACATTTCTCGACATTATTCTAAGGTGTTTAGAGCCTGAGCTCTATGCATAATAATATAATTTATTTTCCAGGTATCCGGATATCAAGGGAATAATTTTTTTTTTTTGTGAATCAGTTTTCAAAGTTCAAATCACTTTCAAATTGGAGTTTTGGAGACTCCTTTATCCTCTATCTAAACGACACGTTACTTTACGTTCTCTCTCCTCGTGACCCGGTCAACTGGTTTTCTCGTCAGTCTATTCACCAAGCTTAGACCCCTCTACCAAACTTAAAAATACCATCCAAAACGACTACTTATTTTCTCCCTCTTTCTCTCTCCAACAAAACTTAGTCCTCTCTCTCTCTCTCTCTCCTCTCCTTTAAGGCGTTAATCAAATGGAGCGGGTGGGCGATGAATTTCTGGCGCATTGATTGAAAAGGCGGCTCCTCGGGCGCAGAAGCGCCGTAACCGTCGCCGGCATGGCCAGGCCCCGATTTGACGAAAAAATTAACGGCGTTCAACGCTGTCTTCCCCTTAACAAGCAGGCCCGCAAACCACGGTTACTTGCTAATCCTCCACGTCAGCGTCACCCAGACCTCGTGTCCATCGCGCTTAACCCGGGTTAGGGGAGGACGGTTACAACAGTCCGACCGCGTTGTCAGCGCTAGCATTGCGGCCTCTCACAACGCACGGTTTAAGCGTGAGAAAGCAAGAGAGTGCAAGAGAGAGAAAGTAAGACAGAAGGGGCGGCCTCACCTACACACAATACGCCCGAGTTAGCTGCAGGGCCAACTAATTTATTTTTAAGGAAAATTGCGTTGCGCCGTATTTCTACAAATGCGGTCCAAAAAGTGTAAAGTACCATCTTAAAGATGGACGCAAGTAGGCGCTCCATTTAAAACCAATAAAAATTAACGATTCAAATGTTTTTTACTATAATTCTTATTTATAATTTTTTAAATTTATTTAATTTTTTTATATTCATGATCTCTGTGTTAGTTAGAGATTACATGTCCTTCAAATTTAAGGTTTAAAATCTATCTAAATATATATATTTATTAAGAGGCGCCCACTTGTACATATACAATCTTGGCCACATAGAAACCATATCCTATTTTTAATCGCCAATGACCTCTTCCGATTTAACCGAGCAGTCAACGATTAGATCAGCCGGTTTTGTGAAAACTAATCAAGAGTTAGATCCTCAATGAAACTATAAATCCTCATATATTTTATCATTACTTTCAACCATATCCTTTTGAGTCTACCATTTCAACAGGTACTATACTGGGTCTGAACCACGCATAACACCCTACCTAATTTTATTATATCTTATCTTATCGCTTATCAGTGTCACGCCTAAATTTTTTTTAAAGTATTTATTTTAAGTTTTATCTTATTGTCATATATCACTCATTCATCTCATTATCGTCACTTCCACTATACTCACTTTATGGATATATTATTTTTTGACCACCCAAAATTCTGCCCTATAGAGCAAAGCGGTCTCACATCTAGCCTATAAAACTTGCCATTCAACTTTGTTGGTATGCGGTGATTATATAAAATTATAGTCCCACACATCCACGTTTCCCACACAACTCTAATTCCATGTGAAAGATACTTGTGGAAACCATCCAACAAATATCTATCTATCCAGAAATTCCGCCCCACCAATACGAATTTTGAAAACACCATGTACTATCCTTTTTGTCTCTCTCCAAGGCTTTTTCTCAACTCATAAAATGCATGCCTTCTTTCTCTAAAATGTGGTGTAACGTAAAACCCTTCTCTCTCCTCTTAACATACCAACCCACAAAGGAAAAAGGGTCCGCGTGCGCCGAATCTTGGAGATGACGTGTTAAATCAAATGTTACTGTGAAATTTCTTGAATCAAATATAAACGTAAAACATAGTGGGGTAAATAGTTTTTTAAACGACCAAATGCATTGCACAATCATATAGTAACGAATAATGTCAATGAGAAAATTATGGAAAATTGACGTGGAAAATTCGTCTTAAAATGAAGAGAGAGAGAAAAAGGATTTCATGGAAATAAAAACGATAAATTATTTTGTAGGACATTTTTCAACCTATGTGTATAGAACCCCAAATAATTATCATTAAATTTGACACGGATGTCTAAAAAGATCAAATCCCACACCCATATAATAACTTTTCTAAAGATCCATATCAAATTTGATGATAACCCTTTTAGGGTCCTACACACATAGGTAGGGAGGATCTTATATGATCATTACTCAATAAAAACATATGAAAAGATTAGTGAAAGGAAAATTAGTTAAATTAGGTTTAAATAAGATAAAGTAATATCTTATTTGCTCTTTTTTCAACTACGATTAATAAAATGAAAAATAATATTCATATTTATTATAGGTTGTTGTAGACAAAGAAGACAGGAAAACAATAAAAGGGAAATATGCAAAAAAAAAACAAAAGTTGGGAAAAAGGCTTGATGAGGAAGGGATTAAAATTTATCCGATGAAGTTTCTCATGGAACCTTGAAGATTCAAGGTCGACTCACTAGAAGCAACGACGCTAACGATGATAACGTCGAGCTACTAGTTGTGTAGTATAGTGGTCGGAAATAACTATAGATGAAGAAAATACCACTCAGGAAGCCTCTTAAGATGGAGGAAGGTTGGTGGGAAGGAGCTACTCCTTATGATGCAAGAGTAAACACAAAGAAACATTTATTTTATGGGTGTGATTTGTACATAGCCAAGGTTCTACATAATCAAAGTAATGCGTAATTCAATTAGGGTCAAGAAATATTGTTTAAATGCTGGAAATCTTACTGATAGCTTTAAAGTACATATTCATATTTAATTAAAAATTGTAAAGCTTAAATGAGCAGATATATGAAAACTTGAAAATCTTTAAATTTTACAGTAAAAAAATGCATTACAATATTCACTATTTCCAAAACTTGAAATCCATTTTTTTCTCATGTCCATGCACCTTGATGTTGAGATGATCAATTTGAGGATATTTGAGCATCAAAACATCATCATCTAGTGAATTTTTTTAGGTGAACTCTAATTTGATTGTTTAGAACCTAAGCTCTATAAAAACCTAGTTTATAAACAAATTTTTAAAATCAACAAATGCCATAGAACCGGCTTATTGGGGTCATGTGTGTGCTGTGTTCATGCATGCGTGTGCGCTTTTGGAGGAAGGGAGAGGGAGGGAGAGAGAGAGGATGGACATGTTTATATCAATGGTTTAAAAATGGATAAGGTTTTTCTATGAATCCGTGGACTCATATGTAGATATGTGCCCCTCCCCCGGATCATTCTTAAGATGGATTTGAGATTTAACTTTTTAAGAATATATGATTTTTAAATAAATTTAAAAAAATAAAAATGATATTATTTTTTGAAAAAAAAATTAAACCCTTATTTTTTTATTTTCTGAGGGACCATCACTTTCCATCCATATTTAATACGAGTGTCAGGCGTGTAAGGGAGACATGAATACAATCCCATATCCCCTGACGCACAGAACACTTATCCGATAAAAACCGTCAATCCCACTGGGATTTAGAATCCGCGAGAAAAGGATTGCAATCATCAAGTGGGCAATTCTGGTTTGACAAACCCCAAAGTTGCCGCAATTTTTGTTTTTTATTTTTATGTATTCATTAATGTGGCTCGATCGAATTAGGCAACTCAACCTCGAATCCGGTCTTTAATTATACAAACAAGAAGGATTAATCGGCTTAGATTAGTAATTTCTGAGAAAGGAAAACCACATTAGTGGGGGAGCCACACATAATTGTATGACATGGTTCTGGTGCGATACGGCCGCCATTACACAAGTAAGATGACCACGTTACTGGTGCCAAATAATTGTACCATATAATAAATGTATGGTACCATGTAGCTAAAAAGCAGACTTAGTAAAGACCTATATTTCTACAACATATATCTAAACTACCCCTCTCCCCCTTGATATAACCCAAATTCATTATCCCATCCGTTGCCTACAGTCCAACTCAAATGGCTGAACAACCCCGCATTTTGACAGTGCAATCATGTCCTCTTGCATTAGGATCGTTAATGGGCCGGGCCAGCCCAATCTGAAAAGTCTATTGGGCCGGCATGCATTGACCTATGGCTGCATTTTATGTGCCACGCCCTAAGTCTTGAGAGTATGTCTAACTGGGCTGGCCGACTAGCCCATAGCCACACCCTACTTTTTCAGAGTTCATCTTTTTTTCTCTTGGGATTGTTTATAAATAAATTATTTATTTTTTATACAATGAGGTTTCAATCACTATTGTATTTAAATTTCAAAATGGGTGGTTGTAAGAGTGTTATACAATACACACAAAGTTCCAAAAAAATATTATTGAACTTCGGGCTCATTTTAAACCATCCAATTTGACATCTAATGAGTGGGAATAGTTATAACATCATTATAATAAATATAAAATTATATCTTCGTAGATAATTCCTTTTGTGTTTAGTAGATATATGCCTCGTCTGCACAAAAGAAAGTGAGGCCAATATAATACTTTCACCCTTCATTTTGAGCTGATGCTTGCGCCAACGAAGGTAATCCACCGTCCTTTCCCAGCAACAAACCGGTGGAGATTGATTATGCCATGTTATATGGTTGGAATAGGGTTAAACAAAAACTTAAGGTTCATCACAATTGATTCCTCACATACGATGTTAAGCAATGTTATCAATTTCACTTCACCTAGGCTAATCCATTCGAAGTATTTTTTGCCCTAGTTCCTCAATTAAAGCGAGATGAACACATCCCTCCCCCCCTCCCTCCCTCCCGGTCGCTTAGTATTTTTATTCATTTATTTAGGTAATTCAATGGGGATGACGAGCCCCTACCCATAAATCATTAGATGTGTTTTTTTAATATGTTAGATGAGAATGGAAGCGTAAGCTTTAGTTGGGCTATTTCGATATTCAAATAAAGCAATAGTTATTCAAATATACTTTTCAAATACTTTGTAATCATGCACCTAAAATTATTAAGTTTTGGGAAAATTAGCTATGAACATCATTATAATTATCTGAGCTTTAGTCCAATTATTTAGGGCCGACTATATTAATCTTGTTTCCTATTTTGTCAATTGGATTAGGACTCGTGATAGAGATTAGACGAATTTTCCATTAGCAATAAGCGCTAAAGCGCTTCCTTTGTGGGCCAAACCTTGAGGCCCCTCCCAAACAAATTCGATAACATTTGCATATAAACAAGGAGTATAGACCCTACCATATTTTGGTCTATGCTTTACTTTCATAGGACGCCAAAACATTAAAAAAATATCGATTGCGCCCACCCAGTGCTGCCCTTGACCGTCATGCTCACCAATGGCCAAGCAAATTGGTAGGATATGAGAGAGAGAGAGAAAGAAAGAAGTTATAGAGAGAGAAAGAGAGGAGCTAGAGAGAGAGAGAAGCTCATAAGTGGCATTGGTAGTACGAGAGAGAGAGAGAGTGCTTGCCTGGGATTTTATAGAGAGAGAGAGGGGCATTTGCCAAATATTTTTGAGAGAGAGAGAGAGAGGACTTTTGCCTGAGATTTTTTTTAGAGAGAGAGAGGTATTTTGCCTGAGATTTTTAGAGAGAGAAAGGGGACTTTTGCCTAAGAATATAATATATATTTTTAATGTAATAAGGTATTGAAAATGAGGAGAGGATGAGTGAGGGATTAAATAAAAGTGGGGTGTCTGGGGATCTTGATGCAAGAAAAAGGGGTGCTGGAGCAACAAGGGTGGGGGACCACAATTCCTATGCTTGGTCCCACTCTTGTCCCCCTAATTCCTAGACATCCCTCACATTCTTTTACTCCATTTTTCCCTCCTCTTTCAACCATGTCCCAATCCACACATTTCTTTTTATCCATTAAACAACTCATCTCCACACAAACCTCCAACCGCATAATCAATGGCACACGTAAACACCTACATCAACTAAGCTACATAATCACTCTCTCTCTCGTCAACTAAGATATATAATTACCATCTCTCTCTCCCATCAACTAAGATATACAATTCTCTCTTTCATCAACTAATATATATAACTACCATCTCTCTCTCATCAACTAAGATATATAATTACCATCTCTCTCTATGAGATATAATGGGAATCTCTAGCCCCATCTCTCTCTTTTTTGCAATCCTCTCTCTCTTCTTCCGACTTTAATCTCTCTCTCTATCTTCCTCTGGGAGATATAACAGCCATATCTTGCTCTCTTGCCCCTCCCTCCTAGGATATCTCTTGGAGTAGAGGTAGTAATGGACCCGGACCAAACTTAAGACCCGTTGAGTATGTCAGACATGGATTTAACATTTGGACTTGGCGGGTCGAGTCTTGGTCAAATATCTGGGTCTTTACAGTATTTGGGTTTAGGTTTGGGTCGGGTCCAACATAAACTACTGGAGATAAAATACTTCAAGCTTTATTCATTTGGGTGTATAATAGAAACTCGTAGTCGTCTTTAGCTATTAAACGATAAACTAGATCGCTTGAAATTTAACGGCATATGATTGTGACCTTGGTACTAATAATACGGGTATATGATGGTAAAAAGAATGGCAAAAAAAATAAGAGAAGCTCATAGTGAGGGTGGCAATGGAACCGACTAAACCCGGACCTGACGGATATGGCTATGGGTCCAACATTTGGACTCCAGGTCCAAACCTAGATCCAAATACTATCCAGACCTAGGTTCACATCAAGCCGGACCTGACCCATACTTATAAATTGTTGGAAATAAAATGCTTCATGCTCTATTTGTTTGGATGTATACTAAGAACTTGTAATCATCTTTAACTATTAAACAATAAATTAGATATGGGCAATGATTTCATGCAACTGTTGTATCCTAATATAATGCAACCACATTAAAAAACCATATTAGAGACATTTGTTTGACACAATTTTTTAGATGTATACTATTTTCATTATAAAGAACAATCACAAAAAAATAAAATTTTGAAAAAACGCCCTAGAAAATATTTTTCTAGCCCAATTAATATAAGCCGTCAATTTTAGTGAGATAGTTAGAAATATGCCTCAGAAGGATCTTTTTATTCCCATAGTCTTTGTATAGTATTGTCATCATTAGATTAACACTGCCAAAAAATAAAAAAAAATATTTTGAATTTGTCAAGGCCTAGATATTGAAATTCGCCAAATAGACAGTCGAGATTCATTATTGGAGAGTACTCATTTTGACCATATATAGGGTGAAAATTTATTTATTTTTTCATAAGATTGATTATGAGGATTAAAAGAATGTATGCGCAAAATTTGGGGTCTTATAAATGCCAAAAATATGATTTTCCAAAAGTATGGATGCATTATACTATGATACAACCCGTTGAATGAAATCATTGCCCATTAGATGGCTTGAAATCTAATGGTGGATGATTGTGACCTTGTTGCGAATAATATGCGTATATGATGGTAAAAAAAAAGGCAAAAAAAGAAAAGAAAAGAAGCTCTTAGTTACAGTAGCAATAGACTCGACTAGACCCAAGACCCAACGGGTATGGATATGGTTATGGGTCCACCTTTTGGACCGGATAAGTTGGGTCCGGGTTAAACGACTAGACCTGAATACAATTCGGGTCTGGATCCGCATCCAGCCCCGACCCGACCGGTTGCCACCCCCATCTAGGAGATATAATGGGATATAAACTCCCTCTCTCTCTCTCTCTCGTATTAAAATGAAACACCTTCTACCGTATGATAAGGAAACATATAAACATCTCAATCCAAGAGATTCTCTCTCTTCCTTCCACTCAACAAATATTTGACTTCTTAATTCGTATTTCTAAACAACATGTTCAAGACACATGCACACGTGCTACACCATTTATTTCCTGGCCAAAAATGCGTCGAAGATAAACTTTGACACGAGACCAATTTCTTGAACCGTCTCGAGAAAAACTAAATTATTATCTTAATTTAAACCTCAAATTGACTTCAAAAAATCACATAATTATTATTTTATAAAACCCTAATCTGAGCTCAAATGACGAGTTCAAATATTAGTGGTGAGAACATGAATTATTATTGATAAGCTTTTTTAGTTAACATTCAACCAAAAAAAATATGATTTTTTTATTTGAAATAGTAGGGAAAATTGGTATGCACAAATGTACCAAGCATGTTTTGCACGTGTGACATATGTATCACGTGTGCTGGAAAGTGCACAAAATTAAAGCGAGAGGATGAGAGGTATCTACCATTTTGGTGAGGCTTGGCCCACTCCGACATCAACTCCAGCAATTGATGATCCTGCCAAGAGAAAATATGAATAAATACAGAAATTCAATTCAATGATAATATATATTAAATGAAAAGTATACAATGAGACTCTTATCTTTGGTATGTGACAATTAATATTGATCATTAGATGGCTGCATTCATTCCGCTGACCAAGCTCAAACTTCAAAATAAAATTTCTTGAACTTTGTAATACATCCAAACTACTAGATTTCAAATCGGACGATTATAAGTATTTGTGACCTCCGTGTATCAAAGGTAAATGTTCTTATTGTATATAATATCTGTATTAAAATAATAGTTAAAAAAGAATACAATAATTAAGAGTGTGGTCTGTACAACGCTAGGCCTCTAAACAATCAAAATAAGATGCACCTTCGAATAGTGTCAAAAGATGTCATTTTAGTAACAAAAATCTTTATGATGACTTGAAAATTTATTTTCATCTCTAATTATAAAAGTCGAAGCTTCGAAAATAGTGTATGTTGGGTAAGTATGTCAACCAGATATATTTTTCTGTTGGGTAAGTATGTCAAGTGATATATGAATACTTGAAATTTAATGGTTTAAATAATGCATTACAAGATGCGATATTTCCAATAATCGAAGTACTTTTTTTTTTTTATGTCCATGTATCCCAAAATCGAGTTGATTAGATTTGAGGGTTTTTCAACATCAACAATTATTCTAGTGAATTACGTAAACTTTTTCCCTTAAATGAAGGATAATTACCAATGAAATCATCGCTTTTTGGATGATTGAAATTTTCTGATTATTTTGTGGTGTTTCAAGTTACGTTCATATATCATAGTTGAGCATGTACACTGTTGCCTCATTGGAGCACATTGTATACTCAACCCCTTGGCAAAAGTACTACTTAGGAGGATTTTCCAATATAAAATTTTGGGTCTGTCTAAAATCACAATGTAACCACTTGAAATAAAAAAAAATGATTTTAAGTTCTTAAACATTTAGATATGCTGTAAAAAAAATTGGATAGTCTCTAGTCGATGTTGTAACATTTTTGCTAAAAAATACATTTTAATTTTGTCTTTTTTTCTTTCTTTTTATTTTTTTCCCTTTTTTTAATTTGATGTTTGCACTAGATATCCCCAAAATCTGGGGGCTTGAAAATACTCCCAAGAAGGTTATTTTACCCTAGCTGCAAAACATTAGGGAATGAAAAGGTATACAATAAGGTATTTTATATTTGGTACAATTAATCTTTGTCATTGAATATAAATTTGGGCGGTTGCATTTGTTCCATTTGACTTGACTCAAAGTTTAACAATGATTTTATAAAAAACTTTATTACATACCCTAGCCATTAGATTTTACATTTGTTGTTCTATCAAAGGTAAATGGTATTGTAGTATATATACTTTTTAAAAATATATATATACAATGAGATCATTTATATTTAGTGCAAGATAACAAACGTAAACAATTAATCTTTGACCGTCAGATGTGAAATTGGGTGGCTGCATTTATTCCATTGACCAAACTAAAAGTTAAAAATAATTTTTTTCAAACTTTATAACACATCCAAGCTTCGCATCTCATGATTATAAATAATTGCGACCTCTTTGTACTAAAGATAAATTGATCTCGTCATATACAATCCCTTAAAAAAAACAATACATACCAACTTAGGATTTCGTCCAAAAAGATCAGCAATCACTGGCAACTTTGATTGAAAATTCCCCTCCTTGGAGCTGCCACCTACACACGAGTTTTACAAAAAAAATTAAGCAAAATAATAGGGAAAGGTTAATATGGTGAAAAATAGTAGGGGACTGTTCATATGGTTAAATTGCCTACCTTGTAATTAAGAAATGTTGACAACTTTGAATCCTATCTCAAGGTTTTAGACAGAGAGCTAAAGGTTTTAGACTCCCTCTCCACAAAATTTGCAAGCATTTTTATGGATAGAGTGCTTCAAAAGCAAATATTAGGGTATTCATAATTATGAGCTTTTCGACAATGCTCTATTTTGTGATCAATTCTTTTGGTTAGGGATGGGTTAATATTGTTAGATTTACTTCGGTCTATGCCTAAAATACAAGGTTTCGATTTCATTGGTCGAAACGAAGGGAATTTGACAACATCCATAAATAATTTGGAAAATCTATTAAAATAGAATGCAAAACACCGCTTATTAGCGCATGGTTAGTAAGGTAGAACGACATCGGCTACTCAGTGCCAGTATCCAATCTAGAAGTTTTCCCAAATCAAACATGGACTAATATGCAGTAAAGTTGAGAATTTGATTATAGATGTAAGCGCCATCAACATCGCGAAAATCTAGCCCACCATACTGAGATACATTATAACATGTGAAAAATCTGGACCGTCTATTCGACCAGCTTAGATTTCGCCAAAACTCGACCTCTCTCAGTCCCATCTGTTCCATAGAAGAAATGCATGAAAAAAGCATGGCCTTCTCTTAAACATGCAAACAAGATGCATGCAATAGTAGTGGATGTACCGTTTGCTCGTTCATCTCCAGAAAGTCCGACGCCAAACCCGCTAGATTCTGCAGCTTTTTGGCCGGAAAAACGATGGATCTCGGTCATGTTGGCCATGAGTGAACAGTGTAGTAGCTAAAAACACATAATTCTGAGCCCTCCAACATTTATAGGTAATTTTCTTTTCCCTTTTTCACGGTTCAATTTATTTCTGTGTTAATGAAATAGGAAAATTGTTATGTTGATTTATTCAATTGGGGGGTGTTTTAGTGGTGGGCTTTTAGGGAGCCGACTCCACGTTGGGGGGGGTTTTAACGGTTTCAGCAATTATCCATGCTTTTTAATGCCAATAGTGGTGCCTGGTAACTGCAGGAGAGTTAGAGAGAGAGAAAATATGTAAGTTACATGAAAGAGAGATAAATATGTAAGTTACATGAGAGAGAGAGGAATGGGGGAGAACAAAATAAGTTACATGAGAGAAAGAGATATATGTAAGTTACTAAGTTAGAGAGAGAGAGCCATTAATTTGCATGAGAGAGAGTGATGTCATAAGCTAAGTTACATGCATCATGGATGTTAAATAGGTAAGTTACTAAGAAGAGAGAGAGAGAGAAAGAGAGATGTCATAAGCTTATTAAGTTATATGTATCATGGGTGTTTTCAGGCTATGGAGCAATTGTGTCACAGACATCTATATTTTTTATTGTTGGAATTTAGGGCTGAGGTTTGTATAAGTTACTCACCTTATTCTATACTATACACATCATAAGTTTTGGCAGGTGATGTAGTTTCGGTATCAAAAACCTTACGACGTCTTGAATTAAACCTAATTATGAAATTTTTAATTTAAAAAATAATGCAAATCAAGTAGATCTATAAACAATTGAAATATAGAAAGTTGACGGTCCTGATGTTCCAGAGTACACCATTTTTAAATTTGGAATTAGTTTTTTTTCTTTATGTCCATGCATGTCAAGGATGTTATGATCAATTAAAGTTTTTCTAGCTTCGAAATACTTTTTCTATTAGATTTATGAGGGGACACCTTACTTGTATAGTATAATGTTGTAACCTTATATAAACTTTTTCCTTAACTAAATCAACATCTCTTTCATTTATGTTGTATTTTTTTAATTAACTATATTTTTTGGGGTCATTAACTATGGAAAGATTTTATATAGGGTGCTAATCTTAAATCATAAAAGCAACACTCACTTAAAAAATACCCTAGAAAAGGTTGATCTGATGTGGAAAAACCCTCCAGTTAATCACTCAACCGAGATGTATGGATATAGAAAATAGTATATCATCTAACCGTTCATTTTCAAGTGTTCATATGAGTTATCCGTATTTGTACCATTTTTTTAAGCTTTAAATTTTGTAATGAGCAAGCTTTCAATACTTCCCCTACGACATAAAACTTATATACGTATCCTTATCCAACTGTCCATTCTGAATGGAGGGCTAAGATTGCCCAAATCACAAGGTCATGTCTCTACACTATTTAATTTTTTATTTTTTCTACAATCTATTTTAACACAAATTTTGTACATCCAATCCTCTATTAAACTCGCACTAGCGACAAATATAAAAAAATTATTTCCAGTAAAATAAAATGATCAAAATACCCCTAAAAATATAAAGGGGTATTTTTATCATTATATTTTATCTAAAAAATATTTTCAATATTTTTATAGGTGCGCCTCAATGAGAAGACGGCACATACCAAATTTTATATTCATACAATTTGCATAAAAAAATTAATAAATAATACTTTAATACGTCAGATCTAAGATTAAACGGTGAGTGGCTCTCATGATCAAAATTGGACGGCTGGATGGTAGGAGAAGCATAGATCTTTTATACTGCAGGGGAAGCCCTTTTGTAAGGGCAATTTGGCTGAAAATGGATTTTTAGACTATCACAATGCTTTCCAGCAGTGCAACTGCATTGTTTAACACAATACGGTGGTGCACTTTACCTTGATTTTTGAAGGCCCCCATTAACTATAGTGATGATCTAAAATTTTCTCAAACCATTTAAAGATCAACTTTTAAAAGAAAAATAACATAATATTTTGAGCTCAAAATTCTCCCGATCTTTCTTATTTTTTTGGGGTTATTCAGTGGGGAAGATGGATCCTTGCTTGTTTTTTCAAATAGTTTAGGAGTTAGTTTTATGAATGTATTAATGGGGTGATGTCAGAAGGCATGGAAACTACAACATGGAGACTAGGGTGTGGGGGTGCTCCCACAACGATCTAATAACCATTAAATGCAAAATCAATAGTTATTTTTAGAGAGGATTTGATTTGGAGCACATTTTTTGCTCAAAATAAATTTCGTTAGTGGAGTTCTACCTTCTTTTCTTTTCGTTTTTCCTTTCAACTAAAAAAAAAGTAGAAATTTTTCTATATCTAATACATCATTAGAACAATTTCAAAAATATAAAGAAAACTCAAACTCTAAATTCTCCAAATCTGACCCCATCAAAATGGACAGTCCATATTCATTCTTACACATATATATACAGCTCCAAACCAAAATCAAAACAAACCTTCCCCCCCTTCCCCCACCCCCCCTACAAAAAAAAGAAAAAAGAAAAGAAAAGAGTGTCCTAGCTAGATAAATATGATTTGGCAGCTTTGGGTCCATCAGATCCTCACAACGACATGATTGACCAGCCGGTCTAAATGACCAAACTGGAATTGTGGGTCCACATAATCCTTTCCCTTTGTAAAATTATCAAAGTGAGAGGAACATCTCGTTAATCTCCACTAGCCTCATTTATTAGCCGTTGTTCTCTCCTTTTCCCCTTAAAAATTCGAAAGAGGTAGCGGTGGCAATCATTTATTTTCGTAATTCAATTTACTCAACCCTTTAATATAACACTTTCCCTATGCCTTTTAATTTAATTACTTATGAGCACTAGTTGTGAAAATTGAATTCAATAGTAGATGGTCCATATAATGCATTACTAGATATACTAAAGTTAGGTGTATTTTGTAACACACTATCTGGAAGTCGAATACATCTGCACTAGGTTTATAGTTTGAATTTTAATTTTTCATATCCAAAATTTTAAAAATCGAGATGATGATTCAAATGGTTCTCCAAAACTGGAATTGCATTATTTTGATTGGGTTTTGAGGTGAGGCTTTAATTTTCAATATAAAAACCTGAGGTTGTTGGCACGACGGTCAAGGTCAACGGAGCTAGTGCGATGTCAGGAGTTAAAATACCAGCCATCCTAAGTTAACGTTCAATGGAATCCCCGGGTGGCTGGTACTGGTAATAAGAATAGAGATCATGGAGGTCATAATCTAATTTTATGCGCTTTATGTCGTAAAATCCACCACTGTGACCACCTATGCTTTGAGTCCATTCTTACGATAAAATAGTAAGTATTGCCATAACGACTACCCCCTGTTATTCCATTGATAAGGGACATCATCCATTCTTACGATAAAATAGTAAGTATTGCCATAACGACTATCCCCTGCCATTCTATGGATAAGGGACATCTTCGGCACGTTTGGTTCTCGTGAAAATATTTTATAGAAAACATTTTCACACATCTTATGTGATCAAGCGTAAGAATATTTTTACATCAATTAGTTGTTAATTGGTGTAAAAAAATATATTAAGACAAATTAATATAAAAATATTATCATACTTGACTGCATGAGATAAATTTTTATATGAAAATATTTTCACGCGAACCAAACATGCAGCAGCTCCACATACGTTACTATAGAGAAGCAAATGTGGAAGCCGAGGCCAAATAGTTTTCAAATCGGATGATTAAGTAAGTGAGGAAACGATCCAATTCTATGCCAAATAGCATATCCACATAAACCCATATATTAGAATTTGATGCAATTAGCTAAAGATTTTCAATTCATTGTGTTAACATAAAACTAATCAAATATAATTCAGGAAACCATACTTATCAATGAGAGAGGGAGATATGTCTGTGTGCGCCCACACACACCCCGAACGCAATTTCATGAGATGGCAGTCCTCATGCACCTCGAGGCATCGCCGCTCTGAGTCGGGCCACCGATCGGCATTGACATCTCGAACACCCTCAATCTTTCCCTTGCTAAAAAGAACATAGTGGTGACCAGGAGAGAACACTGATGTGCTCTTCATCGCAATGTAGAAGAGCATTACTCTTATGCTCAAGAAGAGAGATAGCATGCCTCCTACTTCTGCTCTGTTGTCTCCTGGCTCTCAAATTTCATTTGAACAGTATCCCATTTGCATGGTTGTTACCATGGATTCCATATAACGATCAAAATGACCGGTAAATGCAGTAACGGTTCGTCCTGTTAAAAAAGAAAAAGAATGACAACAATAACAACCAACCAACCAACCTCCAGACTAGATATCAGGTGAATCTCTGTAACTGAAGCTATAATTCATCTCGGCTGTCCTTATAGAGAACGAATGGTGTATGCCCTAGCTGTGATTCTACACCATATGCAGGATGTGCTCAATTTATTAAGCAGAATTTGAACTTTAGAGGTTTATTTGTTACTGAGATAGGTGAAATCTTATGGATCCATCCCTTAAAAGAAATGGACATATGATAATTTTTCATTATTAGGCCCGACCAACGAAGCAATCAAGAGGTGTAGCACCCCCATATATAGTCACTACGTTGTGGTTTCTAATCCTATTGACGCCACTCGGTGACACTTTTAAAAAAAGCTAACTCCTTAATCTATATGAAAAAAACAGCTAGGGACATGTCTTCCCAACAGAATTACCGGAAAAAAAAAAAAAAAAAAACCATATTATCAAACTAGATTGAGCTAGGAATCAGTCTTCGACTTAAGTGATTAGCTGCTGACGTTTAATAGTATCATATCTCATGTTTGATTTCTAGTGTTGAACTATCGAAAAGAAAAAAAATAAAAGAAGAGAGAGCCATATTGAACTAAACATAAATAACTCAAGAGCCATATTTGGACTAAAAAACAAAGAGAAGTAAATGGATCATGTTAGACTCAACCTCTTCGATATAGAGGACATTTTGGTCATCTAGGACTTTGTAGTACAAAGAAAAAGCATATTTGCGATAAGTCCACCAAAGTGTTTTGAGATAATTATGAAATGTGAATTAACAAACGGAAAAAGACAATACAAGCCAATTGGCAACATAAGCCACTTTGAAAAGTTGGGAGTGCGGTGGATCTCAAAATTTACATCATCTTTGTATCTCATTTAGATGATGAAATACTCAGAGGATGGAATATTTATAAATCCTAGGCTTTATGAAAACATTCGAATCCTCATCCGGATAGTACTTTAGGCATCAGAAATCCTTACGATGGTTCTAAAATCAAATTGCAATATCGATTATAAAATTTGCAGCTCAAAAAATGATACAGATTTTGTGGATCCAAAAACACTTATTTTAGGGCGAAATAGATGGCTTATATAATGTGTTACAATAAACACTAATTTTAGAGCTTGAAATCATAATTTTCTTTCACAACTATAACGGTCAAAGTCAAGACGAGCAATTTGAAAGTTTTTTATGCTAGAACTGTAATATTTGGTGAGTTTTAAGGTGATAACTTATTAATTTTGACAGGCCTGCAGCCCTATCAAGTGACTTTCCATACTAAAATTTGTTATGTACAAATAAATAGGGAAAATGGTCTGCACATTATCCATATGATCCATTTGGTGAAAGTAGTTCCATGCCTTCAGGAATTCAATACAAATTTAGAAAAAAAAAAAGAGTATATTCTATGATTAGAATATAATTAACCCACAAAGTTCCCACTAACTATGTGTTTTGGAGCTCTTGTAGGCACAGGCCCATTGGCTTCTAGATTCATTCCCCTCAAAAAAAATTGAGGAAAATAGGTAAGAATCAGTGAGAATAAGTAAAAGGGCAAGGACTACATGTTTGATATGACTTTGGGGAAAGTAGAACCCCTTTGTCTTCAATTTGAGGAACACTAAAAAGTGGACCAGCACATGCTAGCACATAATAGAGCATCATTTGCTTCTGAAAGCAGACCAAGACCGATCACTTCCAAACAGATGGGAGAAGAGATGACATTTACAAGAGAGAGAGAGGGAAAGGAAGAGGAACAAATGGAAATCATCCATATTGACATCCCGAATGAAACAGTAAACTTTGACGGCACGTTTGTTTTGCATAAAAATATTTTTCGAGAAATAATTGCATGTGAAAAAAACTCTTTATGTGAATAGGTTTGGAAATATTTTCACACCAATTGATCTCAGTGCATCTTTTGACACCAATTGATAGCCAATGTGAAAATATTCCCATACTTAACCATACCAAATAATGTTTCACATGAAAATATTTATTAGAATTTTTTTTCGTAACGAACCAAACGTGCCCTTGATAACAAATCTTATGATGCAAAATACAAATGCTTCACCAAAATAAGCAAATAGTAACCAAGGAGGGGACGAGGTTGAAATTATATAGATGTGGATTGCATGGAGATCTTGAATCAAGAAATAAGCAAACGGAACGAATGAATGGATGAGGTTGGAATTATATAGATGTGGGTTGTAAGAGTAGCAAATGTTGGAGAAATGGATATTGTTCAAAAGACGCTCGTCCCCCTAAAACCTACACACCCCTCAAATACTCCTTTCTTGTTCCAACTATCCTTTGCTCACCTTCTCTTCCAATCATGTATTCCACACATTTTCTTTAATCATGTGTGGAAAGATTGTATGCTCCTGGGGGAGCATACCATGTATTCACTCCCTTATGAGTCTTGCACATTGACTTGACGTAGGCGGTGGGTTGACTTGACCCAGGTCTAGGTCTCAATTTGATTGTTAGACCTGTATGATTCGGTTTGGTCCCATTTGACTTGGACCCCACTCAAGTAGAGTCTTGGTCTGATTGGGTTCAATCGAATCCAAACAGGTATATATAAATATAAAGGATTGTCTACAAATAGATCATTTATTGTTTATATATAAATGTCACAATCATTATTGTCCATTAAATTTCAAAATGAATATTATTAAATAGATACCAAGTTAAAAAATAAAAACTAAATTCTTGAACTTTGTGAGTCGCACAAGCCATCCAATTTGACATCTCATGAGTGGGAATAATTGTGCGTTGATTTGTACAGCGAACTGCACAAACAAACAGGGGTCACAATCATTCTTGTCCATTAAATTTCAAAACGAGTGTTGTAAGAGTATCATTAAATAGACACAAAGTTCAAAAAATAAAAAAATATTGAACTCTGTGACTCACCACAAGCCATCCAATTTGACATCTCATGAGTAGGAATAATTGCGACTTCCTTGTACAAAAGATAAATGGTATTTTGATAAATAATCCTTAAATATAATATCTATAAATTATATAAGGACTATATATTAAAATCCATAAATCTTTATATGTTTTTATATAAGATAATATATAAATATTTTTGTGTTATTTTTTACAAAGGGAAAACATTTGGTCTGCTTTTGGGTGGGCCACCACATTTGTTTTCCCTTCCCAACTTCGGGGGCCATAGGGGGATTTTTTTCACCTAGACCTGGCATGCACATTCTGTTGGCTGCAACAAATATGCCCATGAAACAAGTATTTTAAAGATAAACTATGGAAATTGGTTTTTTTGGGACTTTATTAGCGCAAGGCGCCAATTTTATGGGCCATTAGATCAGCCCTTCAAGAACGCAAAATCAGTGTTTAGAAATACAACTCCTTCATCAAAAGATGGTAGGCAGTCTACAAATTTTGAAGTAAAACAAATCACCACAGGGCCTAGATTTACTGCTATCTTTATTTCTTAAAATAGATGGCTTATATTTAATGCATTTTATCTCTATAAAATAAATTAATTTTTTGGATCTTTTTCATAATTTTCATGAACACCTTTACCAAGATTAGTATGGTGTGTATGCCAAATTTGCAGTGAAAAAATTGCCCCCATGGGCTCCCTAAAATGGGGGAGGGCAGGTATTGTTCTAGTTCAACCTTTGGCAGACTACATCTTTTCCCTTTCAATGAATGTAAAAAGGGAAGGCTATAGTTCCCGTATATCATATTTATCAAGGGTGTGGTTTCTATAAGATTGTGATCTTAAACAATCTAATTAAGGCGCACCTCCAAATTCTATCATAACATGTAATTTTGTTGTATTTTTTTTTTAGAATTATCTGAAAATCTATTTTTATATCTAATTATAAAATTTTAAACTTCAACAATGATTAAAATCAATTAGATCTATAAACACATGAAAATATTGAAAAGTGTTGGTCTAGATAATGTGTTACAATATGCGCTATTTTTGGGACTCATTTTTTTTTTTTTTATACATATTCATATATATCGATGTTGAGATGATCAATTCGAGTGTTTTTCAACATCAAAAACGACTTTTTATGATGATTTTTTAGGTGCATCTTTAATTCTACATTTTAAGGTTGCAACTTTATATAAACTTTTTCCATTTATCGAACTTTGCATTATTTTATTCAAACTAGGGAGCAACTCATGCTTGTACAGAACCTTAGACATTCTCATCTAGTAGAGTAATTTATTAAAACAAAATATAACTAAATCATGTTACATAATATTAGTGTAAATAAAGTAATTTGCCATTAAAAATCCATCGCATCAAATTATCTCAATTAATATAGATAACTACTACGATACACATTACTTTAAAAAAGTAACGAAAATAAACGAATTTTTGTTGTTAAATTTAGATTAAATAATAATATGAATATGGCCAAAGTTATCCCAACTTTTTCTTCATTGAGACGTTTGGGAATGGTACGTACATGTGTTTTACGTGTTGTTGCAATTTTGATATGGGAATGGCAGTTGTATATATTTTACACATGGGGGCACACATGAAAGGATCCCTATTTAAGCATGCTAACAGGCTGGGGTGACCCCTAGGCTTTTGGGTTAGGACCTAGTTCGGTGTAGGCTCTGTTAGGATTTAAGGACCCTCTTAAATGCAGAAATAGTACTCTCAAAAGTTGGATCCCACTAAGATCATGTACTTATCCAGCTAGAAGCAAAATATGAGAGAGCACAAGTCATATTACGAATAAATAAAGCACGAAACACATGCCACAACACAAATATTTACGTAGTTCACCCCAAGAGGGCTATATCGACAAATATTTGTGTTCTCGTGGCATGTGTTTCATGCTTTATTTATTCGTATTATGACTTGTGCTCTCTCGTATTTTGCTTATAGCTGGATAAGTACATGATCTTGGTGGGATACAACTTTTGGGATTCTTGTTTCTGTATCCATGAGGGTTATTAAATTATAACAAGTGGTACAAGGCTAGTGTTTGTGCATTTGGTTGAAGAAATGCACATGAAAAAATATATATGAGCGTTTTATTTGAGGTGGAAACATATGATAGCAAGCACAATCTTTCCAGCAAGAATGATGAAAGAAATTTATTAGGTAAGAGATGAAGAATTCATATAGCTATCAAATGGATGTTAGCACGGTGAGCAGGTAATTTGGATATCAAGGTGAAGATTGTTTGATATAGTGATATCCAAAATCACCCACATAAGGAAATCTCATATTAAGTGGGATTGGATTGATATTGATAAGTTTCTTAAATAAAATAGAAATAAAAAAATATTATAACCCTTGGATATCTATTGGTTTTTGAGATATATGTAAAATATATAATAAGTTTTCTATTTGATGTAGATTTCGAACCTTATGTATATGAGATCAAATTACAGATAAATTGTGTGTGCCAAGGCCTCGCCTTAGAGAGAAGAGAGTTTCCTATAGAGAGAAACATCATAGATGTGCCTCCTGTAGATTGAGAGATTGATTTCATATATAGATGCGGTTCCCATTAAGAATTTGGATGGTTTCCCCTTTTAGAGAGATAAAGTCTCAGTTGCTCTCAAGATTCTCCTACTGATGATATGTATCTATTTTTTAACAGTGGTTTAGCTGTGGAATAGATATGAGAGATCGACAGGTGGTGTCAGTTGGGAGATTGGGTCTAAAAAGGATTACTCGACTGGATTTTGTCAAGGTTAGAGAGGTATCTCTATATCTCAAAATTTATTATGTAACTTTCATTGGTATAGTGGATTTCAGTTTAGCGTGCTCGTGGATACAACCCTCTTGGGGTGAATCACGTAAATCTTTGTGTTATTATGGGGTGTGTTTCATGTTTTATTTATCGTATCATGGCTCGTGCTCTCTCATATTTTGTTTTTAGCTGGATAAGTACACTATCTTAGTGGGATCCAATTTTTGAGATTCATGCTTCCACATCTAAGAGGGTTCTTAAATCTAATAGGCTCGGGCCAAGCACACTTTCAAACCGGTTTTTACTAGGCTCGGTGTATTTTCGAGCTATGGCCGGGCTAGCCTGAACCGGTCGAGGCCGGACCCACATTCGGACCAAGCTTTTACTAGGCCCGACGTATTTCTGAGGTATGCCTAGGCTAGCCAAGACCCGGCGTACCTTCCATGATTTCTTCGATCCTAATCAGGACCCAAATCATTGAGAACCCTATTCTTGTTAGGAGTTCCACTTTTTGCTGGACAACATCAACAACCAACAACAAAAGGATAAGAGAACAATCTTCTATTTGATGTAAAATGAAAAAAAAAAAAAACCTGATTTGAAAAAGATAGAGAGAAGTGTTTGGATGGCTACTTTATCATTTATTTAATTTAATAGTTTGCTAGCATATCAGACATAAGAAGCTCTTTTTTCTGTAAAGGTATTTGTTTACTGGGAGTTGCAACTTCCATCACTAGTGCAGTTCCCATGTTTATCTGCGGGAAAGTGCAGCGTCGGTGCTTCCAATTCAATATAATTTAGATGTTGTTTGGAGAAGCCGCGGTTTGCAGCCCCTTCTTCCATGAAACAAACGTCCCCTTGGGTCCATTTTGATGGACCAAATTTCCTTGGTAATCCTATTAAGCGTGTCTTCTCTTCAGCTGCCATAACGAGTGTATCTTATCTTCCGCTGCCATTAGGAGTGAATTTCAGATGGCTTGGTCCAGCATATACTTTTAAGGAAACGTATGCTTTTTGAAAATTTCCCTCCAGGAAATAGGTTTTGTTGAGCAAGTCAAGTTCTCATGTTTGGTTCATGATAAATATTTATCTGGAAAATTACATCGGAGCAAATTGCTAAATTGTAAGAAATCTCCAACTTTTCATGGGAATATAGTTTCATACCGACTAAGATATCAACCAAATTTTATTGAAAATGTATCTCGGAAAAAGGTTTCATGCCCAGGAAACAACGAAACCGATTTCTTGAAATTTGCCCTCATAAAGAGTGCTTTCCAATGAATCAAATGTCCTAAGAGAACTTTTGGTGCCTTGTTTGTCACTGGGCTTGAAATGTCTCGGGCCTAGGGCAGGCTAGCCTTGGCCCTAGCCCAATCTTAACCCCTACATACTCGACCAAGTCCTAACTTGGCTATAAGGGCCTTGACTCAAGCCTGCCCTGGTCCTATCATGCCGGGCTAGGCCAGGCCAGGCCAAATACAATCCAATAAAAAAAGAGAAAAAAAGTAAGAGAATGAGGGTTGGGCTGGGCTGGCCCTGCCATGGCCGTACCCCTATCTAGCCCATCCCTACCCTCAAGCCTTAGTGGTCAACTGCAAAAACTATTGTATCTTGATTAAGGAATGATTTTATTAGTAGATATCCATTTTGTCAAGAGATTGTATACTATGAGATAATTTTTTTGTTACAAGTAGTTCATGATAATTTGTAGTCAATAAATGTGAAATCCAATAGATAAAAATGTGTCACAACATTCAATAAATTTTATTTTTGACTTTTTTTTTTTTTAGGTAATTCAGTGGGAAAGTTAATAACCTACACATTTTTTCAATAGATTATGGAGTTACATTTCGAAAGTGTTAACTGGATCAGCGGTAGGAATAGATGCCACATGGTAATTAGGTGTGGGGATGCTACTACCACGACTCCAACAGCATTCCTAATTTAATTTTGGACTTTATACTCAAACAATGACATATCCTTAATCACCAAGTTTCAAATATTACTGTCTATAATGATTATAATATCTTTGTATCAAAAGTAAATAGTCATATCACACATGTTTTTTTTGGTTAATTGCTAAATAGTAATACGACGTGAAAGTATAAAATGAGACCATTTACCTTTAGTAAATAGTGGTGACATCAATGTAGGTCATTGGATGTAAAATTGGGTGGCTGAAATTGTTCCATAAATTAAACTCAAACTTCAAAATTTTTTTTCTCGAATGTAACACATCCATGCTATAAAATTTTACATCGACCACCTAAGTTAAATGGTCTGATTTTATACAACCTCTAAAGATATTGGTTGTTAAAACTAATTTTGATTATTGTCCTTTTGGGAAAAAAAAGAAAGAAAGAAGCGCGGATAAGGGCGTAGGAACTGTTATTTGTCATTTTAATCTAGAGAGAGAGAACTGGAGAGAGAGAGAGAGAGAGCGCGCTATCCTCTCTTTTCGCAAGGATACTGTTTTTCTCTCTTTCCAGTTGAGACTTGAGAGAGAGGAAGTGGGATACTGAGTTGCCTCCTCTCCTTCTTGACATCATCCACAAATAGGAAGACTGCAAGTGATTCTGCCTACTCTAATGGCGTCTTGTTGTATCTCTCTCTTCTGCTATCCAGATTATTCTCTCTCTCTAACCCCTTCTTGTCACTCTCTCTTCTTCCCTCTCTCCTCATCCACCTGTCGTTTCAATTCCAGTACACTCCTGACGCCCTTTTGTTCCGATAGCACGGAGGGTTTTGGAAGGAGAGCTTCCCAGAGAGGAATACACAGAGGAAATCCCAGCTATGAGGTACCCATTTTCTCTGCATTTTTTCTTTCAGGATATCTGTATATTTCCTGATGACTTAATTTTTGAACTTATTTTATGGCATTTGCTTGATGATATTGAAATAGGGTTATTTTGTAATTTGAGTATGTGGGTTTTGGATTAATTTTTTCTTTTTGGTGAAAGGTCACCAAATGCTTTGGTTCTTGACCATGTTTCCTTATTGAACACAAACTGTATGGAGTGTGCTTTCCTGTTTTTTTTTTTTTTGTTGGTTTGTTATTGATGAACTTTGCTTGACATGACGAAGTAGAGTCTTTAGGTTTTAACAAGCGAATTTATATAAGATAAGTAGTAACAGTTTTCAATTTTCTTCTACGCTGAGGCACTTTAGGGCTAACATTCTAATGAAACAAACCCAAGTGTACCGCACACCATGGTGTATGGTACATCAGAAAGGCATCCACTGTGTGTTCCTGACAATAAATAACTCAGAGTTAATCTCCACTGTCCATCATTGGGAACATACAACCTTATGGAATGCCACATACCATACACCACTGCTGTATGGGATACTTTCCCTAAACTTCACGAGCTAGCTATGTAATATAGACATGCGTGTCCATGGTTTTTGGCATGTGTCGACCAACCAAGGTCATGACACTTACATCTGACATCATAGAAATTTAGACATTCGATTGTATAGAAACTTAAGACATTTATTCTTTACCTTTCTTGTCGAATTCCCACTCCCCATATCTAAATGACATATAAATGTGTCATGTTTGAGTGTTCAATTTTGGAGTTCACAGTTATGTCACTCATTCATTTCAGAAGTTAACACATGAGTCCATGTCTTGTAACGTATTGCACAAGTGTTTGAAATCGTATTATTGGCACATTTGGTTTGGAATAATTTTCTAAGAGATATGGTATAATGTCCATAGCATGTGGATGCTTGAAATGTGCGCGCAAGCACCCTTCAATGGTTCAGATTGAACTTAGCTTCATCCAAGGGCTACAAAATATTTTTGTTTTTTATTTTTACTTTTATTTGAAAATATATTTATCTAAAATTTGGGGCATAAACTAATTTTTATAAGGGAAATCAAATAAAACTAGTAAAAAACTCCAAAAGCACATCTCTACTTCACCCACCCAGCTCCAATTATTTGTGCTACATCTTCCTCAATCTGTTCATTCTCATGGATTATTGGCCCCAAGATATCAATAATATCTTTTAGGTACTTCTTGGTCATCAATCTGAACTACTACCTCGTTTCTTGACCTATTTTTACTAAACTTGGATTCCATATATTGTCTTAGTTTGATTAATTTTAAAACCTTTAGATTCTTGAGCATTCCTCCAAAGTCGAACTTTGGATTGACGCTGTCTCTAGTCTCATCAATCAAAACTATATCATTTGCAAACAACATACACCAAGGTATGTCGTCATCCTATAGATACCTAGTTAATTCGTCCATAACCAAAACAAAGAGATATGAGCTCAATGTTGACCCTTGATGTAGGCCTCTTTTTACTGAAACACACTTATCTCTCCACTACTTGTCAATGCTCCTTTGTACATGTCTCTCACCATGTCAATATATCCTCTAGAGGATCCTTTCTTTTTTAACACTCACCGAGTTAACTCTCTAGGTATTTTATCATATGCTTTCTCTAAATTAATAGAGACCATGTAGAAATATTTTCTATTCTTCCTGAACTTCTCAATCAAATGAGAAGTAGGAAACTTCTCAATAAAAAATATTTTGTCATTTTCTAGTCTTTATTTTTATTATATTTTTCTTATAAATTACTTTACAACCAAAATTTCGGATAAATATAATATTTACATAATAAATAAAAACCGGAACTAGATTTTTGCCGTTGGATACATACTATTTAATTTAAGCCATAGAAAGGGTCCACATGACGTGGGCGATAGACTTTTCCTTTTTGAAATAAGTCAGTACTCTTAGTGTGACTTTTCAACACATTTTGAGTGTGGTGAACAAGGAGGCCTATAAGTTGGCAAAAGAGGGAGTGTGGAAACAAGGTCTGGTAATTACAAAATTCATGTCAATTTTGTATATAACTGATATTCCATTTTGTACATCGATAACTCAATTTTATGAAAATACACATGCACACCAATTTTTATCAATGTAATAAATTTAATGACCAAAAAAAAAAGAAAAACTAATATTGGTCTTAGCTTGTTAACAGAGTGATATGCTAGCATAGAACAGAATGAAGTACTAATAACAATCTAGAATTTGTTATGGTTGATATTCTTAGCGTGTGAACTTTGGTTTGACTTCTCTAAAGTTATTTTTTTTTAATATCAAATTTCAGAATGTTTCAGTGGCATCACAGAAAAGACTGTCTGGTAAGTTCAAAAATGAAAGAGGTTATGGACCTTCAGATGGTACACAGGGGGAAACAAGCCAATCTAAATCAATGGCTTTTAAGTCTCTTGGGATGCAAAGGAAGGAAAAAGCAATTGTACATGACCTGAAAGAGCAACAGGTCTGTTTAACCTGTCCTTTTTTATTACTTGTTGGGACATCATTTGGATTGCAGCAATGCTTATTTATGGAGGGAGATGTTTTCATGATACAAAATATTTCTGTATTAGTACTTGTATAATATAATAAAGTAGTTTTGAAACTAATGCTAGACTGATGTATCTTTTGTATGCTCTGTTAGAATACAATTTAAAAGCAGTAGATTGTGAATATTTGAGCTGAAAATCACCAGTTTTGAATTTAGAGATCCTTGCTGCAACTATATTCATGTCATCTTCGTCAAAGAGATGTGGTTTGCTATTATTTCACATCCTCGTTTTTCCATTACATTCAAGTTCTAATGTGGTCATCAAATTACCCTTTGTGCATGAAATTGGAAAAAAGAGAGAGAATAAAACAACTAAATTGGCACAACCGTTTTATCAAAAAATTTTAATATTTAAAGGTGTGAACTATGGCCTATGAAATCGATATACTAATATATACATGTGGGCGCAAGTGAATCATATTAATCAAATAATAAGAGTATCCAAGTAGAAATGAAGTTTACTGATAAGAGGAAAAATGAAAACACCGGTTGCTTTGTTATGGCTCACCCATATTAAGTTGCAATCTGACCAGTCAGAGTTTTACTTAGTCTTGAATAAGACTATGTTCTTATACAATCAATGTTGTTGTGTAGACAAGGTGGCATAATTTTTCTTTGACACTCATCAAACTGATGCATATAAATTTAAAGAATAAGAGTATGCCAACTAGAAATAAAGCTGAACTTTACTGATATAAGGAAAAAAAGAAAAGAAAAATCAGTTGTTTTATCATAACTCAGCCATACCAGCTTGAAATTTTACCGGTCTAAGCCTTACTTGGTCTTGATTTTGACCTTACTCCCCTGATTCATCTCAACAATACTGAACAAGTTATCTCACAACTTACCATGGTCAAATTGGAGTTCAAAGTTTTCTCTTTGAGAATAGTGACTCACTGCAAGATAAATCTGTTCATTCATGGAGCACTGTTTTTGTGGCAACCTAAAAAGTCTGGTGATGCCCCTGGAATATGGAGTAACTTAAGTTACTTGAATTAATTAGAGGCAATCAACTTCTTTTTTTTTTTTGAGAGAAATTCATTATAATCGCATTACTTAGTAGTAAAATACAAAAAGGTGGTGACCAAAGTGGTCACACTATACAAGCCTGGAAGGGTCCAAAAAATACAAGGCAAGAACCAGCCGTTAGAGGGGGAGGCATAAGACAGAGAGTTGGCACAGAAGCAAATGTCTGAGAGTATATAGAGGGAGGCTCCGTCTTTTGCCGGACGATCAGCTTCTGAGTTAGCTTCTCTATAGGCATGTCTCTAGGAAATCAACTTCTTTTAGATGAAGACATGTCAAGGGCATAGATATCCTACGCAGTTAAAGCTAGAAAAAGCAGGTGTCGGGAAGGAAGTTACAATAGAAGACCTCTACTATAAATAGCTTGCATAACTGGATAACTCTTGTCTACAACATTATAGAAAAAAAAATAAAGAAAGGGGAAAAAAAAATCTCATCGAGCTAAGAACATTTAGAAAACTCCAATTCATTTTTGGAAACGTTTCTAAGCATTTGGGGATTCAGTGAACAACTGAAATGTTTGGCTTTCTGACGTGTGTGCATGTGCATGTGCATGTGTTCATGTGTTTCTCCTTTATGTATAGTTTGTAGCTCATCACTCACCATGAGTTTTGATTTTGTTTTTCTAATATGGAGTGTGCATTAGGTCTTCTATCTTAGCTTGAGAACCTAATGTTTGGATCTAAGATTTTGCGTTCTTCTATGAATTTTCACAGTTTTGAGAGAAATGAAAATTGTTACATCGGGAATGACTTTTATTGATTTCTGACTTCTTATTATAGTACTTCTTTATGTGTCTCAGTAAAGCTTACATTCCTAAACCATGTGTTTGGGATTTGGTTTTAGTGCATTCTAATGAGGCGATTTGTATTCTCAGATCAATGAAGCTAGCACTCTACAAGATGGAGCTTTCCTAAATGCTGTTGTAAAGGTATTCCTTAGACTTACAACTTAAATACTAACAAGTAGATCGTAGACAGATGAACAACTTTGTTATCTGAGTAAACTTTATATGATTGTTTTCTATGTTTTGAGGTGATAGCTTCCTCTGTCGTTCTTTCTCATTTATTTTATTTGATGATCAATTCAATCTCATGCAATACTGGTAATTATCTCATGAAGATCAGTACTTCGCACTGTTTAATCTCATGGAACAATATCTTGATCTCTTTTTCACTACAGATTCTTTTTCACTACAAATAGAATCTGTTTTCTCTAAAATTCCGTAGAGTCATTTGATGCGGTGTATTTGCTTTCTTGCAACAAGATTTCTTTATACTTGCCACGTTGTAATAAGATACCGTGTTACTGTTCATTTCCATATTTGATTTATTTTAGTATCTGGTAGCTTAAAAGCTCTGTATTATATCATTGGATGTGTTCGTAAGGTAGTAATAGCATTCGTATAAGTAAAGTGGAAATAGAGTGGATAGCCAACAGACCATAGCAATGGATATTATTTGCAATAATACTTCATTGCACAAATTATTCATCACATATATTATAAGGCAAAGTTAAAATTTTAATAATAATTTTAATGGTCATAAAAAGTAATTGTCTTCTTGGAAGCTGTCTCTTAGATGGCTTGCAATAATTAACCATGTATGGCAAACATTTTTGGGGGCTGAGAAGAAATTCTCTCTAAACAGTTATGACTTCTCTCTCTATTTGCATAAAAAATTATGTCACTGATTTCAGTGCTTTTCTGTTGAGATTGTACAGGTTCTTGGCAGACTTGAAGTTGTAAAATTTAGTTTCATGGCACACCTAAGATTCCTCTTCTATCTTCTTATATAGGTGATATCCTCCCTACTATAGAACTTTGAACTTCCATCTTCCTTAATGTAGAGCTTAGTACCTTATCTTTTCAGCTGCAGAACCCTAGTTTCATGTTTCTCTTTCAAGTAGTTCTTGGAGTTTTATAAAACATAGAACAAGCTTGGCATTCCTCCCCTTAAGAACCAACTGAACTTTGTACTGCACTAATCGGAAGTTAACTGTCTTTTACTTCTCCCTACAAAGAACGTATGTACTACATGAGAATCTCTTTTCATGAAGTAACCATGAGAAGATGGAGAGCGTGTGTGTGTGGGGGGGGGGGGAGACGATGTTCATTTCACCCCATCAAACTAGCAGAAACGTACACATTCACCATCTCGTAAAATGGCTGTAACTGCCAACCTAGCAACAACAAAAGAAACAACATATATGATTTAATTGCAGTAACTACCTCCAAATGCAGAGCCTCGAGGGCTGAGTAGTGGCTAATCTACCCCGACAAGATGTACAAGAGATCAATGAATGACTTGAACAACTGCCTGGTCACCTACTTCAATGGTCTGCGACCACCATGGAATTACACCATTGCTCAAATCAAGCAAATTTGGAAGCTGTGATCTCCATTCCAAGCAACACTAAGTGGTAGCAGGCACTTCATTTTGAAATTTGGAAGCAACAAAGACCTAGAAAAATTCTTGAAAGGAGTACCATGGTCATTGGTGGTAGATGTCACAGGGCCAAATCTATCATTTAGCCAACTTGCATGGCATGACGTCACAGTCCTACTTTGACTACATTATTTCATAGATCCCTTCACACGTGTCGTTGTCTATGCATATCAAGAATATCTAGAATGGAAGGTAAAAAAGTCTTAACTTTTCGACACGACTGTACAATATATTGCATTTTTATATATATAATATCCTAAAACTAATGTGATTGCATAAGTGGTTTAGATGGTAGCGTGCTCTTTTCTGACGAAGAGAGAGAGATCCATGGTTCGAGGCACTACATCAACCTATCAAAAGATAATGTGATCGAAGTGTCAATGTGGGAAATTTGTCCTTGCCTTTTGGCATTAGTGGAGTTCCAACCCATGAACCTCTATGTTACATCTCCACACTATCACTTAGACTCTTTGATTTATTGGCAATGAATAGAAGAGTTATATAATAAGTTGATACTCTACTCAGAATTGTTTGTCTTCCAACATGTACAGTCACAGATGAGTGCCGTGCCTAACCATGTCAATCTTGTCTATGTGTCGACACATGTCCACACGCTATACTAATCCCCATATGGAGTGCTGGGGTAACACTGCTTGACTAAGGCAAGGCCAGCCTTCCATAAGCCAGACGAGGAAAGAGCAAACGAGCATACAAGCAAGATCTCCCTTCTCAAGGGTCCTGCCTAGCAAGGTGTTTATATTGCTCCCACATACACACGAGCCCACTCCCCACATTGTCGCCCACTGTTATAATAGCCATTAAGGCTTGCACCATATTCACCATCCTCAGCCTTGTTGTGGTAGTTATACTACCCCACTCTCCACACTTCCAATGCATAGAAACATGGCTCATTAAGGGAGGTTACAAATCTTGTCAGCCCAATCTAAGGGTCTTAATTGCCCATACGTGTCTATTCAAACCTGCATGGTCTCTTAGTCCCTTACAACGATTCTTTGCATAGTCAGTCCACTAGATACGCATACACTCATTCTCACATGGCTAATGGCTGTTACACAAATTCATGTTTGGTGCAATTATATGGATCAAATTCAAATGCGCTTGCCTCTTGCACATGGTCCATGCCTCATAGTTTTAAAATGAGGCTAGAGTGCATTATGCAGTCGCATAATGCATTATCGCATATGTGGACATGTGATGCGCTCGTTCATCACTCGCATATGCGGCAGCATTGCATCATGAGCAATGCACGTGCACCCGTATATGTGCTTTGTGCTCATGGGCGGAAAATGAGCCCATGAGCTTGGGCAAAATTCACCCGGTCACTCACAAAAAAAAATAAAAAGGAAAAACAGTGAACAATAAAACACATTAGAACCATTTTACACAGTCCTGAGGTGATTAAACCGGTATTACTGGGAATCTTAAAGCATGTCCACAAGTAACTGATGAGATTAGAAGAGAGATAAGGGAATATAAAGATAGCCAAGAAAAGCAAAGAAAAGAAGAAATGAGACAAAAAGAATTGATGGAAGAAATTCAAGTATTTGATGACTTTTCAAATTGAGAGTTTAAGAGTGGATTATCATTTTCTTTTATGTCCTGAAGTCTGCCTCTTTGGAGTTTGAACTTTAAAGTTTAGAACTATGGACATTTTATATGAGTTGGAATGGATTGCTTTGTTTTATATGTCAATTGTGTTTGACATTTAAATTATTAAAGGTTAGAAGTTAGAACAACAAATTCTACTACTCTTTAGCAGGCTATTAGGGGACTTAGAGTCCTCAAATATTGAATCTGATACTTTTGTTTTTAAATTATTCATTGCATTAGAGGTGATGTGCCCGCATAGAGATGCATCGGACCCCCGAGTGCATTGGGTCCACATCTCGCATTTTAAAACACTATGCCCATGTGTTGTCAAGTTGAGTTGGCCATATTTCAACTAGCCAAGCCTTCGCCTGAGTTGGCCTTAGCCATCCATTCGCATTTTGCACCATCTTGCACAAGGTCTCACACCTAGTGCATTTATCCATTAGTCCCACATGTGTGCGCACCATATGCCAACATTGCACTAGCCACGCCTCTTGCTCGGTCAAGGCTTAAGGGACTTCGCGTTCTTTATGTATGTTTGTTGGTCTAAAGAACTGGCTTGCTGCGAGAGATAGCTACTCTGTCAAACTAGCACAAGTCCACCGAGGACTTGCGTGCCCTTTGTAATTTGTCTTGTTGCCAAGGGGAACCGAGCACCCCATTTCCCCTAAGGGCATGGCGCTAAGGGAAGGGGTCCAACAGTAGGCCTCTCAAACTTCAACCATGGTATTGCGGCAAACTTCCTCAAAGCACAAATAACAGCGACGTCCCCCTGTGGATCTGATTGTCAAACCTGCCACAATGTTGTCAGCACCCAAACTTATTGTGGATGTTCTCTTTGGCAATTGCTACCCCCCTTTAAATAGATGAGGTTTTAAAGATGAGGTAGTTAAATAGAACCAACAAAAGCAATAAGCTCGGGTCCTTGTTGAGATTGATCTTGATGTTGAATCACCGAACTCCACTCATATCTATGTTGGAAAACAAAGAAGTTTCAACCGAGGGAGGTAGGCCCACTTATTGTAGAAGCTGCTCAAGAATCACAAAGAAATATGGAAGAAACTTAATATTTGTCATTTGTTCCAAGAAGGGGACTCTGGCGGGGTAATATTTGTCACTTGTGCACAGTCGATGATGAGAGGCATGGTTCCCTTTCCATTTCATGCAAATATGTAAATAAAATATGCAAAGTAATCTTGTGGAGCTTCAATATCAATACTATAGCTGGTTCACGTATCCCTAGCTTCCTATCAAATTGGTTCAAAAGGCAATTTACAAACAAATACCTTGCCAAGATTTGGAAAGTCTCACTTCCTGCCACCATATGGGTAATGTTGCAAGAATGAAATCGGAGGGCAAATGAATTCACCTAAAACTACAAAAGGCAGTTCAAGGGTTCAAATCCATTAAGTTTGTCCCAAAAACCAAATAAGATGACCTACCTTTATTTACCCAGAAAAATCCTTCCAAAGGTTTCTAAGGAAGGTAAATTGGAAGATCAAGAATAGCATGCCAGAAAGTATTTTTGTGCCACTAAAAGATGAAAGGGAAAGAACCATTTATAAGAGATGGGAAGTCGAGCTCCCAAATCCTCTTGTCACACATAGACTTTCCACAGTCAGGATCTTATGTACATAAAGGAGCGGTAGAATATATAGTGGAAAAACCAATGTGTTACTGAACTCTTGTACTTTTTCTTTTCTCCTGGTTATACAACAGATGGGGACCTGCCGACCTCTTTGCGTTTAGTGTAAATGAAAGGAACATACTAATTACCATATAAGTTACCATATAAGTTATGGTTTCATGTTCTGATACTGTCTTAATATATATCAGATTCCTACACTTAGACCTTTTGAACAATTCTTATAGGAAGTAACCGTTAACATCTCAAAAAAACCTTATAAGAAGCAATTGTTCCTCCCTGCCTTCCTCATTCAGGTCTTGAAAGGGGAATTATCCAATTAGCACCCCATAATGTCACCATAGATGTATGAAAGTTTTCTTAACATGTCAAGTTCATCTGTAATTCTTGACAGCTCTGTCCTTTATGCAGCTTAGATCATGTCTAAACCTTGTGCCCCCCCACACCCTCTACCTCGCAAAAAGAAAAGAAAGGAAAAGAAAAAGAAACTAAGATCACAATGACTGATGGACCAGAACTGATTTATAGCATCATGAATCCCTGAAGAGGTAGCTTCTTTGTGGTTCTGTTTGAATCCTGTCCAGTGATATGGACTTTTTTACTGCTCGCATCAAAGCTAAGCTCAAAGCATATTCCTCTTTCGGCTATTGTATTCAAGGCACTTCGTCACATCATGTGTTATGCGTTCTCTTTTATAAGAAAATGGAATTGCTGTATTTATGTGGCATCGTTAAGATTGCTGATTCAAAATCGCTTTATTTTGTAGTAGGTATTGCTGATGAGTCAAATATATGGATATTTGAACATCTCTCTTGCCTCTAGGTTTGTAAATGTTAATATTATCTCTTGGAGCTGTGAAATGTTTTTCCTTCTCATAAATGTAACTTACATGTGTTGGTTCCTCTGAAAACCATTCCTTCTATGGCCGTTAAGATATTTGGTTTACTTTGTTTTTAGGTCTACTGCACTCATACTGCTCCAGATTACTCCCTTCCTTGGCAAAAGCAAAGGCAATTTACAAGTACAGGCAGGCAAGTTGCAATTATTTTATTTATTTAACTTTGTTGTTCCATTCAAATAAACATTAGGAATGTGTCGTAAACACTGGGCAAATTCAATTGATTATTCTTTTCACAAGCTCTGTTTACTGACTGTGCCAGCGCCTTTATGATTGGGGATGGGAAGCTTTTGACGAATGCACATTGTGTTGAGCATTATACACAGGTGAATGGACCACTTAAGCTCTTTTCTTGGAGAGGTGAAAGCATGTCAGAAATTGTAGGAGTTTGTATTTGTTATGCTCTTGACATTTGTATTTCAACCGAGATCTTGGATTAAGATGTGATAGTTAATCGGCAGCATTCTGTTTTAAATTTGCCGAGTTTTTCAGAAATTCAATTTCCATGACTCTGGTGTAAATTTTTCTCTCTAGAAGTTCTCTTGTAAATAACTTAACGAGCATCATTTTTCTTTCTGACAAGTAAATGGATGCCCATGAGAGAGCAAACAGATTCCAACAGATGACTTGTTTTTGTGCACGATGGTAACAATTGAGTGTGGGATTTAGTATTCCATAACAAAAAATGGGAATTCAATATGTGTTCCAAATTAGCTGGCACTCCTTGGTCGATTCATGTCACACTCCAATCTGTGTGCTGATGATTCTCCATTTGTCCTTGTTGTGCTCAATTTAGCTTGGTTTTGGGGGGGGGGGGGGGGGGGGGGAAGGGGGGCGTGTGTGCATGTGCGCGTGTGCCCTAGGGCAGGCCGCTAAAGCATCCACCCCATTTTTTGGGGTCTTAGGAGCCTTTTTTTGGGCCCAAGCTTTTCTGGTGCACTCTCTTGGACCTTGCGAACAAGATTGTGAAAATAATTCTAAAAAAAATGAAAACAACTTTTTCTTGAGGAGAGAGAAAATGCAGTGATATAGATTGTCCATTTTAAGGAAAGGGACCATTTTAGAAAATACAATACAAATGATGTAGATTGAGGGCCTGGGGGGGGTGGGTTCTTGACCCCAGATTTTGTAGATACCTCTACCAGATGAACAATTTGAAATTCTTTTTCTTTGATTTTGAAATTCTTAAAGGCCAGATCTAGCCGCTCATAAAGTGGACAGCTTGTGGACACTGAGTTCAAAAGTATAGGGGCTCTTGTCTATTCTTTTTTATGGGCTTCTTTGCTGGGTCCAAGAGAGCATGCTTGCGAAATTTGGGCCCAAATGAATGCTCCCATGACCCCCCAAAATGGGTGGCTGGATGCTGGAGCAGTCTGCCCTGGGGCAGGTGAAATCTTTATATGTGTGTGTATATATATATATATATATATATATATATATATATAGAGAGAGAGAGAGAGAGAGAGAGAGAGAGAGAGAGAGAGAGAGAGAGAGAGAGATTTTACGTTGAGTTGCATGACTGCTGCAAACATATGGAACATTGATTTTACGTTGAGTTGCATGACTGCTGCAAACATATGGAACATTGACTAGTTTAGGCATTGTGAACGTGCTTGTTTGCATAACTACAATCCATAATGTAACATGGTTGTAGATCTTTGTGGCTATTTCAAATGATACTCCCCACAGTTGCAGTAAGGTAGTCCGTTGTTTGCTCAATAGAATCATATAAGTAGATACATATGTACGTAGTGAATGTGCTTGTTTGGATTGCTACAATCCATAATGTAACATGGTTTTAGATCGTTGTGGCTATTTCAAATCATACTTCCCACAGTTGTACTAAGGTGGTCCCTTGTTTGCTCAATAGAATCATATAAGTAGATACATATGTATGTCCCTGCAGGTCAAAGTCAAGAGAAGAGGAGATGACACCAAATACGTGGCAAAGGTGACTCCATTCTTTCGCCCATCCTTATTTCTTCTGTTTCAAATAAAGATGTCTTCTATCTTAATGTGTACTTGAATATAACTGCTTCAATATAAAATATTTGTGGATTAGAAGATCAGTGTATTCGATTCTGCCGTTCTAGTTTACTTTATTAAGGTGCATGTTTACATAATTACATATAGCTCTCACTCAATGAAATTAACTGCAGTTAGTAACCTAATTGATTAGCTTTTGTGGTCCTCTGTGACCTTTTTTATTTGAACATGTAGCTGTCAAGGGCTGCACATTGTCCTTGAACTACTCAAATCCTTTTAAAGTTAATATCACTAGCTTGAGCATTGTCTGATACAAAAATATACATCCTCTTGAGAAGGCCTTTTATGTGTGGTTCTAAATAAAGGTTTTATAAAATAATTTTATGGGCTTTTAGTTTGGGAAATGTTAAAGATTTGTGACATATTTTTTCTTTTCCCATCGACTATCATCATCCTGAAAGATGATGGTTGAATTTACACTATGGCTGCCATCTTCGTGTTTTTGAACTTGCTACTTGCTGATTGTCCCAAATTTTTTATTTTTTATTTTTATCATGACACATCTGTGATTGCATATCTGCAGTAATTATGTACCAAGGATACAGTTCTTATCTTGATATGTTTCAGTTTTTGATCTATTATTGAAATTGTCGACATCATGTAAAATTTACCCTTAAGCTAGATGGAAGACATAATGACTGATATTTCCCCATGGACCTGCTTGAGTTTCATTCATCACCTGTTTTGATGTTTGGTGCGACCATTTTTAAATTTTTTCCTCATGTTTAGTGCACGTCACTAAAATGTGCATGAAAATTATATTTTATTAAAGGTTATAGATTGCATTGTCTGACTCTTTTCTAAATAATCCGTTTAACAGGTCTTAGCTAGAGGTGTAGAGTGCGATATTGCTTTGCTTTATGTGGAGAGTGAGGAATTCTGGAAAGGGGCTGACCCACTTAAGTTTGGGCGTTTGCCATGTCTTCAGGTGCTAAATTTATCCTGATATAGATTAATGAAAAGAGGTTTCACATACATTTATTGGAATACTACTGTACTGGAAAAGTTAATGCTGAGTGCTGTTTTTGTTTTAAAGAAATTATTGGACATTGGCATTTGGGCCTCACAGCAGTGCTTGTACAAGTAGTTTTGGCTCATGCCAGCTGACTAGATGTGATAGTGTTTTTGTCTGTTTTGTTTTTGACATCTTACTTAAATGCTTATTACTCGTAAGCAAAAATTATTGAACATAAATATTATACTATGAGAGGTCTTAACAGCTTTGTAAGTTCTAATAACTGACCTGGTTACTGTTTTCTTTTGTCATGCATCTATTATAGGGTCTGATATGGGCCATTTGAACAATCTGGCTTCGTAGATGAGTATGTGATTAGGATGCTATTTTTCACTGTAGTTGTGGCTGATTAAGCTTCTCTGTGCAGATATTATCTCAAAGATCACTAGAGAAGTTCTGATTATGACATCAGAATGCTTAGTATGGAATTCTTACTTTGGAGTATTCTGATCTATTGTATGCAACTGTCATGTAGGACTCTGTGACTGTTGTAGGATATCCACTTGGAGGAGATACTATATCAGTTACTAAGGGTGTGGTATCACGAATAGAGGTTTGTTTATTATTTTCACTTGAGAGAGTAAATTCCATTTCCATGGTGTACACTTTCTGTTTTGAGAAAACGATGAAGAACTATAAATCGACTTTGTGAGGACTTGTCGAGAGATAGGTTGTTTCTTATTCTTTGTCTTATATACATGGAGAACGACACTGTATTTATACAAGTTTTTGCAATTGTTTGGGTTTCATGAACTGTTATGCTAATTACTTCAACAATTTCAAGCTTTCAAAGAGAGAGACTTATTTGCATAAATCTAAATTCTGAGAGAGCGATGGAGAGACTTATTTCCGAAATTTTTTCTTGAGATATGTAGTACAACGGAGAGAGACATTCTGCCGAATCTCCTTCCAAACCTATCAATAATTAAAAAAATTAAAATTATATGAGTTTCTGCCCGAACTTGCAAATATCACATTGATCGACACGGGGCATCCAAGCCACTCATGCTTTGTGTGCCTGCACGTGCGAGGCTGCATGTGTGTGTGCGTCTTTGCGCATGTGCACAAAGATATAAAACAACCTTTTTGTTCTCAACGAATTTTGCAATAGGAGCCCCGCAATGTGTTTCAGGAATCTGACAATGTGTTTCAACAGTCCAAACACCACACCCCCCCCCCCCTTCACCTGTCCCCCCCACCCAAAAAAAAGAGAAAAAGAAAAAAAAGGAAGAAATAAACGTGCACACACACACACACACATGCACAACATGAAAAATGTTTGGTTTGATTTTATGTAACGTTATCCTGTTTGACCTCTGGAAAATGGCAGTTTTGAATCTTTTGATCCTCCTGAGTCCAGAGCATGACTAGAATGCTTCAAAGAAATGTCCTCAAGAGCATGAAAGAAAATAGTTTGATAGAGCTCCCCAACCTGCCTTTTGTTTCAAATGGTGCACATATCATCGTCAATTTTTGAAAAGCAGGCGGGCTTATTTATGTGATGTTTCCTTCCAGGAGTTAGACGCATCAATTTTTTATAGCCAGAATGGATTTTATTTACCAGTTGAAGTAGCTTGTGCTTCTGTTGCTCTACGGACTAGTTATACCTATTTTGTCACATATTTGAAAAAAGAACTCGTGTTTTGCATTGATATACTCAAATATTCTGAAGGGATGCTGAAGTTTTGATTAGTTCACCTGTTCTACTGTGACCTGGTGAAATCCAAACTATTATTTTCTATTAATGATGCAGATATTTAGTGTGTGTGTTTTTATCTATAGGTGACATCATATGCTCACGGTGCATCTGATTTATTGGGAATTCAGATTGATGCAGCAATAAATCCTGGTAATTGCACATGAAGTTGTCAGATCTTTCCTTTCTCAAAGATATATTTTTGTAGGAAAAGATTCATATAAGGTTGAGGCCCTAAACAATCAAATTAAGGTGCACCAAAAAATTCATTAGAAGAGGTTGTTTTGATGCCCAAAAATCCTCAAATCAATCAACTTAACCTCAAGATGTATGGATGTAAAAAAAATGGATTTCAAGTCTTGGAAATAAAGCATCTTGTATTGCATTTTCTAGACCGTAAATTTTCAAGATTTTCAAGGATTCATAGGTCTGCTCGATCTATACTATTTCAGAAGCTTTAAATCTTATAATTAGATATGAAAATAAACTTTCAGGCCATCACAAAGATTTCAATACTGAAACTACATCTTTCGACACCATTTGAAGATGCACCTTACTTTGATTGTTTAAGGCCTGAGACTTATACAAATCACACCCATTGTTATATTATTAGTTGCATAATCATAAATCAAAACTTCAAAGAGGATTGGTTCTCATATTTGAGGTTAAGTTTTATTTTTGGTACTTCAAAATGTCTCAATTGTTGTTTGCTTGTCCTGCTTGTAGGGAATAGTGGTGGTCCTGCATTCAATGACCAGGGGGAGTGCATTGGTGTGGCCTTTCAGGTTGTTCTTTTGTTCCATTTTTCAAAGCTTAGAGGTTTCCCCTTTAAACTCTTGTATTTCAAGCTTCCATCTCGATAAGATTTATTCAATTTGTTTTCTGATTCCAGTTCTGTGCATTTTGGTTTCAGTTTTCATGATAGCCACAGTTGATGATATTAGATGCTTCAACTTTGGAAATAAATTCTATTGCTATGGTATTCTTACCAAATAATTAAATGCTTCAATATCTGAAGCCCTAGTATGCAAGTTGTACAAGTTAACTCTATAAATAATTCTGTATTATGAACGTCCACATGGTATTGGTTTCCTTTTCAAATACAAATAAATGAGAAAAACTCTCATTAAGACCTCCAACTTAATTGCAAAGTTTAACTGTTGATAAGGTATAGATATTTATCCATGTTGGCATCTGGCTAAAAACCCAAACAGTGGACTCTGGGAAAGCCTTATTTCAATGGGTCATCATTGTTAAGTAGAAATAAAGGATGGTGATTGAAGAGAGAATGGGGTACAGTAACTAGGACATGAACAATGGGTACCACTCTCTCCACCATTAATCATTTTAATGGATGCTATGACCCAACGGGATATGATTTCTCATTCTCCATAAGGTTATAGTGTGCCTTACCTTGAATTAAATGAAAGTGTGGCTATGTAGAATTCCAAAGTATAAATTCAAAAATTTTATGTTATTTTTTATTAATAACTGGAGTTTTTACTTACAATTATCTACCTTTGTTAATTGTTTTTCCACCATTCCCTTGCCCCAATACAATGTAGAAATAAACCTATTGTAGTCTAGGATCTTTAAAACCTAAAATAAAAGTTTATTCAAACCTGAGGTTGAAATTATAGTGTAGAAAACATATATGAATTAGAAACAAATAGAATAAATAACACTAGGAAGACTTATTGAGCTTTTTTCCTTGGGTTACCCCCTTACGATGGGTTACCCCCTTAGGACTTGGCATCCCCCACACCTGATCACCTAATTGTTGACGCACTCAATCCTTAGATCCTGCTGAATCCATTAAACCAGGATGCACCTCTGGAACACCTTTATCACAAAGCTATGGGGCTAAGAGCATGGATCACAATTAGGGTTTCTAAAAAATTCCTTTTTAATCCTTGGGCCATGCCTTTGAGCGGCACCTCTCCTAGCCTAGTCTAGGGGCCCCCTTTCTATCTTTATCTTGGGTGCGGCGTGCCATCCCAATATCCTTATGGGGATCACATGCCACTGAGAGAGAGAGAGAGAGAGAGAGAGAGAGAGAGGATCTAAGAACCATGGAGAATGAGCAGGAAGGTGGGGGGGGGGGAAGTCATCTCCTTATATAGGCCTCAAGGACACTAGGATGTTCCAATCATATTAGGATTCAATATTATCTATAAGAATGTCTGAATAATTTGTGAGGTGAGAGAGAAGTAATCTGAGCCATCCATTCTTGAAATTTACCGTCATGATTTAGGTAGAATTCTAGGAACTTTAGCCCTTGAATCCTTGACCTATATACACTTTTAATCTATCTAGAAGCTTGACCAGTCAAATCTTATCTCTTGGAATCATATGGAATTCCTTTTTTCTAAAAAAAGCAATATCTAGGAATTCAAATAAAACAAAAACCTGGTAAAAAAATGATAGATTCCTAAAATATCTCACAAAAAAATTTCGCAAAGATATTTCAAGATTTTTTAACTACATTAGTATCTTTTCAAATAACAGTTTGACTCCCCACAAAGTTTCCCAAATTAATGGGAAATGTGGGGCGTGTGACCTTTATGGGCTGCCCGTCCCACACCATGTGGGCCCCACACATATAGGGCTGGGCCTTTAGCCCCCCCCTTCCCACATGGGTCCTTCCACAAAGAAACAATATTTCGAAAACAACCCCCTTTGCATAAAATTTCAAAAATAACCTTTTAAGGTTTTTGTTCAATTACAAAACAATTTAAGAATATGAATTATATCCAAAAATCATAGAAACTTGGTTACAATTGAAACCAACATTCTTGGAGTTCTTAAAAAATTTAGAACACAGAAATATCTCTAGAAGTAGATGGTGATATCAACAGGTCAAGTATGAATGCCTATCAGGGCACTCCACCTGTGCCAAGATCCATGATCCACAACTGTCTTTTCAAACCAACTCAATGGGACCTGTGGCCCACAACCATGTGCAAAGGCTCATGATTGACCTGCCAACGCAGGCTAATAAACAATGGGACCATGGTCCTAGTATGTTGATTAAGGTTTCTCTTATAAGAGCAAGTCTTATGCACATATCATTATAGTGCATGGGTGACTCTCTCTATGCATATGTCAACTATCCTTCTATAGGATTGTTTCCCAAAAATGCAGTTGTCATATACACATATCGTACGGAAGTTTGATGAGGATTTGACCCTTGCTTTCATAGGTCTACATCCCCACACAGGAGGCCACAAAACTCTCCTATCCTAGAAACAATGTCCCTAGGCATCTCTCCAACCTCAACAAAGGGTGACCCTCCATAAGACCCTCAAGGATAGTGCTTATGCCTATGGAAAATGGTTTTGGATATGACCTGGGCCATAGACCGCTTTGGAAAATTCACTATCATTTATTATATTTACATGTTCTCAAGGCCGCCTTCAAAGGCCACATATCCCAACATTACAAAGGATCAGATTGGACGGTAAAATGTTACCATCAAATCAAAACTTTTTTTTTTTGATGCAAAAAATCACAGTTTTTCAGCATTGCTTTCAACTGTCTGTTATCATTGTGAAGGATAGTTGGATGGTTTAATTTGAATCTGTACTATCTTGTATTCTTGTGTACATTATTTTGTCACTTTTGGTATGGTTAATGGATATTGTTATTTCTATGACTGCTTTCTTTTTGTCATGATGTTGTTTGATTATGTTTTGATGGCAGTTTTACTTGTGTTAGGTTGAATATATTTTCCTTTTAGGGCATTCATGTGTCTGTTAAGTAGACATTTTACTAAATGTGGTGCCTAGCTTACTATTTTGACTTATATAAATCCTTGATTCTTAGGTTTTCAGATCAGATGAAGCTGAAAATATTGGATATGTGATTCCTACCACTGTTGTTTCTCATTTCTTGACTGACTACGAAAGAAATGGAAAGTACACCGGTAAGGTTTCTTTGAATTCAAATTTTGTGCTTAAATACGGGGTTATGCTCTCTTGACTTAAAACTTTATTGGACTGTATCTGTGCACTATGCATGTTGTGTGATAAATAAAATCCTTGCAAATCATGGATATTATTTTCTTGTTATATGATGTTTCTGGAATCTATATAATGGATCTTTGAATTAAATAAGCATGTATCTCCATATCAAACCTTTAAGCAAAAAAGAAGGCAAAAAAAAAAAAAAAAGTTATGGGGAATTTGAGATGAATTATTATTTTTTCTTATCCATAAACTAATAGCTTGCTCCGAGCTAGCATGTGCTATTGTCCTCCTTAAGAGTGTGATTGCTACAACACCTTAAGCAATCTGTCACCAAAGCACGCACAAATTGTTATGACCTTTCGGGAAATGAGTTATTCTTCCAATAAGCAACCTCTTTAAGCTTGTATTATGCATGCTGACAGAGTTCTGAGCTACTATTTACTGCTCCATGTCTAGAGGAAAATGGGTGATCTCCTTGTATCTAATCTATTCAAGTTGTCCCATCCTAATACATGGCTGAAATTAGAAAGAATATAAAATTTTGGGGATTTTGGCCCTTTAATTAATAAATTATTATGGTGCAGTTTCAAGGATAAACAAATAATTTTCCCAAATTAAGCAAGTTAAATTGAAGCTGAAGAAAAAGCAACTACTGAAAAGGTAAAAGAATTGCAATTTATATCACCTGTGGGCACATATTTGCCAAGTTAAGTATCCACTGATAATTTGGGCCACCAAAACACTTGCAAACCTCAATAAATGCTTCCAACCGAAACCAGGTTCTTTTGCTACCTTAAATTGTCAGCTGATTCCAATCAAACCTTTAAAAGGTCTAAAAGCTGAATTAAAAAACTTTTACTAGGCTGATCTCCTTGTATTAGGCTGACTCATAGTCATTAGATTGGATGAGCCTTATGTCGACTTTGATAAGCACAATTTGATAATACTCATGACCATGTACTTTAATTACATTTCTCTATTCATTTTCAAAGTGAATGCATTTATGTGATTGCTGACTCTAGAAATGCAAGTCAATGCTTCTTGTACTTTTTACATCTTGAAAACACTGAACCCTGACAATTCAAACATTGAAGATTGGTTTGAGATGGCTGACAATGGAACTGGTTAAATTCCTTTAGGATTTCCTTCCCTTGGTGTACTGCTTCAAAAATTGGAAAATCCGGCTTTACGTGCATGCCTAAAAGTGAATTCGAATGAGGTATGTCTTCTGCCTATAATCTCATGATTGTTCATTCACCTGGTGTAATGATTTTTTTGAATCTGTTAACTTTGTATTAAGTTAAAGAATTATACGGTATACAAAGAATGCTGCCCTCACTGGGACAGAGAGTGGCCGTAGATAGGTCTAGTCAAAAAATGTTGTACAAGCCAAAAATTACATCGCTTTTACAAGAAAGAGCAAAGCAAAAGTCTTCTATGATAGAGCTTGAGAAGCGCCCTCCTTAGCCAAAGCGTCGGCCACCTGATTGTCTTCCCGCCAGATATATCTCCATGAGACCTGAGTACTTGCAAATATCAAAAATCCCGTCAAAGATTTCTCTGAGTCTCCAGGGAGGAGTAGCCTGACGTGAGGTCCAGGACATGACATTTCTAGAGTCACCCTCCACAACCAAGACTGTGCTCCAAGATGAATCGAAGAGTTTGAGGCCTTCCAAGAGCACTTGGGCTTCTGCTGTGGTGGAGTTCGCAAAGCCGATAGGAGTTACCCCTAATGCTCGCCAGACCTAGGTTGCCGAGGGAGCAGCCATCGAAATTATGTTTGGTTTGCCAGGGATCCAGGGGCCTCCAAAGGGAAGAGTGGGGGATAGGTCTGGGGTTGTGGAATAGAATAGTGTGCCAGTTGAGTTGAAGGTCAGTGGACGAAATGAGCTTGAAATGGTTGTGATTGGTGGCCCAAAAATAATCATGAACTTGACTGCCTCATTGAGAGAGTGCTAGTGTGAGACCTGTCCTTGGAAAATTCTACGGTTGTGTTCTTTCCTAATGGTCCAAAGAGTTGCAGCCGCTGAAGCTTTCCAAAGAAGAGAGTTGGCCTTAGGCCAAGGGAGGAATTGCATTTGATGGAACAGTGATGATTCAGGTGTGACCCAAGACCACCCAAAAGATTGTAGCCAATCGTCCCATAGGTGGGTAGCGAAGGTGCAGTGGAGCAAAAGATGTGAACCCTATTCTTCTTCCTTGAGACAAATGGGACAGCGGTTGGGAATTTGCATGCCTCGTCATTGAAGTTGGTTGACTGCTAGAGCTCACACCGACAATGCGATCCAGTCAAAGACCTGGATTTTTGGTGGAATAAAAGGCATCCAAGCTCGGGGAAGATTGAAAGCATTGGGGAGGAAGCTAGAGCAGGGTTGATGAGCTTATGGTAGAAAGAACAAACAGAGAATGTACCTGTGGAGGCCGGGGACCAAAGAATACCATCATGGCCCCAAGAGGGAAGGAAGATAGAGTGGAGGATAGAGGAAAGTTCCAAAAAGGTGGGAAGCTCCTCTTCTTGGAGTTCCCCACGAAAGTCAGGATCCCAGGCCTAGGGATTTCCAGCAGGTGCAAAGAGGTCAGCGACTAGGGCACTGGGGTTTCTAGCTAAGCGGTGGAGGTTCGGGAAGCGAAGTTTCAAGGGAATGTCTCCTATCCAAACGTTATTGCAAAATCTGACTCTATTGCCCACCTAGGATGAAAGCGAATGAGGTTTTTTATGGGGTGAAGGCAATGTTCAAAAATTCGCCCGCCTAGGCGGAAAAATTTAAAAAACGCCTAGGCTCTAGTTAAGCGGGACTATTAGGCATCATGCATCTAAGCGCCCACCTAGTCGCTACAATCTAGGTGGCCGCCTAGGCGCTGCTTCGTGACAGTTTGTCAAATGGCAAAAAAAAATCCTCGGCATGGGTCTAAATTTGTCATTCCCCCCTCTAAAAAGGGGAGGGGAAAGGGTTTTGGGGGATATTCTAAACCCCCAAAACCAAGACAGTGCTTTTTAGAGAGAGAAAAACTCCCCAAAAACCTCTTTTTTGATCATTGAAAGATCGATAAATTTTCAATTTCTTCCTAAAACAAAGGTTGTGGGTGTTTTTGGAGCTTTTAGTAGTTAATTTTGAGGACTTCTGGCGACCCAATAGACAAGGTTTGCACCGACAACAATTTGATTTTGATATTTTTGAAGTACTATCATATTCGAATAAGGGTTTTGATTTGATTTTGCTATAACGTATTATGTTGTGAATCATTTGTATTTTCTTTTACTTTTTCTTTCTTCTACGATGTATTTACATGTTTGAAGTTGAAAGATTGAATTTTTTTGTGATTTATCGAATTTTTTCTCCTTTGGACGATGAAATTGGGCTTTCCTGAATAGTCATAAACTTTGGATGAAATTGATATTTTGTGAATATTTGATATCCAAAATCAAATCTTATGGATATTAATTAATAAATAATAATTATAATATAACTTTTATCTTAATTAATAGTCCACCCGCCCAGCCGCCTACGCAGTTAGGCCCCCCAAAACACTTAGTTGGGTGCCTACGCCATTTGAATATTGGGTGGAGGCAACAGAGAATGGATTTCCAGAACCCCGAGGACTGGTGAATAGCCCTCTAGGGAAGAAACCAGGGGGAGGAATGAAGATAATATTTGTGGCTAAGTACCCGGTGCCATAACAAGCCCTCTTGGGTGGCTAATCTCCACCACCATTTGCCTAATACGGTTGTTCTTTTGGAGGCTGCGGATTCCCAAACCACCTAAGGTTCAGGGCATACAAACCCTACACCATGAGACGAGGTGATACTTCTTGACTCCCTTATCACCAAACCATCGGAAGTTGCGCATCAATTGCTCGAGGCACTGGGCTACGGATGCAGGCATGTGAAACGACGACATTTGGTAGATAGGGATGTTGGAGAGGGTTGCCTTGATGAGAGTGACCCTGCTTGCTGTGGAACGGTATCTCCTCTTCCATGTGGCAAATTTATGTTCAAGTCTATCATGATGTGGCTTCATTGGCTCTTCTTTGGTTTTCCATGGCACAAGGATAACCCTAGGTAGGTGGAAGGTAGAGAATCAATCTGGCAGCCTCACTTGTCTTTAAAAGCCTGTGTGGTCTCAGGATCTAGGGCGATGCCAATCATCTTAGATTTGGTGAGATTAAGTCTGAAGACTGTGGCAAAATGGAAGCATTTGAGAAAGAGAAGCAGCATATCCACCTGTTGGACCGATGCATCACAAAAGATAATTGCGTTGTTGGCATATTGAAAGTGAGAAATGATGGGGCCGTTCCTTCCGATCTTGAAGCCCTCTAACAGGGCCTGTTAGTACATTCTTGTGATGGCCATGCTAAAGACTTTTGCTACTATGGCGAATAGGAAGGGGGTCCCCCTGCCGCAGAACCCTAGAAGACGGGAAAAAACCCTAAGGAGAGCCATTGATGAGGACCGAAAAATGGGGTTGAAGAATGCAATTACTTATCCACCTTCTTCAGCGATGTCCAAAGCCCATCTTGAGAGGGGTTTTGTCTAGGACGGCCCAGTCCATGTGGTCATAGGCCTTCTTCCCAGACCCACAATTTTGGGGGAGATCCTGGAATGAATGCACTCATGTCCCACTAAGGTGGAGCCTTGAGTTTGGATTTGGTGATAATGTTGTCCCTTCTTCTGCAGTTTGCAATTTTGTGGAAGAAGGCAGTGTTCAAGTCTCCACTGTTCAGCCATTTGACCCTCAACCTTTGAGCCCAGTGGATCTCCTCTTTCTTAAGGGTGTTGTGATAATTCAGTTTGAGTTGGCACTAGAGGGAAGATTCGTTGGAAGTAAGAGGTCAAGACTCCTCCACAAGGTCCAATTGGTGGATGGAACTGAGAAGTTGCTTCTTTTGGTTATGGAAATTACCCAGAAAATGATGACTCCAGCTTTTGAGGGAAAGTTTGAGTAGTTGTAGTTTTCTTTGGAGTCGGTAACTAGCCCATCCATGGACACTCAAGGAATAGGATGACCACCAAGATGGAAGAGGAGAAGAGAGGTTTGGTTCCTCGAGCCACGACATTTCAAAGTGGAAAGTTTTGGGGCCACCAAGGGCCGGAAGGGTGTCTAGGAGAAGAAGCTTGTGATTTGAGATATTTGAGGAGATCGAGAGTGTGTACTTGGAAAGGAGTCCCAATCAGGGCTACAAAGAAAACGGTCTAGTTTGGAGAAAGAGGGAAACAAGGAGTGGTTAGACCAAGTAAACACCGCCCCTTAGAGGGGGATGTCGATGAGTTCTTGTTGAGTGATGAAATTGGAAAAAGCAAGCATAGCAGGAGAAACTCTGGAAGAACTTCTCTTGAAGGACCATCTCATGACATTGTAAGTTCCCTCCGATGCATCATCTGGTCGGGGGTCGAGAGACAATGTCATGAAGCTCATCCCACAACTGGGCCCTATTACTGTTTCAGTTGGGGGCCCGTAAATGGCCGAAAATTTCCAAGGCAGGCCATCTGTGATTCTGGAGAGAGACACAGTGGCAGAGTAGGAAGCTACAAAGGAGAAGGTGTGAGCATGGGAGAAGGGGTCCCAATGACCTCGATACCTACGAATGCCCCTCTGGCTTCTAAAGCCACCCATTCATAGGGCCTACACCCCCAAACCTAACGAACTTGCTGCAAATAGGGAGAAGACAATTTGGTTTCAATGAGAGCAAGGATGGGGGGAGAGAACTTGGTGCAAAAGGGTCGCACTGAGTTGCACATCTAGGGAGTGTTAAGCCTACGAATGTTCCACACCTGGAGCTTCACATGTCAATATTTCGGTTGGGGGCGTCTAAACGAGCGTCTAGGAATGTTGCTGCCAGGGGCAAACACTGGAGAAGATGGAGCACAGGAAGGACAAGGAGGTCCTAGGTCATAGTTGACCTCGAAAGCTAGGTTTTTGAGAGCACGAGAACCTCTCCTGCATACTTTAAATCTGCTCTGAGCGTCGGACTTGAAAAAGGCCTCCACATCTTCCTTTGAACCATCAAATTTGAAACTAATAACCTTCATAACCTTGTTGATATCCCCTTGTGTTTTGTCCATTCTGAGACAAAACTTGAGCCAATAGATGGAGTAGAAGAGTGGCTGGGAGAAGAGGGGGACGACCTATTGTTGGGACTCACCGGAGGGGAGAGGGGAGTGTTTTAGGGAGAAATATTTCCATCCAGCGCCACTGCTGTGGCGAAATTCAAGGAAAGGCGGAGCCCAGGGAAAGAAGGGGGAAGCACAACGAACGAGGGAGTGAAGGGAGAAGAGATAGGAAGTGAGTGGGCAGCTGGGGATAGAAAGATCTGAAGAGGACAAAGGTTAGGGAGTGATCAAAGTTTGGCGGAGAGAGCTCAGGGTGGGGATGGGTCCTAGAGGAGGTGGAGAGAAGAAATTATGGTTCAAAGAAGAGAATGAGGCGGGGGTTGGGGATTGAGGGGGAAGGGGGTTGAAGGCAAAGAAGTTGAGTGGTGGATAGAAGGGATGGGGGTGGGGGGGAGCATGGAGGGGATAGGCTGACTAAGGGAAGGCAAGGCATGGAAGAGGGTATGGAAAGGCAGAGGGGAGGGGGAAAAAAAGGGGTTGCCGAGCATCGGTGAAGAGATGTGGGGTAGGGCCACTCCAGAATGTAAGGGAGGACCTCGACACCGGAGAGGCGAGAAGAGTTGGGGGAGAGAGATGGGGGTGTCTAGAAGGTGCGGTTGCGGCAGGTCATAAGAGGAGGGGGTCGACGGAGGAATAGTGGCGGGATGGTGGGGAAGAGGGATGAGAGAAGAGGTGGTTGGGCATTGCGATGTGGAAGGGTGGGGTTCTTCCCAAGGCAGGTGAGGGGGAGGAGAGGAAGAGGCAGGCGCAAAGGAGGAAAGGGGAGGTTTCAGGTTGAAGGGTTCGTAGGAGATGGGGGTGGGGGTGGGGGTGGGGGTGGTAGATGAGATGACCCTGGTTGTTGAGCCATGCAAGGAGGAAAGACTATGAGGGGTATCAGGAAGAGGAGCTTCCGGGAGAGGAAGCAATGGTGTGGAGGCTGGGCGGGAAGAGAGGCAGTGAGTTTGAAATGCCATGTGGGGAGGTACCAGCTGATGGAGGGAGAAATGATTGCTTCTGGCCAAGTCAACTCACAGGATAAAAAGGGGGAAGGTGTATGGGTTGCTCATTGATAAGTGATGGCCATGATGATGAAGGATGGGGATTGAGTGGGAGGGGAGGGCGAATTAAAGGGCGATGGAGGTGGGGGGATGGAGGAGGGGGGGGGGGGGGTAGAAGAGGAAGGGTACACATGGAGGTAAGAGGTGGACGGAGGGAGAAGGAGTGAAGGGGGAAGGTCGGGGGGTTGTAGGTGGGCTGGAGTGTGAAGAGGACACATGTATGAGGGGGAAAAGAGAGGGAGTCATGTGGCCACTGGATGAAGGCTGAGGAGGCAGGGGGACTAATTAATGGAGTGGAAGAGGGTGCTGCGTCAGGAGCAATGACGTCAGCCAAGGAGGAAGCCTCGGGGCGCGGAATAGGAGCGTCGGCGTAGGTGTGGATTATGGATCCATTCGTTGTCAGGACGGTTGCCCCTAGGGACCAAGAACCTAAGGTGGTCCCTAAGATGAAGCGGATTATGGTTTGCCTTGCTTTCTGAGGACTGTACCTGGTGTAATGATGATATGCAGTTTCAGTTTGTGGATTTTTATGATGCCAATCATTTCGAGTTTATTTATCGGATGAATAAAATAAGAGTTAATAAATGGTGATAAGTACTTGTAAAAACACCATCAATTGGGCCAATAGAGTCTCTACCAGCCTAGACTTGACCAGATTTTTGAAGAGTGGCATTCAACAAGTGCCTCTCTCAAAGTTGCATTTCATCCTATTTGGTGAGAGCACACAATGTTTTATAAACGGTCCGCCCGGCTCCTAGGCGCTGTCCTAGGTGGCCTGGACCAAAATACCACATGCCCAAACCCAGGCGGCCCTACATGGGCGGATGTACTTGGGCGGACGCCCAGGCGGGCTAGGCGGGTGCCTAGGAGGGCACCTAAGGATGTGGCTTTTTTTTTATATTTTTTTCTCATTTTTATTTTTATAAATAAAAAAATACCCAAAAAGGAAATGGGGTAATTTTGAGGTTTAAATTGGTATGGGGGTTATTTTCAACCCCCAAAGTTAAAAAGAAAATTCCTCAAACTCTCAATCTCTTAGCTATACCTGATTTTTGAGAATCAAAAGTATTTTTTGTTGTTTGAAGAACCTTCCTAAGCTTTTTCATTTATTATGAAATATGGAGAGTTGGAGATTATTACTAATACATATCCTATTAGACTTTTAAATTTTGTATGGTTTGAATTTTGATAGTTTGAACAAATTTATTCTCAACATGCGATATGTCATATTTTTGTACATAAAAAAATATGTTACAATATTTTCAAATGTAATAAATTCTAAAATTGACACAAATATATGCATATATACTACATATCTACATAATTCGTACAACAGGGTGCCTAAGGTTCTGGGCACTGGGAGCCAGGCCGGCTGCATAGGGGCAGGCTAGTGTTGTTTGAAACCTTGATACCGCGGTTAATTCATGATATAATGAAACAAGGTGCTCTCAATGCATCTCTAATGCTCAACCCACCTTAAAGTGTGAGCCACCTGCTATTTTTCTTCCTTTCTGACTGCCTTTGTCATTTTGCAAGGCCAAGCAGCCTCTTTTGGTTTTGGGAATGACTTTCCCAATTTTTGTGTTCACTATATAGTATAGTGCAATTTATATATGTAACTCTTATTTACCTATCTGACCTTCACTCAAAATATAAAATTTCAATTTTGGGATTACACAAAGAATGATTTTGAGAACAAATGGGTGGAAATTGTGCATGGCATTGCTAGAGAGAAGGAAAGTCTAGTAACTGGCTGCTGCATCCCAATGGGTCAGTTAAGCTTGATTTTGATGGAAGTTCGGATGGTAAACCTGGGGATGCCTGTGTTAGAGGGGTAGTGAGAGATGGAAAGGGAAGAACCTTGCTAATTAATCCGTTTCTTTCTGTCATTGCAATTCAATAGAGGCTATGGCTTGAGCCTGATTATTGGGTCTTAGAAATTTAAGCCCTGAGTGGAGTAGAGTCATTTGTGAATGGTATTTTACCTCTGTGGTTCCTTGGGAAACTGGAAAGGACAAATGCCGTTGGAGACCGATTAACGTACATGAAGAAATTGCTGATATTTGAAGAATAGTGGAGATATAGAGTTTTGACATACTTGGATGGAGTCTAATGAATTGGCTTACTCTTTGGCCAAAGCAAGAGTTTCAAAGGTCCCTATCTCAATAACCAATTTTGTTCATAACATTGTTTCAAAAAGTGGACCGCCCAGTGCCTAGGCGGTCGCCTAGGTAGATATCCCTGGGCGCCCGCCTGAACCCGCCTAGGTGGCCGCCCAGGGCCTGCACTTCACCCAGGGGCAGAAATGTGGCTCCTTGAGGGTATTTTTGGATCATTTTTTATTATTAAAGGCGCATTTAGGTTCATTTGAAACCTAAAACCCATTAGAGGCTATTTTAGAGAGAGAGAACCCCAAAAAAAAAAAAAAATATTGGGCAGCCCAAAAAAACCCATTAGAGGCTATTTTAGAGAGAGAGAACCCCAAAAAAAAAAAAAAATATTGGGCAGCCTAAGTTTTGGGTGCTCGCCTAGGCGTTGGGCGACCTGGACCTCCCCGACTGCCTAGGTGCCGCCTAGCGCTTTTTGAAACATTGGTTGTTTGTGATCAGCATTGTTGACAGACACATAAAATACAGATTGTAGATTGAGATGAGTGGTATACTCATTATAGATTTGGGGTGATGTCAATCTAGTGCACAAATAGCTTTCTGGTCTGAATTCGGTGAAGATATTTTTGAGTATATATGACACAATTGTAAAATTTTCTGAATCAATGAAATTTAGTTGACATAAAAAAAATTCTGAAAACTTTAATTTTACGATTTAGATGTACTTTTTTGCTTTTTAAACATTTCTGCTGCTTTGTCTAATTGGACTAGACTGCATCCTTTTCCAATTTGCTTAGTAGTTGAGTCTTGATAATATTGCTCAGGTTTTAATTACTGCTTTCTATCCTTCATTAATAGCAAATCTATTGCAAATGAACATTTTACTTTCTTATTACTTTTAGTAGTAAATCTATTGCCAATGAACATTTTAGTAGTAAATCTATTGCAAATGAACATTTTAGTAGTAAATCTATTGCAAATGAACATTTTACTTTCTTATTACTTTTAGTAGTTACTGCTATTTGAATGTTGCAATTTCATTCTTAGTTTTAATCTCGAACATGCACTCAGGGTGTACTAGTACGTAGAATTGAACCAACTGCTGCTGCACATGATGCCTTAAAGGAGGTATGTGAATCTTCATTTTTGAAATTGAACTTTTCAAGTTATTGATAAGAGGGCAAAAGATTGTGGTAGTTCAAAGTTATCTTGGTACCAGCTATATTTCTTATCATCAATACTGAGACAGCTATTAAATACTTTGGTCCAGATCCTTGGGATGCCATGGTCTCACTCTTATCATGAAAAATTATTTAGATTGGAATTTAATTAGAAATTTGAGAAATTGATACAGTTTTGAATGTGCCATTGCTTAGGGGGATGTAATTGTAAGTTTTGATGGCATACCAGTAGGATGTGAAGGAACTGTCCCATTTCGTTCCACTGAGCGTATTGCTTTCCGATACCTCATCAGTCAAAAGTAAGGCCTCTTTCACCATCAGTCATGTTAGGTGGATCACTTTAGAAGTTAAACATAAACCATCTATTCAAAAGGTTCAGTTTTTCCTAAGTAGCATTTTGTGCTTTCTATGGATCTTGAACAAAAAATCAAATGTAATCTCAGGTTTGCAGGCGATACAGCGGAGCTTGGAATCATTCGAGGAGGGGCTCATATGAAAGTCAAAACTCTTCTGTATCCGCGTGTGCATCTTGTATGTACTTGAAGAGTTTGTTCCACTTTTTTGTTGTTGGCAACTAGCTATATTAAAAGTGTGTCAGTGTACAAAAAGAAGTCAAGAGAAGAGGCAAAATAACTTCTCAAAAGTAGCATTGTGGTAACCAATGCTGTAGAGGAACCGAATCTATTTCTTCATGATGTGGGTTTTTCTTTAATTGATTATGAAACCTCAACTTGCATTAACATATATATCTCCCAAAAAAAAACTTGTATTAACATGTTTCTTCTACCTCCCATCTTTACGTTTCTTCCATTTTAAGGTCCCATATCACATTGAAGGAGGACAACCTTCGTACCTCATAATTGCTGGTTTGGTGTTCACTCCCCTTTCGGAACCTCTCATTGAGTAAGTTCACTTGTCACTGGTTGAGTACGTTTTTCTGTATTTTTGCAATTCCCTGTTATTTCATGTGTAAGGCACATCCATTATGAAAGAAAATATAAGAACCTGGTAGCCATTGTCTTAATTTTTTTCCTTCGGTTAAACTGCAGCGAAGAGTGTGAGGACTCAATGGGGGTATGTTTTGGCTCATAGCATCGTTGTTTTGTTTTATTAAACTATGGATTTCTATTTATTGGAGTTTATTTTTTGCACAATTGCTTAGGTTGACTTATTTAGTGCATTTGTTTTTCATTCTATCAGCTTAAGTTGCTAGCAAAAGCACGGTACTCATTAGCGAAGTTCAAAGGAGAACAAATTGTTCTATTATCTCAGGTTAGCAATCACCTTTCCTAGTGGAGTTAGGAAATTGTTCTCTTTTTCCCCCCCATGTCATTTAGCCTCTATACAATTGAGCATGCTGCTCAATTTTATATTTAGAAAGACATTAATGGTCCTCGCAACTGACAGACTTGAAAGTGGTCCTCAAAATGGTAGCTTGGAAATGCTGCAAACGTCAAGCTTCTTTTTTACAATTAATTAAAAAAACCTTTAGCTTCTTTTCAAAATACACCTAGAAATTAATGAATCTTAATGATGGTTATAGGCTGTTATTTATTGTTTGTTTGGCAACTCCCAAAGATCATCTTTGCAATGATATCTAGTTAGCTAGTTTATATAGTTGTGTGTCCAAGGAACTAGTGATGTGATGTATGACAGGGTATATTTATTCACCACCTAGAAATTAATGAATCTTAATGACGGTTATAGGATGTTATTTATTGTTTTGTTTGGCGACTCCCAAAGATCGTCTTTGCAATGATATCTAGTTAGCAGGGTTATATAGTTGTTGTGTTTCCAAGGAACTAGTGATGTGATGTATGACGGGGTGTATTCATGAATAATTCATTTTGTAGTATGTAACCATAAAAATGTGAATTTACCGTTAATTTTTTTTATTTCATCCTTCTTATGACTGCTAACATGATCCACTGATATATGGGGGTGCTACAAGTTTGTCATTATGAAGTTGTAATTTGAAGACGCATCATATACTAGAAAAACTGCTTGGCACTACATATCAACTTGTATGTATCATGTTGACTGTGTGTGTGTGGTGGTGGTGTGTGTGTGTGTGTGTGTGTGTGTGTGTGTGTGAGAGAGAGAGAGAGAGAGAGAGAGAGAGAGAGTCCTCACTGGCGGTAGTTTTCTTTCAACATTTGCGAGGAAGTTGTGGAACAAATCATCACACTTGTTGATTGAGAGTTGTACAAGTGATGAACCTAAACAAGGATATAAACACAATACACCATGGGAAGTTACATCAGAGGGAGTTACAAGAGGTAGTTACTTAACATCTATGGGTTTACTAGAACTACCCAAGACTTAACTATACCCTCCACACCTTGACATCTCACAATGCAGATTTCAAGTTCATAGGTGATTGACCTTTTTCTATTTTGTATCTTTCCTCGTATTGTAATCCCCTGGTTTTTGAAAGTAAACTGGGTTGATGGAGTCAGATGTATTTGTATTCTTTTAAACTGTTAAAATTCCTTTATTGAGTTAAGTTTATAAATTTGGCTATTCTAGCCTCGCATTTGTGCAAATTATCGATAGCTTAACTTTATTCCTTGTGCAAAAGGTCTTGGCCAATGAAGCAAACATCGGATATGAAGACATGGGCAATCAGCAGGCATGCTTCTCTTGCATCCCTATGGGCATTTGTTTTCCTATCATTCTCCTCCTCGTCTTATTATTACTAGCCTTAGTATTTTTATTACTATTATACTATGCTTTTAGGGAATTTTATCAAATTACCCATGCGACATGAATAATTTAACACGTTATCCATATTTTTTATTTAATTTCAAAATATCGATGAAAAAACACATGATCTGGAGTTAGATTAGTTACAAATGGGTAAAATGTTAAATAGTTCATCTCTTATGAGTATTTTGATAAATTTCCCTTGTTTTAATTATTGTTTCCTTTTCTAAGATTTCCCTTTGTTGATTTCGTGTCTTATAAATACAATAAATAAATGCAGGTTTTGAAGTTCAATGGGACCAAGATAAAGAACATTCGGCATCTTGCCCATCTTGTGGACAGTAAGGATGCTTTCAACTATATGTTTTGGTAAAGTATGCTGTATTCAGGAGTATGGTGTACAATAATCAAAATGGGCGTCCCATCCATTGCTGATGATGGAAGGTGGAGATTACTGTAGTTTCCACAAGGGTGTTGACTCAGTGCAGTAATATTCCACCTTTCATCCGTAATGGATGGTGGAAGCTCCTTGGATAATTACTTAATACTCCATAGGAATATGGTTTACTTTTTCTTCTCATTGATGACTATTCTCAGCCTCAAGGAACTCCTCTCTTATCTACGTGTTCTTCACCGAATATCATTTTTGCAGCCTGTAAAGATGAGTATTTGATCTTCGAATTTGAAGACAACTTCCTTGCCGTTCTAGATAGAGAAGCAGCCTCAATTGCATCACCTCGTATTCTGAAGGACTACGGAATCCCATTTGAAAGGTCCTCCAATTTAGCAGAACTGTACTTGGATTCTTCAGAAGATGACTTAGCCCTGAGCGGGGATTTAGATGACATCCCTGCTTCAAATTTAGAAATTGGATTTGACGGTCTCCTCTGGGCATGAATTCACTGAAGAGCTCAGAAGTAGAACGTGAAGAAAATAATCGAAATGGGTCAAGAAGGGGACATTTGCCTTGCAGCCATTAATGGAGGGAAGCCTAATTTTCACTGAGATTTTTTTTTTCTCATTGTTATTTTTTTCTTTTTCATGTATAATGTATGGATAGGCAGAAGAAGCCGGGCTCTATGAAGTTGTTGTATCAGTAAATTTATTTATTTTTGTGTTATTCTATAATTAATTTTTTTTACAAATAATATAAATGTGCTGCTCGCTTTATTCTGTCTATGCCCTCCTTTTGGTGTTTCGTCGGTTATTTATAAGAAATACAGGAAGTGTACCACACATCACTTATGTATAGTGTGGTATGCGACAGGAGCATCCATCATCTATTTCTGACAGCAGATGGCGGAGATTAATAATGTCTCCATAGATAAAAATTTACCCTCTTAGAAGAATAATTTTTGCCTTTTGTTATTGGGAATAAACTGTGGATGCCAGCAATGGTGCACTGTACAACATATTAGAACTAGCTGTTTATGGCATATTTAACATTATTTTTTAAATGAAATGATTTTGCGGTCCTCAATTTTCTCTTCTTTTTTTGGAATATTTATCAAAATGCGTATAAAAGATGAGGTATTTAATATTGGAAAAAGTTTATATAAGGTTGCAACCTTCAAATGTAGAATTACAGATGCGTCTCAAGAATCCATCAAAAAATATTGTTTTAATGTTGAAAAGCCTTCTAATTGATCTTTTCAACATCGAGATTAATGAATATTAAAAAAAAAAAAAAAAAGATTTTGAGTTTCAGAAATAGTGTAGTTTGCAACAGATTATCTAGACCATCCTTTTTCAAGATTTTCATGTGATTATAGATCTACTTGATTTAAACCATTTTTGGAGTTTAAAATTTTATAATTAGATATGAAAATAGATTTTCAGATAATTTTAAGAATTTTTTACTCTAAAATTACATATTATGATAACATTTGGAGGTGCGCCTTGTTTAAGGTTGCAACCTTATAGAAACAACACCCTTTAATATTTGGAAAAAGTTTACATAATGTTGCAACCTTAAAATGTAGAATTGTAGATGCGCTTGAAAAATCCATCGGAAAAGATTATAATTGATCATCTTGACATCGAGATTAATGAATATAAAAAAAAAAAAAAGATTATAAGTTTTAGAAATATTGCATCTTGCAACACATTATCTAGACTGTCCATTTTCAAGATTTTGATTTTAACAAATTTTGGAGTTTAAAATTTTATAATTAGAAATGAAAATAGATTTTCAGATAATTCGAAGAATTTTTTATACTAAAATTATGTGCTATGATAAAATTTGGAGGAATTGGATTGTTTAAGGTTGCAATAAAACTGTACCCTTAATATTTTGTCTATTTGCAACTATTCCAAATCAAAAAAATTTATGAGTATTTTAAATTAAATAAAAGAAAGATGGTAAAGTGTTAAATGATTCATAAGAATCTCTTATGGATAATTTGATAATTTTTTATTCTTTTTATTTTTTATTTTTTATATATTTTAAGGTTAGGGGTGGGTAAGTTGGGATTTATACCAGGACTAGAAAATGTTTTGATTTTTAGCCATGAGCTGAAAACAAATTATTTGGAGTTTTTTATTTTTTTGATTGTTTCTTCTTTTGTCGGAAAATAGCTCCTTTAACGTTTCGAAGCTCATCTCATTCAAAGAGATTAATTCTACATTTGTTTTATGACACTTGGTTTTGAATTGTGTGATCAAACGTGAGAGAGAGAGAGAGAGAGAGATTCCTGTAAACCTATTCAATCTCCATGAAAGAATTGCATTCTAGAAATTAGAAACAAGAAGAAAACAAATACCTAAAACTGAACTCGCTTATATAATTGAAGGCATTAGTTGAGCAAGTGTGTGGTAAACCGTCCTTCCACTAGAATGATAGTTATGCTTATTTGATGAGAGTGCACAACATGATAATAATAGGAAATTAACAACCATTAGAAGGCCAATCTTCATTGGCATTTAATCATCACCAGTAGCAGCACCTAAATCAGTCTTCACAGTTTTCACGCATGATAAGTAGCAGCACCTAAATAGTGCTCGAGGGTGACATGAAGAATGCACTCTGGCGCCCGCATAAACAATCCCCTAGAGACTTGGTTATATTTTTTGGATCATTTGGTTTTAATTTTGTTGATCCATCTCAGCCTTTTTTGTATACCAACGATATGATAGTGCATCAATTGTTTTTTTTTTTTTGTTCTTTTTTGGTAGGTTATTGGGGAGGAATAGGTTCGTTACCCACGAGAGGAATAAAAATCAAGACGTCTTATGGCACTCACTACCATTTATTTGTAAATTTATTTATATATCATAATCACCATTCAAGCTTTTTTCTAACTATTTTGGATTGGCTGCATGAATCTTGATCCACCATTATATTCTATTAAATGTAATACTCTCAGTGAGGCCATAAGTCATCATATTTTTTTTCACTACTTCCAACTATACTTTTTAGCCTACCATTTGTTTTTTTGATCTAACACATTACTTTGGGGAAGGTCCTAGCATAAGCACATAACGTAGATTCAGGATTCATGCAAAGTCAAAATTTTACAGTAGCTACTTACCTAACACAACCCCACCCTCCTTTATCCGAGCTTGAGTCAAGGTAAAAGAAAGTTTTAGGTCCTCAAGCTTCTTAGATCTCTAAATCAATTTTTTTATATATTTGAAAAAGTAGTGTATCACCATTAATCTCTCTAAAAAATAAAGGAGTCTTAACGACATACGGAACAAAAGAAAAATGTGGGGTTTGGCTTTAAGAGATTTTAAGAATATTTAAAGATTTTGGTTACTTTATTCCGTTGTACCCAAGAATTGTCAAAGTGGAGAAGAGAGAAACATCACCTACTTCCAGTTATAAAAATAACAACAAAAAGCAAAGGGAAGGATAAAGAAAGAAGCATAAACCCTACCAGCTTTATTCAACTACTCCTCAGACGTCACTCTTTTTGTTCGTCTCAAACTTAAGTAGAATTTGGTTCATCTAAAAGCCCAGAATATTAACATTCAAATAAATAAGTAAATAACTAAAAGCCCAGCATATTTTAGAATCTCTATAAAATATAGATATTCGGAAAGGTTAGCATAAGGTAAAGCCTGACTACGAATCCCACTAGAAATTACATCTTGATTGGAAGACTTTGAAATCGATCATCTTAATCTTGAAATTATAAAAAAAAAGAAAAGGAAAGATTTCAAGCTCGAAATTATAAAAAAAAAAGAAAAGAAAAGATTTCAAGCTCTACAAAGCTTTCTATACTTCCTCTACAGCATAAAACTTAAATACTTCCCCTTATCCAACCGTCCATGCTGAATGGAGGGCTAATATTGCCCCAATCACAATGTCGCGTCTTTACACTATTTTATTTTTAATTTTTTTCTATAAATTATTTTGACACCAAATTTTGGACTTGCAATCCATATTAAACTCGCACTAGCGAAAAATATTTAAAAAAATAATTCTAATAAAATAAAATGACTAAAATACCTCTGAAAGTTTCAAGAGGTATTTTGATTATTATATTTTATCAAAAAATTATTTTTAATATTTTTTATAGGTGCGCCCCAATGGGAAGATGTCACGTACCAAATTTCATATTCATACAATTTGTATACAAAAAAACTAAAAATAAAATACTTTGAGATGTCGGATCTAAGATCAAACGATGAGTGGTTCTCTTGATCAAAATTGGACTGCTGGATGGTAAAGGTAGCATAGATCTTTTATGTTATAGGGGAAGTATACAAACTCTTCCCCTAAAATTATGATTTTATAGCTCATTAACTTGGTCCTTTCTTGCTCTCCGATCCCACTTGCAGCTTTGAAAACCTAACTATTTAAAAAAAGGTGCAGTTGGCATACCGATGCATCCGTAGCTGTAGAGGTAAGGTGCACCTTCAAATTTTATCATGGTATATACTTTTGATGTAAAATATTCTTAGGAAGATCTCAAAATTTATTTTTATATCTAATTATAAATTTTAAATTTAAAAAATAGTTAAAATCAAGTAGATCTATAAACATATGAAAATCTTGAAAATGGACGGTGTAGATAATATGTTGTAAAATGCACTATTTCTGAAACTTAAAAGCTTTTTATTTTTCATGGTCATACATCTCGATGTCGAGATAATAAACCTTTTTCAACATTAAAACTACCTTTTTCGATGGATTTTTGGGATGCATCTATAGTTCTAAATTATAAGGTTGTGTCTGAATTCTCCCCTAAATTACCCAAAAAAAAGTTGGTCGTTTATTTTTAAATGTTTAGAGATCTACACTATTTTTGTAGGTTAAATTTTATTAATAAGGACGTGAAAATATATATTTAGGGCTTCATGCCATGCCCTATTAGGGGTTTTTGGCATTATAGGCTTATGCTAGCTGCACCTATGTAAAAAAGGGAAACTTATGTAAATCCCTTACTTTAAAATTTTTTCACACATCCACCCACTAATTTTGTTTTACATTTACTTGTGTTATAGTTTTCTTCTGCATCAATTCCTGGATGAATATTTTTGCCATATAAAAAATGCTTTTACCAGTCAAATGCGTGAAAATTAATTTAATGCTTCTTTTTGTTTTATGTTTTCCCCGAGGGTCGGTTCTGTTCTAAAATAATTCGATTCATAAAACATAAATGAACATAGACTAAAAATAAGAGACTGTAATCTAATTTTGACATGTTTAAGGGCCTTTTTGTCCAAAATATATATATATATATATATTTCTATGGCTTGAAGCAAAAAGAAAACAATAACTTGAAATTAGTGAGAAGGTATTAGGAAATATTCACATATTAACATGAAATTAGTGAGAAGGTATTAGGAAATATTCACCTAATTAAGAATGATCCTATAAGACCCTCATCTACTTATGTGCATAGGACCTAACGAATCACTATTAAATTTGATACAGATTTTTCGAAAAATTTAGTCCCACATCTATGTGCTAACTTTTTTATACATCTGTATCAAATTTAAATGTGATCTTTTGAGGTTCTAAACATATAAGTGGAGGAGGGTCATATATGATCATTACACTCATAAAAATTACATTTTATAATGTATTTTTATATATTAAATTTCACATTTAATAACTAAAAATAATTACGACTTCATTGTACCAAAAATATACGACCGGGTGCATAAATATGCCAAGAAAATGTGAAAAAATGCCCCATAACGTTAACGTTGGGTGGAAAAATATCTGGGGAAGAAGATTCTACCGAAATTTATTGCCACATAGACGAAAATTTTATGGTCGCCGAAATCATTAAAAAGTCGTGTTAAATGCTTTGAATGCAAACTTATTTTGGTTGTTTGATCACCGACCACCTTATTTTTTCAAACTTGGAAAATACAGGGACTCTCTCTCCTCTTACTCTCTCTAATATCCTCTCTCTTTCTCTCTCCTCTTACTCTCTCTTTCTCTCTCTAACTTCTCTCATTTAAAAGAGTAGAAGAAAAGAGACAGCATTTTGCTTTCCTTGGTCGACGTCAAATATTCAATATCAAGCTTCCTCATCTTCTAAACCAACGGCTCAAAATTTGGGCTGCCCCGACCGATATTTTGGTTGAAATGTCGGCCATTTTGAGGGGACCAAGTGACCTGAGTATTAAAATAGAAAGATAAGGGGGCGGGCAATGGTCTAGTTTAGGTGGATTTAGTCAATGAGAAATGTCATTTTTCCAATAAATTAAAGATATTATCCATGAAAATTTCATAGAAATCTCATTTCATTATTCAGATTAGTAATAATTATTTTTAGGAAAATGTTTTGAGCATATACAAATTTTGCTGTGAGAGGTGGTTCGAGTATCACCAATAACATACATGATTGCTTGAAAATCTATTATCATTCTATAGTTAGGAAATTTAATATTTCAAAAATATTATGGATCGAACAAATTTATAAATATTTAAAAATCTTGAACAAATGGTTTATATAACTTGTTACCGGTTGCACTATTTTTAAGACTTGGATTTTTTTTTTTTTTTTTTCATATACATACATCTCGAGGGCGAGGTCGATTAGAAGGTATTCTAAAGTCAACAATATCTTTGGGAGTCTTTTTACAATGCACCTTATTTCAATAGTTAAAGGTTCATCATCATCATCAAGCTTCATTCCAACTATTTTGGTCATGTCCCTTTATTCTGCTCTATCAAGGGGTATATCCTCACTAAAACTACTAGAAGTCCCCAATATTTTCTTATTACTTCCATCTATATATTTGTGTGCCTTTTCTTTACCCTTTTAGAAGCTTTCTATTTGAACCGAATCACACATCCTTAATGCTATTATATTGATCTGCGCATTTAAGCCTACGTTCTCTCATCTCATTACTTATTGAAGCCGCACCTAAGTTCTTTCAAAGCTTTAATCCTAAATCTAAATTAAAAAATGACCCCTTAATTCGTTTCTAGTACTATTTATGCATAATTCTTATCACACGAAAATCACTTGTAATTTTTTTTGCATTTGATGCTTCAAATGCAAGTAGGTATAGAGAGAGAGAGATTATGAGGGCCTACCTAAACCAAAAGATTTTGACCAAAAGAGAGGTCGAGGTTTCACTTCTACACCACCGCTCCCAGGCCCAGGAGAGAGAAAAAGATTTGGAAACTCCACTCTAGAGAGAGAAAGAGAGGTCGACGTCGCACGCTTCCCACGCTATGTAGGTCCATGTACCACCCTCGAAATTCGAACACCTAAACAATGTTTTTTTGACCAAAACAGGGAAAAGAGGAGAGAGAGAGAAAAAAGGAGAGAGAAAATCTTAAAAAGAGAAGAGAGAGATAGGGGAGAGAGAAAGAGAGGGGACATAGAAAACCTTAAAGCATTGTTCACAAAATTGTTAGATCTAACCGCTAGTTATCCGCTTTGATCGGAACCGGCCAATTGCCGGTTTTGGTTTTGGACGGTTAAAGTGATCAACTGGTATTTAAAAAAAAATAAAAAAATGTATGTAAATTTACAAAAGTAAAAAATTTGATTTGTAATGCATTTTTAAATATTTTTTACATCAGAGTAAATATTAAAAAAAATTTGGTCATTAATACTCACTTCTATATTTTCCTATTTTTTTTAGAAAATTTAAAAAATAGCTCTTCGAAAATATAAAAAATGGGTTAAAACCCATTTTTTCATTAATTTTCAATTTTATTTGAATGTGTTTTGTTTTAATCATTCTTTATATGTTTTTCATATTTATTTTTATTTTTTTCAACATTTTTTTGACCGTCCGAGACTTGTCCGATTAAAGCGGTTGAATCGACTGGTTTACCGATTAAGTCGGTTAAACCGCTTCCAAATCCATGTCCGGCTAACTGTTCCGGTTCGATTTTACGAATACGGCCGTAAAAAGAGGGGAGAGAAAAAAATGCTAGAGGGAACCTTAGAAAGAGAGGAGAGAAAATCTTAGAGAGAGAGAGAGGGGGAGAAAGGGAGAGGGGCCTCGTGTAGATTCGCACACGTGCTCACATGGCAAGGGCAGTCCAGAACAGCTGCAATCTAAACTAACAAACCAACGAAAACGACATTCTCATCGGTCAATGGAGCCTATTAGGAAAAAGCACATTTTGTTATAAAATATATTTGATGGAATTACCCTGAATTTGCTAACGTGGAATTCGTCAAAACATTGCAATTTTTCGTAGCAATTGAAAACAATTATAATGTGGAAAAATCCACCCGCTCAATGGAGATGACCTTTCTTTCGTTCTTGAGAGCTACACGTTATGGAAAAGACTTAATTTAATAAATTAATAAATATTTGAGGGTATTCAAGAAAATATAAACAATGAGGAATGGAAAAATCAATTTCAAACCGTTCAATCCCAATGTAAAATCTTCTATCTTTCAATTTGATAAATCGGCAAAAAGACTTAGAAGCCCTGGGTTGTTGGGAAAATAATTCATCACTTTTATGATTTAAAACTTATTAATAAATTGATTTGTATGGGTTCTAGTTTATTCATAATCGGTTCAAAGATTTAATTTTAAAATAAAAATAATAATCTTAAAAATAATATATATTATAAAAAATTCACCCTTATACTGGATTGAAAACATCGGTTTAGACTGTCTATATTTTACGAAACTTAGTTTTTTCTTTGAACCTACCGGCCAAGGCACTAATTGGGTCCGATGAGTTGGGATCATGCCAACTTTCTTAAACAAAATAAGCAACTCAATCATTGATATCTAAATAAATCAAGGGAAATTATAAAATGAGATCCTTTTACTTTTGGTAGAAGGTGGTCTCATTAATCTTGACCATTAGATGTGAAATTGGGTAGTGATAATTATTCTATTACTAAACTCAAACTTCAAAAAAAAATTTATCGAACTCTACGACGCATCCAAACTATCAAATTTCACATCAGATGGTTGTGAATAATTGTGATCAGGTTGCATCAAATTTTAATGGTCTCGATATATACGATCCCATAAATCAAATGTTAGAATAGACAATGTAGCAATAAAATAGTGGCCCTATTTGGCATTTGTAGCAAAGACAAGGTTAAGCTGGTCCAGAATATTGAGACCAGTATTACCATGCTCTCTCATTCTTCCAGTCCATGCAAAAGCCCTTGGTTTGGAAGCTGACCACCACCTTCTTCCATTCATTCATGGCTGCCGTCTTCTAAAAACCAGTCAAAATAGGCGGCCATCTCGACCACAAGACCCTAAAATTTCAGCGTAACAAACAGTAGTAGAATTGAACAATAACCAGATGGAAGAACTGAGCAATAACCAGAGGAAGAGGGAGCTCAAAAGATAATGTCATCCTGGAGTTTCTCTGATTGGTGCGGCCTCCATGAATGAACAACGCTTCACGATTCGAAGAAAAGGGCTTGGTTTTCAGGAAGGGAGAGAATTGAATAAAAAACAGCGAAAAAGGAGTTCAGAATATCCGTTTTCATGGAGAGACTCTGATAGGCATGGCCATCATGAGAGAACGAAGCTCCAGATTTAGCAGGCTTTCATGGAGGCTCTTTATGTTCATCACACTGATACTCTTTGTAACTATAGCTTCTGCTTCAACACCAGGTACTAATTCAAAGCTCTAAATGCCAAAAAATTTCTCTTATGTGTGATCGTAACGAGTATTTCGGCTAAAACATTTCTGGTTTTTTCTCACAGAACAAGACAGAGAAGTCCTCTTGAATTTCAAGTCCTTTCTATTGAGGAAAAATCCAGTAAACAGAGGAAGATACGACCATTGGAACGAGAGCATCTATCACTGTCAATGGCCAGGAATTAATTGCACAGGCGATAGAGTAACTGGAATTTCTCTCTCAGACTGTAACATTCAAGGTCCACTTTATGCAAATTTCTCAAGTTTAACAGAGCTCGAGTACCTGGATTTCTCGAGAAACACACTCTCAGGTCCAATTCCATTTGATTTCAGCCTATGCAACAATCTCCGGTTACTGAATCTCTCTTACAACATATTGGATGGGACTTTGAACTTGACTGGTTTACCAAGCCTCGAAACCCTAGATCTCACAGTGAACAGGCTCAATGGAGGAATTCAGCTGAGTTTTCCCGCCATCTGTAACAACTTGATAAACGTCAATCTGTCCACAAACAGATTTTCAGGCAATATTCTTGGCTCTTTTGATGACTGTCAAAAATTACAGAGCTTAGACTTAAGCTCGAATAATTTTTCAGGCGACATATGGCAGGGTTTTACAAGGTTGAAAGAGTTTTCTGTATCTGAAAACTTCCTTTCAGGAGAGATTAGTGCCGGAATTTTTGCCGGAAATTGCGGCCTCCATCTCCTGGACTTGTCGGAAAATGCTTTTCAGGGGACCGTTCCACCAGAAATTTCAAACTGTCAAGCCCTAGAGTGGCTGAATGTATGGGGAAACAATTTTACTGGTAATATACCATCTCAAATCGGGTCTTTGAGGAATCTGGTGTCGCTCTTTTTAGGAAACAACAGCTTTTCAAGAGAAATTCCAGCTAGTTTAGAAAACTGTACAAGCTTAAGGTTCCTCGACCTGAGCAGAAATAATTTCGGAGGAGTAATCCAACCAGTTATAAGCAAGTTTGTTCAGATTAAACTCTTGGTTTTACATGGAAATGGATATAAAGATGGGCTCTTAAGCTCCGGAATTCTCAATATGCCTAATATTTCTCGGCTCGATCTGAGCTTAAACGAATTTTCAGGCAATTTGCCGGCAGAAATCGCACAAATGTCAAGCCTGAAATTCTTAATCCTCGCTTACAACAAATTTTCAGGAAATATACCACCTGAATTTGGCAATTTATCAAAGCTTCAAGCCCTGGATCTCTCTTACAATAAATTAACAGGCAGCATTCCGGCTACTTTTGGGAAACTGAGTTCTCTGCTATGGCTAATGTTGGCCGGAAATTCACTTTCCGGCGAAATCCCACCGGAAATTGGCAATTGCAATAGCTTGCTTTGGGTAAACCTCGCTGATAACAAACTTTCAGGCAAGATTCCGGATGAAATTGCACAGATGGGAATAAACCCTAACTTGACCTTCGAGTATAACAGAGCGAACATGAAAGTTGCAGTTGGTTCAGGCGAATGCTTGGCCATGAAAAGATGGATTCCCGCTAATTATCCGCCCTTTAGCTTTGTGTACACGCTTCTCACCAGAAAAAGTTGCAGAGGAATATGGGACCGGGTTTTGAAGGGTTATGGTCTCTTTCCGATTTGTCTCAACAACTCCGGGAGTTCACCTCGAACCCTGACTGTTTCCGGTTACCTGCAACTCACCGGCAACAATTTTTCCGGCGAGATTCCCACGACAATCGGAAATATGAAGAAGCTCAGCCTCCTCCATCTCGGATCCAACAACTTCTCGGGCCATCTCCCACCTGAACTCGCTCAAATCCCTCTCGTTGTGCTCAACGTCTCGAGAAATGGATTTACCGGCGATATTCCGGCGAGATTAGGCTCCATGGCTTGCCTACAGAACCTGGATCTCTCCGTCAACAACTTTTCAGGCGATTTCCCGGCGAGTTTCAGAGGATTGACCGATCTCAGCAAGTTCAACCTCTCGTATAACCCCTTCCTCACTGGCACGGTTCGTGCATCTGGTCAACTCGGCACCTTTGAGGCGGACTCGTTCCTAGGCGTCCCGCTCCTCTGTGTAGAGTCCCTGAAAAACTCGGCAGCTTGCACAAACAATTGGACAACCGATTCTAAGCAAGCAGGCAAAAAGGGAAGTAGGGGAATTGCCGGAAGGCCTGTAACCCTAGCCATAATCCTCGCTTCTTTATCGGTTTCCATAGTCTTTCTTCTGTTATGGTTAGCTACCTTAACCGTCTTCTTCTTTCCTAAAAACCCTAGCAAACCAGATGAGGAATACTCGACCGTGTTTGCCCTAATGTCATCAAAGCGACGCCACGACCAAGTTTCATCGAGTACGTTCTCCTCAACGTCGCCTGACTCGTCCGATTCCGTTTACGTTTTCCGTGTAGACAGCAAGCCTTTCACTTATTCGGACATTCTAGAGTCGACGGAAAATTTCTCAGATAGACGGATAATTGGACGGGGAGGATACGCCACCGTGTACAGGGGCATGTTGCCCGATGGCCGCCACGTGGCAGTGAAGAGGCTGAGGCAACAAGGGGCAGAGGCTGAAAGAGAATTTGAAGCCGAAATGGAGACCCTGAGCCGCGGTGCACGACACCCAAATCTTGTGATACTTTACGGGTGGTGTATGTTCGGCGAGGAGAAGGCGCTTGTGTACGAATACATGGAGGGAGGGAGCTTAGAGGAGTGGCTTGAAGGCAAGAAAGGGGTTTTTATGGGGTGGCGCATGAGATTTGAGGTTGTGTATGGAGTGGCGAAGGGGCTCGCTTATCTCCACCACGAGTGCATGCCGGCGATTGTGCACCGGGATGTGAAGGCGAGCAACATTATGTTGGAGGGGGACGGGGGCGGTGCTCGTGTCGGAGACTTCGGGTTGGCACGTGTGGTTGGAGTGGGCTCCACGCATGTGTCAACAGTAGTTGCCGGGACTGTGGGATACGTTGCTCCAGAGTATGGTCAGACATGGAAGGCGACTACGAAAGGGGATGTGTATAGTTTTGGGGTGCTGGTTTTGGAGGTGCTGACCGGGAGGAGGGCGGTGGGGAATGAGGAGACTTTGGTGGAGTGGGTTAGGAGGGTGGTGGAGGAAAAGGGTTGGAGGGGGGCTGTGCATGAGGGGTTGTGTATGGAGGAGGGCAAAGGCATCAACCTCTATGGTAGACAGGTGGAGGGGCTGGTGGAGGTGGGGCTGAGGTGCACAGAGGAGAAGCCTTGTAAGAGGCCGGATATGAAGGAGGTGGTGGCCATGCTCCTCGGATGCCGAGGCGGCGGTGTTGGTGTTGACAGCAGCGCCGCCCCGGCATGTTGATAGCCTCGGCCTCCCCCTCTTTCTTCTCTACTCTTTCTTCTCTTTTCTCTCTCTCTCTTAGTTTTGGGTCTGTTTTGATGCCGAAGATGAGGATCTGTGATACATTGTACATAGATTTCATTCTTTTTGCTGTGATGGAATCCTCTCTCTCATAGTCCTTGTTAGTGTCTGCTTCTCTCTCTACAACTATTCGTTGTTTCTTTCTATTTTGTTTTTCTTTGGGTCGAGTGAAGATGTGTATGTAATATGTACATGGACATGATTTCATTCTTTCTAACGACAGAAAACGATGTCTCTCAATTGTTACTGGAACCTTACTTGTCCATTATTTGTAAGCTTCATTCAATTTAGTTATGTTATGTTATGTTAGAGGGGGGATAGGGGCCCTAGAATGGGGGGGGGGGGGAACCTCATCCTAGTACCCGTTTCTCTTCCTTTTCTTCCATCATTATATATAATTCCATGGAAGTGGTAGAGTTTAACGCGCTTACAATTTCACGTTTGAGGTGGTAATGCGAATTGGCATCATTGCCTAATGGGAATGTAAAATTTTTATACATTGATTTATATATATATATATATATATATATATATATATATATATATATATATATATATATATATATAGGAAGATGCTACGGTAGGCCGATTTGTGTACCGCTACAGTAAACATCTAACGGTTCAGATCGAATCTAAACCAATCTAACAATCATAAATGTCCGGTAGTGTTTTACTTTTTTTTTTTTTTCTATAAATCAAAATGATTTGAAATTTGAAACGTGTGTTCATAAAAAATAGGCGAATTTATGAAAATATCAAAAAAATAGTTTACATGAAATACGTAGACCAAAATACCCTCAAAATCTTTCAGGAGTATTTTGATCAATATATTTTTTGTGAATTATTTTTTTATATTTTTATTAGGTGCGTCTCACTAAGATGTACACATTCTATAAATTTTAGATTATTTTGATTTGTAAAAAAAAATTAAAATTTAAATACTCTAGGATAACTGTAACCATCAGATCGGCCCAGATTCGATCTGAGCCGTTAGGCGTTTGCTGTAGCGGTACGCACATGAGCGTACAATAACTTTTTCTATATATATATATATATATATATATATATATATATATATATATATATCTATTGGATTATCGGTGATTAAATCATTAAATTCTATTTCGTCTGTCTCAGAATCCTGTTGAGACATTTGTTGTAATTCTAATATTTGAATTCTTCCTTTCAATTGTACTATTTCAGTTTTTATTTCTTTAATCTCTTTTTTGAGATCAGAGATTGTAGGTTCTTTTTGAGAAGTATGTTGATCACTTACCCTTTTGATAATAGCAGAGAAATTATATTCATCTGGATTTTTAAGGATAGATAATGATTTTGATTTATTTTTTTTAATATTGATAAATTGGGTAATGATAGCTCTTTTCTCATCAGGATCAGTTATTTTATCTATAATGTCCAGAATAAAATTATGTTCCTGAGTGAGTGTATGAATATTATGTTGAGGTAATGGACAACTACAGTCCTCTGATGATTCTGTATTGGTTTCAGTGGAAGAACTATCTGTTTCTATAAAATCAAGATCATTACTATCTATGTCTTGTGTATAAGATTCACTAGAAGTGGAAGAGGAAGAATCATATGAAATTATATTTTTTAATTTTGCTTTGGTTATCTCATCTAAATTTAATGAGTCTATTGTCTTTTTTAATTTACATTGGTGTTTATAATGTCCTATTTTACCACACTTATAACATACTGGGAGTTTTCTCTTTTTCTTTGTATTTGGGGAAAATTTTTAACACCTTATTTAATGGTTTATAATTTATAACCAGTCTAGGAACTCCTCTTTCTTTTTCAGCATTTTTATTAACATAAAAAGCTGCACAACTCCAAGGTGAAGAACTTGGTCGTATGAGCTTTCTGTGTAAGAGTTCTGCTATTTCTTTTCGACACATTTCCAATAAAACAGTATTCATTATATATATATATGTGTGTGTGTGTGTGTGTGTACGCGAGTAACGATCCTATGAGACCCTCCTACACCCATGTGTGTAGGATCTCAAAGGATCACCATTAAATTTGGTATAGATCTTTAGAAAACTCAAATCCCACATCCATGTGATAACTTTTCTAGAGATCGATGCCATATTTAATGATCATTTGGGGTCCTAGCTACATGAGTGTGGGAGGGTCTCTAGATACATGAGTGTGGGAGGGTCTCATAGGATCATTACTATATATATATATATATATATATATATATATATATATATATATATATATATATATATGGAAAAAAATTATATAAGGTTGCAACCTTAAAATGTAGAACTAGATATGTACCTAAAAAATCTATCATAAGTTGTTTAATGTTGAAAAACCCTTTAAGTAATCATCTCGACATCGAGATGTATGAATATTAAAAAAAATAGTTTTTGAGTACCAGAAATAATGCATCTTGCAGCACATTATCCAGACCGCCTATTTTCAAGATTTTCATATGTTTTATAGATCTACTTGATTTTAACCATTTTTGAAGTTCAAAATTTTCTAATTAGATATGAAAATAGATTTTAAGATAATCCTAAACATTTATGACAACAAAATTACATGTTATGATAAAATTTGGAGGTGCACCTTAATTGGATTGTTTATATATATATATGTGGGAAAAGTTTACAGATGCACATCAAAAATCTATCAAAAAGGATGTTTTAATGTTGAGAAACCCTCTAATTGATCATCTTGATATCAAAGATTTATGAATATGAAAAAAAAAAAGAGTTTTTAAGTCCCTGAAATAGTGCATCTTGCAACACATTATCCGAACCGTTTATGTTCAAGATTTTCATATGTCTATAGATCTACTTGATTTTAACTATTTTTAGAATTAAAAATTTTCTAATTAGATATAAAAATAGATTTTAAGATAATTCTATGAATTTTTTACAACAAAATTACATATTATGATAAAATTTGGAGGTGCACCTTAATTGGACTGTTTAAGGTTGCAACCTTATAGAAACCACACCATATATATATATATAATACAAATTGACTGTATAGTTTCCAGTATTACATCTATATCAATTATTATTATTATTATTATTATTGTTGCCATTTTACTAATTTCTAAAAAATAGTACAAGAGGAGAAGACGAAAAGAAAGAGAAACAAAACAATTAGCCAAAATTAGTTATCACCTAATGAGTTATGGTGAAAACCACTCTTGGCAAGAGAATCTGTCTCAGGTGTTGGACTTCTTGAAAGTGTGGCATAGCACAACGGATACCACATGGCTCAGAATAAGACATAAAAATCAGCCCATCATAGGTTTTAATGAGCCCTCCAAATCCTCCGTCCCCAAGTTTGAAAAGGAGTTGTCATCAAAATTGAGTTTGACACCACCCACAGGTGGATGAGACCAAAGAAAGGTATGCCTCCGCCTAGAGAAGTATAATTGGGCTGCCTCCAAGGGGTTTAGTATAATTTGGCTCATCGGAATGAACTTCCAATTCTTATTTACTGAAATCCAATCTACCGCCATGTCCATTATATTACATTTCAAACGTGACAAATCAGTAGCCTTATCTACAAAAATTCTCTTATTTTGCTCCTTCCAAGTATTGCACATGCCCATAATGATGCGTCCCATTTTTAGATTCTTGGTGAAACCCACTGTTGTAGCACCTCTTTTACGGAGATTAATCAATGGTGAGAATCAATCCACAAGAACATTTGGACCTTTGAAACAATCTTTTAACCTTTCATGAAGGCAAAGCTACTTCTCTCTTTTTTTTCTTTCTTTTTTTTAAATAGCCGAAATTGATAAATGTTTTATTTTAAAAAAACCAAATATATATCAATTTCGTTTTTTGAAATCCCAAAATGTTTTCCTTTAAAACACCACGTATTTTTAAGTTTTTCAAAAACAAAATTTATCAATTTTGGTTATTGGAAAACCAAAAAGATAATATGTCTAAACCGAACTTTTCTCACTTTCTCTTTTCCTAATTTTGTTCAGTTGGGTTTCTCTCTCCTGTTTGTTTTCCTTATTTCCATTTTCTTGGCATGTTGTGTGTAAGAAGATGGGGATTGGAGGGGCATTTCTCTCTTACCTTTGGATTCAGAGCTGCTACTCTGCAACTGATAACTCTAGCGGCTGTTGAACTTGGCAGGCAGGAACATTTAATACGCCGCGTTCATCCAACCTCACTTTAGCTTGGTACAGGGGTGAATCATAATTACGGAAAATGGTTAGATAGGGCTGCAACCCTATTCAAATAAGTACCTCACTGCATAACTCATTGGAAATTACAACTGAAGCATTGGAAAACCTTTTTAATGGAATATCTTGGCTTGAACATTTTGGTTGTCAAAAAAAAATTAAAATTTTAAACTATAAAAATAGTGTATATTATAACAAGTTATTCTATTTCATACTAAAAATAAGTGTTTATAGATTCACAAGATCTGTATCATCTTTTTAATTTCAATTTTTATTGTCGGTGTTAAAAATTGATTTTAGATCCATCATGGAGATTTTCATTGTTGAAAGTGCTTTCCGAACGAGGATTTGAGGTGAGGCTTTATGTTCTTTTCGTAAAGTTTAGGCCTTATAGAAACTTCATCCCACAATATATACAATGAGATTATTTATCTTTGGTATAAGATGGTCACAATTAATCAACTACATGAAATTGGGTCGTTGCATTTATTTTATAGACAAAGTTTGAGATTCAAATGAAATTTTTTTGAATTTTATGGCACACCTAAGCTATCAAATTTCACATCGGATAGTTATAAGTAATTGTGATATATATATATATATAATGTTTTTGTTAGGTTCTAGACCTGGACTTGAAACGGGTCTAATCTAGGTCCAAGACGAGTCCGAGTCTTGTCCGGGGCCAAAACCTTGAATCCGAGTTGGATTCAGGCCGACCCAACCCATTGCCACAAATTAGGAGCCTAAAATTGTGTCGCAAAATACAAAAGAATTATTTTTTAGACATTTAGTGTAGTGTAATACACCCCAACCGTCCAATTTTATACCCAATGGATGCTTGTGCTACAGGTAAGTTAACATACTTTTAAGGGAATGGGGCCCTAAAATTTTCCATAGCAACCGCCATCCTATTAATTGTTTCCCCGCTCAAAATTCCGGTTTGGAATCAAAACAAATAAAGAAAAGGGGTCATACCATGCCCATATCAATGCCAAGTGGTGCCCTATTAATTCTCTCACACGCATCTAGTGGTACCCTATTAATTATCTCTGCGGGCCACAATCCATGGTATTTTTTGTTTTTTTTGTTTTTTGGTAATTCAGTAAAGAAGACAGCCCCCGTCTATTTTTTCAAATGGTTTAAGAGTTGAGTTTTTTTGGGTGTGGAATGTACAAGGCCGAGGCCCTAAACAATCAGGGTAGGCGTATTTTCAAATGGTGTCGAAATATGTTGTTTTAGTATAAAAATATTTATAATAAATTGAAAATTTATTTTCATCTCTAATTATAAAACTGAAGTTATAAAGTAGTGTTGATTAAGCACGTCTATAAACATTTGAAAATCTTGATTTTTTACGGTTTAGATAGTGCATTATTACAAGATGCACTATTTTTGAAACTTGAAATCTATTTTTTCTCATGTCCATACATTTTAAGATCGATAATCGAATTGAGGATTTTTCAGCATTAAAATAACATTTTCTAATGAGTTTTTGAGGTGTGCTTTAATTTGATTGTTTAGGATCTTACCCTCGTATAAACTTTTTCCTTAGTTTTTTTAAAGCGTTAGTGGCGTGGTTTCAATGGAAATGAAAACCACAATGTGGGGACTAGGGTATCTGGACTAAGGCCCTTTCTCAAACACACAATCCAAGACGTGGTGCCTTGATGAACAGTATTGCTCCAATTTATGGGGACTAGGGTATCTGGACTAAGGCCCTTTCTCAAACACACAATCCAAGACGTGGTGCCTTGATGAACACTATTGCTCCAATTTAGTTACAAAGGAAATTGAATCCAACCCAAAGAGAAGAATTGAATAGCTAGAGCTTCTCCATTCATAGATAAATTAAATCCAACCCAAAGAGAGAAGAATTGAATAGTTAGAGCTTCTCCATTCCTAGATAAATTAAATCCAACGCAAAGAGAGAAAAATTGAATAGCTACTACAGGTTCCCCATAGAGAGAATAACTTTATAACCAGAGCTGGGAACCAAATAACCTTTAATTTAAGATCATCAACACACTTCTCTATTTTACAGACCAAGTAAATTCAGTTCAATTCAAGAAGAGAAATCTGAATAAGCACGCCTGAGAACGTTTTGCAAAGAGATCTTTTGGCATTGAGTTGTGTCAATGATGCTAAAAAGGCATTCTCAAACACAGTTATAGGTGAATTCAATCTGCATTAGTTTGAATTGGAAATTTAGAATGTCAGACTTGGAATGGCCTTAGAGTTTAAATCAGAGGCCGGGAATAGTTGATTTCCATTTTGAGTGCCAATACCTTCTTTTGGCCAAAATATGATTTCTTTATCTGATGCAGGTTTAAAACCGCTCCACAGCGATATGCATGAAAATATTTTGTGAAAGTATTTTCGCATGAAAGAACCTTTTTATAAAAAAAAAATATGCTCGGACTCATTAATGTGGAAAAACACCTACACCTAATCACACAAGGCAGTTCTTTTATGTAAAAATGTTTTCACTAAAATATTTTCACGCGTACCAAATGTGTTAGCGTTGTTCGGTAATATCCTTAGATTGATGATACATGATCAAAGCCAAAAGACATTATCCTTCTACGTGGGTATATTGTCTGTTTACTCCCTGGGTAAAACCCCATTAGGGATTATTTTTAGGACCTCAAATTTTGAAGATGTAACCACTTCAACTCATAGATTAACCTCAATAAAAAAAATCTTAAATGCTTTTTATATACTTCAATAAAAAATAATGTCTCAAGATCGAATAAAGACAGTTCAATTTTTAAATTGCAAGATTTAAATGCTAGAAAATTCAATAAAAATTTCATTTTGAGATTCTTGGGTAGCTTTCAAAATTTCATATTGCAATTAGGTCTTCTAACCGAAGGAGTAGATTTATGTTATGCTCCCACATGAGCATAGTATGCTTGCTCGTGATTAAAACTGGGTTGAAAACAGTGATGTGAAATTGGCGCATATTCTCTTGAGCAACAATTTGGCATTGGCTGAACAGAAGATACCAACTCTCACCCCATTTGCAGAAGTTGAATTCAATGTCCCAACCAATGATCACTGTCACAAACTCATATAACAAATGGGCCCCAATTGCTCCATTTGCACATAGCAAAACAAGCCAAGACCCGTATGGGATATGGTAGGAAATGATGGAAAATAAGGACGACCCGGTTTCAATGCGGCCAAGCCCGCATACGTAAAAAAGCGAGCCTCTTAATAAATCTATTTTTAAGATGGATTTTGAGACTTAATTTTTAAAGACATGTGATCTCTAACATAGAGATCATGAATATGAAAAAATAAATAAATATTAAAATTAGAAATAATAATTCTAACAAAAAAAAATTTTGAACCGTTAGTTTCCATTATATATCGATGGATGCATTACCTTTCTGGACCACACCGCATATGTAGAAATACAGTTCAGCCGGCATGAAACAATTTTCCAAATGAGAAAATCCTTCCCTAAACTGAAGATTAAGAAGTTTTCATATTGATGAATGCCCCCTGCATTCTGCACTATCCATTTTATTGGACAGCGCAAGGGCACGCTGCCACATGCAACTGCAGCTGTGCAAAACACTTCCCTTCAACATAAATTTATACTATTTTATGCCTTTGGCAAAATCAGAATATCTTAAAGACACGGTTTTAGTGAGTCTGCCAACCCACCTATTACTGTGCGATCCCTTGTCTCTCTAATGTCCATCTCCAAGATAGATGTCAAAAAATATTTCATCCACTAAAAGTTAAACTGCCATTTTATATTTTTTAAAAAAAAAAAAGAATTCAAATTTAGATCATGGTTAGGATTATTGAAAACAAAAATACATCTCTGAAATATATTTTGCAAGGAGACTGCACAAGAATAATGTGAGTCAATCAACTCATCAAATGCCTTTCCATATCTTAATCCTCAAAAGTTTTTTCTTGTAATTCTTGCAGTGTGTTCAGAATTTACCTTGTATAAATCTTTTTCTTTTTCTTTTTTTCTTGGGCAAGCACAATATTTTAGAGAGAAAAATCCAACCAAAGCCAGTTTCACATCAGCCATAAAACCAATCTATCTGAGCTCCCCTTGGCTCTTAACACAAAAGAGTGTGCATTGAATAGAAATTAGTCTAGCCAGGTATGAGATATATTTAAATTACATTCAGTGGATGTTTTATGATCAAATTCCTCTCATAGCAACCATGTAATTCTAGTGTTAACATTAAAAGACAGAAGTGCCGCTTGATCTCCACACGCATTATCAGCACTGCCAGGCAGGCCAATGAATGCCCTGAACATCCTTTTATCACCAACAGGCTCTTTCCGTGAGCAAACACTTTAATGGTATCCAGATTTTCACACACCCACCTTAAAGATCCGAAAAAGGTAAAGTGATCAATAAATGAGCTCCATTTTAAACCATCATCTTTTAAACACAAAATCTGGGAGAACAATCTAGGGGTTAGAAAAAGCACCTCGCAGATGCCCCATGGGCTCTTTGAACACCTAATGACTACGACATGAATGAACTACAACTAGAGAGAAAATTTTCTTCTATTCACTATTCCGAGTTTATAATTATGAATTTCTTCGGATCAGTCACCTTAGGAAGGCAAGACTCATCACAAGGAGTGATGTATCAGCCAATCATGATACGTTAACACTTAATGCCTGCCAAACTCTTATCTGCTCTAAAACAAAAGAAGATAGAGAAAAATCCAAGGTAAATATTATTAGGAATACTCAAACCCAGACAGGGTACCAGAAACATCTGGTCCAACCTCATACAAAGAAAACTTGACATAGAAGGCTATAACAAACAGTATATTGATCACATAAAGAAAAGCTCCAATCCACATGACACATGGTCCATTATTTCCACTATTTAAATGTTCATGAAGATTTCATAAACAAAAACACCTAAAGTTTGCCTGACGCCTCATGCTTCTTAGATTTTTAGGCAAATCACCACCTCAGGTTGAAATCATCAGAATCCAGAAACAGGTATTCAGCCTTGGAGACCAATAATACCTGCAATTTTTTTTTTTTGTTTCGAAATATACAGGAATCATCAGTGACTATATTTTTCGTTTTTGGCAATCAATATTCATTCTCAGATTTCATGATAAAAGAATAGTTATTGCACTTGATCAGACACAACAATGAAGGGAATTATAGTGAAGGAGCTTACCACAGGCAACTCTGCCACCAGCATTTCCAGTGGTTTTGCTGAGTTCATGTCCACCTACACAGATTATTTAACAGTAAGCCAGAAAAAAAAAAAACAATTTTTTCAACAAATCACGGTTGAAGAGAGTTAATAATGCACTCTGCTTATGATAGTGCCAGGGCTATGGCTTTGGCCAAAATGTTCGTTGAACGTCATACAAATCACTAGTTGTGGTATTGCACTAAAATCAGGTCCCATGTAGTATAAATTATAGCCAAAATTCAGATGAAATATACTGAAACTGACCCAAGGTTGAGAAAACAAATTACTCTTTGGAAATGAGGGGGCTACTGACATTTCAGAAGAAATATGAAGTGCTTAAATAATGGGGCAGAAAGAGTTCATTGTGGGTAACACACTTGGAGCACATGAGTTTGTACATGCGTACGTCCAACAGCAACGATTTAGAGATAGTGAATATTCTTATGGAGTGGTAAAAATAAGGAAGAATAATCATATTTCTGTAGGCCTAACGAACAACAGAACTAAAGATAGTCCTACCCTTTCCGAGGTCATCAGGATCGGCATGGACAACAACAGCCCTTCCAATAATGGAGTTTGGCCCAGAGAGTGGAATCTGCAAACATAAAGCTGATTAGAATCACATACCAGGAAACCCCATAAATGTGCGTACAAGCACACACACACATAGAAAATAGCTTACAAAACATAGCAAGTTACCTGGCTGTCAACAATGGTGAAATTAGCAGTACCTGCAAACAAGGATGGCTGTAAGTGACATGCCCAAATTCATAGTCCTAATCTATCTACACCTATTTGCATATGAACATTGTATTTAAGATGAAAATGGAAACAAGATGTATTACTAACGAGCATGTGTAATACATATCCGGAGAGCATTTTATTAGAAGAAAAAGTGCAATGGATGATGTTATAAAAAATTAGCAATGTCAACGAGCCAGCTGAAAATAAAATAGAGAATAACAGATGCTGCAGACTAATCTAAAGCCACATAATGGGAAGGACCTAGACCACGTGAAACATAATCTCATCACTAAACAAAAGAACGAAGGAAATCAGCAAGAAAGCATCAAGAATGCACCAAATAAATAACCAAAGCAAAGGAGAAGCCCCCAGTATATATGTGTGCAAAAGTATGGTGTGCACGCTTGCATGTGCATGTCTATGTCTTATGTTTGTCTACATGTGCGTGTTGGTGGGGAGAGAGGCAAGGAAATTATGAGGTCTCTCTTTAAGGCTAAAAAGAAATGATAATTAGGATCCCAATTATGACAACTGTGCCGCTGCTATCCAACATTAAATCTTAGAGTAATTATGCATGCAAAGGATATGCTCAATCCTCAATTCAAGCTTTACTCATGAAGATGATTTTTTAGCATAGCTTTACATTTATATAGGATGATATCAGATACCAATCCATAAAAAGTGAAAGCAGAAGAAAGAAAGCATTCCCTTTTCGTAACAATAGGGGAAAAAGGGCATTTCCTTTTTGCTAAGAAGGTAATGACAACAGAAATTTTAGCGCCAATAATAGTCAGAGAAACAAAGGAAAAGCGACTGAAATAGACACAAGAGAAATAGTCAATAATAAATACCATCCTCCCCAACAGTGACATTTCCAAGATCACCAGCATGGCGGTTTTCATCCTCTGGTGCACCATGTTCTTTGCCAACAGGATTAAAATGTGGGCCTGGTAATCGAAAAATCTGTTAGTCTCTCTCTCACTCTGAGACTCACTCTGCATGTGTGTGTGTCAAAGTAGCCTCCCTCTCTGTTAATCTCTCTCTCGCTCTCTCTCTGCGACTCACTCTGCATGTGTGTGTGTCAAAGTAGCCTCCCTCCCTCCCTCCCTCCCTCTGAAGAGGGCAAACAAAAAAGCAAAAAAAAAAAAACAAAGGAGGTGTCCCACTAAAGTCATCCTCTGAAGAGAGGAAACAAAAAAGAAAAGAAAGAAAAAACAAAGGAGGTGTCCCACTGAAGTCGTACCAGTCGACATGCAGCCATTGGTGGTGTCACCAAGGGCATGAACATGGAAACCATGGGGCCCAGGTTGCAGGCCAGAAAGGCTTCCAGTTACAGTAGTAGGTCCTACAAGAAAGAAATCATGTTTACTAATGATGCCGTCTGTTAGTGCAGTCACATGAAAATATAAAAAATTTGCTGAAATAGAATTACCATCCTCCATCCAACAAAAAAATGTATCCTCTCCTGAGAATCAAAATAAGAAATGAAAAACAGACAAGGTTACCATCTCCTTCTTGAGTGAAGAAAACTGTGCCACTAACACCCTCTTTGCTACCAAGAACAGCTACCGCCTTCACCATCTTATATGTGATCTGCTACAAGAAAAAAGAGACTACTAACTAAAGGGGATGAAGGCAAGATTAATAACTAAGAACCTCAAATATTACTTCTTTTCCTGACCGGATAGGCACAATTCACCTCATCAAAGGCAGCAAGCAGCTTAAAATTCAAACACTCAACACAGGCTCCACAGACCATGACAAGAAAAACAGATGCTCCACATAAACCAAAACTATCAAAAATAAATAAAAATGTCAACACATCTGACTCAAAACAAATATTAAAACACCAAAATGTTTCAAAATGGATGACCTGAACAACAAAACTTTGCAGACACAAGACAGGTCTATATATATATATATATATAAGAATATTTCCAGGGTTATCAGGATGTTATCAACATTTTTTATGAAAAATACACGAGTAGTTCAGTTTCTAAATTTGAAAGCACACCTGATTCCACTATATACCCTCAATTCACAAAAGCAATGTTTGCAAAATATTAGCACGATCTTAGTCAATAACAGTTATTTTCAGTAATATCAAATCAATAAGTTTTATTTATAAAACAATAAAGAACCGCCAAAATTATGGATGATTAGAAAAGACAATGACAAATTTCGCTTAAATTCTGAGAAATTCTATCGCACCCAATAGAAAAAGTGAAAAAATACTAATCTTGAAAAGGCCTAAACCCCTTAAAGAGGATCAAATCAAGAAGGGATAAAAAATAAGTTTATTATTAAATCAACATGAAAGATCACTAAATCACAACTTCTTAGGCATCACCAAACTATTTCCCTCCCCATTAACAGCTCAGGATTTTCCTCAGTTTCTCATTAATAATATTTTCAAAACCCCTCAAAATGAGATCAAGCCATCAATTCAGATAACAAAGCGAGGCACATAACAGAAAAAAGAAAACAGAAAAAAAACTTATTTACAACCACCAGTAACAGAAAAAACCTAAAACTTAAGTACCCATAAATCTTAAAACTCGAGACCCGAGAACCCCACAAGTAAGTCTAAATCATCAGATTCGATTGTCGTAGCTTATAAAATCAAAACAATAAGAAAAAAATGGAAGGATAGTGAATGCAGTAAACTAGAGAATGAAGAACAACCATCAAAACCTAGAAGAGAGAGAATCAAGGTACCAAATGAAGCATAAGATTTTAGAGAGTTCATAGAAAACAAATAAACTACAAAATTGATAGAGCAGATAATCGAGAACAGATCAAATTGAAGTGATAGAAACCCTAACTCCTCTAAAGTGGAAAGGCGTACCTCAGGACACCCCTGCGCAAATGAAGAGAGAGAAAGATCACCCTGCACAAATGAAGAGAGAGAAAGAGCTATCAACAATCATCTGACCAATGGTTTATCGATCACATGAAATACTCCTCTCTCCCACACTCTCACCTCCACCTACTCCCTTCTCGTATTTTTCATTTTCCTATAATGTACTACCACCTCTACAACCGTCAGATTGCGAACTTGTGCCGGAAACCAGCCAGACTCTAGTAGGATCCAACGGTCAGGAAGCTGGTATCATAGTGTAAAAAACGCTAGCAATTATCACGGAATATACTTTCCCATGGTAAGATGAGTCGAATTCTTACATGCTACTACAAGTTTCATAATGTCCTGTATATCCTTAACCCCCCTTGGATTGTTCAACTAACATTATTTGCATTAATAGTAAAAATTAAAATATCGAGAGGGGTGGCCTGGCCCAACCTTAAAAAAATAGGGCTTGATCCTGGCTTACAGCCTATGGGTAGGGTTGGCTTACAGCCTATGGGTAGGGTTGACTGGGGTGGCATGGGACAAGGCCGACCCAATTCAGCCCAACCCCATGTATCGATGTGATTTGTATGTGAAACCAAGAAAAGAAAAGTATTTCATAGCATATAACAAAAAATATGCAAAAAGATCATCTTAACCCTGATCCACAAAAGAGAAGAATTTAACCATTAAAAACGTTTATTTTGTAATACAATTTAATGTATTGTCTATTTCAAGTGTTCATATATCTACTAGACACTATTCTAAGGCCACCTTAAGGGTCTTTTATGATACTACTACATTTTTAATAGAGTTTTGATGTGCAGTATACCAAATATTGTAAAACTGCACCCAATAAAAAGAAGGTTTCAATACCAATAATATTCAATTGCATGACTTATTCAGATGTCCCAAGAATTCAAACATCATGGTTATTTTGCTTTTTTAAATAAGAAAAAATAAATTGAGAGCAATTTAGGTAAATAGTGTGAAGCATTTCATGGATCACAAAAATTGGATCAAATGAAGGGTTGTGTGGGGCATTAAAGGATTTGACAAGGACATGTGCGCGTCGAATGCATAAGACAGAAGTCGAACGAAGGTTCTCGAAGGGGTAAATATCTACCACATTACTCTCGGGATGATCAATACAACGGGTTAGTATTGAATAGAAAATGACGAAAAAGACCTCAAGACATTATAACATTTTCCACAGAAGAGAGGACACAAATTTAAAATAGATACCCATGTAGAGGGAGGAGAGCGGCCTAATCATTACAATCATTTTCCTATGGTTTAGGTCATTACCCCAATTGAAGGATTAAGATATTTATTAAAAAAAAGGTCAAAAAAATAAAAAAATAAAAAAATATTATCCAGATCATTTATCTTTTGTACAAAGTAGTTATAATTAATCTTGATTATTAGATGTGAAATTAGTGGGCATATTTATTCTATTTACTAAACTCAAATTTTTTTTAAAAAAATCTCGAACTTTACAATACACCCAAACTATTATATTTCACATTTGATAGTTGTAAATAATTGTAACCTCTTTGTATTAAAGATAAATTGTCTCATTATATACAATTTAAAAAAAAAAAAAAAGGTTTACTTTGTAGTCATCTAATGGTTAAAATGATATTTTTTGAAACAAGAAAGCTTTGACAATGATGATAATAATGAGAAGAAAAAATAATTTTTTTGAGCGTTAGTTTTTCTTGCCTCACCCCGGCTCAACAATAGTTTTTTTGAGTGTTAGTTTTTCTTGCCTCACCCCAGCTCAACATGACCTAGGTAGGAGTCCCTTTCTTTTTTATTTTTGTGGTTGTTTTTTTGGGGTAAATACATATATACAAGTTCTACCATGAAAAGCTCACATTTGCATTGAATTATTCAAGTGGCCACATATGTACATTCTATACTATTTTTGAGCTTCAAAAATTTTGTAGTTGGTGTGGAAATTTATTTTAGAGCCGTTTTATGATGCCCAAAGTATTTTTTGAACAAGATTTCGAAGTGAAACTTTACTCTCTTTTTTAATCAGGACAAAGTACCAAAATGAATGTCGATCGATTACATAATAATATTAATAACAACAATAACAAAAAGAGAGAGAGATATAATTGTTGATCGTACTATCCCTCTCAACTTCAATTTTTCTACATTTGCAGCCCTTTTCAAATTGTGGACCATGTTCAAGTTGCCCAACTGAAATGTGTTTCTATGCATTTGTAATATGGTATTGTCTACAAAGAGACCAAGTTATTGAATAGACACAAAATTTCACAAAAAAAAATTTCAAACTTTGTGGCTCACCCAAGCCATCCAATTTGATATCTAAAGAAGGAGAATGATTGTGAACTCCATGTATAAAAGATAAATGATATCTTTATAGACAATCCTTTGTGATAATAATATTTTATTTATTTAAAAATAGTATTATATATTTCACATTTTGCAATCAACTCCATTTTTCACATTGCTTTTACCTCTTTTTATCATCGGATTAAGATCAAATTTGATATATTCATATTTCTCACTATCATGCACTTAAGAAAAATATTTAAAAAAACATTTTAGAATTAATACAACTACCAAATTAGGCTTGGATAGTATATGGTAGCATGTTAAATTTATTTATTTTAGATTATTTTTAAATATTTTTATAGTCATATGACAATCATACCAAATTTGAGTTTGATCTAATGTACCCAAAAAGAGATAAAATTAAAAGGGTGTGGTTTTATATAAAGTATCAATTTTAAATCCAATTAAGGCACACCTCCTAATTTTATCATAACGTGCAATTTTGGTGAAAAAAATTCTTATGATTATCTAAAAATCTAATTTTATATCTAATTATAAAATTTTAAACTCCAAAAATGGTTAAAATCAAGTAGATCTATAAATATATGAAAATCTTGAAATGGACAGTCTAGATAATGTATTGCAATATGCACTATTTTTGGGACTCAATTTTTTATTTATTTTTATCATATTCATACATCTCGATGTCAAAATGATCAATTAAATGGTCTTTCAACATTAAAACAATCTTTTCCAATGGATTTTTGAGGTGCATATGTAATTCTACATATTAAAGTTGCAACCTATATAAACTTTTTCCTTTTCGGGACTTTGTGATGGTTTAAAAAATTGTTCTCGTCCCTAATCGTGAAATTTAAGGCTCTAAATATGGTGCAAATCAAGTACATCTATAAACATTTGAAAATATTGAAAATTGATTGTCTAGTTAATGTGCCACAAGATGCACTATTTTCAATACTTGAACTAATTTTTTTTCATGTCAACACATCTCAAGGTCAAGACGATCAATTGGAAGTTTTGTAGTGTCTGAACAACCTGTTTTGGTAATTTTTTGAGGTGCACCTTATTATAGTATAACATTGACACTTTTATAATTTTTTTCCAAATTAAAATACACTTTATATTATAGAAAAGTAGGACTTGATTGTAAAATATAAAATATATTTCCCCCATTAGGACCAGGAGACGTCGTATCCTCGTTCTATAAGAATTGGTTTTAACTTTCAACTTTCAAGTCTGACCGCTAAACACAAATGTTTAAAAAAGAGATTGTCTACAAAAGGATCATTTATCTTTTGTACATGAAGGTTACACTCATTCTCACTCATTAGATGTCAAATTAGATGGCTTAAGATGAGTCACGAAGTTTGCGATTTTTTTTAATTTTTTTTAGAATTTTGTATCTATCCAAAGATACTCTTACAACCAAATTGTACCTTTTACAAAATATATAGAAAGTGATCTCTTTTTTATATGGGTGCAGTTTCAATAAGGTTGCAACCTTAAACAATCCAATTAAAGCACATCACCAAATTTTATTTTAACATGTAATTTTGGTGTAACAAATTCTTAATATTATCTAAGAATGTATTTTCATATTTAATTATAAAATTTTAAACTCCAAAAATTACTTAAATCATGTAGGCCTATAAACATGCAAAAATCATGAAAATTGACGGTCTAAATAATATGATGCAAGATGCACTATTTTTGGGACTCAAAATATATTTTTTACATATTCATACATCACGATGTCGAGATGATCAATTAAAGGATATTTCAACATTAAAATAACCTTTTTCGATGGATTTTTGAAGTGCATCTGTAATTCTACATTTTAAGGTTGCAACCTTATATAAACTTTTCCCTTTTTATGTTTCTTGGTTATCAATCTTAACTACTTTATCATCTCTACTTTTATTATTACGAAACTTACATCCATATATTTTGTCTTTGTCCAGCTAATTTTAAAACTTTTATCTTCTAAAGCAGCCCTCCAAAGTTCTAAATTTATGTTCACACTGCTTTGGGTCTTATCAATCAAAACTGTGTGAACAACATACATTACAATATCTCATCTTGTAGGTGTCTAGTCAAATCGTTTATAACTAAAACAAAGAGGTATGGGCTCCACCCCTGATGTAGACCTATTGTCACATTGAATTTCACATCCAATGGCTAAAAAGTATTTTGACATTCTTAATACAAAAATAAATGAAATAAATAGTCTCATACCATACAACCCCCCGGCCATTAGCTAACAACTAACACATGAACTAGCACATTCATATTGTTCAAAATAATCAAAGAATAATTCCACCATTGGAATGTGATGGTAGGCGAGGTACACATGACCGCGTCTGGGTAAACTTTGTTAATGATGATTAACAGGGGGACACTGCCTTGGCCATAAGATATGGCTCTTATTTAGATAAACAAACAAAAAATAAAAAATAAATATAAGATTAGAATGAATGGGATGGACATCATGGAAAAGAACTTAGAGAAAGAACAATAAAATGATAATCTTCAACTAAAATGCACAGTTTACTCGGTCTAGCCATTTTGCTTTAGATTTGGAGATTCTGGGTTGATATCTTTGCGAGATGCCTCCCAAAGCTGGGTTTCAATGCTTAGTTTCCTCAACTCGATCAGTCCTCGCTCCACTGTAACGAAATACAAGAACATCAAACACTCAGCAACATAAGCTTTTATATATGAAATTTGTTACTGTGCTCTAGACTAGTGACACTTAATGCCTGGAGAGATGAAAACTTAAGTCATGTATGTAGAAAACCATAGGAAAAATATGATTTCAGATGGCACATAAGTCTTGATGGAAATACGCTATGAGAACTATAACTTGACAGGTGAAAGAGAGTGAAGGTATGGGAGAGAAGAGCTGCAAATGATGAAAAGACGTTCAATATCAAATTGCAAATTCCGGAATATGATCGAGAAACTATTATTCCATAAGCATTGTTAAAAGATTTTTAGTCAGACTCGATCAGTTTCAAATTCTCACATCAAATTTCAACAACTTCACTCTATGAAATAGGTTGGCAATTAAATAAATAAATAAATAAAAGAATGGGATGAGCATGTAGGTCATAGGGTTACCATCTACTACATCATGAGATGTAGGGGTCTGAGTGCTATGGCTGATCCAGAACTGTAACCGCTCATCTGCAATGTCTTCCTCCAAACCATGGTTCTTCGCTCTTTTCCAGAAATATGTAAGCCAAGCCTGAAACAATACAATGCCAAAACGTGCAAAAAGAATTGCTTAGTCAGCAAAACAACAAGGGAATGGTGTGACCAAGTGTTAAACATGGTCTGTTGGCAAATGTATGAAATAGAAGTAAAAAGCTCAAACAAAAAAAGCAAAATGTTTGAGTTATCTCTGGCACCCCCAATCATCAATAGAGTGGTAAAATGTATATAGAGCAAATGATAAGTGCTAATCAAAATAAGAAGAAGATTTTATAGGGTATTGAATGGGTACCTGCTTAAAAAGGACATCTTCATATTCCTCTTGGCTCAGCTCTGCAAAATGCCAAAAAGATTCCCCAACCTCAGTCCAGTGTGTAATGAGAATCTAAATGCATCACAGACTAATAAAGAAGACACAAAGTCATAACTGAATAAGATGAAAGATCAAGTCCCCCAATAATTTTTTCAGTGTTCTTAAACTCGGACTCGGCCCTTGAACCTGGCAGGGCATAACTCCCGGTCAGTGGGTCGGACAGGCCGAACCCAAGTCAGACTAGTCAAAAAGTACAATCCTTAATAATAAATACGCCTCACAAACCAGTAAGATTTGGCTGGTACGTTAGGCTTTTCAGTTGGACCCAGCACCCTGAAGGGTCTGAATGGCTTGGCCTAGTTCAGGTCAAACTCGGCGAGTTTTGTAACACAGTTTTTCAAACATATTCCAAGGATACTTCAGTTGTTTTGGGACATAAGAATGGCATGTCTTAATCTCTCTAGAAGATTACATCCAGAAGAACATATACACTGAGAAATCATATTCTACACATACTCACCAAAAGCTTCCACAAGATTCTGACCATCAATAGGCAGCTTCTGATCTGGAAGTAAAACCGAATAAGTATATTCCGTACATGAGACACCAATTTCAACTGTGAAGACAAAAATTTTGATTCTCTGTTCTTTCAAATGCCATGCCCCAGTATTGCAAATGAACATATCAATAAAAGTTTAGCTTTGCATGACTCTACATGTGACATTATAAAAATCCAAAAATTGAGATCAAAACTGTTCCAAGTAAAACAATTGTCATCAAGCGATTGAGACATATGGCAGAAAAAGAAAGAAAAATGTCTAGGACTGATGGTGCTATGAACAGAAAATCTAGTGGAAGCATTGCAGGAAAATTAGCAACGAAGGTGACCTTCATAAAAATGGACTTAATATATACACTAAAATAAGAAGCTTCCTCAAATTTGACATAAAACATACCTGAGATTGATTGACCAACCCTAACCAAGCTTGGACGACGATGCTGACTCGTTGCAAGTACTACAGCATCCTCTACCTTAGAAAGAAAAATGGAAGTGTTAACACTATGAGATTCAGCAATCAAAAAAAAAAAAAAACTACAAAGGAAAAACAAAACTTATACAATGGATTTTAAGAGCCTTCAACAGTTTAGGAACCAAAAGCAAGAAATGGAACCTTTAGAGAAGCAAGTTCACGCATTCCCTTTTCCACTAAAAGCATGTTCTCAATGTTTCCCTCCCCCATAAGATCATTTATATCCCGAGAAATTTCAGCCCTTCTCTCTAAATCATCATCTGCTATCAAAATAATCAAATCAATTCATTATACGTATAAATGAAAGCTCATATTGCAATTTGTGTGGCTTAAAATCAGGCCAGAAGAACCAATGGGCCGATAGGCGACCACTATTCTAACCTTTCCAAGGTTCATCCTTAGCTCTCTGTCCAGCAGCTATGACAACTTCAAAAGGCAGAGGAGCCAGTGATGACCAATACTCATGTTTTGGCCCGGCAATATCTGCATGAATGCCTGCGAGAAGAGGATATATCACATTGAAAATCATGAAATCAGAATTTAAACAAGTAAAAGAATATTCCAACATATAAGGGACAATCCTTTATAATATAATTCTAGCCCTAGGTAATAAGATGGATGTATATCCTGTACGCTTAAGGCCCATTTGGGCCCTTGAAATTTAATTTACAAGAATTTCACCCTGGGAATGAGGCACTCTAATGATTTCAAATGATTGACTCCCAAATAGGGATTTGGAAAGAAATCTTCTTGTCATCCTAGTTCTTACATTATCTTTGAGAAAAAGATCTTCCAATCAAATAGGTGGAAAATTTTCTTTGAAAATGAATACTCTTCACCTCTAATCATCTCTCTCTCCTACAAACCCATTGTCTCTCTCGCTCCCACAGAACCCTCAATCATCTCTCTCCTTGGAAATTTCAAGAATATTTTTCCAGGGAGCAAAACGAGCCAGAGAATGGAAAAATCAGTAAAAGATGAGCCAAAGCTTGGAATAATTTTACCATGTCGAACCGATAGACTCCAATACCGAGCAAGCCAACACCTTTTCAGGACTACCTCTTCCTGATATACAAATAATAAAATTTCACCAGATCTTGGTGGAAAGTATAATAACGAGATTATCATCTTTTATAAATTCTAATGAGCATTTTCAACAATAACTGTCAACAAACCATTTCTTCTTGATTTAAAATCATTCTTTGTGCCATTAAACAGAGAGATTTCACTTCAGACTCGGTTTCCTGCATATGTTCTTCAACAGATAGTGCCCCTTCTCTTGCAGCCTACCTCAAGATACATAGACATCAATCTTAATCAAAAGGAAATTTTAAAGTACTTGCTGAAGTCTAGCTTAAGATTAAACTGAAGCAAGATATGAATATCTCTTACTGCTGCTTGCTGTCTAAGCATTTGAATCTCTTCATTTCTAGGATTCTTTGTTTGTGTTTGAGCCCTCAGAGCAGCCTGTGAAGCAAAACCATAAATATGTTTAATAAGCTCCCAAGGATTCTTCAAGCAAACACATAACTGCCGAGGAATCCATTAAAACATTGGTAAATATTCATCATTGGCCAGGATTCTCAAAGGACATAATGAAATTCATTATGTCTACTTCGATTTGTACGAAATAACAGTTATATGTGAAGTGATAGAAAACTCATCTCAAGATAGAAACACTCCCCCAAGTCAACTCAACATATCAAGTGTGCAAGTTTATAAATAAAAAGCTTGGGATGCATCTATGTTTTGCCTTTTATATAATTTTAAATGCTCATTTAGCAGTTAAATGGTTTCTTCCAATGTGGTTGCTTTGTTGTATGACTCTGGTGACCAGCTGGATTCAACTCCCATTATAGACCCTTTTCTTTTTTAGAATTCTTACAAGTTCCCTAAAAATTCACTAAGTGTTTCTCTGAGCCAAATATTTGACTTAGCAAGCTGGCTTGGTTTTGGCAGTGCCCAAAGTCAGCAACTAAGCTAGAGTTTTTGAACAATGACTTCTAACTTTTATATTTACCTTTACCTCTTTTGATAGCTATGATTTTAATTACACATTGATACAATTGAGGAGTCTATAACGAATGATGCCAAAACCTGCTCGAGTATAACATTTACAATGAGTGACGTGATACCAGTCAATGGTACAACAAGGCACAGGCATTAACATTGATGTGGCCATCAGTGGTCCCGGAATGTGAGGTGCATACAGATCAGGAGGGCAACTATGTCATGTCACATAGTAAGGGAACAAAACACCCTTCTGCCACTGAGAAGAAAGTGCAGAGCTAAAACAAACTATGGCAGCTATGTTGACGACAATCTATGATGCTGTTTTGGCAGATCAAGGAGCAACCTTCATTGTTGAGAAATACAGGAACAAGCAAAACATCTATCAAGTCATTGAGTCATAGGATGTCATTAGAATTGTTGTTTGACTCATATCAGAAAAATATAGGAATTCAAGACGAACATCACATCAGTTCACTAGAGAAATTTTAGATGCACAAGAAAACAATTTCAACATCCTAGACATATGTATTCTCAAAATTCTGTAGTAAATAATAAGCAATAAAGTTATAAAGGACCTTCATCATGAAATTCATTCATCATTCATCCCTTGTGGGCTCCATTTACATACCATTTTTTATGATAGTTATTGATGGGCCACTTATGGCACATTACCCAGTTTTGATTCGCCAATCGGAGTTCTGTCTAGACTCAATAGAGAATGTTGTATTGAATGTGATAGTCCACCTAATATGTCATTAGGTGGAAGATTATTTATGTGAACCTTCAATTAATTTTTGTTTCAGAAATGTATGGGCAGCATTAATGTACCGCATATCAGTCACTTGTACATCTCTCGTACATCAGAATACTTTTGGTTAGGCAGAACACATGTTTATGTTAAAGCAACTAATTATTCCCATATACGTTCAATGTATAGCAAGACAATGTAGGGGAAAGAAAAACAAGTTTCAAACTTTACATGCATGTGTGCATCCAAACACACAATTAACAGGATGAGATAATTTAAAACTAACCTCTCTTTGCTGCAAGGCTGCCTCCTTTCTGAAAATCAAAGTTATAGATTACATACTCAGTTCCAAAACCTGAATGTATGCAAGTAAGATGAAACTCCAAAGCCATGATTTACCTGCTTAGCAAACGAGCTTCTAGGGATACCCCTTCCGCAAGAGTAGCAACCTAAAACAAATTGCATTTTGGTGGAAGAAAAAAGAATGAAACAGTAAGAATCACACTTCTTACAAACACATTCAAGAAAGTTTTTGTAGATATCATGTAGAAGAAAAAAGAATGAAACAGTAAGAATCACACTTCTTACAAACACATTCAAGAAAGTTTTTGTAGATATCATGTATATGTACATATTAACCGAAAAACAGAGTTAACCGACAAAGCGATCACATAAACATAATAGCTTATTGAACAATCATTGTCAAGAAACTGCCAGAACTAAGGAAATCACAAATGGGAGGCATAGAGAGCACAGAAAATCAGGGAAGACAAAACAGATAGAAAGAAAGAAATCATTGAATGGTAAGTCTATTAAATGGAAAAATATACTACGATTTATATTGTCATATTGACAGCCATGAACATTGGCTTATCATAGTCCAACCAATTGGTATGATGATGATGAAGAAAAAGGAGGGTCATACAGTTCATTAATTAAAATTGTAAGCTGGGATCACTTTCTATGACCATATGGGTGGTAAAAAATATACAGGCCCCTATCTAATTGTAGGAGTCATTGTTAAAACTAGTACCCCAACGTGTAAACAAAACAATTTTTAGCCAAATCATCCCATACAAACACAAAAATGGCAATCGCATTTACAATGAATATATTAGTGTCACTAAATCCATTTAAAATCCAAAACTACCAAGAAGGCACAGAAACTTGAAAATGGGTACAACATCCGTGTCTAATATCCTGGAACATCATGTCTTGGCCACTTGCATCCTGTATCTGGGTGTCTTAAGAAAATTTTACTGTCCTGTACCGGAGTGATTTGTGATGGTGATTCACATGAGTATAAATTTGCATTATTGGAATTAAGTCCCACATATTGTAGGTTGGAAAGGAGCTTTATATAAGGCTCTGACAAGATCTCAAGCACCTCAATTTCATGCCATAGTTCAATATTGCAGGAGTCAACTTGGCAATCAACGTTCGTCCAATCAAAAGTCCAAAACAGTTCCATAGCATTTCAGAAATAAAGAAAGGGTGGCATCTATGCTACTAGAAGAAAGAAGTGAGGAAAACTATTGCAAACATAGGATATTTCCTTAGCAAAAACACACAGGAATATGAATATTTCTGTATGCAAATATGATCAGTTGCCAATCATAAAAGCTAAGGTAGAAGAATACCTGTTTCTCAAGCTGCCTGGCTCTGGCTTCTGCTGCCTCGCACCTCTCCTCTGCAATTCGAAGCTGGGATGATGACATATATCATTATAAAATTTGTACACAATGAACTAATTATAATTTGCCAGCCAAAGGGCAGGAAGACACACTTCAACATGATGAAGATAAACAATAATTTCAACTAAATCTCAAAAGCAACTGAAGGATAGAATGTTGTTTGCATTGCACCTTGTTAAGAATACTTTCATTTTCTTCCTGCACCATGTCAAGCTGCAATTCAACATAAATAATTTATTATCACCATGATCAGACAGCAACTGGGTTCTGAATACAAATTAATGAAAAGTTAAATATGCCATAAAGTGGATTATAGACATCAATAACCTCATCTTGGAGAGCAGATGCCTCTTGCTGATTGCCAGTTGTTTTTGAAATCATATTTCCAAAATCTACCGAATGCCTATACATGTAAAGTGAAACTTGCATTGGTTAAGATATCCGTAAGAACAGTGATAATCAAAACCATGTATTGTGGAACACAAAATGTAAGAGACGAACTGTAGTATGAACATGCTAACAGCCTAAATGTCCCAGAAAATCTTGATAGATATGACAAGCACAAATGTAGATTTTTTTAAACAGGAACAACCTATGATCTATATTTATCACACACCATGTCATGTTAAACAAAACAAAACCGAAATAGCACTATGGCGTAAATAAGCATGTAAGGGACTACATACAATATCACTAGTTCACAAATTTCTTCTTCAATCTAGAATATTCCCTGACATATAATTTTTAAACATTTTAAACCAATGATTATAGAAACATAAGATCTATGAAAAATTACATAATTAAAGTATGAGGTAAAAACACAATTGTTTGAGGGTTCCTTCTTTAAACTATTGTGTCTGCAAAAGTGGTAGTGATGTGTTTATTACAAACATAGCCACACTGCACACAGCAAAATTTGTTGTTCCACTTGACTTAGGTCGATCATATTATGTGTTGTCCAAGAAACTTCACCTGTAGATGCAAAAAAGGTTGGCTTATACATATGCAAGCATGGACATATGCATCTACGCATATGTGTATACACCGGATATGTATGCTACAGATGCACGCGTCTGTATAGTATATATAAAACCTTAAGAAAAACATGAACACAATTGCAAGTACTAACTTATGTGCAAGACTATGTGTGCTTACAGGCACTCATGTTCTATAATTGTGTTTTGATGTGAAACTTCCACTCTTGCTTTCATTTCATGTTCCTAACAATAGAGCACATTGCTATTATAGAAGGAATAATCTAGGATGGCATTAGTAAATCAACACAAAAACTCCCTTTCAGTGAACTTAAACATCACTGAAATGAGGGTATTAGAAGTTTAGCTCAAAAAACTTATTGTAGGACAAACTATTTATGAAAATTTGGTGAGTTTGCTACATTTAAGTCCATTGAGATAGTTTTGTACTCCACATTCACCTTTTCTCCCATCTAGCTGAAGGTGTCTCCGATGGCGGCACAGGAGCTTGTGGTTTCAGCAATGGTCTGCTAACTGGTACCAATGGAGATGGTGGCTTAACTGATATAGACGGCCGACCAGCACTTGTTGGGCGAGCGGCTGGAACTTGTTCTACATGGTTCCGACCTAACTAATAAGAAAAATGAAATATTGAATAAACCCAAACACATGTATAAGCCGGCGAAAATAATGATACAAAACACTTACTAAAACAACAGCAACATCTAAACCAGCTGCAGCAGCAGCAACACCACCACCACCACCACCAACAGTAATAGTAATAGTGATAGTAAGTGTGTTGGGTTCGGAACTCCAATATCCACACCCAGCACGTAGTTTTTTTTAATGAAATCTGGGTCCAACATTTCAAGTTACCAACCCAGCTTTCACTTAAACATGGGTTTGAAACTTGAACTTCCAAACTGCTTTTTCACATAAAAAAAATATAAGAAAAAAATGTATCGTTCTGGAACCTGAAGTTCCAAACTTGACATAATTTGGAAAAAAAAAAAAAAAAGATAAAAACAGCACAAACAAAGTAAGACTTGGGTCCTTGTTTTAGTAATAATTTTTGTAAGGAGACTTTTCCATAATTTTCCCATAAATCAATGATGATGAAACATTCGCACACAACATCAGCAATAACGAGAAGAATAGTAGTAATAGCAATAGACATTTCAGAAAATAGTAATAGCAATAATATGTGAAATGCATGTTTTATGACATGCCAACAATCCAAGGAACCATTTAGTTAAGTATTGACATATTAAATACTAGCATTGCCATTGTAAATATTCATCATCTAAAGCCATACAAATAACCAACTTTATGAATTACATAAAATCAAAAGCTTACTGAAAATAATGATAATTAAAGAAGAAAAAGGAAAGGAAAAAAAGAGCATTCCAGTTACCACAGGAGATGGCGATTGCATTCCCCTTCCAGCCAAAACACCCATACTACCTCCAGACTGGGCCGAGAGATTGAAATCAAAGGAGAGGTCATCATCTTCTCCATCACTTTCAGCTGGTTGATAATCCATGACTTGCCTGAGTCTTTGGGCTGCAGCTTTAGCAGCATAGTTCTGTGATCTCTTGAAGTTAGGGAGACCAGTGGATCCCGAACGCACATGACGATAAGCAGGGGACATTGCAGGAGAAGATGAGTCTGTGCTGTTTGATGTGCTGCTTTGTCTGATATAAATGGGGCTCCTCGCTCTTGTTCGGTCCATCTCTTTATAATATCAAAAACATCAAAAGAAAAGATTAAAATCTCAATGTAATACATAGAAAAATAAAAAACCAAAAAATAAAGATTAAAAGATAGAAAGAAAATACAACAAATAAGTGGATATGTCGAATTTCATCTAAAACTTATAAGAAGATAAATATCAGTGAGATTAAGCCCTGACAAAAGTGCAAAACTGCCTAGCAATTCCTAAGGTAGCCTTTCAATTTGTTGATTTTGGATAGATAATTAATGAGAATAAACCTTAAAGTTACCATTACAATGTCTTACAAATGGAACTATAGGGGATCTCTTGGCATTCGTGTGCAATATATCAAGAAAAATCATCGAAAAGTTAATAACGCCTCACCTTTTAAAAAAAAAATTCAGAGATCGAGTTAGAAACTAATCAGAACTTTCGCTTTCTCCAGACAATCTTTTAACACATGGATTTTTTTTTTTTGGAGAAATATCACATGGTATTATTTTCTCTGAACTCTAAAGTAAACCTTTATAAATTGCTGAAATTCTACAAGAACCAAATTTCACTTGGATAAAATGCACAAGCAGCGCAACATGTTAATCTAGCGATAATATATGAGAAGAGTACCATTACCCTGAATCTCTAATACAAAAGTTTCTACAAGATTTTAACCTCACGTTACAATATTCGAAAACCTTTTTTTTCTTTCTAATATTGAAAAATTGCAAATTTCAGAAATGCAAAAGTGATGAAGAAAAGAGAGAAATGTATCTGAAATATTCCACCAAAAATAAACCTCAAGCTTAACAAACTGCAGCAAATCCTTAATCTATATAAACCAAAATTCAACAATGATTTCGACAAACACATAGAATTAATCAAATTTATCGCTCTTTATAAACAGGTATTACAATTTTACTGCAGGAATTCGAATAAGATCAGATGGCATATCCCATTTGTCAAAATTCAACTAGATCTGACATATATTTAACATAAACAGACCTCTTAACTAAAATTTAGATCAATGGCTCTACTCCTTAACCTTTAAACAATAGTTTTCAACAAAAAGAAATTGCATGCATGCATGAAGGCAATCCATCGAGAGAGAGAGAGAGAGAGAGAGAGAGAGAGAGAGAGAGAGATTCATTAAAAAATTAGACCATAACAATGCCCTGAAATTTTTTTATAGAGTTTCATTAAAAAAATTACACCATGCCCTGAAATTTTTTTATGAAAAATGTAGAGGGCCTGATCATACCACATTTTAGCTTTATTCCTTGATGGGTTCGTGAACAATGAAAAACTATCGGCGAGGACACTACCCAAAATGGAACCCTAATCGTACCAGAATGTAGCTTAGAGAGAACTGTGCCCCTGAGAAAACGAGATTCTGAAGCTTACGATTAGATTATTTAGTTTTTCATTCCTTTGATTTCATTTCATGAGATTAACGCTGAAATTTTGGGCGTCGAAATTATAGGGGTCCACGTTTCTCAATAGCGAGCGCGCCAAAACAATTGTAAAACAAATATTCTCAGGAAAAAAAAAAGAGAGAGAAATCCATATAACTTGTAACTGATTTAAAAAATGGGTGTAGTTGGTAGAGGTAAGGAGCACCTTCAAATTTTATCATGGTATATAATTTTGATGTACGATATTTTTAGGATTACCTCAAATTTTATTTTATTTTTAATTATAAAAGTTTAAAATAATTAAAATCAAGTAGATCTATAAACATATGAAAATATTGAAAATAGATGGTGTAGATAATATATTGTAAAATGCACTATTTTTTAGACTTAAATTTTTTTTATTTTTCATGGTCATATCTTTTTATTTTTCATGGTCATATATCAATCAAAAGGTTTTTCAACATTAAAACTACCTTTTCCAATGGATTTTTGAGGTGCACCCATAGTTCTACATTATAAGGTTGGATCCTTATATAAATTTTTTCTCATATATAAAAGGAAGCATAGATCTTCTATACTATTTTGAAAGTATAGAAACCTTTCCCATTTATGATACTCTTGTCATTGCATTTCATTGTTAATTTATGTTGTAAACCTTGTATTTCTCTATACCTAAATTGAGTTCATTTCCTAAACTAGGTTGTAAACCTTGTATTTCTCTATACCTAAATTGAGTTCATTTCCTAAACTAGGTTGTAAACCTTGTATTTCTCTATACCAAAATTGAGTTCATTTCCTAAACTAGGATATCTTTAGTCAGCAAGCAACTAATTAGAATGTTGTTTAAACTTGGATCGGGTCTTGGACTCGAGCCTTTCTAGAGCCAAATTAGGATATCGTTGATCAACAACCAACCAATGAGAATATTTTTGAAACTCAGCCTGGGCCTTGGACTCAGCCCTTTCCCGAGCTGATTACAAGGACAAAAAATACCCATAGACTTCTAAAAAATGCAAAATTTTGTTAAAAATTATCAGAAAATGACAAAAACTGAATATGTAATAACAATCATTAAAACTGCAAAAAGATGAAAAGGGTATACAAAAGACGGATATTGAAATTTTTCATTTATGCTTTGAAATATTTCATAAAATATAAAAAAGAGAAAGTACAAAAATTTGGAGCACGTCATAAAAAAAAAATGCCCCAATCATCATAAAAACGCCATATAAAAGTGTCTTTCAAAATCATATATTAGTGATTTTTAACAACATTTATGATTTTTTCTAAGTTTTTAACAAGGGTGAGTTGATCCATGGAACTCTCTTCGACCTGAGTCCGAGTGGACTTGGGCAAATCTGGGAGCACTGACTTACAACTTTGAAATCTTGGAATAGCAAATAAATGAAAGAAGCAGGTTCAATTTCAAATTTCGATTTCAAGCTGGATCCAGCCAAATGGTATGGACAGAATCATATAGAGGCATAACCACTTTGTTAATCTTAGAGACTTGCAGAGAGGAAGGAACATATGAAGCATCCGCAGAGCAAGACTAGAGCCAAGCAGCAACAACCGTCCCTTCACACAATCAACAGTAAAGCGCGTTATCTCGCCACAATCAATCTTACTAAGATCAAATAAGAAGATATAAATATCATCACTACTCGGCTTTCTCAAAAGCATATAGAGATTCCCGCCGGCCTCTATCAGTTTGAATCCGAACTCGCCTTCTATATACCCTGGTATAAAATTTGCAGTCACTGCCCATTTTCTAGTTGTAATGTCAAAAGTCTCAATTACAAAGTATCCATCAATGCAGTAAATCTTGGAAGGATTGTTTTGATGGACACTTAATTTCCATGCTTTATCACAGACTTGCAATCCCCAGACCGAGGAACTTTTGGAAAAGATAATTGTGCCTCACACTAATTTGTGGTGGGACATTTCATTATATCTATAGTGGTGATACAATGGTATAATGCACACTTTTCTATCTTGTTATAAACAATATATACTTTCCTATCTTGTTTCATTCTCCTCTCAAAAAGAAAGACCAATACACTTTCCTATCTTGTAGCAATACATTTTCCATGTCGTTTGAATTTTATTTCTATTGCCCCCTTAAACTCGGCTCAAGAGGCATTTGAAGCCCTTGTTTGAAGTAAAGATCTTGAAAAATATCTCACGGTAAAGGTTTTGGTGAAGATGCGAGAGGAAACAAATCAAGTGATAAATAAACCAATAGCAACCTTTTCACGCACAAAATGATAGTCTAACTCAATACGCTTTGTCCGAGCTTGGAAAACAGGATTAACTGTCATGTAGAGAGTACTAATATTGGTATAAAAAATTGTTGGTGGCTAAGGAAGTAGCACGCCAATATCACAGAGAATAAAAGAAAGCCATGTCAATTCTGCAGTTGTGGAGGCCATGGACCAATATTCTGCTTCAGCACTTGAACGAGCTACAGTCGATTATTTCTTAGCACTCCAAGACATGCGGTTGGAACCAAGATAGGTGTAGAAACCCGTAGTTGAACGGCAAGTATTTGGACACCCAGCCCAGTCGGTCTCAGAGAAAGCAAATAACTCAAATGAACTAACAGATAAAAATCTTATACCACAGGACTATGTACTATTAAGATAACGAAAGATGTGCCTAATTTCCTAAAAATGTGCAAATTGTAGGGCATGCATAAATTGACATATTGTATTAATATTATGGGAAATGTCCAATCGTGCTAATAGTAATGTATTGGAGTGCACCAATAATGCTCCGATAAAGAAATGGATTAGAAAATATATCGTAATTCTCATGAATATTATTCTTCATTGCCATTGGTGTTGAAATAGGTTTGGCACTAAACATCTGAGCAAGATCAATAAGATCTCGGGCATATTTGCTTTGTGAGAAAAAAATTTCCCCTGAAAAATAAGATACGATGCCAAGAAAGTAGTGAAAATGTCCAAGATCTTTCATTACAAATTCCCTTCCAAGTTGGAAGATGAACTAATCTAGAATATCTGAATTATCATTAGTAACAATAATATCGTCAACATAAAGGAGAATAATACTAATACCTTGAGTAGTTCGAGAAACAAATAGAGATGAATCAACTACGCTGCAATAAAACCCAAATGATAATAAATAGGCACTAAATCGATCAAACTAGGCACGTGGTGCTTGCTTGAGACCATATAAAGCTCTTTTTAATTTACAAATATGATTTGGATATTTTGAGCTCACAAATCCATGAGGTTGTTCCATAAATACAGGTTCTTTAATAAAACCATGTAGGAAAGCATTTTTCACTCCAAGCTGTTTGATGGGCCAATGGTGCATAATAGCTATGGTGAGCATAATCTGAATACTAGCAGGCTTAATAACATGATTGAATATTTTAAATAAATCAATTTCAACAACCTGATTGTATCATTTAGCAACTAGTTTGGCATTAAGTATAGAGAGACTACTATCATACTTTAACTTGGGGACCTAACGAGAACTAACAATATTCATACTTGGAAGATGTGGAACTAGCTCCCAAGTTGAGTTAACATGTAGGGCTTCCATTTAATCTTTCATTGCACAATGCCAACTCGGATGACCAAAGGCAGACTTAATGGTTTTAGGTTCAGAAATGATAGCTTCAAAAGTAGGAGCACTTGAGATTGTTGACATATATGGGAGAATTCGAGGTCTTCGAGTACCATCTTGAGATCTTGTGAGCATATAATGACGAGAATGCTCATAAGCTAGTAAAAAATTAGATTGAATGGATTCTTGCAATATTTTAAACATCGTGATTGTGTGTTGCATCATCCTGGACATCTTGGATTGATGTTGCGGTAGTGACATCTTCTACTTTAAGAGAAGTTTGAGAGCTATCATTGGTTACCGGCAAAGCTGGACCTGAGGGACTAGATATGTCAAGGGAGTCCCATATCGGTGGTTTATGTGGAGATGATGAATCAGAAGAGGAGGGAGTATGTATATCAGATTCATAATACTCTAACAATTATGCATAAGTGGATAACTCCCCTTGAACCTGAGCACTATCAAACAAAGAATTGAGATTAGCTTAATGATATATATTTTCATCAAATATACCATGTCTCGGGATATAAACTCGCCATGTGGGTGGATGCAGACATCTGCAACCTTTATGCTAAATACTGTATCCAAAAAATACACATGGAAGAGAATGAAGACAAAATTTATCTATAACATAGCCTCGAATGTACAAAAAACACTGACAATAAAAAATCCAGAGTGAAGAATAGTCTGATAGGCGAACAAACAACAAAAAATATGGTGAATTCATTTGTAAATTGATCGAGGGAAACACGTTTATTAGAAAGACTGTTGTATTGAAAGCTTCAACCTAAAAGCGTTTAGGAATTCTGACATGAAACATCATTGTAAAACCCAATTCTACAATATTTCTATATTTCCTTTTAGCTATTTCATTTTGTTCAGGGGTTATCGGACATGATATCTGTTGCATAATTCTATTCTCAGTAAGATGAACAGTGAATTATTTCTTAGTAATCTCACCACCTCCATCACATTGAAAAATTCGAATTATTTTCTCAAATGTTCTTTCAACCATGCAATGAAATTTTACAAATGCAGAGAAAAATTCAGATTTTATTTTCAAATGATAAATCTAATAAAATCGAGTGTAATCATCCAAAAGAAATAACTCTAATTAGATAAAACTAGAGCAAGACCCCATAAATCTGAATAGATCTTAAAAAAAGGTTATGTAGAGGTCTTATCAGTATTATTAAACGGGAGTTTACAACTTTTTCCTATCTGACAACTAGCACAAATATAATGATATCTATTCCATGCATCAACATTAATCAACTGTAAATATTATAAGTAACGAACTACTTTATTTTGAGGATATCTGAGTCCTTAATGCTACACATCTTTTGATGCTCTCTTATTTCGATTAGAAAATAAAGCTTCATTCACATCCTCAAGTACAAAAAGTCCGTCATTTCTACTCTCGCTAGTTGTTCTCTTTGTGCTCATTTTCTTAATCCAAAAATTATTTGATGAGAACCAAAAAATACAAGGAAAATATTTTGTAAACTGGCTAACATATAATACATTATTTTTCATTTGGCACCAAAAGAACATTAGAAATATTAAATTTTTCAGATACAACATCAATATTTGCATCACCAACATATGAAATAGTCAATTGTTTTCCATTCAAACAAGATAGGATCGTGTGTTGTTACAAGCTAAGAAAGTGTATTGGCATTTCCTTTTGAGAGGAGAATGAAACAAGATAGGAAAGTGTATATTGTTTTTAACAAGATAGGAAAGTATATATTATACCATTGTATCATCATTATATATATAATAAAAAGAACCACCACAAATTAGTGTAGGGCACAATTATCTTTTCCAAAAGTTATTTTCTCTCAATTAATGATAGTATTTGGTTTCCCATAAAAGATAGTTCTTCTATGTCAATTTAATCGATGCAAAATTTCTTACGTTAAGGGTGGAGGGATAGGGATAGTTTGATATTGAAGATAGAGTACCCATTGGATCACTAAGATAAAATTCAGATCTCTGGCCTTATGGATCTAGAGAGAAAAAGATATAGAGCGAAGTTTATCTTTTTCTCTTTATATATGAGTATTACTACAAATGTAATATCTATCAGTGTTATATCTATATATATATATATATATATATATATATATATATATGAGTGATTTGGTGGAACTTTTGAGTAGTGGGAAACCCAATTTTCATCAAATGGACTGACAGGTTTGTTGCACCCTCGTGGAAGCTACAAGATTGAATCCACAGCTTCCATGAGCATGCGAAAATGTCTTTCGACATTGTTTTATGCAAGCCACCCCTTCCGTGCTAAAATGGCCTCCAAACTTTGTGGAAGAGGGGAACACACCCTCAGTGTTCTATTTTGCTGACTGCAGATTATCAGAGTATATATTTTCATTGAGAATTGTACTTCTAAATATTTGTACTTTTATTGTTCTAAATACTAAAAAAATATTTTCTTTCTTCTTTTGAAAATGGTAATTCAAATGGGAATTATGTTCTCTATTATATATACCCAACAATTTAAATAAAAATAAAATATGAGAGTTCGATAACAATGCTAAACATTGCATGGATGTACTAATCAAAATGACAAAAATGGTTTTTTTTTTTTCTGGGTAAACACATCTGAAACCATTGCATCTCTCAGCATATACACAATGTGAACAATGATCAATCAATTAAGAGAATTGGAACTTAGTTTGAAACCCTAGCAAGAACAGTTGAGATAAAAAGGATCCCTACACCTTGAGAAAAAGGACCCCTTACCCGTTTCAAACAGAATGCAAATCACTTGGTACTCACCTTGCCATCTTGCGTGTTAGGGTTCCGCCCTAAAAATCAATTCTAGAAGGCTCTCCATATGCAGCTTAAACAATGGAAAATAACATAATAAACCAATGTTTAAAAACTTGGGGTTGGGCTGGGAGCCCTAAAATCAATTCTAGAAGACTCGCAACATAAACTATGGTAGATAATATAATGATGAACCAGTGCTTGAAAACTCGGGAGCGCGGGCTAAGAGAATCGCCCAGTCCAATCCGGGAATCAGTCACCCTTTCTGATTATCTGTATATATAGGAAAACGGCCGTGTCAGAAGGAAACCGGCAGTTCCACCGGTTCCGCATATTAAAACATTGATTCTCTATAGTAAAATAGTGATCTGGATTGCCGATTCACCGATCCGGACCGGTTTTTTGCTGGTTCATTATGTTTTCACGTTTTTTTGCTGAACAGTTCTCAAATGGTCCAAACACACAAATGAAAATGTCTACTATCAAGATTTTAAATTTACAATTTTTCATATTAATGATCATGATTGTATGGATTATCTACCTGCTATATTTAGATCCAACATCTACATTGGAGACAGATTTTGGAAAGAGAACACACTTAAATTGTGTGAGTGAGCTGACATAGTCGACCAGAATGTCTTTTATTCCCCATTCAAATATATGTAGGTGGCAACACTAACCATAACAAATGGAATTGCTTAGATACTCATTAAAAGGCTTGCTTTGACACTCATTATCAGGCCTGATAATCGGGTTTGTGCCCGAGATTAGATTTGCCTTTAGAAGTATGGACCTTAGATGAACCCAACTTGACTCCGTGTATATATTTTTATACAATATGAAAAAAGTTTCTATAAGATATCGATTTTATTCTATAGAAGTAAGGTGAAATCTCCAAAATTTGTCATGAGATACTTTTTAACATTAGAAAACCCTTCAATCAATCATTTTAATCTCTGAGGCATGTATGCAGATGTGCTCGATTTGCACTCTTTGTGGAGTTTTAAATTCCATGAATAGGAGTTAAAATAGACAATGATGTTATCATACGGGTTTCCAGCACAAAAATGTTATCTGTTGAAAAAAATTAGAGATGCTCATCACTTTGACGGTTACCCAATCAGTTGTCATAGACCCGATGGTTCCAGGTGGACCCTTTCAAGTCGGGTCTGAACCGACCACTTCGCAACTGCAACTCTACTTATCGGGAGGTTCGAAGCGGTTTCAAGTGGATTACAAGAGCTCAGGTCCATGAGAAATTAGATCATTAGAAATACACAATGCCAAATGCTTCATCATTTTCCTGAGAGGATGAGATGTTTAAACTTTAAACTTTGTCGTAACACGTCTATTATTCCCTAAATCCCACTATAAAATTGAGCCCTAGCTTCAGCTACGTGCACCAATGACTGCAGGAGGGTGCACCATCTCAGTTACAACCCTTCAAAACTCCAATCGTTTTTTGCAACGAGAAACATTTATTGAAAAGCTTTTGGTAATTTGGGGGAAGAGTGAGAAAATACCATTAACACGATGACATTTTCATGGAAACCATTGTCATTGAAGATCAAGTCTAATGATCATCTCACTAAAGATCAAAGTCTAATGATTAAAAAGTAGAGGCATGAAATAACAAAAGAAAAAATATATGAGGAATCCATTTACTTTTAGTACAAAGCGGTCACGATCAACCATTAGATATTTGTATTTACTTCATTGATCAAGTACAACCTTCAAAATACATTTTTTCAAACTTTGTACATACCTAAGCTATAGGACTTTACATTGGATGGTTATGAATAATTGCGACTTCATTGTACTAAAAGTAAATGAGCTCATTATATAAAATACCATAATGAAATATGTATATACGATGAAAACTATTATAAGAGCATAAAAAGGAGCACGAAAGAATGTCGCACATAACTAGAGAGATGGGTTGAGATGAACTCAAGTTTCCTGGTTATATGTGCGATTTGCAGATTGATTCGACCTTGAGAGAGAAAGGTGGGTTGCCCATTTCTCCCTCTCTCTTGCCCCTACCCTTGAAAGTCCATTAAAAGTGGCATTCCTTAAAAAGAAAACCTTCAGATTTGTTTTTAAAATCCGAAGTTGTTCGACAAATATCGGAATCTAAAAATCTGACGTTGTTTTTATATTGTTGAACTTTGTATTGCCTTTGAGCAAAAACTTTAGAATTTGAAAATCGAATGTTGTTCCTTCATGAGAAAAACTTCTAATTTTGAAATTCCTAAGTTTTTTTGTCCGCAATTGTTCTTAGTATTTTTGGCCCTCAATGATACCTATCGAATTTTGATAAAATTTGGACCTTCAAAATATGAATTATGGGCATTTTTATCATTTTTAAAAAAGATGAGGTTTTTGTAAGGCCTAAACTTTATGAAAACAAAATAAAGTCTCACTTTAAATCCTCGTCTGGAAAGCACTTTGGGGGACAAAAATCATTATGATGGCTCTAAAATCAAATTTTAATATCGAAAATAAAATTTTAAATTAAAAAAATGGTACACATATGTGGATCTTTTAATTTTTATTTTTAGGGCAAAATGGATGGTCTAGATAATTTATTATAATATATACTATTTTCATAGCTTGAAATCCTAGTTTGCTTTTTCAACCATAATGTTCATTGCAAAGGTTTTCCAATGCTTGAATTGTAATTTTTGATGAGTTATAAGGTGAGCCTTTACTTATTTTGTTAGGGTTGTAACCCTATCAAACCATTTTCCTTTTAAAAAATAGCGAACTAATTGAATACGAATGCAATAACATTAAAAAGAGTGCTTTTAAAATACTAATGCTTTAGAGGGGCAAGCACACTCTTATGTTTTTTAAAACTTAGCGATCTTTGAACCGGGGGGAAATCAATCGTGAGCGAACTAACTCTAGGATGGTATGGGACCTAGCTCGGCTCTCCCCTAAAACCCACCCCTATATATCTTATCATTTTTTTCAAAGCTTATATCACATCATTTTTTCATATAAATCCCCACCTCATAAATCTCTATTTTAAATTTACTTAATTTATGTTTCAATTTTTTTTTCAATTATAGATTCGAAACATATCCAAAACAACGACCTGACATGAGTGATTGGATGAGAACTGCCCGGTTGATTTCTCTATTTCAAACTTAAAAAGTTTAAAGAATAAAAATGTCCGTTTCATACTAGCGCGTTATAAAAGGGCAACTTCGTCTTATTTCAAATCTCACCGAGGATAAGATCGTCCTTCAATTAAAACGTTAGTCCTAATTTGGTCATTTTGTTTTCCTTATTCTTTCAATTTCAGCTCATTCTCCCGCCCATCGTCGTCCCTCTTTTCTCTCTCTAACCCCCTTTTCACTCTCTCTCTCCTCTCTCTCTCTCTCTCTTAGTTCATTGATTTTATCACTTATCTCAGATCCCCGTTTTTCCACCTTCCGATTCCAATCCGTTCTCACTCATTCTCTTGTATCCGATTTTTCCACATTTCTCTGTTCTGTACAAGATATATTTTCCATTTGCAGTCTGATTATTATCACCATTAACGCTGTTTGAAATGAATCAGTATCACGTTTATGAGGCCATTGGGAGAGGAAAATTCTCTGTAATTATTTGTTTTCACTTTTTTTTTTTAATTATGTGAGATGGATTTTGAGGGTTTTGTGGATTAAATGGTTTACTTGGTATAGAAGGTTTTATGCTTGGTTTGATTGATCATATGACTTTTGTCTGAATCTGGTTAATCAGACTGTTTATAAAGGGAGGAAGAAGAAATCTATCGAGTATTATGCGATAAAGAGTGTTGATAAGTCGCAGAGAAACAAGGTTTTGCAAGAGGTAAGTTGCTCCTCTCTAGAAATTATACAGTGGCTTTTTCTATTTGTTGTAATTGCATTCATTTATATTTTTTTTGGCTGATTTCCTTGCTCAAAGGTTTAGTACCGAGTGTAAATATTAGGTTGACTTCATCTTTGTTTCTTACCTCTAAGAGCACTGGAGTTTTTTTTTTTTTCTAGTAGTTATGGCTCAATTTATTCTTTTTATTGGCAATACGATCTTTTGTTTTTGTTTCCTTTATACCCCACCAAACTGTATCATAATGATTTTCATATGTTTAGCTTTCATTCAGAGCAATGATTTGAATTCATATATCAGGAACAAGTCCAATCTAATTGTAGACTGTTGAAAACCATCACTGAGTTTTATTTTATTTTTTGGTCAAATTCATGTCCAAATAGAAGGCATTTTTTTTTCTTTCGAATAGCCGATATCAAGGGAAGTGTCTCAAATGTATGGTGGTTTTAAAACCCAATATCCATTTTATTTGTGTCAAAGTTTGCTAAGCTGTTCCATTGAATTTGCTTACTTACAAACCTGATATGCATTTTATTTCTATCAAAGAAAGTTAAACCATAATCCATTGAATTTGCTTAATTTTTTACATGATCTATGCTTTTACAATTCATGTCTCACTTATTCATTTTAAAGTAGTAGACTGTAATTCATAGTTGAATGTCCAACATGAGTACTACAACATCTACTAGCACAAGAAGGTTATCCATAATTTTCATATAATGAGCACCCAAAATAGAGGACTGGGTGAAATCAACATATGCTGAAATGACTGAGAACCTATATAACAAAAACTACTGTGAGTTAGAAATTGGAGAGTGGTGGGTTGCAGTGATAGAGGTGGAAGCAGGGGCAAAATTGAAGGATACTCATGGAAAAAACATAAGATAGGAGGATAAGGAACACTTTTCTAGGTATCAGGAGCAAAATGTGCCTTTTAGGGAGAAAGATTTCCTATCCTCTTTCCTAGAGGAGTAGGATTCCATAGTGCACATAGTGAGAAACCAAGTGCACAGGGAAAATGGGGCTGGGTTTCAATATGTATGAAGTCATGTGTGCCTTTTTGGGTAGCAAAGATCAGAATGGAATGCTGGGACTGGTCTCCATAGTCCCTCAGTAAGCATTGATTCAAGTGAATGAGGCTCAAGTACGCAATCGTATTACCTTGGGAAGATGTTATTGCGGAGAAATTATTGACAATGTTGAGAGAGAAAAACTCACATCTCAGAAAAGACTTGTTTTCCTTTTAGTTTCCTCTAATGTTCGGAAATAATGCCCATTCTATTCATTCCTGCAATAACCACAATCTGATATTGGACTGTGATTTACTAATGCGTGTATGTGTCTTTACATCTACATACATATTTATGTTACATTGGATAGACATACCTGCCTATGTAATCCAGGGATCTTCGAAAATGGTTTGACTCACTTCAGTTACTAAGAGATTTCACTTTAGTATATTAAGAAATCTCACTTTAGTATATTAACTTGAATATGTCTTTCATAGCAATTTTTTGTTCATTTGGGCAGGTACGGATTCTTCATTCTCTAGATCATCAAAATATACTGAAATTCTATGCATGGTATGTCCTGACATCTTAAGTAAAAATAAGTTGCAATATCATTTAGATTCTCTTCTTGTTTTCCTTTCTGAATATTGTATTTGTTTTGTGCATTCTTACTGCATTATAGGTATGAGACTTCTGCACACCTGTGGTTGGTATTGGAATATTGTGTTGGGGGTGATCTTCTTGCTTTACTACGACAGGTGAACATTTTAAAGCATTTTCTTCTTCTTTTGGCATTACTGAGAATTCAAAATGAATTAAACAAATGTACTTAACTGTGTATTTAGTTTATTTTTACTATATATTTATATTAGGAATTACATTGAAGATCATTCACCCTCTAAACTTGTATGACTGGCACCTTGTTTACAAATTTGTTGTTGCAGGATGGTTGCCTTCCAGAGGATTCTATACACGATCTCGCACGTGATGTTGTCCGAGCTCTGCAGTAATGTGCATTGTTCATCAGTCTTGAACCTAGTAACCTCAATGCCGTTTAGCATTTTTAACTATCATTTGACTATCTCCCTTTTTCAGGTTTCTACACTCGAGAGGAGTTATATATTGTGATTTGAAGCCATCAAACATCCTACTGGATGAGAATGGATGCATGAAGGTAATTCCTGCTGTTGTGTCTCTATTTGCTTGAATATTCCTTTTACTTGTATGTGCTTATTGGGCGATGGTGTCTTTAATTCTGACCTTTATTGACTTGGGGTTATCTCCGTTTCAGCTATGTGATTTTGGATTGGCAAGAAGATTAAGTGATATATCTAAAAGTTCTGTCTCTCAGGTTTGTATTCTCAACTTGAGCTATTTGCTTTTTTTCAGCTGCCAATAAACAAATGTGTGCCGTGTTTAACTTTTGTAAGCAACTAAGCATGCAGTCTAGTGAAAATAATCCTTCTTTTCTTCTTCTACTTTTTTTTTTTTAGAAAAATGAGTTCAATCAAAAGTCCATGGTAAATCCACAGCCATGCATGATGCGCTCTTTGGAAAATCCACACAGTAAAATTTTGTGAAAGTACATCCTCTTCATGCTCTATAGCTTCTTAAAAAACAAAAAGAATGATAGATATGGTAGCTTTTTCTAAAGCTCCATTTAACAGAATTTGCAGATATCGTAGCTTTATAGAGAGTACATTTTGACAGAATAAGATTATTTGGACACCATTAGGTGACACTTTTAATTGATGTTTGGGGGTCCCACATGATAATGTATTGGGTCAGTGCCAAAAGATCTCTATGCTTCCTGCCATAGTGATTCTTATTTTGCTGGTTCTTTTATTGGAATATTTACCACCAAATGATTATATTTTGGGGTTTCAACATTGCTGAGCTATTGCTGATTCGGACTATTATAACTATGAGACAGCTTAGCCTTCCTTGAATTGATCACAATTTCTCTCTTTTGCATTTTCCTCAGTTGCCTCAAGCAAAACGTGGTACCCCATGTTACATGGCTCCTGAATTATTCCAAGAAGGGGGTGTGCATTCTTTTGCATCAGATTTCTGGGCTCTTGGTTGTGTCTTGTATGAATGCTATGCTGGGAGGCCTCCCTTTGTTGGTAGCGAGTTTACCCACCTGGTTAAATCTATCCTATCAGACCCAACACCACCTCTCCCAGACAACCCAACCAGATCATTTGCCAATTTGATCAACCGCTTGCTTGTGAAGGACCCTGTTGAAAGAATCCAGTGGCCTGAGCTTTGTGAGCATGACTTTTGGAGAACAAAATTTAGCATGGTGCCCCTGGCTCCTCAGCCCGCTTTTGATGATATGGTTCGCCTTTTTGCTAGGTCTTGTCTATCTGAAAGAAATGGAGAGAGACCTTCTTCACGGATCACACCTCCTAGGAATCAGGAGAGAGATGCTAGTGGCATTCTTAGACGAGATGAGAACTCCGTGGGGGCTGCCAAAGGATTTGAAACACCAGGAAAAAATGCTTCTGGTCCAAAGAAAGCCCAAACAAAAGCTTCTGGCATTGCTGTTGAGGAGAATGAGAACGTGTGTTCAACTCCTACAAAGGGTGTTAATCTTGTTAGGCTCTCGAGGATTGTTAAGACAAATTTGCAGAAGGAGAATGAGAATGAAAACTATAGGAGGCCTTTATCTAAAGCCTCTGAGAACGAGAATGAAGTGAAACTCGAAAACACCGATATGGAGCTTGATTTTGGTGAGAACAATGAGGAAAATGGAAATGATGAATCTGTTAGTTTGGATAACCTGGTTTGCAAAACTCCTATCCGTGACGTGAAGCTCCCTGTACAAAACCCATCTTCTATATACAGAGACAGTGATCTAAGTGAAGAAAACGTTCAAGAAATGCTCAAAACAGATAACCCAAATGAAACCAACATGATTGTTACAGATGGCTTGAAAACCCAAGAAGATGAATTTGGGTCCAGCAGTAATGAAGTGCCTGCTACTCCCCCATGTGTAGGCATCCAAAGGAAGGATCAGCGTAAAGTGGGCTCCAATATAGTGGTGGATTCAGATCCTTCAAAGTCATCTTCACTCCTTTCGCAAGCTCTCTGGCATCCCTCTGATCTTTCGGTGAGGCCAGTCATGCCTAGCAGGAAAGGCGACAAAGCTTCAGAAACGCTGCCCATGGTTCCCTTTGATGCTTGGCATGCCTCTGATTTTGTGAAGCTATCTTCTGAGCAAATGGCCACACTTACCAGTCGAATCATAGCTAGTCTAAATGGGAATTCTCCTCTTTCCGAGAAGCAAAATGCCATTAGATACTTGGAAATTTTGAGTAGTAATGTTGATGCTGCTAATATAATAACCAATGGGCCAATAATGCTGGTGCTTGTCAAGATGTTAAGGTTATCAAAGGCTTCATTGTTACGAGTTCAACTGGTATCTGTTGTTGGTTTATTGATTCGGCACTCCACGTTCATTGATTCTGAATTGGCCAACTCAGGGATTGTTGGGGCACTGGCAGATGGTCTCAGGGATAAACAGGAAAAGGTCAGGAGGTTTGCCATGGCTGCTTTGGGTGAATTGCTCTTTTATATCTCCACTCAAAGTGAGAGCTCCTCAAAGGAAGTCGGTGGTGTCGAGTCTCCTGCGAAAGACACCAGATCTACACCAGTTTGGCAGGTTCTGTTTCTATGAGATTGTCTTGTTACTCATTGATTTCTTGAACTTGTCTAGAGTTGTAACTATGGATTGCAACTGATATTTGCATTTGAAAGTATAGCGTTATCTCTGAACTACCGATAAATTATAGTCTATTGAATCATCGCCGCCAAATTCAACAATAGATGGCAATGGCAAGGGAATGGTACCCGCCATTAGGGTCACTTTCGGTGGTCCCTCTCTCTCCATCACTATCCAGTTTATCGAATGGTGATGCCCCAATGCACAATGGCTTTTCCATAATTTTAAGAGATCACTTTTAGGGTTTGTATACTATGTGACCATTTATTTTTGGTATAAATATGTCATAATTATTCTTAGCCATTATCATCATCAAAGTTTTTTCCCAATTAATTGGAATCGGCTACACGAATCTTGATCTGCAATTCTGGATTCATGAGAAGTTTTGGCAAAGTTTTACGTTGGCTACTACCTAACACAACCCACCGCCTTTACCGGGGATTGAGACGGGTTGAGGGAAAGTTTAATGTCCTCACCCTTCTTAGACCCGTCATAATTATTCTTAGCCATTGGATGTGAAATCTGACATTGAAATGTGTCACAATATTTGAGAAATTTTATGTTGGACTTGTGCACAATCAATGACGTATCCCCAACCACTTGATTTCACATCTAATGGGCAATAATAATTGTGGCCTCCTTGTATCGAAAGTAAATGGTCTTGTTATATATATTTCCTTATTATTATATTCCCTTTTTCTTTTACTTGTGAAGATGACTCATGCACATAAAGAAAACTTTATCAAAAACAAAGGGGGACTATAAATATTGCTTATTAGGTGGTCTAAAGTAGGAAAAGAGTCCATGTTCGCTTCCTTTTTTGCATATCTGTAAGTCGATCTTCAATGCTGCTGTCCTTGATTCTGGAAAGATAAACTCATCTCCAGTTTGAACTGCCAATCAACTCCAACCATTTGACTGAACATCATACTGGAGTGCTCTCATCCTTGTTATTGATACCTGCATAATTATAAGTGGCTTCTTGTGGGCTTTGACCATTTTGGGATCTTCTTTATTGTCTTCTATAATCCTGTTCTACAAATTTTAGAGTTTGACTTCCTGTTTGTTTTCTTTAGTCTTTGATCTTTGAATTGCATTATTGGGCTGTTATAGCTCTACTTTCCATTAAGTAGCCAGATCTATTAATATCTATATGACCAGGAATCTATGGTTGGTGGTTAAATGAATATCCAACTTATGAATCTAGTGTGAATCCCAACAATCCCCTTTGCTTGGATAGTTTCGCTGGGTTTAAATACTGGAATTTCTTGTGGCTAACATTAATTAAAACTTTCCCCCTTCTCCTGCCTCTGCCCAATATTTCATATAAGGGGCCTTAGTATACAAATACTTACACTCACCAAATGTAAACCCATCTATGCTTTTATGAGTCTCGTCAACTTTGTGCAGTCAAACTTCCCATATTTCTTTGCATGAAGCAAAATACCTCCATATTTCCAAAATGCCAAAACACCTCACAGTTTTTCAGTTACAAATAGTGGTGTCCTTTAACCTGGAAAAGTAATATTTTTTCCTGAACATGGTTTGACAACCTTTTTCTTTGTAGTTCTTAAATAAAGAAAACGAGCAATAAAATTAATTACAGCTTGTGTTTATAATGAGAATGTTTAAGAGATTTCCCCTTTTTGTGAGGTTGGCTCTCCTCTATCTTGCTTGCTCCTTCCTTTATTATGTGGACTAATGTTTCCTAGGGGGCTCTCTCTCTCTCTCTCTCTCTAGGTTCCTAGCCCATTGATTGCATTTGTGTCATCCATTCTCCGTAAAGGAGAAGATGATTCGACTCAGCTTTACGCACTGAGAACAATTGAGAACATCTGCAGTCAAGGTGGGGAGTGGGCATCTCGATTCAACACCCAAGATGTTATAGCAAATCTTTGCTACATATTTAAGGCGTCGGGGAAACAAGAGAGCATGCGTCTCACAGCTGGGTCCTGCCTGGTCCGCCTGGTTCGGTTCAACCCACCAAGCATTCAACAAGTGGTGGAGAAGCTACCCTTTAAAGAAATCTTGCCTGGCTTGGTTAAGGGGACGCCAAAGGAGCAACAAATTAGCATAAACCTTTTGAATATGGCTATGTTTGGAAGCCATATGTTGGGAAACATGGGCAGGCATCTTCTCTCACTAGCAGAGGAGAAATCACTAGTTCCATCTATACTCTCTCATATCGAACATGGAACTGAAGGCTTGCGTGGAAAAGCCTTTGTATTTGTGGCTCTTCTCTGCAAAAATAACCGGAGATGGCTGCCCTTCTTTTGCACCACTAGGTTGCTATCGGCATTGGAGAGAATGGCCAAGGAGAAAGACGGTTATGTGCAGCAATGTATGGAGGCTTTTGTTCAGGTGCCCACATTACACAAACTATGTTTTTTTTCTGAATAGCTGAACTATTTTTAGGCTTTTAAATTTCAACTATGCTTAGGGTATTAAATTTCAGAAAATTTATATAGCACAACTTTTGAGTTTTACACATTTATCTGTCCAAATCTAATTGAATTTTGGGCAAGATTCCTAAATTTGCTTTATTTATTCACGTGTACCTTGGGAAACAGGTTAACCAAATTTTAATATTAGGAAGTTATCAATTTTGGAGTTTAAATTGATCAATCCTTTGTTTTCTGAGATCATTTCTGGAAATGCCAAAATAACCCGTTTGTTTAGAAGAGGGAAGATGGCAGCCGGAAAGACCTTGCCACTAGCTGCAGGAAGTGTGCATCTGTTCAGAGATATGTTTCTTCTAGGTTTCTAGGTTGAGAGAGAGAGAGAGAGAGAGAGAGAGAGAGAGAGAGAGAGTTGAAAATGGTTTATCAGTCAAAGCATTGTATTCTGAAGTTAGCCCAGGCTTTCAGTAATAATTAAGCCATGGTTCTTAGCAGCAAAAAATCTTAAACTTGGGTGCAGGTGGTAGCAAGCATTGTGCCTGGGATACTGGAGAGTATAGCAACAGATATTCAGCAATCGATGGGTGGTAAGCGCCCTGGTATTTCTACACCCAGCCGAACTCAACCAAAAAACAGCATCCATTTATTCCCGGTCATTCACCTTCTCCTTGAAAGCTCTGTTTTCAAACATACAGTGATTAATAGCCAGATTTTGCAACAGCTGCTGATGTTCCTTAAGCTCTTGGAGTCCAGCTCTTTCCAGGTATTCCATTACTTCATCTTCATTGCATGGTTGTCATGATATGAGAGAGAGAGAGAGAGAGAGAGAGAGAGATTCAGATATCATTCATGATGTTTTCTTGTTATCAAACAGGGAAGGGATGATTTCCAAATCACCCTATTAAGAATTTTTGAATCGGTCACACAAGAGCCTTCTGTTGTCCTCGAGGGTCCAGACATTTTTATCAGCCAAGTTCTCCCCACCCTCACGATCCTATACAAGACCAACACAGATGGAGAAGGCAGGTTCCTCTGCCTAAAACTTCTATTTGATATCACTGTAATCTTCCTAAATGAAACCCCCAACTCTTCCAAAGACCAGAGAGAGAAAGACCTCAAGTCCATCTCACGCACTCACTTTCTCTCGCTATACCCAGCATTGCTAAACGACGAAGATCCAATTCCCGTCTATGCTCAAAAGCTCCTGGTTATGCTCCTCAACTCCAATTACATCCAAGTCTCAGATATTCTTCACCTTAACCTCATCTCTCAGTGCTTCGAGTTTCTTCTAAATGACCTCTCGGGAGCCAATGTGAACAACGTTAACCTCTGTCTAGTTTTAGCATCGTCCCCCGAAATAGAAGTCAAGACTCTCTCTCAGCTCAAAGTCGTGAGGAGAATTGGTGATCTACTATCTTTCGTGGCTGCCAAATACATGGAAGATTTCCTCGAACCAACACTTTCTCTCTCTAAAACCCTCATCCAGCGTGCCATAGGGTCCTGGAATATCAAGGACATATCTGATTTTGGGTCCTATGTTGGAGTTTTCTTGGAGCTGAGCCTAAACCAAGTGGAGAGAATTGCAGATTTGGCTTCTGAGTGCATTTCACTATTAGCAAAGGTGGCACCAAGGGAGGCGGCAACTGGTGTATTGACAAATATTCCCAAAATTACCCCTGTTCTGGATTCATATAGGCTTCAATATGAGGGGTCAGAACAAGCCCGAATGGTTTTGATGCGCATTCTACATGCCCTTGGTGTCTCTTGTCGAGAATACCGGAGTCAGGCCATGATTCTCTCTTTATCTTTGCCTGATATTGCAAGGATTGAAGCCATTATATCTGAGCTTAAAAACTCAAGCTTTTCAGCCATTGTGGATGCTGCTTTAGAAGTGGCTGCGGAGTTACAGAGGCTTCCCCGCTGTGCTTGAGTTGAACCCCGAAATCTCTCTCTGAAAGGCTTTCTCTTATCTACTGTATCTTCAGTGGTAGTTCATCAAGTAATGGGGCCCTAAAGAGGTGAGCAGTTATTACTCTGTATTCTCTGCAAGCTGGTTATAGATAAGGTAAAACTTCCTTGCGGAAATATGTTGAGCTTGGTAATCCCTGTATGCTTATATATATGTAAAATAATTGTCTTTCTCAGTCGATGAGAAATTGAACTGTTCTCAAGATTTGTGTATGTCATTCAATGTGCAATTAATCTCTCTGTATTCCTTCCACTTTTCTATAAATTTTGGGTAATTGTGTTATGTAAGAAGCAAAAATGTTATTGGTACGATAGTATCTTTGTTCTTCCAATGAAACTTGGTGGTGTTATTTTTGTGTTTACGATGATCTGTTCAGGGAAACTGCACAATTGAAACCGGTTTTGGCAAGAAATTTGAGTCTTCTATTTTTCTTGAATGCCAAAAGAATTTATGCTCCCGCAGGAGCATACTGTCTATTTACTCCCTCTGATAAAATCTTATTTGACAGTTTTTTTATGACTACAATTTAATGTAACCTCTTCAAGTCAATTGACTAACTCCAATAATTTTCTTCTTTTTTTTTTCTCGAACTACATTTGCTATGGGCTTAAGAATAATAATGTCTCAAAGATTTAATAGAAGGCGTCCAATTTTTTAAGTGTTAGAGGCCTCATCCAAATTTTTTATTTAGAGAATAATCATTTGTGAATATTATGGAGTTCCCAAATTTGAGATAAAAAAAATCTTCCAAAGTAGGTCTTATTTCCCCAAGGAAATAAGTACAGTATGCTTCTGCAGGAGCATAGTATACATGCTATTTCCATAAATTCATCAAGCAAGAAGTTTTAGATGTTTTCCTTTTTGAAAGAAAACTTCCCTCTACTTTGGTTTTCTATTTCATTTTGTTTGTCAAGCCTTCATTCTTTCAACTATTTTACTGACCTAGTTTTTGTACTTTCAAGTAATTAACAGAGAGATGTAAATATTATCATTTTTATTACTGCCAACCTAGAGAGAGAAACCAACAAATTTTGTCAACACTCTCACTAGAAACATACCACGATGCCAAGCTGGCCAACTCCCCTTTTATATTCATATAGATATTTCTCCATTTTTAGGGCACCATTCCCCTCTTCCACCTTTCAACCATAAAAACGAAATACTAGAAAAAATAAAAAAATACCTAAAAACAAAACAAAACACCCTCGACTTGTTAATTATCCCATGAGATCTTGCGCATCTTACTACATCCATCCTATCCTTATTTTTGGTAAATGGCTTTCCCTTTTTAGAGGACATTGTTCCCCCATTTTCAATTTCAAATTATAAAAAGGCAACATAAAATAAAAGAAAGTATCTACTCATTCATGACGAACCCCATTACTTTTTTTCGAGGCCCTGATGTTTTAGCTCTCATCTTAGTCATGGTTATCTTAGCTTCCATGTCCAGCCTATCTCATTCTTTGGCATCTGTTTCATTGCCAAATGTGAAATCTCCTCTATCGTCTCCTTTGGTTTCGGCACCATCACCGTATTCCCATCTAAATTTGGCACCGGTATAGTTCCTCCACTACTTCCATCTCCAGCAGGAGATGGCAACTCGCCGCCAAATGCACTTCCAACTATCTATTCCCTCTTCTCCTAGTACACCAAACCCAGATGAGCAAAACTTTGGGAATTCTTTGACACCGCCTTCAATGTCATCTGATGCATCGCTGGATTTCGCAGTTTGTTCTGCTAAATTCAAATGCCTTTGGATTGGAATTGCAATTGTAATGCACTGGCTGATACATGCTCATCTCTCCCTCTGTGCTATCTCTCTCTCTTTCTCTCATATGTAAAAGCATGGTAGCGTAGCATAAATACATGATTGGTATATGACAACTGATGAGTTCTATTGATTTAATTGGCATTTAAAGTTTGATTAGTTGCTCTAAGCTTTAGCATTTTTATTCTCTTTTTCTTATTTTCTCTTTCCCACATGTTTTTTGGGCCATTCCACATAAAGTGAACCAGAAAAAAGCTAACTTATTTTCTATCGTTTATTGAGGAGAAAACAAAAGTTAAATATGTATCTACAAGTGGATATTTGACAAGGGATTGTCTACAAAGAGACAATTTATCATTTATACATAGAGATCGTAATCATTCTTGTCCATTGAGTTTCAAAATGGTTGGTTGTAAAAATATCATTGAATAGACACAAAGTTGTAAAAAAAAAATTTCGGACTTATGATTCACTCCAAGCCATCCATTTTGACATCCGAGTGGTAATGATTGTAACCTCTATATGCAAAAGATAAATAATCTCTTTGTAAACAATCCCGATTGGAAAATAGTTGTCACATCTAGATTTCAAATTGATGTGTTAGAACTTAGAATTATATTAATGTTTTATTTTTAAAATTTATTAATTCATACTCATTTCATACCTAAAATTTTTGAATCCAAATCTATCTCTAAAATAGATTTTGAACCGAGGAATCATTTAAATAGATGAGTTGGCCGACTAGTAGAAACCTTATCCTTTATTTAGAGAGGGAATGGAGAGAGAGATTAATTATGTTCGCACATTAGAGGAAAGTTTATACATTAAATTAGATAGAGTCTCAGTAAAATGATGTCTAGAAATAAAGAATAAATAACTATTAAAGTATATAGTGGTCAAAAGAAAACCCCATCACCACTTACCCCCAAATTTACCTTAAAGCAAACTTAGTTGTAAACTTGTGACTACCCTAGTAACCCATCACATATTACCAAACTAAAGTTTATCAACGAGCAACAAGATTACGGCGACACAGTGAAGAGCCATTAGATGATTTCCCAGCTCCCTTCCATCTCATGAATTCAAACAAACCCAACTTAGTCTGCCTTAAACACCTGACCAGACCCTGATTCTCTTCATTGAGTATGTCTATAGAGAGAGAAAGTTGCCTAATAACTTCTCTCTTCTCTTCATTCCTCTCCATCAGCTCTTCCTTCTGTTGCCTGTTCTCCTCCCTTAGCCTCATCACTTCTTCCCTCAACATCAACATTTCTTCAGTCTCCACGTTAGCCATTTCTTCTTCAGCATCATCTATCTCGGACTCTTCTGACTCAAAAGACTCAGAGGGCTCAGTGTTCTTGATGTTTGTTGCCGGGAAGTCAAGTTTCTTCAGTTGGGTTTTTGTAGATGGAGCCTCAGACTCTTCTGAATCAAAAGACTCAGAGGGCTCAGTGGTCTTGATGCTTGTTGCCGAAAAGTTGAGTTTCTTCGGTTGGGTTTTTGTAGATAGAGAAGAGTTTGACAGCGGTGAGGGCTTTGTTGGGAAAGAAAGCTGTGGGGGGGACCGATACTTCCTAGAGTGAGAAAGTTCTAGGGGCGGTGGAGTTTTAGAGCACCCGGTTTCACATTTGAGCTGGTCATGACGTTCGGCAAGAGATCGGTAAGCACGGTAGAAGTCCTCGACCATGGCTATGAGTTCAGGCCTCTTTTTGTAGTACATCTCTGCTCGCTGGGCAAATGAGTCGGCATCTTCCTCTATAAGCTTTAGCATCGCCTTAGTCTTCTCATCCAATTCTATGTTGAAGAAATTTATGATGATTCAAGCATATAAATAATAATAGTATTATGGGAGAGAGAGAGAGAGAGAGAGAGAGAGAGAGAGAGATGCAATGATCTACCTCTGAAGTCTGAACAGGGGAGAACCCATAGAGATGTAGAGAAAGGAAATTGATGGTGTTAATGTATATCTTTTGAAGAAGAAAGATTGAAACTAACCCTAAATTACCAGCCATCTGGATGACATTCTTATCAGGTGCAACTCCAATCACTAAAATTTGAAAGACAGGGCACCATTGTTTGGTTTTCAAATGATCCAATGTCTATTTTAATGAGTGAGAATATGATCGGGTGATGAGAATTCAAGAGAAATTTATCAAAATACCCACAGGAGATAAACTATTTAACAAGTTTACTCTTCTGGACCATGTGTTATTTCATGAATATTTTGAAACTAAATCAAAAGATATGGGTAAAGTATTAAATTATTAATCTTTAATCGATAATTTGATAAATTTCTCAAATTTCAATCCTACACTCTTATGTATTGTTTACATATTTCCTGGAAATAAATTTCTTGTTTGATGTTTACCAAACACGGTATATTCAAATTGATGAAACGAATTTTCCAAGTATTCATTTTCAAGATTGAAATCGTTTTCAGAAAAAAAGAAGAAGCCATCAGAGCAAAAAAAAGTATATAAAGCTTATTCTATTATAAAAAGTCAGAAGCGTAGAGAACTTTTTAGTGAATATGGTAATAATAATGAGGACTTTTTAGTGAATATGGTAGTGATGGGGATTTTTATACTGACCAGAGAGAGTGGAATGGAGCCATTGAGAGTGTTTTGGGCTATTGTGGCTATCCCACCACCATGAGTAAGATGGCTTCCTCTGAGGCATCATCACTTAAATCACCTGCAAATCTGCAATCATCAACGCATATATCAGACAGATCATGAACTTAACTACTCTCTCTCCAAAAAAAAAAAAAAAAAAAGAGGGCTTCATATGAATGAAACAAGTAATGGGAATATCACTAGCATGGTTAACCAAAGAGAAAGCTCTCTCTCTCTCTCTCTCTCTCTCGGATTGATGGGCATTAGTTTATGAAATTGACCTAATTTTTCAATTTCTTGTTTTGATTGTTACTATGATTTCGAAGCTTAAACTAATTTATGGCACTATTAAATCAATTGGGTTTTTCAACTAGTTTTCAAAAATACCCTATGTATATCATCTAATCAACCACAAAATTTTTAAAATTAAATGATGAATATTCTTTAAAAAAGATTTAGAATAATAGATCTAAAATTTTATGAAAGACATGAGATGTAGTCCTAACATACCCCATTCTTCATATTTTAATTCTATTATTTTCATCTAATTTGTGACATGATAAATGTACGGAATAACTATTCTAAAAACTCAAAACCTATTATGCAGAACAGCTATTTATAGCAAAGGTTTTAATATTTTGAAATTATTTCATGTAATGTGTGCCATAATAAAAATATAGGATACTTAACTATTCTAAGAACTCAAAACCTGTTATGGAGATCAACTATTTATAGCAATTTTTTTAATATTTTGAACCGTTAATATTCTTTGTATCTAAATTATTAATGCCAATTTAAAAAAAGAGAATTGAAATTTCAAGATACATAGGTAAGGCCGGAGTCCTACTTTTCTTTACACTTAAGATATAGAAAATATAGAATTTGGTTGAATTTAGAGATAGAGATAAATTTATTGAATAAGCTGAGAGATAGAAATTGAGAATAGAATATGAAGAGAGCTATCATCAACGAAATCTATTTCCTATCTTTTGGGTTTGAATGTTATCTATTTCCTCTCTCTCTCTCTCTTCCACTTCCTCTCTCTCTCTCAATCTCTCTCTTCCACGTCCTCTCACTCTCTCTCAATCTCTCTCCTCCTCTTCCTCTCTTTCTCTCTCTAAACGACCCAAAACCCAATTTTTGTTTTCAGCAATCACCAAAAATAAACCACCCTTTTGCCCTAAACCTCTCTAAGCTTTAGGATCTGAAATTTTTAACAGAATATGCAGGGATCTATGTTCATGGAAGCTAAAATCAACAACAAAATAGAAAAGTAGAAGTGAAAAAGAACAAAAAGAGAAGTTCACAAAAGAACAAAAAGGAGCTTCGGCCCTTAGCTCTGAATAATGATTAATCATACCTTTCCAATAAACTTTCAAACTTTCAACACAAAAAAGAGGAACAAAAATAATAAAAAATTTCCAGTGAACTATAATCCCCAACATTACAATCAGCAGGTGAGATCATTGTACCACTAAAAACAGAGGTATAGCAAAAAAAATGAAGATTTTTTTCTCCTAGACCTAGAAAGATAGAGACTTTCAAGAGAGAAAACCAGGAAAAATAAAAACTTTTAGAGAGAGACCAGGAAAAATAAAAAAATTTAGAGAGGGAGATACCTGCTTTGGAATTAGAAGTCGAGACCAAAGCCCAAGCATAGAGAGAAAGACTGAACAAGTAGCCGTTTTATACGGGCTTCTTGAATTCACATAAGTATAGATTCGTGAAATTCGAATTTTCCGCCTTGATGCTGGCAATGAACCAATAACTAGTCGCCACGTTGTCAGAGGAGATGGGATGTATACGGACAAATAGGGAAAAATATTTGCAAATAATTTATTTTAAGAAGAATGAGGCCTAAATTAAGGGGAACCAAAAATCCAGTTTGGATTGGCGTTAAAACATAGTAAAAAAAAAAAAAAAAATTTCCTTTGTTGTGCTTGGCTAGGCACTTTGAATTGAAAACCCTTGGGTCCGGTGAACCAAAAATCCACTTTGAAATGGCGATAAAAAAACATAGTAAAAAGATAAAAATAGAAAAAAAAAAATACAAATTTGATCTAGCTAGTACAAATCATCATATGGATCCTTGATAGACACACCCAATTCCAAAACTGAATTGGGTGAGTCTAATAGCAACCGGACCGATCCAAGTTCTGACAATGAACTAGGTGCTTTCGATCTGGACTGTGATTCCCGATCTAGACCACTGGTTTTTAAATCTTTCCTTTCAATAATATATTACAAGTACTATGGGTGGTACATGAACTATTACTAGCCATCTCAATTGAGATTGACCGTCCGATTGTTGACAGAAATTGTTTAGACCGACGACTGAGATCAACTTTGGTACCACCCAAAGTATCATCATCTCCTCAAATAGATGCACAATTAATCCCAACCATCCATACTTTTTCGTTTAGGGGTAGTTTAGTGGGGAGGGGATCTCCTACCTATGGTATAAATAGAACTCTAGATGTTATATTGAAGTGCTTCACCACCTTAGGCACCTAGCGTTAAGCCTATTCCTAAAAATTTGTCCATACTTGAGCACGAAAACTTAAGGGTACAGTATAGACGACATGACACTCGTGCTATGCATGGGGTATGCTTAATATTGGACGTATTTGAAGCAAGGTTATCAGGATCGAACTGGCCATCGAGCAGCAAGGGATTGATCTTATCAAAATTGTTCCAACCACTGGTCGAACTGATTGGACTGGATTTAAGAAGAGAAGAAAGGAGAAGAAAGAAAAATAGATATCGTATGTTAAAACTATAGGAAAAATAATAGATATTCCACCCCCTAATATAATATGGGATTGTATACAATGAGACCATTTACCTTCAATACAAGGTCGACAAAATTACTTATAGCCATCCGATGTGAAATTTGATAGCTTGGATGTATCACAACATTCGAGAAAATTAGCTTGGTCAATGAAAATAATTGCAGACACCCAATTTCACATCCAATGATCAAGATTAATGTGAACACCTTGTACCAAAGAGAAATGGTCTGATTTTATACTTACCCATATAATATTTACTCTTTTTGTTTTTTACCAAGATTCCCTCATTTTAACCCATGTTTCCCATTTTTTCTCTCTAAGCTGGACCAGCAAAACTTAAATATGAAAGCCGGTCTGGCACAAAATGTGCAAGACCGACATAAATTCAATATAAGCCAGTTTGGCACAAAACGTGCAAGACTGACATAAATTCAATATAATCCGGTCTAGCGCATTTTGTAGTGCATCGACAAAATGCTCTATTTTTTGTCAAAAGTCGATCCAACACATTTTGTGCCACCAAACTGGCACATATTGGGTGTCACAATTTGGAAATGTGGGTTAAAACCAAGTACCTAGAAAGTGTAACACTAAGGGTATCTATAATTTTTCCAAAAATATAAAATAAATAAAAAAATTACCCAACACCATTTAGCTGGTCTAACTGGTTACATCGCTTAGTCTCACTAGTCAAATACTGATTGTGACTGGGTTTCAATTATATTTAATTTTTAGGTGAAATTGCATAACCCCAAATATAACTATTCATTCACCCCCCACCTAAGCTTCCCTAATTTTCTCAAAAACTATGTTTCCTAGCAAATACCCTCAATACAAAAAGTGAATTTTTTTTTGATGAAGATACCCTTCCTGTATTTTTAAAAGTCATTTTTAGGTCCAATAAAATGAAATTATCGGATCGAATTTGTAAAACACCTGAATGCCCTTCCAATAGAAAAAATCCTCGGACCGCAATAAACGAATGCCGGACTAGCCTCCCTTACCACCGGACTGCCCCTCAGAATGCCGGACGGGGCAGTTCCAGTGACATAAACGCCAGACTACACCTTAAACATACCAGACTGACCTCCCAAAATGTCAGACTAACCCTCAAAATGCCAAACTAGGGGGTATTTTCTTCGAGAGAGCGAGAGTAAAAATAGATTCGTGGGTAAGGGAGGGGTAGTATTATCTTAGATTTCTATTTTTTTTAGGTGGGTAAGGGAGGGGTAGTATTATCTTAGATTCCTATTTTTTTTAGGTGGGTAAGGGAGGGGTAGTATTATCTTAGATTTCTATTTTTTTTAGGTGGGTTTTAAAAGAAAGTAGTGAGGAAAGTTTAGGTGGAGGTAAGTTGAATGAATAGTTGATTTTGGAAGGATTTATGTAATTTTTCCTAATTTTTATCTAGGAATAGATCGGCCAAAGTTAATGGTCCCACTGGTCAAACCATTGATTTGGTCCTATCTTGATAACTATTATTAGAAGGGGAAATATGTCTCATTCAGGCAAAAGGCCCAAGGATAACACTGCACTATTTAACTTGCATGAGTTTCGTTTTATATCGGATAAACCCAGGGAGTAAAAATACAATACCACAAAAAATTGGAGCTTCTCTTGAGGATCTGACACTTTTGTTTTATTCCATTTAAATCCATAAAAAATTAGGTTACCTTCGGCATAATGCCTTTGGCCTATATTTATTGAAGACTGAAAATTCCAAAAAAAAAAATTCAAATTTCACGAAATTATTTCAAATAAAATACCAAGAATTATTAGAGCTTCAGCCTTGACGGCTTGGATTTTCAAATTTCAAAATTTAAAATACCAAGAATTATTGGAGCTTCAGCTTCCGCTCCAATGCCCGTTGCCTATTTATTTATTAATTGCAAAACGATCAATGAATCCCATTCATGCATCGCCGATAAGAGCCTCTAAACCTGAATTAGGGTAGAATATACACGTCAAAGAGTATTTAGTGGGTGCAATGATCCAAGGGCAATCCGGATCTGGAACCTAACTAGCCCCCATCCCATTGATCCCCCAATTTTTTTTTTTTACCAACTATTCATCGGTTTGGCTGATCTAAATTGCTGATTCGGATAAGTATAGTGAGTGGTTGATCAATAACCCAATATTATGAGACCATTGGCTATTATTACAAAGCGGTCGCAATTACTCTTTGCTAGTGATTTAAAAAATGCCAGGTCGGCATGGAAATGGAGTGTCCCGGTCCGACTAAGGAATCAGTCACCCCATTCTGGTTTTGTGTATGTATAGGAAATGGCCGAGTCCAGAAGGGAACCGGCGGTTTGCACAGTAAAACAGCAATTCAGACTGTCAGTGACCGATCCAGAATAGTTTTTGGCCAGTTCACCGTTTTATCACATATTTTTTCGCCGGTTCACTATTTTTTTTGCATAGTAGAATGGCGATTTGAACCGTCGATTCACCAATCCAGACCGGTTTTTTGGGTGCCCGATCTAGGTCACCGATCCGTTTTTTAAATCATTGCTCCTAGTCATTAGATGTCAAATTGGATCATTTGTAATATGCCATAAGGTTCGAGATTTTTTCTTTTTTTTGAAATTCGAGTATTATCAATGACACACTTACAACCACCCGATTTAAAAATCGACGGACAAGAGTAATTGTGACATTCTTGTACTAAAAGTAAATGATCACGATGAATACCTTTCCAATTTTAAAACACTCATTCAACCAAAGCACTCTACACGAAAATAACTGTAAATCAGAGATTAAGCTTCATGAGATTTGATTTTGGTTTATACTTGAGCTTGAATTTTGTACTTAGTTAACTCCTAAAAAAGCAAAGGAACGTCACTTAACTATTAGTTAAATTACAATGTTGCCACTGTATTAAGTTGTTTTTTTGTTATTTACTAATGTAGTATTTATGTTTAGCATTATTCTTGTGGTTTCATTTTATGCTCCCAATAAATTTATGATATGTTTTATGTTGTGACGATAGAGTAAGCATTGTTATTGGATTTATTTATTACTCTAGTGACACCACGTACGTCCCCAAAATTATTGTTCAATAGCATTAATGCATCTATACAATAATTATAAGGGCAATTTTCTTATATGCCCCTAATTTTTCATGGTAGACCCTCTTTCCATTTTTCTTTCAAGCAGCATAAGAAAATCTTTAAGGATTTAACTGTACCCCCTCATCTCTTATTGTCATCTTTTATTGACTTTTTTACCACAAAAATTAGCTCCAACAAATCTTTTTATACTATTTTAACTCAAAAAAAAATTTAATGGGTGAAAAGAGAAAAAGATGGTTAAAAAGTTTTTGGGTTGAAATGGTATAAAAAGATTTGTTATAAGCTAATTTTTATAGTCAAAATTCAATAAAAGAGGGAGATAAGAGATGATAGGATATAGTGAAATCTTTAAAGATTTCTTAATGCCTGCTTGAAAGAAAAACAGAACGAAAATCTACCATGAAATAATATGAGGATATAGGGGTCTATATGAAATTTTCTCTAATTATAAATCATAATCTTATAATATGTCATATTTACATATCCGGTTTTTTAAACTTCATTTTTTTAGCCAAATCTGAAATATTCACTATTCTATAACTTCATTTTTGACGATCCATATTTTTTACCCAATTTTTTCTCCGACTTTTTAAAATAAAACGAATTTATTACTAATATCTTGATTCACCATCTCTGACTTGCTAACTTTGGTCTAAACCTTAATTTAGTTGCAATCCCATAAACATTGCAATCCCATAAACATCTCCTGGTCTAGGTGTAGACCCCATTATTTTATCTCCTAGTCTAGGTGTAGACCCCATCATTTTTTCTCCTAGTCTTGGTGTAGACCGCACTATTTTATCTCCTAGTCTAGATGTAGACCCCATTATTTTCAAAAGAGCTTTGAATATTTAAAGAACACCTTGAAACTAGGAGTATTCAAAATTACTTTTAAGCAAGGTTTAAAAAATCGGTGACTCGATTCGGAATCGGTCGATCCGGATTGAGAATAGCCCAAGACACTTCGGATTAGGCCAAAAAATAGGATTTGCTAATTTTCTGTGGAATCGCCGAATCCGATCACGGAGTCCGATTGATTCTTCACCGAGTCAAGCGAAAAAAAAAAAAAGGATGATCAATTTTTTCTTGAATTATTGTTTAAAAAATTGAAACAAAAATTACCGATTCCATCGATTCTTTCGATTCGATCCACCAATTCCCTTGATCCGACACATGCATGGGTGTGACCGATTCAAGTCACCTATCCATTTTTTTAAACCTTGCTTCTAAGAGTATTGATTTTATGAAGAAATTGTAACATTGTCATATTTGTCATACTTTTGGAAAAGATTTCCAAGAGTTCACCAAAATTTGTTTTGGGATACCACATGTAATACATATCAACCATTTGTCAGTACACTCAAGGCCAAGTTCAAACGAGTTTTGGGGGCCATTGGAACCATGGAAAAATATTACCAGAAAAAAGTCTATTTTTTTAAAATGTATTTCTTGAAAAAACTATTTCTTATAAAATAAATTTCTTTTGTTTGGATGGTATATGGATGTATAACATTTTCATGGCTGTTCTTTGTTCTTTTTACTTTTTTCGTTAAATGTTTGATTGCATATCATTTGTCTCCAAAAAATTTGAGATAATTTCTCTTTAAATATTTCAAGTAGTTTCTCTTTCAAAATTGATATAGTTTCTCTTTTAAGATATTCTCCATTTAAAACTTAAAAGTTTTGAGAAAGTTTCTCTATAAAAATTTAGCATCAGTGTATCAAAAAGCGCTAGGCGGCTTGGGGGTCTAGGCCACCCAGCACTTAGGCGGGCGCCCAAAACCTGAGCGGTTGCCAGTTGAAATTTGAAAAAAAGTAAAAACCATACTAAATTATTACCAATATAATATATATCATATTCCAAGTTGAAAAAAATACATATATAGACGTTGAGAAGAGAATTTTGATAATTCATATTGTTAAAATAGTAAACTGTAAAACCATACAAGTGTAGGTAAGATATAAAAGTCAACACTCAACACAACATAAATTTAGAAAATATACAGTATAATAATAGTCAACACTCATGACTCGACACAACAGTCAACACTCAGCACCAAGAGGCAAGAGTCTTCAGTCGTCGTCATCATCATCATCATCAGAAGGAATATTAATATGCCAAGCCTCATCATACGCATCAGAGTCGAGGTCATCATCATCAGAGTCATCTCCATCTTCAATATAACGCTCGTCCTCCTCTGTTTCTTCTAAATCTTCCTCTCCCTCCTCTTCTTCTACCTTCATCTTACTAGTTTATGCAGATGAGGCCCAAGAAGTCTTGGCTGCTCTACCATTTTCTTTGTGCTTTTTTGAAATCAAATATTATATAATTTCCTCTTTGGTAGCCTCAGGAACTTTTTTACAATGAGCAACATCCCCATTAATAACGGCAAGGTGTTTTTTAAACCGGTAAATGCCCACATTAATATCACTTCCACAATAATTACATTTAATACGATTTTTATCACTTGGATTCAGGTTATAACCATATTTCTAACCCGGATCACCACTTCATCTAGAACCTGGAGAAGATACTTCCATAAAACAAAGCTTCTTTTCATCATTTTCTGGTTCTTCCAAATTCAGAAGATATCTAATCTCATCCGAATTGCTTCAGAAACCTTTGTACAAAAAGCAACATTATCTCTAGCACCAGCAATGTGTTTTTTGAATCAGCTAATACCCCATTGGTATCTTTTTCACAAAAATTACACCTTATACAATTTTTATCGTTTGGTTTTGGGTTGTACCCTTACTTCCAACCCGAAACATTTTTTCTAGGAGTAGCAGAAATAGATCTCTGGCAAGGATTTTTTTTCTTGTTTTTGTTTTACATAACTTATAAATTGCTTAATCTCATCTCTGATAGCTTAAGAACATTTTTACAAGGGGCAACATCCCCCTTAATACCGACAAGATATTTCTGAAACTGGTTTATGCCTCCTTTTGTATCTTTTTCACATCGGGTTGTATCCATATTTCCAACTTGGATCTCCACTTTGACTAACTCCTGGAAAAGACATCTTAAAATAAAACAAGCAATCTAAAAGTTACACTTACTTTGGTTGCTCGAACTCCAAACTGTAAGAACACTTCGATGATTGATCCAATGAAATGTATTTTTTTGAGGTTTCTAAACTTTTATATCTTGAAAAAAAATGAAAAAAAAAAAAAAAAAACTTTTCCACCTCTAGGCGGGGCGCAAGCCATGGGCCATTTCTGTACCGCCTAGGGACCACCGCCCAATTTGGCCGCCTAGGCCAGGGCGATGCCCCCAGGCCTTCTCGACCGCCTAAATGCTAGGCGGTCGGCGTTTTTGAACAATGTTTAACATACTTTTTATGTCTAAAAATTGATATAGTTTCTCTCTAAATTTTTAATACTCTCTCTCACTCTAAAAATTTTGAGATAGTTTCTCTTTCTAAAACTTTTTAGGTAGTTCCTCTCTTAAATTTGATATAATTTTTATCTCTAAAATTGTAAGATACTCTCTCTAAAACTTAAAATTTAAGATAGTTTCCTTCTCTAAAAATTTAAAGATAGTTTCTCTCTTTAAAAAATTTGAGATATTTTCTCTCAAAATTTTCAAGTACTTGCTTACTCTAAACTTAAAACATTGAGATAGTTTTGCTCTCTAAAATTTTAAGATACTTTCCCTCTCTAAAATTTAGCATTTGAGGTAGTTTATCTCTCTTAAATTTGATATAATTTCTCTCTCAAAAAATTTAAGATACTTTATCTCTGTAAAGTTTAAAATTTGAGATATAGTTTCTCTTTAAAAAAATTCCGTTATTTTCTCTATCTAAAAGTTAAATTTTGATATTATCTCTAAAATTTTTGAGATTGTGTCTCTCTTTAAAAATTTTGAGGTAGTTTCTCTCTCTAAAGTTTTTCAAGTACTTTGGTTCTCTAAAATTTAAAATTTGAGATAGTTTCTCTTCCTAAAAATTTTCAAAGCACTTTTTCTCTCTAAAGCTTAAAATTGGAGAAGGTTTCTCTTTGATATCATTTCTCTCTAAAACTTAAAATTTGAGAATCTCTCTTTAGAAAATTTGAGATAGTTTCTCTCTAAATAATTTCAAATACCATGTCTCCAAAAGGTAAAATTTAAAATAGTTTCTCTATCTAAGATTTAAAATATGAGATAATTTCACGCTAAAAATTTTCAAGTACTCTATAAAACTTAAAATTTGAAATAATTTCTCTCCATGAATTTTCAGGTACTTTCTCTTTATATAACTTAAAATTTGATATAATTTCTCTCTAAAAATGTTGAGATAATTTCTTACTAAAACTTAAAATTTAATATAGTTTCTATAAAAAATTTCAAATACTCTCTTTAAAATTTAAAATTTAAAATAGTTTCTCTCTACAAATTTTGAGATAATTTCTCTCAAACTTTTTTAGGTACTCACTAAAATTTGATGAAGCTGTCTCTCTAAATTTTAAATTATTTTCTCTATCTAAAACGTCAAATTTGAATCAAGAATTTTGAGATAGTCTCCCTCTAAACTTTCTTTGGTAGTTTCTCTATCTAAAAGTTAAAAAAACTATGTAAAATTCCAAATTTGAGATAGTTTCTCTCTCGAATTTTAATTTGTAGGGGTGTTTTGACAAAACTAATTATATCTTATAAAGTTAGCTTCTCCGTAAGAAAACAAGCTGGAAGACAAATTATAAGGGAAAAGACAAGAATACATATTTCTTTAGTTTTGGCTTGAAATAAGGAAAATAATTTATAACGAATACTTTCATGTCCCAAAATTTCGGGATGTATTTCCAGGTATTCAAACGGCCCATAGATCTTTCTCTTCTCCGATTTTAAGCAAAAAGCCATTTACCAACCAAGTATATGTACTAGTTACTTACCCACAATGGAGCCTCACTATGGGGAAGTCTCAAGACTTGAGCTTAAAATTTTAAACAAAACCTAAATTCATGATGTAGAATGGATGGACTCCTCAACACGCTCAACTTCCAAACAGGGGACTTGAGTGAATGAAGGCAGAGACTGACAAGCAAGAAAAGCCTGCATATTGTGTAACAAATGGCTAAAAAAAGACAACCAGTGGTGTTTCAGGAACAACAAAGGAAAAACTAATTTTAACAAAATAAACAAAGCATCAGGCAATAATATGAAAAAACCCCTTGGGGTCCTCAAAGCATCCAATCCAATTTATTTCTTCTTTAGCCCTTCTTCTCCACTATCTTCTCAATCGTATCTGCAGCTTCCTGCACTTTGGTGATGTTTTCAGAGCTTTCTTCTTCAATACTGATCCCAAATTCCTCTTCCAATCCCATCACAATCTCCACCTGAATTCAAAGGGTTTACGAATACATAAAAGATCCACTGACTGATAAAATAAGAAACAATGAATTAGAAGTTGAGATTCGGCTTTGGGCTTAATTGTTTGAGGTGTTGATCATTGCAATGCTACACCCTAAATTCGTATCCTACCATAGACCACCCCAGAAAGGAAAAAACGAAAGAGTTTGGATAGAAGCTCCGATGCTTACAATATATATACACACACACACGACATTTACATATATTTTCATCAACGCGGACCAAAAAACTTTTTTTTTTTTGAAAGATTACGGGGATAAAAAGACTTTCAAATGAATTTTGATGTACCAAATCTTACAAATGAAAATAATAATAATCATAATAATAATAATAATAATAATAATAATAATAATAATAATGATAATATTAATAATAATAAATCAAATACCATAAATTAGCCATAACCCATTAAACTTGACAAAATGATCGAAATCGGTGATGTATGATAACATCCTATTCTATGTTTTTTTTTTTTTTTCTTTCATTCTTTTCTCTCTCGTTTTAAGAATAATTTCATGTTCTGCAAATTTTATTATTTTTTTGGTTGTTATCTACATGATTTGAAGCTTAAAAGACATTTTTGCAATAGGACCACAAAGTCGAAGGGAGATAGAACCCAGATTCCTAGTGTCAAAGATTTAGCCTGCCAAACTAGGCTAGCCAAAAAATCAAACTGTACCTCTTAAGTTAAGATACACTTTGCAGAGGTCTAGAAAGGTCCCAACACCATTAGGTTCTTCCAATTCATACGCAATTCGAGTGGAAGGAAAGTTGGTAAGGCAGTTTTTCCAATTGGAAATATTACCATTTACCTTTCGATTATTATGTAGCCGACCTCAATTAATTGGAAAAAGGATATGATGATGAAGATGACCTTTGGGTTATCATGTGCCAAATGTTTCTTCGCTTGAGTTTCACTTTTCTGTGCAAATTCGAGTCAGTGGGAGCACATTTCTATGGATTTTGTCTCTAGCTTGCCTAGAACAAATTCAGGACATGATAGCATTTGGGTCATTGTGGGCCGACCGACCAAAGCTACCCACTTTCTACCGATTCGTACGACGTACATTTTGGATCGACAGGTCCAGTTGTACATTAAGGAAATAGTGCTGTTGCATGGAGTTTCGGTCAATATTGTATCGGACAGGGATACGCGGTTTACTTCTAAATTTGGGCTAGGCTACAGTCAGCCATAGGGATGAGACTCACCTTTAGCACTGCCTTGCATCCCCAAACTGATGGACAATCGAAGAGGACCATCCAAACCTTGGAAGATATGCTGAGGGCCTGTGTCTTTGACTTTACAGGAAGCTGGGATGATCATTTACCCCTAATTGAGTTTGTTTATAATAATAGCTTACAAGCCAGTATTCAGATGGCACCATATGAAGCCCTGTATAGAAGGAAATGCAGGTCACCCATCTGTTGGGACGATGTTGGTGAAAGAAAGCTTTCGGAGCCAGAAATTGTCCAGGTAATCATAGATAAGATAGCATTAATTCGAGAAAGGCTCAGGACAGCTCAGAGTCGGCAAAAGAGTTATGCCGATAACCGACGGAGAGATCTTGAATTTGGGGAAGGTGATCAAGTTTTCCTAAAGATCTCACCAATAAAAGGCATTATGAGATTCGGCAAGAAAGAAAAGCTGAGCCTACGTTACATCGGACCATTTGAAATCTTGGAAAGAATCGGAGATGTCGCTTATAGACTTACCTTACCACCCGAATTGGCAAACATCCATAATGTCTTCCGTATCGTCACTATGAAAATATCAGCCAAATCCATCTCATATCTTGAAATATGAACCTTTACCGATTAGGAAGGACATCCTTCATTGAGCAGCCAATTTTGATACTAGATAGAAAGGTACAAGTGTTGTGCAACAAGGAAATTCTTTTGGTCTGTATATTATGGCAGTACCATTTAAGAGAGGAATGATGATATCAAAGAAAAATATCATTATCTTTTTCAGTAATCAGGTACACAAATTTAGATGACTAAATTTCTTTAAGGGAAGAAGAATGTAACAATCCTAAACTTTCAAAAAAAAAAAAAACTTTTAATAAGTGATGGTCCATATAAGTATGATGGTCCTTAGGGACCATCACTACTTTTGATTAACCTTTCCTTTCATTACCACGTCCTTTAGTCGATATGGGCTTTAAAAGCTCAGGTGTAATATAATTGTTACACCTCATGTATGAAGTGTAACTTAATAAAATAATATAATAAAATATCTTAAGAATTTAAATAGGAGAGACAAGGACTCCCACCCAAGAAAATTTTCGAGATCTTTCTCTCTCTAGTTGAAACGCAGTGAGCTCTTTCTTTCTAACCGAATTTTTATCGGAAGCTCCTTCTCAAATATTTTAGGTAAGTGACTTCATTATCTTGAAAAATGATCCGTTCTTTTTAAAAATGAAATGAAACAATTACTTCCGTTTATTATCATGAATTTTAAGCGCGATAAATTTTATGCGCAAGCTACCTCATTATTTTGAAAAATAATCTTTTCAATAAAATTGTGATATTTTATCTATGTTAGAAATCTTAAATGCTGTAAATTCTTAGAAAAATAAATTTATTTATTTTTTTTGTCTATTGTTGGAAAATTTTAGATACTGTAAAATTATTAAAAATAAATGTGATATTTCTGCTTTTAGTAAAATTGTGAGATTTCTTTCTACTGTTTTGAATATTTAGACATTATAAATTTCATATGCAAATGACTGCCTTATTATTTGAAAACTGATATTTTTACAATTAATTATAGGATTGTCTGTGAAATGTTTATTTGCGAATTGACATCCCATAAATTGTGATAATTCCGTATTCTTGAATTTCTATAAGAGTTTTTCTATACATATTAGATTGGCAATTATGCTAAAATGTCTTTACGAACTACTACCTTTCTAAATTTGAGCCCAAAATATTTGACTGGTTACTTTTGAAATATTATTGAAAGTGACTGTTATTAATGGTTTCAGTGAAATTCATATTAATAATTTCAGTGATATGTTGAGTACATGATATTGCTGTTTTCGAATGTTTAAAGATATGTAAAAATACTTTAAGTATGCAAGTGGACTCATCCAGTTCGCCGGTGAGGTATAAGTGGACCTATCCGGTACGCCGGTTGAGATTAAGTGGACTCATCCGGTACGCCGGTAAGGTATAAATGGACCTGTAGGGATTAAGTGGACCCATCAGAACGCTGATGGGGTATATATGTGACTTTCTTGGGACGTCAGTAGGGTAATTTATAAAATCCCTTGAATTATGCACTGCCGTTAAAATGTTATATGCATTTCAATTATTCGGATTATACTTAATTATGCATTCTTGAAAGTTAAACTGTTAATGCATTTCTGTTAATAGATCTCTTTTTTTTAAATATTGATATCTTTCAATCATGATTATTTTTAGAATTATGATGATTACTTACTGAGTAGCCAAACTCATCAAACTATAGTAAACATTTTTTTCAAGATAACTGCGATTTCATTTTGAGTGCTCGTCAAAATCAACTTTGAAAGATATTATAGTTGTGCTTAAACTTTCTTTTGTTACTTTGTAAGAATTCGCCTCTGTAAATTTGTCTTATCAAGAGATGTATATATGTTTTGACCGTCACATCTCAAGAATATCAGTATTATAAATTCTTAGCGCAAGACATGACAACTTCAAAAATCCCTCGAAATAGGTTGTTGTGGTGTTGAAAAAATATATAATTGATCATCTCGAAGATATAAATATGATAAAAAGAAAAAAAATTAAGTCGTAAAAATAATATATCTTGCAACATATTATCTGGATCATCTATTTATAAGATTCTCATGTTGTTTACATATCTTATGGGTTTGAACGATTTTTTAGAATTTAAAATATTATAATTAGATATAAAAATAGATTTTCACACAACCCTAAGAGCTTTTTATGCCACAATTGAATCTTGTAACTCAGTTTGGAGGTGCTCCTTTGCTTAAGGTTGCAACCTTATGCAAACAGGGTATCAACCTTATGCAAACCCCACCCTTTTTAATATAATATTTTAAAAAGATTTCCATAAATTCACCTAAATTTGTTTTGGGATACCTAAATTTGTTTTGGGATACCTTCATATGCACGATATACCAACCATTTGCCAGTCCACTCAAGGTCATGTTCAAACGAGTAATGGATTTTTCTCTTCTCCAATTTTAAGAAAAAACCATTTACCAACCAAGCTTATACTATTTAGTATTTATAACCCCTGATGGAGCCTCACTATGGGGAATTTCAATGGTCTCAAAACTTCAGCTCTAAATTTTAAACAAAACCTAATTCATGATATAGAATGGATGGTCGCCGACTTAGTGAGTCAGATCACCAACTTCGGGGAATCGGATCACCTTCATGAGTCAGATCATCACTCATGAACACGCCTAACTTTAACCAGGGACTTTGAACGAATGAAGGCAGAGAATGACAAGCAAGAAAAGCCTACATATGGTGTAACAATGGCTGAAAAATATAACCAGTGTTTCAGGAACAACAAATGAAAAACCAACTTCAACAAAATAAACAAAGCATCAGGCAATAATATGGAAAAAACCCCTTCGGCTCCATAAACAGTCAACAAGAAAAGGAAAGAAAAGAGACCTCAAAGCAATCAATTCAACTTATTTCTTCTTTAGCCCGACTTCTTTTCCACGAGCTTCTCAATCATATCTGCAGCTTCCTGCACTGTGGTGATGCTTTGAGAGCTTTCTTCTTCAACACTGATCCCAAATTCCTCTTCCAATCCCATCACGATCTCCACCTGAATTCAAATGTTTTACTATTACATAAAAGATCCACTGACTGATAAAATAAGAAACGATGCATTAGAAGTTGAGATTCAGCTTTGGGCTTAATTGTTTTGAGGTGTAGACCATCGCAACACTACACCCGAGATTCATACCCCACCACTCGACCACCCCAAAAAAAATAAAAAAATAAAGAGTTAGAAAGAAGCTCCAATCTTTACAATAAAAAATTGACACGCATACATTGAATAAATACACACATAATATATTAAAACATACATGCAAGTACACATTAATTCCCAAGTAAGAACATGCTTTCATGTATCCACATGCATGTATGAACACACACGTATGAAAACACGCAAGTTCACTAAGCCCCATTCAAAAGTCCATTTTTTGAGTCATGGGAATAAAATTCCGTAGTTGCAACTGAATAGGAGGTGTGCCACCTTGGCACGCGCTATTCAAGAGCTAGGAATGTAACCATGCTATTTGGCAAATCACCACCCATAGAGAGGCTTTTCCAATAGGTGTTGGCAAAAACTAGGGTATTGTTACAGGTCTATGAGCATTGAAGTGTGCCTAAATTCATGACTGTTCATAAAAGCAGGTAAACATAAGGCTCTAACATGACTAGCAAGATGCCCAAACGGGGCCTAAATCTAGCTTATAGAGCACTCAATTACACTTGATAGTGCAAAACAATGTATAACAAAAAGAAAGGAGAGTAGCAAAGAAACAGTATATATACCGTGTCGAGGGAATCGGCACCGAGAGAAGCAAACTTCGACTCTGGCGAGACAGGAGTATCATCGGATAGGGCTAGTTGTTTTTTCACGATTTCACACACCTTTTGTACTGTTTCTGGCTTGGCCTGTCCACGTGATTAGGAAGCCTTGGTCTCATTAGACAAGCAAGATCACAACCAAGACACCATAAATGACAATTATGAAAACACAAAATTAAGAGAAGGATTAGTATATTATAGTCCGATCGACTAGGGTATTCCAAAGGGTATCCTATTGTACAATAGTCCAATGGACTACAGTACTCCAAAGGGGCATCCTCAGTACGTTCTTGGTGACAACTTCGGATTAACCATGGTGAGGCCCACCTAGCATGCATCCAGGTACAGTTAATATCCACCATCATTTGATGAAAACAATAGTGATTGGCACTTTGGAGCACTGCAAATCATATACCATTGGATTATAGCGTACTTCCCCTTGATGGAGAAGCATGGGTTAATAGAAGCACATATGATTTAAATATGAAAGAATAAAGATTTGACAAAAATGATGGAGAACATACAGCGCAATGAACTCGGAATCTCTGGGGAGAGGCACGGAGGGACTGAAATGTACTCCCACGAGCGCACAGTGAGAAAGGTTTCAGAGAAGATTGCCTGCCAGTTGCCTGTTAAAAAGTTCCAAGGAAGCATACATTTTAATGATCCTGGATTCAAAAAAAGGCCCTCAATGTATGTGTACACGTGTGTCTCCGGCACATAACCCTATGGCGCATGCACATACGCATGCGCACGCACATACAAACATGCACATGCACAATTCAAAGTAGTTCAAATTGAGTATAAGCATATAAGCAGAAAGAAATGGTTTTGCTTGTATACCATGTCTCAACAGTCAACATAAAGGTTCATAAAAAGTACAAATCTATGGAATCAAGAGAAAATCAATGCAGTGGACAAAACATAAGAATGTGTAAGGCTTCTCCTAAATTGACAAGAAAATAAGACTTGATTGATAACATAAGCAGAGTGCTCACGACACACAGCGCCATGGGCAGTCCTCTAACTAACAAGTTCATAAGAAGTCGTGGGTGATGACCACCAATGGTCTAGTTAGGAAAAAAGGGTTTTCCAAAACTGCTACAAAGAAGACCAATATTTTCAGTAGTACTGCAACAATCCAGTCCTTTTAATAGGTCATAATCAAGCTAATAAACACCAGGACAATAATTTTATTTGCACATGTCAAAAAGCTATGAAGTTAGTATCTAGTGTTATGATCCATGAGGCCACTTCATGTCAAACAATTTTCCCAGGTATATGTTCTCCCTGAACCCTAATCTCTGAAATTCATAACAATATCTTGACATCTCATTCATTCCTTAAGAAACACAGAATCACTAGTTTAAACTTTGCTTTCAGGGCAAAAAATTAAGGAGCCCCATTCATCAGAAGCATAGTAAAAAGGAACACCCTGATGGCAGAGACACATAGCCTCAAATAAAATAATAGGTTCTCTAACTGTAGGTGATCCTTCTCTATCGCCTGGTACTTTTTTAGCATCTACATGCTCATATCGTTTATACTTTATGCCATTAGGTTGACCTCCATTTCATGATTCTATTTCAACAACCAGAATCTTTTAAACAGAAAAAAGGATCCAAGTCCGCTGTGGTAGGTAAATTCTCATGATTCTATTTCAACAACCAGAATCTTTTAAACAGAAAAAAGGATCCAAGTCTGCTGTGGTAGGTAAATTCTGGTCAACCACATGAAATTCATTTCTTATCGTCCGCTGTGGTAGGTAAATTCTGATCAACCACATGAAATTCATTTCTTATTACCAGTTCTCTGTTCCCATGTTTTATTTTTCAAATTTTTATGTCATGGAGATCTGAATCTATATGTAATCACCCATAAGATCGTCAAGCAATTCCAAACCTAAGATTTCAGGTAAAATCAACACATTAATCAGAGTTCAGAATAATCAGATTTTTAGACTAACCCCAAATTTTATCACCCACATAGTCCAAAGAAATCATAAAAATATAGACAAAAGTACTAAAAATACACTTCCAAAGTTTAAATAAAAAAATTTAAAATTTTTGCAAACTAAACACAAATTCCTGACGCTCGCTAATCCATTGGGACGCATCAAACATTCCATCACAAATTTCTGGAAAAAAAAAAAGTGAGAGAGAGGGGGAGGGTGAGAGAGAGATCACTGAGTACATTGGCCGAGCCCCTCGTGTTGCCTGCAGCATTTGAGTTACTGAGTGGCATCTAAAGTACAGCTAAGATTTGTAATTATACCACTAATATCACTGGCATAAATTGGAAAGAGACAGGGTTTCGCTTTCTCCAAAAAAAAAACATTAAAAAAAAGGAAAGAAAGAAAAAGAAAGAGAATGAGAGAGAGTGAGATGACTCATCAATGCCCTCAATCAACACCAATTGACCTCCATCACTCCATTTTTTTTTCAAAATATGGCATAAAATCTCCATTCTCCTCACATAGAATTAAACCACATTTCCTCAATCATCCCATTCAACTTTTTCCTGGTTAAATAGTTTTATATCAATGTGAGACTACCTAAGGTCACATTACTCCATAGAAGGTAGGTTGGTTGAACAAGTTTTATCAATCAAAGTGAGGAAATCAAAACCCCAACAAAACTCAGGCGAAGTTCAAGTTTAATGGTTCAGGCAAATCCAATAGGATAACACTTTCAAAGATATTGACCCCTTGTAATCTAATAATCTCTTGTTTCCAATTCCTCCAAGTCAATCCATACCGATATATGTAATGGGACATGAGATGGTAGGCAAATTGAAAATAGACAGGAAAAAAAGGGAAGTGTTGCATTCTCCCTCTTCTGCTTCAAAGACTTTGACTCCATCAATAATTTACTAACTGTACACCAGAAATAAGAGAGTATGCATTCATCAAATCAAATCTAACACCTGTGGCCAATACATACTGTACAAGTATATATATGCTCATGTGCATTTTACATCACATGTTTCATACACATGGGAACATGCATGCACATGCACATACATAGTCGACCATAACTCCATCATTCTCCCACCAAATCAATAGAATTTTAGCAATTGCAATTGCAATCTCATTAGATATAATCTCAAATGGAGATAGTGTCATGCCTCCAATGCATGACACTCGATGCCATAGCATACAAGCATGCAGCCTCTACTCCTGTTCTTTCCCATGAAAATTAACATTCATGAACAATCCATATTCAAGTTATCACAGACAAAAAATCAATACCATGGGCACGAAAAAAAAATCAAATCGCTATATAAAGTCCACCTTTTTCTTTTTAAAAGTTACCCAAAGTTCACAGGAAAATAACACTGAATCTGAAAATAAACAGATCCACCGTTAAATAGTAGCTGGACCTCAAAAAAAAAAAAAAAAATTGCTACAAATTTGCAAAGACTGTCAGGTGAAGAGAAACCTGGTTAAACTGACGAGACTGTGTATAGATAGTAGAGAAACTGAGAGAATTTGCAGAGTAAGCCGCCATTGCTATGAGAGAATTTGCAGAGAAGAGAGAAGAGTAAATGATTAGGGTTCTCGGCCGTAGAGAGAGAACAATAGCGTCTGAGCAAACAGGGATGGAAAATGAAAGGCACGGAGGATGTGAAGCCTGATATCATGCACTTCTAAAATCTCAAAAAGACAAGACACCCTTAACATCTTCGTAAACGCCAAAAGGAACCCAAACATCGCACGTGTGTTTTTTCTAAGGGTGCGGTTCAAATTGGAGCCTACCTTCAAATGGTATAGGGAAATGTGGTTTCAATATTGAAAATATGTGTGATAGCTTTAAAATAGTTTTTTATAAAGTTAAAAGTTTCAAAAATAGTGTAGATCGACAGATCTATGAAAACTTGAAAATCTTGAAAATTGACGATCCAAAAATGCTTTTCAAAATACATTATTTCCCAAACTTGAAATCCATTTTTTTCTCGTGTCCATGCTTCTTGAGGTCAAGATGATCAATTTGAAGATATTTGAGCATCAAAACAATCTTTTTTAGTGAAAATTTTGAGATAGACTCAAATTTGATTGTTTAGAGCTTGGACTCTATATAAACTCTTCCCTTTATTTAAGGGGTACAGTTTGTATAGAACCTAGGCTCTAAACAATCAAATTAGATCTCACCTTCAAACACTATAAAAAAAAATACGGTTTCAATACTGAAAATCTTTGTGATAGCTGTAAAATATATTTTCATCTTTAAATATAAAATTTAAAGTTTAAAAAATAGTGTAGAATGAGTAGATATATGAAAACTTAAAACTCTAGAAAATTAACGGTCCGAAACTTGAAATCCATTTTTTCTCATGTCTGTGCATCTTGATGTCAAGATGATCAATTTGATGGTATTCGGGCATCAAAACAATGACTTCGAGCGAAATTTTTGAGGTGGGCTCTAATTTGATTGTTTAGAGCCTCCGCTCTACATAAGACTTTTCCTCTATTTAATTTTTGTATTTTAAAAAGTTTTAGGAAATTTTTTTTTTTTTTCTTTTTCTTACAGGACTAATGAATATTATTAGAAATAAAAAATGATTACAATTGAATTAAAATAACAAAACATATACGAATCCAACAATACTCCTTTCTTGGCTAAATCATCAGCAGTGGAATTTGCTTCTCTGTAGACGTGATGAAAGGCAACAAGAACATCCGAAGATAACTCAATTACTTTGTATAATATGGTTAAAAGCCACCAATGAAGTCTTGACATACCTTTACACCAATTAATGACATTGTGAGAGTCTCTTCCAATTATCATATTATTCGGCATATATTTATCCCTATAGATCAGCAATCCTCGTAACAAATATTCAAATCCGCATGATTAGCAGATACCTCTCCACAAGGCCCATCATAACAAATTTATCTGACTTTCATGATTGCGACAAATACCCCCAACTCCTAAAGGTCCAGGATTTGCAAAAGAAGAGCCATCAAATTTTAATTTCATACAATCCATTGTTGATAGATTCCAAACATATCGTGGCTTCACCTTAATATATCTTTGCAAAACTAATTTATCAAAATTTTGTTCAACATCACTCCTATAAATCCCCCAACCCACATTTGAAATGCTTAACCAACTCCACAAAAAAAAAATTGCTTTTTAATTCATCAATTCCAATAGCCACGACCTCAAAGGTATGCCTATTCCTTTTCAACCATAATTCCCATATAATAGCACTCTCAATATATCCCACAACAAACTACATATCTTTGGAAGCCCAGGAATCTTCATATGACAAATTAAGAAGTTAACCGAATAAGGGATGGTAAAGTTTTAGGGAAGTTTATAAAAATTAAAGTTTAAAAACTTAGATTCGGCCCTGCATGAGTTGAATAACTTGGGTGAGCGTGACTCGAGTGTTGTTGAACTCGCCCCAGTAGTGTGCATGGGCTCAAGGTGCCTAAAAATTGAAAAATTGAGAAAATTTGCTATATATTAAGTAAAATAGGAAAAAGCATGTGGAAATAAAAGCAACATTTAAAAAACCAAACAGCTAAAAAATATATAAAATTAATACTCTAATTTTTTTTTTATGGAGATATTTTAAAGGACAATGTAAAGATAAGGCATATAGCAAAAAGAACTCACAGATTATCATCAAATTTTGAAATTATATATAGGGTGCAGTTTGCATACGGACACATCTGTAGGTGTAGAGGTAAGGTGCACTTTCAAATTTTATCATGGTACATAATTTTGATGTAAAATGTTCTTAGGATTATCTCAAAATCTATTTTTGTATCTAATTATAAAATTTTAAATTTAAAAAATGGTTAAAATCCAGTAGATCTATAAACATATGAAAAACTTGAAAATGGACGGTGTAGATAATATGTTGTAAAATGCATTATTTTTAGACTTAAAATCCTTTTATTTTTCATAGTCATACATCTCGATGTTGAGATGATCAATCAAAGGATTTTTCAATATTAAAACTACCTGTTTCGATAGAGTTTTGAGGGGCATCCGTGGTTCTACATTATAAGGTACCATCCTTAAATAAACTGTTTCCTTATATATAACATGATTATACAAATTAATACGAGTGCTTTATACTTTATTATTTTATTATTTCCCCGACTTTTACCCGAGTATTTGGCTCGGCAATAGTCGAGTCCGAGTAACTAAGCTGGGTTTGGGCATGATTTTCGGTTCATATCAAAATACGCCTAAAATTATTATAATGCCTGGTAGAAAATACTTGGAGACCATTTGGTCATTCTTACAACCTAAGGATATTTGTTGCGACCCAGCCACAAATTTTGCATTGAACACCTCGTCATACGTATTCCGTTAGTATTTCATTGGATTTTGCTGTGCATGTTCACGTGCTGCAAGTGCACTGCCGGTGGGAAGGAAATGGGCGGTTTGGATTCCCTCACGCCGTGCGGTGGTTAAGATCGCAACCCTTTAATTTGCTAATGTTGCTTTCCGTTGTCTTCATTTAAATGCACCGTTGTTTTGAAAAACTCTAAATTGTTGATTTAGAAGCGAATCGATCAGAACCGAACTGGTTTTGAGATGCTTCGTGTACCCGCCTGATTGCCTCTCATGCCTTTCTTTATTTTTTATTTTTTTAAAACTTATTTAATGTTCTTTTAGATCCATTTAAATCCCCATCTTAGATCTCTATTTTAAAATTCAAAATATTGTACATAAATATCCGTTTTAGTTTATGTTATTACCAAAATACCGAATGTTTTCTGTTGTTATTGATATGTCCGTTTTTTTAATTTCATGACAAGTTTTTTTAAAAAATATGAAACTACTTATTTTTATTTTTTTATAAACCGAAATCAGATCAATTTTGATTTTAAAAAACATTTCGAGTTTTCAATAACCCAAACTTTTTCTTTCTTGTAGGTCCTCTACGTATTCTCTCTGTACCTTTCCCTCTATTCATAGAGTATCATGAAAAAAAAGGGATTTCGATGGGGCTGGTCTGCTTTCTCTCACTAAAACATCCACTCTCCATAGATTTGCAGAGAGCATATGAAGAGGGGTTTTAATGGGATGGTGAGATAGTGGTCCCATGGGATATAGCCGCATAGGGTGCCCCATACGGTGTCATGAAGAGAAAGTAGATTGAGTAATTCGAGTAAAAAAATAAATAGAGGAAACCATGAAACAGTTTGGTTTTGCTACAAGAGCACACCCGGCTAAACTATCAATCTTTGAGCTTTTCTCTGCAAAATTTAGCTCCCAAATTGTTTGATCTCCCAATTTTAATCTAAATTTAATTCTTTCTTTTAAATCTTTCAAATTGTATGATTTTCATTTTAAATTCTATGTCTTCTTTCAAATATTTCAAATTGTATGATCTTCGTTAGAGTTCATAGGTTATTAAATGAAGAAGTAGAGAGGGAGAGACGGTAGCAAGTCGTATGATTTTGGTAATGGTTATTGAAAAAATCGAAAATTTAAAAATTATGGTTCTTGAAAAACAAATTTTTAGCTTTTTAAAAACCGAAATTAGCCTCATTTCAATATTTGAAAAACCGTTTTTTTTTTAAATAATTATTATGAAGTCAAAAAAACAAACATATTAGTAATGACAGAAAGTATTTGGTATTTTGTTAATAACATAAACCAAAACGGATATTTACATGATTTTTCCTGAAACTTTTTTTATGTTGTTTATTTTAATTTTTTTAGATCACTAATTCAGACCAATGTATATTTGATCCGAATTGCTGATCCAACAATCGCACACTGATATATAGATGAACAATCCACCCCATTGATCTGGGTGTTGAAACATTAGAGTTTAAACATTAGAGGTCACTCATGTGTTGAACTCGGTCACTCTTTATCCATTACCGTCCCATTGAAGGGACAGTAGAGGAACCGGAGATTATGCATTTGTATAGTGCATTTATATAGTGATAGTACAACTTTCCTTTCCTATTTTAATTAGGAATATTTTGGGCTTTTTGGATCACACTGAATGGTTTGGTATAAGAAAAAAAGTTTATATAAGGATTCAACCTTATAATTTAGAACTACGGATGTACCTCAAAAATCCATCGGAAAAGGTAGTTTTAATGCTGAAAAACCCTTTGATTGATCATCTCGACATCGAGATGTATGACCATGAAAAATAAAAAGATTTTAAGCCTCATAAATAGTGCATTTTACAACATATTATCTACACCATCAATTTTCAAGATTTTCATATGTTTATAGATCTACTTGATTTTAACATTTTTTGTAATTTAAAATTTTATCATTAGATATAAAAATAGATTTTGAGATAATCCTATGAACATTTTACATCAAAATTATATACCATGATAAAACTTGAAGGTGCATCTTACCTCTACAGCTACAGATGCATTTGTATGCCAACTGCACCTTTGGAATAATGCATCTTTATTGAGTTTATTTGGTCTTTGTTGAAAGAGGGGGGAGAAAAGGGGGGGATGCGATGTTTCTCTCGAAGCCTCGAGGGCAAGCCCCTTGAAAAAGATTACGATTCATAATGATGGTGTTAATGAAAAAAAAGAAAAGAAAATAATATTTCCTCTAGTTTTTCTTAACATAAATATTTGTTTTCTAAATGACGAAACTTTGCTTGTTTGTTTTGTTCTAAATGCATGGCCCTAATGACCTCTTTTCGTTATTTAAGATCTAATCAAACTTATTGTTTGTTTTCCCTTTGCTTAACATCTCAAGCGTTTAGTTAAGTCAGTTGAACCAATTGGATCAGATATAAAAAAAAACAAAAATGAATACAAAATAAATATTTTATTTTATAATATAAAATATATTTTAAAAATAATAAATTGTCCTATATAACCCTCTATGTGTGTAGGACCCCAAAAAAATCACCATTAAGTTGGTACGGATTTCTATAAAAGTCAAGTCCCACAATCATGTGATAACTTTTTTAGAGATATGTGCTAACTTTAATGGTGATCCTTTGAAGTCCTATACACATGGGTATGGGAGGGTCCTATAGGATCATTACTATTTCAAAATTTATCCAAATTCATTTTGTGGGGTGAATGAATTAAATCAGGCTGATTTGACTTTGTCAAAACCAGTCAAACATTAATTTTGACTAATTTTCAATGAAAACCAATTTTTATATTGAACAAATTAGTTGACGGTGCAACTGATTTGACTACTGATTCAATCCAATTTTGATAATTGTGCCATACGCTATGGCCAAAAATACTTTTTATCCCAATTATGAGGTTTCTATTAGTGCCAATCGATTACACAAAAAAAAACGAGGTCCGTATTTGGCAAATTCCATTTCGTGGACAATTGTTGTCCAAGTGCATTAGCTATCATACTTTTTACTAGTTTAACTTAGCACTTGAGTGGTCAAAACTTCCTGTAATCTTTTCTAATTTATTTTGCAATAGGTTCGCCTTGTAGCTTCTTGATTTTTTTTAGAAAAATAGTAATTCCAACTAAAAAATAAAAATATCCATTAGGCGTCACATGATTTCATTTAACATTGCGGGGTTTATTTTACGGATTATGTACAATGAGACCATTTACCTTTGATACAAAGATGTCACAATTATTTATTACTGAAAACTGATAACTTGGGTATGTCACAAAGTTCAAGAAAATGTCTTTTGATCTTTGAGCATGGTCAATGAAATAAATGGAGCACTCGATGTCCCAACCAATGGTAAAAAATTATATACATAAATTATGGGAAAGTATATGATGCTACCATTTACCTTTGATACAAGGTAGTCACATTAATCTTGACCATTGGATATGTAATTGGATTGATGCAATTATTCCATTGACCAAGCTCAAACTTCAAAATAAATTTTCTCCATCTTTGTGATATATCCAAGCTATCAAATTTTGTTGGATGGTGTGGTCAGTAAAGGCCTCAGAACATGAACTCAGTGGGAGTGACCATACTAAGCAAATAACATTTCCTGATACCGAACTGTGTTTGACGGTCTAGGCTAGTCGGTTAGGAAAAACCTATGTTACTTGGGCATAGAAAGCTATCCGATAAGGGTGTTAATAGGTCATCCTTTGAAGAGGTTTGAGCATTTCCAAATGAGTGAGCTGATGGATTGTCTGACCCTTGTGTGTGATGGCGGCCTTCAGAGACGGGGGCCAAAGCCTCATCTATGTACCATCATACGACATGCATAATGATAGTCATTTTGGGAAAGCAAACCACCTTTTAGGGTAAACCTCATACATGCGAGAGATACCCTTATGCGCCATAAGAGCCATGGTCGTATCAGGTCTAGGTGACCTTGTCACATCTCTAAGGGAGAGCCTGAAATCCACAAACTGACATTACGACCCATTGGCTCATCAACCAGACTTTGGTGACCCACTAATGGGCCATTGTCCGGACTGTGTGTCATGGGAAATACTGGGTCGGTTGATAAAGCAAGTGTGGACCGTAATCCACGATTGAAGGTGGAGTGCCCCAAAATATTTATTCCTAAACCAAATAGATCCTTATCCTATCTAATAAATGTAATTGTATTTATTTTATGATGATATGATTTTAGACTTATTATTTGAATTTTTCTAAATCTCTGGATATTTTATTTATAAAATTTAGATTTATAAAAACGGATATATTAATTTTTCAATATTTAAAATATTCAAATTAGTTTTAAAATATTTTATTAATTTTAAAAATATTTTAAAATAACATTGGATGCCACAAGGACCCACCGTGGCCTGAATTGGTGGGGGGGGGGGGGGGGGGGGGGGGGGTAACAAAGCCACCACATGGTGGCACACCCCAATTTTTAGGGGCTTCCTAATCTCTAGTGCCATTAAAGGGTTTGCCTTGAAACTTGGTTTCCGGTTGAGATTGTGTCATCGGACTATAGTGACTCCGTGTGGGGTTTAATTAGTCCGATTGAGGTAATATCCGACATACTTTTTTTTATTATTGTCTTTTCAATTATATTGTATTTACATTCACATGCACGAGAGAAGTAGCCATTATTTTATTTGTTTAATGAAAATTAGTTTAATGACATCAAGGTTTTAAGATATTCGATTTGTTAGTTTTACTTTTATTGTCTTAAAGCAATAATTATTATAACAAGACCGCTTGTAAGTGATATTTGCTGACAGAAAAAGGGTGAAAAGAATAAATAAATAAATAAAAATAAATAAATAAATAAATATATATATATATATATATATATATATATATATATATATATATATATATATATATATATATATATACTACAAATGCCTATAGGCGAAAATGAACAGTAATTTCGCCTACCCTTATTACTGTCCAAAGTTCATCGTATGGTCAAGATTGTATAGTAGTGTTTTATTTTTTATTTTTTATTTACAAATCAGGATTACCTGAAATTTGAAGAAAGTGTTTATAAAAAATAGGTGAATCTACAAAAAATATCAAAATAATATTTTAAATAAAAAAATTAACCAAAATACCCCTAAAAGCTTCAAGGGTATTTTGATCAATTGTTTTTTCACGAATTATTTTTTTTATATTTTTATTAGGTGCGCCTCACTAATATGTAGACACGTTCCAAATTTCAAGCTATTCCGATGTGTAGAAAAAAAAAATGTAAAGTAAAATACTACCGGACAATTGTGACCATGCGATGAACTTTAGACGGTGATGAGGGTAGACGAAATCACTGTTTACTTTCGCCTATAAGAGTTGCGAAGACTTTTCCACACACACACACACACACACACACACACACACACACACATATATATATATATATATATATATATATATATATATATATATATATATATATATATATATATATATATATATATATATATATATATATATATATATATATATAATATGCTAGGGTGAGCACACTAGCTCATAAGAAAAAATGAGTCCAACGGTCCAAATTGAATTTGGGCCGATCTGACGATCACAGATGTCCAATAGTGTTTGAATTTTAATTTTTTTGTCTACAAATCCAAATCACTTGAAATTTGGAACGTGTATACATAAAAAATGGGTAAATCTTTTAAAAATATAAAAAAAATATTTTACATTAAATAAATTGACCAAAATACCTTCAAAAAGTTTTTGGGGTATTTGATCAATTGTTTTCACAAATATTTATATATATATATATTTTTTTATTAAGTGCGGCTTGATGAGAATAACACACGCCTAAAATTTCAAATGATTTGGATTTGTAGAAAAAAAAAAAAAAATACTATTGGACATCCGTGATCGTTAGATCGGCCCAAATTCAATCTGGACCGTTGAGCTCATTTTTTCCTGTGAGCTAGTGGGCTTACCCAAGCTTTTTACTTTTTTATTTTTTATATATATATATATATATATATATATATATATATATATATATCAAGGGAAAACTTTTTATGTTTCTCCTGCCGCATAGAAGTTCTATCCCTCTTACCATCCAGCCATCAAATTTTGATCAAGAGAGCATCCACTAACCATTTGACCTTAGATCCGACATCTCAAAGTATTTTATTTTTAGTTTTTTTTATACAAATTGTATGGATATAAAATTTGGTATGTGCCATATTCTCATTGGGGCACACCTATAAAAAATACTAAAAATAAATTTTCCATCAAATATAATGACCAAAATACCCCTTAAAAAATTCAGGGGTATTTTAGTCATTTTATTTTATTAATTTTTTAACTTTTTTTAATATTTTTCTCTAGTGCGGATTTCATAGAAGAATGGACGTCCAAAAGTTGGTGTCAATATAGTTTATAAAAAAATTAAAAATAAAATAACGTAGAGACGTGACATTGTGAGTGGGGCAATCTTAGCCCTCCATTCAGAATGGAAGGTTGGATAAGGGGAAAGATAGAACTTCTATGCTGTAGGGGAAGCATAGAAAGCTTGCCCATATATAAATACCCCGACAATATCACATTGATCTATCTTTCAAATTTCACATCAAATGGTTGTAAGAAATTGTGACTAGCTTGAATAGTCTCATTGTATACAAACCCCGTAATTGTTAATTTGTATTTCCTCAAGTAGCATATTATGAAAAAAATGTCTAGATCACCTTTGTTCAACAACAACAACATTAGAGATCTAGTCAATTCAAAACTGCCCTGATCGACTATTAAACTAATTTGACTATATTTTGAAAAAAAGAGAATAATGTAAGGACAATATATATAATTTGGAGATAATCCATATCAAAATATGAAATAAAAAAATCACCAATATTATTTTGCCGGCCAGACCAACCAAAATAAAATATTGATTTAGGCTAATATTAGATCATATCCAATATTTATTATACGACAACAAGCAAGTGGCATGAGTTAGTAATCCAACTAGCCGAGGCACCCGTTAAAATCAAGTTCTTAAATTCACATGGAAGGAATCGAGCGAGACAATTACTCGATGAGAAAGTGATGTTTACCTAACCACACTTTAAAAAGAGGAAATTTCCCATGCTTTTCTCTCACTCAAAACATTATTTCACACTTCAAAGCTCCCATTAACAAATTTTATATTTTGGAGCAAATCAAAAAGAAAATTATCACCACCAGGAACCTTTAGGGTGCAAACAATCAAAGTAGAGCTCGCCTTCAAATAGTATCGAGAAATGTAGTTTTAATAATGAAAATCTTTTTGTTAGCCTTAAAATATATGTTCATATTTAATTATAAAATTTAAAGCATAAAAAGTAATGTAAATCAAGCTTATCTATGAAAACTTGAAAATTGACGGTCTAAAATGCATTACAAGATGCACTATTTACAAAACTTGAAATCCATTTTTCTCTCTTGTCCATGCATATTGATGTCGAGATGATAAATTTGAGGATATTTGGGTATCAAACAACCTTTTATAATGAAAATTTTGAGATAGGCTCTAATTTGATTGTTTAGGGCCTCGGCTCTATGTAAACTCTTTCCTTAATTTAAATATTGCAAATACTATGCTACCTATTCTATAAGGGTCCAGAATGTCCATTTTCATTGTAGTATCAATAAATAATTACATTTATCAGTTTGTGCTCTTGTTATTATAGACATGGTTTCTATAAGTCCACGGACTTATACGTAGAAATGCGAGCCACTTAATAATTTATTTTTTAAATATAATTTAATCATATTTTGTAGGGAATATATAATCTTTAACAATAGATTATTAATATGCAAAATAAATAAATTTTAAAAACTATAAATGATATTTTTTGAACAAAATATTTGAACCATTGATCTTACTGTTTATTTTGATGAATACTATTTATGGTGTAGACCTACATTTTTCGTTGGTGAATGGTGTAGATGTCCAAGCCCGCATCGTAACATGTGCAGGCTTGGACACACCAAATAATTATCCTTTTATTATTGGCATAAAAGACTCTCTCTAGTAGATGCCACAACTGCAAATTTTTTTCCATATTTATATTAAGAAAACATATTGAAATATATTCAACTTATCAACTATTCGACATTTGACCCTTTTTGTGGGGGGATTCTCTACTAAGAGACCGTATATCTTTTGTATATGGACGTCACAATTACTATTGTCCCTTAAATTTCAAAATAGATGGTTGTAAGAGTTTCTTTGAATGTACACAACGTTAAAAAAATAATAAAAAATATTGAACTCTTGTGGCTCACCCCAAGCCATCCAAATTGACATCTAATGTGAAGGAATAATTGTGACCTCTATGTACAAAAGACAAATGGTATTTTTGTAGTCAACTTTTTTCTTTTTTTTTTAATAATTCAATGAGAAAAATGACTTTTAAATGTAAAAAAATAATTACGTACAAACCCTTTTTTGAGAATTTAAATTTGGGGCATGGTGAGAATGAAATACAAGATGTCATGTTATGATACCCTGCCACCCCAACCATCTATGCTTGGGGACCGTTATAAGGGGACTCCCTCCCTAGGGCATCCATTGACTAGATGTAAATCATTCTAATGAGTCATGGCCATAAAATTATGGGAAATTTATCAGAATGTACTTAAAATATGAATTGCTTGATATTTTATCTATATATTTTAATTTAAATTAAGTAATTTTATCAAAATATCAAAATATACAAAATCATGAGTTGGAATAGTTTAAAATGGGTAAGCATATTTGGATAAACTTCCCTAGAAATTTTGTGGCCCTTGGAAAAACAAAGGCCCCTAGATAATTTTGGATATTATTGGAGATACTCGGGTTCATTAGTCTACTTGCAAACCTTGATTAGAGAGTGAAATATACTCATGACCATTATTTCAAAACCCAGGTAGAGTGGGGCGGATCGTTCACCTCAAATTTATGTCGAATCACTAAATCAATGATCTGGTTTGGGTTTAGATTGGTGGAAATTGATGATTCAAAAAATACTAAAAAATAAATGAAATAAAATAAAAATATAAATAAGGGGCTGCATGTTGAGGATATGGTGGGACCTAAGAAAATATTAAATAAATTTTTAAAAATATATATATACGAATAGGATTTTAGGGAAAAATCGGGCCGATACTCCTATCATCCAAACCAGCGTTTTAAAAATCGCCGAGTCGAACCGGACTCGCCCGGTTCGACTCGGAATTCACGAAAAAGGGACCGGATCGGTTCAAAAACCGGGAATCGTCCGGTTCTAGAGAGAACCGGACGATTCCGCACAGTGACTCGCCGATTCACTGTGCGGAATCGGCGAGTCCGTGAAGAACACGGGTTGCACAGTGTTCTTCACGGATTTTTTTCAAATTTGTCATATTTTGATCATTTTTTTTGTTTTTTTCGGCACGTGATCTGTTTTTCAGGCTGTAAACAGCTTTATTCAGCTTTTTTAACGATTTAATGGTGGAAAAATTGGTTGTTTTTTTATCAAGAAAAATTCGGGGTTCAGGGTTTCCGCCATTTCTGAAATTTCATGCCAAATAGGGCATGAATCTTTCAAAATTTGTAGGCATATTGATCTTAAAGCTGTGAATCAAAAGATTTTGTTACTAATTTGTGATAATCGTTGAGAAAAACAGACTTTTTTGGAGATTGAAGGCTTCGGTTCACAAAAACAGGTAAGAACTTTGGGTTTTTTTGTTTTTCCGCCATTTGATTTATTTCATGGCATATTTTGAACAAAATGAGTTCAATAATTAGGGTTTTTAATCTTTATTGTATCTAGTATGATTTAAAATTTTCAATTTTACGTAATCTGGTCAATTACAACAAGAAATTTGATATGAACAGTGAGATGTCTGCGGAACCAAATTCCGCTGTTTTTTTTTTTTTTTTCCGCCTTTTGATTTTGTTTTCATGATATATTAGAAATAATGTGTTAAAAATTTAGGTTTTTGATTCCTTATATTGTTGTTTATCAGAAAATATAGTCAATTGGATGTAATTTATTCACTTGGAGGTGAATTTTTGAGTTAAAATCGCTTATGTAAAACGACTCTGTGAAGAACAATTTTTTTTTTTTTTTTTTTTTTTTTTTTTTTGGTAGCCCATGATAGAATTTTTTGTAATCTATGATCGAATTTTTTGTAATCCATGATCAAAATGTTTGTTTTTTTTTCTTGTAATCCATGATCGAATTTTATTTTTTATTTTTTATTTTTGTAACCCATGATAGAATTTTTTGTAATCCATGATCGAATGTTTTGTAATCCATGATCGAAATGTTTGTTTTTTTTTGTAATCCATGATCGAATTTTTTGTTTTTTGTTTTTTATGTAACCCATGATAGAGTTTTTTGTAATCTATGATTGAATTTTTTGTTATCCATGATGTAATTGTTTTTTTCTTTTTTAGTAATCCACGATCGAATTTTTTGTTTTTTTTTGTTTTTTTTTTTTGTAATGCATGATCGAATTTTATGTAATCCATGAACGAATTTTTTGTAATCCATGATAGAATTTTCTGTAATCCATGATCGACTTTTTTGTAATCCATGATCGAATTTTATGTAATCCATGATCGAATTTTTTGTAATCCATGATAGAATTTTCTGTAATCCATGATCAACTTTTTTGTAATCCATGATCAAAATGTTTGTTTTTTTTACTTGTAATCCATGATCGAATTTTTTGTGTTTTTTTTTTTTTTGTAACCCATGATTGAATTTTTTGTAATCCATGATGGAATTGTTTTTTTTTGTTCTTGTAATCCACGATCGAATTTTTTGTTTTTTTATGTTTTTTTTTTTTTTTGTAATCCATGATCGAATTTTATGTAATCCATGATCGAATTTTATGTAATCCATGATCGAATTTTATGTAATCCATGATCGAATTTTTTGTAATCCATGATCGAATTTTTAGAAAATTTATGAAATTTTTTTTTTAATCCATGATCGAACTTTTTGAAAATTTGTTAATTTTTTTTTTAATCCATGATCGAATTTTTTGAAAATTTGCTGTACTTTCTATGTTTATCCTTTTGTGTGATGTAAATTAAATGTTGAATGGCGGTTCATGCAGGGAAAGAACATATCAATATTCGCATATTCATCCAAAAACATGAAAATTCTTAATGGAGTACCCTCATTTTTTATTGAATTCCTAAAAAACAATATTTATAATGAATTTTAATAATTTTTTCGGATTTTTTTGAAGCTTTATTCTGACCGATTCACCCGATTCCGATCCGGACCGTCGATTCGCCGATTCGGATCGCCGATTCGCCGATCCGGTTCGGTTTTTGAAAAGCCCGATCCGGTTTTTAAACCATTGATCCAAACTGATTGATTCTTATTCACAGCGGCTATCTCAATTAGAAATCACTGAGTTTTAAAATGCTGGGATATGGATATCTAGGATTCATATTGATATACATCCATAATTTAAAAAGTACATGGATATCTCGGGTTATTGATATACATTATTATGATCATTATAGATGTACATGTATATATCTATTAATAAAATTAGGTATTTAGAAAATAAGGATCAAGTTATTATACTATAATTCATAAAAAATAATGAAGATGTAGCCAATTAGGCTTTAATCCGTGGATGTAAAGCTTCGATTAGATCCGTGGATGTAAGGCTTCGACTTTCTCTCTCCTCTTTCCATTCGTAAAACACTTTTCATCGCCATATATGAGAAGAAGCATAGAAACTTTTCGTCACCATAGATTAGGAGAGGCATAGAAACTTTTTCATAAATATGAGGCAAGGTTCATTACAGATATTAATAGAAGTTACTAGGGGTTTGTTGGTCATTTTTCATTTTTAAACGTTGAAAAATATTTTGGCTCCACCAACTGCTCATAAAAGCCCGCCTGAACGTGGCTGGTGCAACTGCTTACCCTCTGCCCACCTTCTCCATTATTTTCACACGCATCCTCCTTTTTTTTTCTGATTAGGTTTAGAGTATTTTCAATTGAAGTCTTCGAGATCTCAGTTCTATTTCCGGTTAGGGTTAAGGCTTTGCTCCACTAGTTTCTGCTATTGTAGAGGTATGTCCTCAAGTTTCATCATGACCAGTAATTCATTATATATTTGTTTTCCCCTTTAATTTTTTTTATTTTTTATTTTTCATAGCTTGTGTGATTTTTAAATGTTATTTGGTAAATCTCCAGGTTTCCAATTCTTTTATTTTCTGCAAATTTTGGGGGTGATCCATGGAGTCAAAAACTTTTGTAGTATTCCTCTCTGTTTAATCTGTTTCTCTCCTAGAATTTGCCCATCTTCCTCATTCTAAGTTTCAGTTTTGAATGCTTTGTTAATTACCATTTATTCTGAAGCCCATGAAATAATTTTTTGCTGATTTTTTTCAAAAAAGAATCATCTTAAAAAAGTACAGGACTGTAGCAAATGTCTAATTTCGAGTTTTAGGGAATTCATAGACGCAAAGATGATATAGAACTCAAATTTGTTCTTAAACCTTTGAACTCATAGTGAAATACCAGCATCTCTTGGAATGATATATTTGATTATTTTAGCCCCATTTTATTTATTTTTAAATCCCAGAAAGAATTTCTAGACCTAGAGGGCATGTTTTCATCTGCGTATATAAGGATCGTGGATTACCCATCTTACTGCTAGGTGAAGGATTTTGGGCATCCACTCCTCTAAGTTCAACAAAAAGTGACGATTTTTTTTAAAAATATTAATGGAGGAAAAAAAAAAAAAAGGCCAAATGCAAAATATTGGGAAATTGGTAGCGAACTGTTTTCTTCCGCTTTTCTTGTGGGCATGGGTGAAATTTATGGACAGTTAACTTCCGACTGCAACTGATGGTTCTTAATTTCTGACAATGTAAATAATTCATGTCATTTTATTTTATTTTTATTTCTTATTTGGAAAATTTATAAATCACACGGTTTATAATTATATGAGTCCATGTAGAAGTGAGTCACCTCTTAAAAATTTATTTTTGAAATAAGTTTTTGGATTTAATCTAATTTTCCTTAAGATTGCTCAGGAAAAAAGGACACGTGTAAGTCCGAATAACCTAAATGCATGAAAAAGCTCTTCATACTACGGTAAAAACCTCAGGAAAAAAGTCCATATAAGGTGTCAAACATATATATGTTATATAAAGGTATAACTTTTCATATAAAAACCAGTGAATAGCAATTTGTTGTTCAACCCTAAAAAAAAAAAAAAAAAAAAGAACAGAGAGAGAGAGAGAGGGCATCTGTTGTTATTTTACACAAAAATTTCAACTGTAATTTTAGTTTCTCAAGTGACAGTAAATATATACTGTCGGTTCAATGAAACTTCTTGAAGAAAAAATTACCCTTATCAACTGCTTATCAAATCCTTATCTCTGACGCCTGTCAAATCCTTCGATATGTGCACTTCATAATGCTCCACTGCCACAAGAAAGATGGGTAAACGCTATTGCATAGCGGAATTAGTTTCTTTAAATTGTTTTTGCACATGCATGCTCATGGTAACTATGGTTATTTGAATAAAAGATTGGGACATTTTTGGTCAACGGGTGTTCTGGTTAAATTTCCCCTTCGGATGCTTTCCCTTTTTTGGGTTGATTCCTCCCTTTGGTTATAGAATGCTGCCCTTTTTCGGATAATTGAAGGTTGCATAGCTTTGTGATTGCAGATTATTTCAGCTACTGCGAATTTCTAGTGAGAGAAACGTAATTCTAGTGAGAGAAACATGAGCGGGGAGCTTGTAGGTATCCAACCCCGCGAGCTGAAGTTCACCTGTAAGTCTTTTGAGGCCATGATCAACCACGATTCCATGAGATACTAGATAATACAGTTTGAAATACTGATTGCTTCTTACTTACAGTCTTTTTTTTTTTATGTGTTTTACTTGTTTTCAAGTTATTATCTTGCGTTGTATTGTTTCTGGACATTTGCATTTTGTTTAATGGACATTTATGATCAGGGGGTTATTGAGGGTTCTTGATTATTAAAATTGTAATTGTTACTTTTGGAAGAGATGAGTTCTGGTATTCCATCGAGTGGTTAAGTATCTATGGTGAAATAATTCGTTTTACTGTGAACTAAAGTATATCCTTCTGGTAGTTGTGCAAGTCTTTCATTGTGGTGATCAACATCATGATCAACCAGTATTTCTAGAGATGCTGGATATTATAGTTTAAAATAGTCATTGCTTCTTAGTTTCAGGCTTTCATCTTGTTTCTGGACTGTTTTTATGGTCTCTTTAGGGCATGTATGGAAGGGTTCGTAGTGTGGTCTTTACTTCTGAGATTATAATTGGTACTTTTTTGGATTGGATTTTCACTGTTCCACAAAATAGGTGAAGTACTTTATATCTGTGATTGAAAACTCGGTCTTGGGCTCGGGCCACGAACCGTGTAGGGCTGTATCCCAAATCACTGTCCGACTCGGTGGACTCTCTGGAAAGAATAACAAAGTGACTCCGGAAAGAATAACAAAGTAGTGTCCACTACCCAGTTGGACTTGGCTTTAGCCTCGACGTTTCGGACCTGGAGCTGGGACTCCACTGGGATTGAGTGGCTGGGGTGAGTCCAAGCCCGACTCACCAAGTTTCCAATCACTGCTTCATTTTTTAGCCTGAATGTGTTATGGTCTTCCAGTAATTGGATTGATTGATGGTAAAGAAACTGGTCCAATGGATAATGTTCTGACGGTTTTTTTAATCACTTTTGCGGAAAGGTGCAAAAAATTGGAAAAAGGTTGTGTATTTTTATGAATATATTTTGGTTTGGTACACATTTTTAGTGGAAATACTGTTTTGGTAATGTGTAAGAAGCTGGTGTTTACGACACATATTTATCCGAGTACAAGGGTTAGGCATACTGAGCAGGAATATCCTTACAAAGAGGCTGGTCAATGGTCCTATACATTTGGACATCTATGTACTGTGTTGTGGTAAGAGTACCAATTGTGACACTTACAATTACGATTATTCCACAACCTAAGTAATTGCAATTTAGCAAAACTATACTGCTTAATGGCATCTTTGTTCTCTTTTTATTGTTATGCAAGATTTGCTGCCTTCAATCTTATCATTTTTTATCGTGTTCCTTGTTTCAAACTTTCAATCATTTAAGATGCTTCATGCGCGAATATCTCTATTTGAATGTAAGTCTAACAGAATTTGAATTTCAATTTGGCAGTTGAACTTAAAAAGAAAAGCTCATGCTCTGTTCAGCTTGTCAACCACTCGGACCAATATGTTGCTTTCAAGGTGATACTTTTTATTGAACATGGATTCTTTCTATCTAACTTCCTTACTTTGTCCCTGACTTGGATGAGTTTTAATGGTATTCATAATGTGACTGTAAACATGGACATCCCTTTGGCATCCCATTTAATGTTAAAGTAGTGCTAGTTTGATAGTATATAATGCATTTTAGGAATGTAATGCATTTTCGGAATTTTAATATACTCTAATTCCTTTTATCTGTATTTTCTCCTTAATAATTCCTTCTGAAAAAGAATCACACTGTTTGACGTTTTAACGATCTCTTGAAGGATAAACTCCAGACATCACCATTCATAAAGAAGAAAAAAACAGAAGAAAAATTTAAACAATTTGCTTTTGGCAGGTTAAGACAACCTCTCCCAAGAAATACACTGTGCGTCCAAACATTGGAGTTATCTTGCCATATGCAACTTGTGACTTTACAGGTAATTGTGATTCCTCCCATGGGATGATATGAAAAATGTTGTACTAATTACAATGCGCTTCATTAAGTTTAGATACAACCCGAAAATCTTGAGCTTTTATTTTACTCATTTTTTTTATTTTATACTATCCTCCTACACCTTCTATGGTTTTAAATGACAATTTGTTTTCCATCTGACATTTAACGTGGTGCTGTGAGCTGGCTTTCTGGTCCATGTAGCTGGCTAGTTGTACGTAATATTCCCATTTGGGCTCATTATCTTTTGCTATGCATGGAGCCATGGTGTACATATTGTAAGAAATTCTGGAATTTGAGCTGAATTTTTACCTAAAATGTTTTGGAAAATAAGGTTTATGGCCACAAATAGAAATGAAGCTGGAATATAGAATTGTGGCTGATTTTGATCTTTTTGATGATTTAAAAATGGGAAAAGTTTATATAGAGCTGAGGCTCTAAACCCTCAAATTAGAGCCTGCCTCAAAACTTTCACTAGAAGAGGTTGTTTTAATGCCTAAATATTCTCAAATTTCATCTCGACATCAAAATGCATGGACATAAGAAAAACAATAGATTTCAAGATTTGGAAATAATGTATTTTGTAACGCATTTTTGGACCGTCAATTTTCAAGATTTTCAAGTTTTCATAGATATGTCGATCCACACTATTTTTCAAGCTTTATATTTTAAGGCTACCACAAAGATTTCCAGTATTGAAACCACATTTCTCGATACTATTTGAAAGTAGGCTCTAATTTGATTGTTTAGAGCCTAGGCTCTAAGCAAACCACACCCTTTAAAGATTTAAGTAAACAAATTATGTTAAATGAAATTTATTGAAATACCCATAGGAGATGAATAATTTAACATTCAATGGATTTACAAGTATTCTAACTCAAGATTGTGTGACTGTCTATGGGTATTTTGACATTAAATCAAAAGATTTGGGCAAGGTGTTAAATTGTTCATCTCTCACGCATAATTTGATAAATTTCCCTTGTTTTAAATATTTACTGGAAATTATTATCTGTATTTTGGCTCAATGATGGTGTTATAACTCAAAGATGTGGGTTGTAATCTCCATCTCAATTTTGGTGAGGAGCCAAAACTGAGGCTATATCTCAAGTATTAAGCATTCCTGAAACTTGCTGAGAATGCATGGTGATGTTTTGAAAATAAAAGGATATGATAATTCCTACTATCAATCTTTTACTTTCGCATTTGTTGTTTTTTATTTGTTTGGAAGTCAACTATGACAAGAAAATGTTCTTCTTGATAGTTAACATTTGGCTTACAATGATGTAGTCACAATGCAAGCTCCTCATGAAGTACCACTAGGCATGCAGTGCAAGGATAAGTTCTTAGTTCAGAGTACTGTTGTTCCGTTTGGGACTACCGTAGAAGACCTCCCATCTGGCTTGGTTAGTGATTTGAGTCACCTTTTTCTTTAGTTCCATTTGCTCAATTTTATAGGTCTTTCATGCTTCACAGTTTTCCCGAGAAAATCACAGAAAATTGAATTAATGAGTTTCTTTAGTTCCATTTGCTCAATTTTCTAGGTCTTTCATGCCTTCACAGTTTTCCCGAGAAAATCACAGAAAAATTGAAGAAATGAGTTGATAGTGATCCTTATTAGTGTTTCGAGTTGCACCTTTTCTTTAGTTTCGCTTTCTTAGTTTCTTATGTATATCTTTCTTTCACAGTTTTCACAAGAAAATAGCAGAAAATTTGAAGAATACAAGTTGAAAGTGGTCCTTATCAGCCCCCCCAACTCTCCCGTGTTGCAACCAATCAATGCAGCCTTGAGGTCATCAGAACCGGCTTATGAAACAGAGCCAGCTTATGAAACTTTAAAAGCAAAAGAGCAACCATTGGATCAAACTGAAAACCTTCCTCCGCCTCAAGTTGTAAGATACTGTATTCTTTCTAATGTCCATCATCATTATCATCCAAGCCTTATCCCAATTTATTTGGGGTCGGTTATTCTTTCTAATATGAGTCATTCACTGAAATATAGAACTGTTATCTATTATGTACAAGTCCATGCAGGCTTGTAAGTAACTTGAAAACTTGATTGAATGTTTGGATACCTCCATATGTTCCTCAATCATATTTGGTTTTATGATATCTATTACTTATTGTTTTTATGCTTATTGACAGGTTACTGAGGATATCGAGAATCTGAGATCAAAGCTGAGTGAGGTCTGTACTCAATCAAATTTTATGTTATGGATGTGGTTCACAGATTTACTTCTGTATCTATTACTTATTGTTTTTATGCTTATTGACAGGTTACTGAGGATATCGAGAATCTGAGATCAAAGCTGAGTGAGGTCTGTACTCAATCAAATTTTATGTTATGGATGTGGTTCACAGATTTACTTCTGTTTGCTTAAGATATTTCCTTGGTTCATTTACCAGCAAATACGATAGTGTATATATAATCCTGGCCTTGGCCCTAATAAGGAAAATATCTTATTCTTCTTTCTCATCACACTTCAAATGGTAATTAAAAACTTAAAATTGTTACTTACGTATAGAAGCTTTTTTTTATATATATTGTTTTTTTGAGAGGATGACTGGACAAGGGTGAGTTTCGAAATTTAAATCCCCAAGAAATCTTGGACCTCAGGCACATCTTCCTTTATAACGGGAAATAAAGTCCCCACTAGAAGGAGCTTGCATTACACTCTCCCTCATTCCCTTATTTTATTATAATTGGGGTTTCCAACAAGATCTTCCATGGTGACACTGCTGGAGCACCTGCAGACAGAAGTATTGTTCACTGAATTTTATCCCCATGGTTATGTGGAAATAATCATCATATAAAATTTTGGGAGGGTATAAAGTTTATATCCCTTAGTCCTATTGGGAAATGATCTTTGTTTTCTATTATACTCAATGGAGTAAATGAATCACGAGCAATTAGTTCTCAAGTGCTGGAGATTCATGTCAATTGTTAAAAGATTCCAGAAACTCCAGCATATCATTTATGATGCCCTTCTCTTTATTGTTGTCATTATTATTGTTATTTTATTTTTTCATTTTTTTCTTTTTGTTAGACTAAAGGTTTTTATATGCTAAAAAATATAGATTTGGGTTGGACTTCATAGTGTCCCAATCCAAGTCGATTCAATACTAAGTAGACTCTGCAAGTATTTGAAGTTTCAAATAGACTCTGCAAGTATTTTTCAAAAAACACTAATAAAAGAATGGAACTGAAGCCAGTTTTAATATGTCCCTGCAAGACTTGGTGAGGTCCTGATTCAAGTCCATAGTCGACTCATCTGAGTTTTAGACCTTGGTTAACTCCAAGCACTCTCTTAATGCATTACTATTTCGCTCATGGAAATTATTTTAGCAGCGATGACCATTCAAAGGATCTCTCAAATTATAGTGTAAATATCCTATCTACCTAGATGTGGTGTTTGTACTCATTACTTATGCCCACATGTTTTTCATGCCTTTGCCCAATTCCTTAGAACAACTTGAATGTGCTTTTAATTATCTCAAGTATCAGTAATAACCTATGCTTCTAAATAATAGTTGCATGTGCAGTACTGATTATAGCTTTTGCTTTTTCTTCCTACATACAACAAATTACCCATCAGTGATGTTGAGTATTATTAGAAATCACCAGGCATCTGCATTTGTTCGTCAAAAAATCGTCTTTGTATTTCTATTAGAGGCAGAATGATGGCCCCTGCATAGTTTTGTATTGTCGATTAGCCTGAAGGATTTATATATGTCTTCTATGATCTGATTGCTTATATTTGCAATCAAGTTGGAAATATGCAAGGCTATGAAAAATTGAAGCGGATGAAGAATTATGGTAAATTCAGAAATGGGTAATTTAGGCATTTTGTTATTTGATAAGCTAGGCAGGAGGCTGCCTTCCTATTTAGTATCACTACATACACATTTGGTCATTTATTAGGACCTGTAAAATGTAGTTTGGTTGAAGTCCTAGGTGTGGCACTTCGGATGGAACTGATATTGCAGTTTGGGGGTGAAACTTTCATTCTGATGTGGTTCACCAGTAGCCCAATCAGTAGACAACTGTATATTTGTTCTTACCATGGAAGAGTTGATAACAAGGAGTGGAGGCAGGGTCGATTGGAGTTAGTTCAAGTCAGTTGGGTGGTGGAGTGTTGAATTGTTTCCAAGTACTTGTTTTAGAGTTATATTATGTCTAGGAATCATGTAGAGATATTTGTATGGAGACTGACTCCTTGGTAAGTCTATTACCTCTTCCCTGAGGAGCAGATAACCCTAAGTCCATTTTGGCTTGGATCATAGTATTTTTATCTGTTCTTTATTGTCCTAGAACCCTTTCACTAGTTTGGAAGTTCAAGAACATAAAGCATGAGTCTATTGGAATGGTTGAGGAAAGAGTCGCTGGATTGATCATCATCATCATCATCATCCAAGCCTTATCCAAATTATTTGGGGTCGGCTACATGAATCCTATTCTTCCATTTCTTTCTATCAAGGGCTATATCTTCAGTAATAACAAAAGTCATGATATTTATATATATATATATATATATATATGGCAGTGATTTCATGCAACAATTGTATCATGCAACCACACTTCTTAAAAACCATGTTTGTGGTATTTGTATGAACCAAAATTTTGCACACACACTCTTCATCTCAATATTGAATCCCAAAAAAAAAAAGTTCGATTTGAACCCTAGATATGGTCAAAATGAGTTCCCCTCCAACAACGAATCTAGACAATTCATTTGGTGAATTTCAAGATCTTAGCCTTTACATACTCAAAATCATTTTTTTCATCTTTAACACTATTTTTCTAATGATAATAAAGCCATTTAAAAAAATTGGAAAAGAAAAAATCCTTCTAAGGCCTAGATCTAAGCATCTTATCAAAGTGGACGGCCTATGTTAATTGGGCTAAAAAAATATTTTCTAGGTTGTGTTTTCAAAATTTTCTTTTTTGAGATTGTTCATTAGAATGAAAAGAGTGTATATTTTAAAATTTGGATCAAACAAATGGTCTTAACATGATTTTTGAAGATTGTTTCATTATACTATGACACAATCGTTGCGTGAGATCCCTACCTATATATATATATATATATATATATATATATATATATATATATATATATATATAGGAAAACTCTTAAAAACACCTATAGGCGAAATTGAATAGTGTTTCGCCCCGCTACAGATATGCTATGTCCGTGACGGTTTTGCCTTAAAAACGCCACGGATCTACGGGAGTTGTGGCGGTTGCCCGTGTTTTTTTGCATGAAAAATACTGCAACGGACCTACTATGTCCGTTGCAATCTTTTAATCTACCCCGTCCAAAAAAATCGGATTGTGTCGAGCTTATGGGCAAAACACTGTTCATTTTCGCCCATAGGCGTTGTGTAGTGGCTTTCATATGTATGTATTTTCCGCCTTTACTCTCGAATCATTTGCTTATCGGGTGGCGAAAAATGCCGCTTGCGCTGCGGGAGATGCCCGCCTGTAGGCCCCGGCTTGCTTCTCGCCCGAAAGAACCAGAACCGTGGGGGCCGGCTGTCAAGCGAAAGCAGATTCAAGGAAAAATATTGGAGCGCAACAGATTCGATGCTCGAACAAAGGTTCGGGGCCCAATGGTGTATATATATATCATCATATTCTTTTTCCAACTATTTGGGATCGGCTACAAAAATCCTGATTTGTCATTGTGCTCTAAACCACTTAAACTAGTATTCATGCTGAAAGCGAAGTAAAACGTGTGCTGCAAGTTAAAAGAGGTTATTAGCGCCTCCTTATGGAAGTGGCTTTGATTGAGTGCTTAGGGACACAATGCTCATAGTTAACCATCTTCGAAACAGTGGTATCCAATTGCAAAAGTTTTGTGCATTGTTTGGAATGGCTCAAGAGAAGAAGCATTGGTGAATTTCCTAGAGGAATGCGGGGCCATTTCTTCGGTTTCTTTGGGACCCTAAAGGAGTTTATTAGTTCTTGGAAATCTGGCCCTTCTGTAACAACACAGGAGGTGTTGTACCTTGGCTTTTTTAAACAGTGCTGGAGGAGAGAACAAAATAAATTCAACAGAAGAGCATTTTTCATGGGAGTGCAAATTTTTATAGAGTGAGGGTAAGGGTTAGCAGTTGTGAAAACATCGAGATGAGCATTATGTCATGCTTCCCCCTTTTTTTTTCAATTGTTGTGTGTCTTTAAACTTTCTGTCCAATTAAAATTTCATTTTTGAGCCCTTTTTTTAGCTCAAGGTTCTAATGATTGTGGATGGAACATTTTCAGGCTGAGAGGATGATGACAAGGTTGCAGGAAGAGAAAAGCATTATCCTCGAGCAAAATGAAACATTGCAACAAGAAATGGTAAGTCTCCTAATTGGGTTGCATTTTCATTCTCCCTTAAAAGATTTGCACTCTTAAAAGATTACCCAGTCGCTCATGCACTTACACTATCCAAAAGGTTATTCAAGCGTTTACAGTTGACATAATAACATATATTTACAATTTATAAATTGGTACAAGCTATTTGGATGAAACTTGCCTTGCCTTTAGGGCGTGGCCGAGTAATCTGGCCGAGTCCGAGGGGCCTCGGCCAAGTCTCCAAACATGGACTCTCTCTCTCTCTCTTAGTTATATGCATGGGATCAGGATTTTATCTGAGTTTTCTGATAATATTTGGCATCGGTAGGCAAATTTTTTTTTTTTCCAACGCATTTAAAGCACCCTCTTTCCTCTATTGGTTTTGCAGGCATTAGTGAAAAAGCGGCCTCGAGTGAAAGTGCAAGTGGGTTTCTCCTTTTTATTTGTCTGTTTTATCGGCCTTGTTGGTGCATCTTTGGGTTACCTCCTACATCTCTAGTCTTTTCACATGTTTTGGGGCTCCACGCTGGTTATAGTGAAAATTTGTGGGAATTTTTGAAGTATTTATATTTGTTTAGAAAATTATAAATAGCCCTTTTGTTGTTTAAAATCAATAATGCAAATTGCTGTTCCTTCAATGTATATTAGTTCTTTCTTGAGAGGAGTGTTTTTATGAGCACATGACATGAGATATAATAAGGAGAGTTAATTGTCGTTTTACCCGCACATTTTTTATGGGTAATTGTTTTACCTGCACATTTGAACTGGTTACATCGCTTCCCAAAAATTTGCATGAATTCGTTAAAGGGAAAGCTTCACATGTGACTCAACCCATATATAGAAGCCGTCAGATTGAGTAGATGTTTGATACTGCTTGAATCACGGCTTAGGTGTAATTTACCGTGAAATTTGAAGCATGCATATATCCATTGTTCGTAAAACCAGTTGGTCAGCTTGGAGCTGTTAGGGTTCCGAGTCAGGTTAGGCCCAGTTTTGTAGTACCAGTAGTTTGATGAACACCTCATAAAGGGTCCAAATCCAGCTGGTTAGGCCTTGAATCGGTGAATTTAATTAAAAACCGGTCAGTTTTTGTCATAGTTCAGAAAAACGGGCCGCTTACCGCTTAGGCGGTCCAGAAGGCCTGGGCGCATCGCTTAGGCCTAGGAGATAAAACTGTAAAACTGGGCGGTCTTTTCTGGGTGGCCGCCTAGGCGGCTTGTGCCCTACCCAAAGGTGGAAAACTTTTTTTTTTTTTCATTTTTTTAAAAGATATAAAAGGTAAGAATGATGACATTGGAACCCTCAACCCACCATAATCCCTTTTAGAGTACCAGAAACTTTCAAAAAATTACATTTCATTAGATCAATTTACATTGCAATGGATCAAATCATTGAAGTGTTTCTCAAAGTTTGGAGTTCAAAAAATCAAATCAGCGAAGTGTTTCTCAAAGTTTGGAGTTCAAAAAACTAAAGTAAGTGTATTTTTTAGTTTGCTTGTTTTATTTTTAGATGTCTTTTTCAGGAGTTAGTCAGAGTGGAGATCTTCAAAAAACCAAAGTAAGTGTATTTTTTAGATTGCTTGTTTTATTTTGATATGTCTTCTTCAGGAGTTAGTCGGAGTGGAGATCAGGGTTGGAAATATGGATACAACCGGAATCCAAATGATGCAATTTTTGTGAAAAAGATACAAAATGAGGTATAAACCGGTTTAAGAAACATCTTGCTGGTATTAAGGGAGATGTTGCCACTTGTAAAAATGTTTATGAAGCTATCAAGGAGGAGATTAAACAATTTTTAAGTTATGGAAAACAAAAACAAAAATAAAATCTTTGTCATAGATATATTTTTGCTACTCTTAGAAAAAAGTGATCCAAGTTAGAAGTATGGTTACAATTCAAAACCAACTGATAAAAATTATATAAAGTGTAATTTTTGTGAAAAAGATACCAATGGGGTTATTAGCTGTTTAAATAACATCTTACTGGTGTTAAAAGTAATGTTACTTCTTGTACAGAGGTTCCTGAAGCAGTTCGAGATGAGATTAGGCATCTTCTGAATTTTGAAGAACAAAAAAAAGATGAAAATAAGCCTTGTTTTATGAAGTATCTTCTTCAATTTCTAGTCGGAGAGGTGATCCGTGTTGGAAGTGTAGTTATAACCCGAATCCAAGTGATAAAAATCGTATTAAATGTAATTATTGTGCAAAGGATACTAATGGAAGCATTTATCGGTTTAAAAAACACCATGGTTGGTATTACATGGGATGTTGCCCCGTGTAAAAATGTTCTTGAGGCTACCAAAGAGAAAATTATACAATATTTGAGTTCAGAGAAGCGCAAAACAAAAGATCAAGCAGTCAAGACTCTTAAGGCCTCATCTGCACATACTAGTGAGAGAAAGATAGAAGAAGAGGAGGAGGAAGAGGTAGATTCAGAAGAAACAGAGAGGACAAATGTTATATTGAAGATGGAGATGATTATGATGATGATAGCCTCGACTCTGATGCATATGATGAGGTTTGCCTTATTGATATTCCTTCTGATGATGATGATGATTGAAGACTCTTGCCTCTTGGTGCTAACTGTTGAGTGTTGAGTCAGTTGACTTTTGCATTGAGTCATAAGTGCTGACTTTTGTTAGACTGTATATTTTTAAAATTTATGTATATTTCTATTGTGTTGAGTGTTGACTTTTATATCCTACACTTGTATCAGTTGTTTAGTTTTACAGTTTACTGTTTTAACAATATGGATTATCAAATTCTCTTCTCGACTTCTATCTTTTTCTTTTTCTTTTTTTCAACTTGGAATATGGTATATTGGGATTTTTACTTTTTTTTCAACTGGGTAGCCGCTCAGGTTTTGGGCGCCCACTTAGACGCGCTTTCTGATACACTGGTTTCTACTAATCAGACCGGTTTAATGCTAAACATGCGTTTTTTTTTTGAAAATAATAGACATTTTTTTTAAAAAAAATGGGCGTTATTTAAAAAGGACCATTATATGATACATGAACTTGTGAATCCACCTTTTACAGTTTTGTAGATTTGATTTTCTTCCTTTTTTTGTAGTTTTTTTGTGGTTTATTGTTGTACAACACTATCAAATCTCTATAAAACATTGAAACTATAATGAAAAATCGAAAAGAATGAGATTTTGCATATTGAAGTGGCGGATTTTTAAATCTTTGAAATTTCCATCATTTTCTCAATAGCACCTTCAGTACTGCATGGATCTTCGTGAAACTTGAGGGCTTTGAATCATTATTAAAGCATTCATCAATTCCCTATTTCAATTTGTCCAAAAAGATGAAGATTGCAAATTGATTTCTGCCTGCAAAGCTACTGCTCAAAGAACTGTGTTCGATCCCATAAACTCATTTCTGATTGATCTATTGCTCGTTTTTTATAAAATTGAGTTGTGCATTTTGATCATTAAGGCTCCATCTATCAAATACCTTACCGGAGTCAATGGCATCTAATAAGTTTTTCTACCCTTGTTATTGATTTTGTATATTTTCACTATTCCCACCCCACTATTCTTGCACCAGATTTCCCTTGTTGTATTCAATTGACGGAATGGAATGGTGTATAAACAACACTTTTTTGATTATGATGATACTAGGACGAAATATATTGATTTATTATCGAGCAGATTTTTTATATGGATTTTTCCTGCGTTTTTGTCACAAATTTTTCATGAACTGAAATTTTTGCCATTTTTTTAGAGCGTTTTCACTACTGAATTTGTTAAAAGATTCATCTATTTCAATTTGTTAAAAAAAAAGAGGAAAATTGGGGGTTGATTTTGACTCGAAAATTTTGGTGTTTTTAAATAATTTGGCTCGATTTTAATGTTTCTTAAAAAAGTTATGCTTTTCAATCAAATTATTATTTTTTTATAAAAATATATTTTTTGTGATGAATATAAGCAAAAAAAAAATTCCTTCTTTTTAATGTTATATATTTTTTCAAACAACAAATTAAAATAAGTGTATCATACAGTGCATAATAATGTTGCTTGATCTTTAGCTCGATTTTTTGCTCGATCTTTTTAGTTATTTTTATTAAGTGCATGATGTAGTTGTATTTGTAATAATGGAGGAAAATAGTGCATCTTTATCATACACATTGAATTTATTTTTATTTTGGGTTAATTCTAGATTTTCATTAAGTGCATGATGTAGTTGTATTTGTAATAATGGAGGAAAATAGTGCATTTTTTTATCATACGAATTGAATTTCTGTTTATTTTGGGTTAATTCTAGTGTTCTTTATGATTTTGGCTCGATTTTTTGTGTTCTTAATTAAAGTTTTTTTTTGCGATAAAATTATGCATTTTTATAAATATATGTTTTTTATGATCAATAAAATTTCAATTTAGAGTAATGAATTGCATTCCTATGTTATACTAATTTCTTGTATACACATCTTGTTATTTTTAGCTTATCATATACATGAAAAAAATGGGGAATTTGTGTACAACAATGCCACAAAAGCAGTTGAAAAATTGTATCCAGGTTAGTTTTAAGTTAAAACTTATAATAGTTTAATACAATACTATTTATGGTCTTTTTAAATCAATTTTTTTTCTATTGTTAAGTATATCTATTTTTATTTGTGTCAACAAGATGGTGGACAGACCTCAGCCATGAGTGGATATCACAAAGGACCTTACTATTAGACCAAGATTTTCTTAGTGGGCCAGTTGTCGTTATGGATGATAATGTGGATGTTGCAGCACCTAATGAATAAGACATAACAGTGGACATAGATATCGACTATGACAATTATGTCGGGAATGAAGATGAGGCATAGATGACGATGTGACAATGGAAAACGATTGGTAAAGTTCAGTCATCCAGTAATATGAAGAGGCGCAATATGATGCTGTACTCGATGATGAAGAAGATCCAATGAAATTGGCTCGAGAGGAAATCCAAGCATAGTAACTACTCGACAAGAGAGAGATGAAATCGTAGCCGACACCATAACTTGGTTATTTATGATGGTGACAATACTGAAGCTGTTGAAGGCCATAACATAGAACATGGTGGGGGTAACACAGAAAAAGGTGAGAAAGACCACGAAGGCTAGACGAGTCTAACAGACGTTGGCCAAGGAGTACCATAGGAAATGTTCGTAACTGATGAGGGAGTACAACTGCGGCATTACAACTCCCCCAGGCCCTACTCAGATATTTCACCCCGTGAACCCCGATAGCAAAACACAACAGTACCTTGATTCCCCTCGCCACTCTCATTAATATTAGTCATTGTTAGTTGGACTTTGTAATTTCATTAATTGAATTAATGTCAAATTATAAATTGTCTTATACATCTCCATAGTATTCAAATATTAATTTATATAAAAAATTGTTTCAATTTTTTTTAAGATAAATGTAAATAATATATTAATCTAATTTTTATTATTATTATTATTTTTTTATTTTTAATCTAGTGGACGGCTTAGTCCTGTTATCCGCCCGGTTAGTTCCGTCCCCGTTCTAACTGCTCCGGGCCGCAAGTCCGTTGATCTGGGTTCGATTTTGCCAATACGCTCCCATATGAGGACTCGCCCCAACGTGCATTATGCCCCTCTTTCTCTTTCCTCTCTCTAAATACAAGCCTGAGACGCGACTGTCTCCCGCTGCCCTAGCCCCACTCTCTCTCTCTATGTTTTCAAGCCATAGCACCAGCCGAGCTCTATTTCTGAAGCTAAAAGTAGGGGTTCTCTCTCATTCTCTCTGCAACCAGGGTTGCTGTGTAGAAGAACTCATTTCCTGGTATGTCTTTTTTTTTTTTTAACTTCTTTTAGTTTCATCCTTGTATCTTATCATTTGATCTTGATCATTTTCTTTTTTTAAAATTATTGTATGCTTTGATTTGAATTTTATCAGATTTCTAATGTGGTTATCTTTGTTTTTGTTGCGGTTGGGTTTTTTGTGTTACATATTTTCCATTGCAATGCAAAGGCTTTTACCTTTTTGACCGTCGAATTGCTTGTGTGCTGCTTTTAGGTTGAATAATGGGTATTTGAACTTGGGAGTTCTATCAATGCTATATGCGGGCACAAAGGCCTGATATGATTGTTGTGTCTGCCACTTGCGATTTATAATTTTTTTTTCCTTCTTTTTTTCTTTTTTAGTTATCAATAGAATTGTCGCCAATTTTCAAGACGAATCTGTTGTGTGCAACTTCTGTCGAGTTGTGTTTCGACTCTTTGCTGAGTTGTATTTCGATTCTCGGATTTGTCTCTATGCCGTGTCATTTTCGACTCTCTGATCTGAATTTTTATTTGATTGATCGAGCCTACTCTGATATGGCCCTCAGTTCTTGAGGCCATCTGTTTTTGAGGCTTCTTGATCCACCGTTGCTTTATGTGCTTGTTGATCAAGCAATCTGAGCATGGCAACCACTGCATCTATTGGTCATGCCATACACCTGAAGTTCGAACTGCTCATTGTTTTCGTAATTAGTGTTCAAGTTCGAACTGCTCATTGTTTCCGTAATTAGTGTTCAAACTCCAGCTGCTCTCTCACATCATCTTGAGTTTGAGGGGGAGTGTGAAAGGAAAGTATATATTGTATATTTGGTTAATATGGAATGTATATATCCTAATTTGTATATTTAGGAAGGGTAGATGCAATATCTTGTATTTATGGTAAGTCTCAATAAAAGACAAGTCAGTATATTTATATGATGGAAAAAGTTTATATAAGGATGCTACCTTATAATGTAGAACTACGGATGCCCCTCAAAAATCCATCGGAAAAGGTAGTTTTAATGTTGAAAAACCCTTTGATTGATCATCTCGATGTCGAGATGTATGACTATGAAAAATAAAAAGATTTTAAGTCTCAGAAATAGTGCATTTTACAACATATTATCTACACTGTCCATTTTCAAGATTTTCATATGTTTATAGATCTACTTGATTTTAACCTTTTTTGAAATTTAAAATTTTATAATTAGATATAAAAATAGATTTTGAGATAATCCTAATAACATTTTACATCAAAATTATATACCATTATAAAATTTGAAGGGCACCATACTCTATACCTATGGAGGCATCCGTATGCCAACTGCACCCTTATATGATTAATGGACACAGAGTCTCTTCAGAGAAATCTGAGACTCTTCACAATAAAAAATTGCAATTTGAATGGTATCATTGACATTTTGGTAGTCGGAAGCTTTAGATTTTTGTTAAAATGTACTTGTGCTAGTTTAATGGCTGCAGTGAAACACATTGCTGCAATATAGAAAGAAACTGAACAAAGTTATGAGCTCAGTTGTAGTCGGGGGTTTGGCCATTATGAGAGGCAGGAGATGAATAGAGATCCATTTGTTCGGCGTCACTTAAATGTTAGTAATTAACAAAAAATTTATTTTAATAAATAAGCAGTGGAGGTTTCATTTATTTATTTAATGTTTTTGTGGATTGGGATGAGCTCTCAGTGCCAATTTTTCAAGGCTTGAAGACCTTGAAGATGAAGTGTTCAAGATCTAGAAGGAAGCTCCTGAGACTGAGATGTTCAGTTCAGAGCTATGGTTGGGGAAATGTTGGTGAAGAGAGTGAAGTGGGCAAGATTTTTAGCTTGAATTCAAAGACCCCAATTATTCATTCACAACCTCAATTGCGAGGGAGGGAGGGAGGACATTGCCCTACCTAATGGCCTTGATTAACTTATGATAGAGAAAGAACTCAATGAGTGGCACACCACATGTAAGAGAAGGACCCATGCTTATCACCAAGGCCATGGAAATCTGGCCCTTTCTGATGCATTATCATCTCCAACTTTCATGACCTTCAGTTTCAACTTCCAAAGCTCCATTTAGACTTCTAAATGTCGCTGTAACCTGCTACTAAGGAGTTTTTACAGCAAGGTATTTTTACTTTCTTGATGGCTATTTCATCTTGTCAAGTTTTACACTCAGTTTTACACCCTCATTTTAGCTCCACAAAACTACCTATTTTCATCTTTCTTACTACACTAAATCAATTCCTAAAATGATCATGGGATATGTTTTTGGGATTTGATTTATGCTTCTCACCATTATGAGGTCATAGAGCTTAGATAATTGTTCTACAATTTATTATATTATTGTTGTTGAACTGAATAGAATATTTCATATTCCAGAATCCTCCTCCAATTGGATTAAATTTTTGAGAGAAGATAACTTTCCTCCAATTGGATTAATGGATTACCCAATTGGAAATGATAAGAAAAATACACAAATCAGTGGGAGAAATTCTAGTAAGCATATGAGTATGTTGTGCTGCTGCGGGATTATATTGTACTTACTCCCTTGGGCAGAAGTTTCACTTGCGAACCACCTAAAAAACTATATATGATTATGTTCAAATTTCAAAAGAAACCAAAAAATAAATAAAAATTCAAAGTTTTCTAATGCTTAGATCTCACCCTTCAAAACTTGGACGGTTTCTATTCAATCTTGACATATTATATTTTTCTAGCCCTTAGAGAATACAATTTGGAAATCTTTTTATTGAGTGTAACATGTGGGTTGAAAAGGTCACATCCCAAAATTTGGGGTCCTAAAACTACTCCTGGATTAGGTTGTAACCGAGGGAGTAAATGGACGGTATGCTTCTTCAGGAACATGTAATCCTTGAGCATATGGGATTACATACTATAAGACCATTCATGTTTGGTACAAAAATGTCTACAATCATCCTTTAGCTATTGGATGTGAAATCCGGCAACTTAAAATATGTAACCTAGTTCAAGAAATTATATTTTGGATGTTGTGCCCAGTCAATGATCCCCCCAGCCACCCGATTTCACATGTAAATGACCAATACTTATCCTTATGTCCTTATACCAAAAGTAACTATTCTTATTCAAACATGTCAAACTGCGGACTCTTGGGGGCTTTGCACTTATTTCCAACGGGATGACCACTCCATAATCGACTTTTGCCCGAGGGAGTACTTGTACAGTGTGCTTCCGACGCCGAACACCACTAGAGTGAAAGAGGAGACAAAGGAACCAGGCTTGAAATCATGCTCCAGCTCCCATGTGTGTACCGCTTTCTCACCTTGCAGCATAAAAAAAAGGAAAAAAAACCATCTATTTGAATGATGATGTAGAACATGAATATCAGAGCACAACTCTCAACTCATTAGATCCAAAATGGTGTTTAGTTCATAGCCACCATCCATTTCGAGAGTACGATGCCATTTCTTCGATTTAGTAGGGTTTATGACAATCACTAAGGTAGGCATGCATCTGAAAAATGAGATTCTGAGTGACTACGGCCACATTCGTTTCCAAAATTTCCTTTTGACTTTTGACTTTTGAATTTTGACTTTTAAAATTAGATGGTTAACAGTCTTCTGTTATGAAAATCTTATTGTGTATATCTTATCTTTCTCTGTTGAAATTTCAGTAATATTTGTTGCAGGGGGGAAGCCTAAAGGCAATGAATTTGAAGATTACACTGAGTCTTACTTTTGACCAATCTTGATTGTGAGTTTCTGCCCTTTGCATTGGTTCTTTCATCAATGGGGCATTAATGGTTGTTTATGATTTTTGAATTCAACAAGATCGAAGTTTCTTTTTAGCAATATAAGCTTTTGTTGTAGCCCTCGTTCGTTCATGATTTTTGTTTCATTTCTTTTATTAATTGATCTGAATTTATTTTATTTTCCCCTGCATTTGTGATCTATTCTGCGAAGAAACCCTGTGCAATGGATACTGAAGTTACCCGTTCCAATTCTTTAAGAACAACAGTTTGTAGAATCGACAGAGTTTCTGAAAGCCAAAAGATAAAAGGTAATATAAGTGTTGGATTTGTTATTTGTTGAACTCTTTCTATTCTTTTAGTTGTTCATTTAAAAGACAACCTTTATTACCATGGTGAATGCAGATGCCGACTATGGTGCAATTTTTTCTCAGAGATCCTCTGAAGATTCTCCATTTAAGTTTGTTTTGAGGAGGAGCTTTCTGCGTTTTAGTCTTGTAGCAGGCATCTGGTGGATACTCTTGATTCTCATTTCTCTGTTAATTATAATATGGTCATGCCAATCAGCGTTATTTGTCTCTTCAGGTATGTTAAGGAGCATTTCATGAAGATACTTGTACTATACACAGCTTTTCCTGCCCTTTGAACTTCTTATCCTGATGTGGAGCATGGATGTGCAATGGTTTTTGTTGTTACAAATTCAATCATAGAACTCCTGTCTTTGACCATAATGTATCAGAGGGATGAGTGGCACCATGGTGCTTGAATCATATCAAGGCTGGCAGCTATATAACCCTGAAAGAGGTCAACGTGAATGAAATAATAAGTGCATGCTTTCCCGATCTGCTCAATTACACTAGGTATAGATTTATCACATTGCTTCGCAGACAGTTTACTTGATTCATCAAGTCAATGTTGAGCATATAGGTGATATTTCGTCACCTCTAGATACTCATTGTTGACTTATTTGTCTTTCATCATATTTTACATTGTGGTTCTGTTGAATAAACTAAATTACTATTTTGGGTATATCGAGCAATCCAAGTATTTAGGCTACCATGGCATTTTGGATTGTTGTTGTCAATGTGAGATTGGTTAAATAAAGGGTTCTGAGAAGGATAGTGATCTGTGTGCAAGGCCCGGAGAGGATTCTGTTCCCCTTGGGATGACCATCACTTTTGTGTCCTCATGTTGAATCATGGAATCTTTTGCACAAATGAGGTGGTTACGGTTTGTTTTTTGCAAAGATGGAACTTCGCAAAGTATGTGAAATGCAGAAAATGATCAACTGAAAGGTTTTTCTGTTAGGCCCTCTCTTTGTGATCCTTTGTGCCTTTGGCCTCAGAGGTTCCTTTGGCCTACAGAGTTGAGGATTTGGCCCGTGAATTGAAGGAAGTTACTTGGAGATTTTCTCTTTATCCCAAAGAAATCATGTAGGGCAAGCCATATACGGCTTTCTTAAAATCAAAACTAAATTATAATAAAATCTGGTATAGGGGCCTGTATCAGAATAGCCTTGACGATGTCCAAAGAGATTCACTAGAATTTTTAACAATAATTAGAAAAGATCTGTTAGTATTTGTTCCCTTGTGGACGCTAAAGCAGAAATCTTCTAACATGAGTTACAAGTTCTTCTGTACTTCTTTGAGGGGTCCTTTGTTATGGAAGGGAAGTGAATTGATTTTGCTCTTTGAGGGGCCCTTGAAGTGAATTACTATGACTATGAGATGGACCACAAAGAGTGATTTCTCTTGTTTTTTATGTTATGTCCTCTGGGTGCATTTGTATAGGACATGATATAGCCTTGAACATCTTTCTACTGAATTAAATTTACTGTTTGACTCTTCTTGTCTAAATATGAAGGTCATTGTAGAAGGGACAGCAAGATGTTTGGTTTGCTTGACACTGTGGGGCTTCTGCCAAAACCAATGCACCGTAAGATTATATAGGAATGCCAATTCTTTTTCTTTTCTAGAAACTTCATTTTTTTATCTGAGATCTTTTCCATAGAATGTGCAATTTGTGCATTAAATTTATTTTGTTATGAATTTAGGTTGTCCAATTCCCCTCCCAAATGACCCAGATGCCATAGTCATTCCAAAACGCAGTACTGCTAAGACATTGCCTCAAAACCTCTCATACATTTCAGACGATGAGTCTTTCAATGGTGATCCTTTGTTTGGTGGACGTGAAACTTGGAAGCAAAGAGATGAGAGTTTTAAGCTAACTACAACTATGAGGGTAAGCAAGATCACCTTGTTAGTAGATATTTCTTTGATTATGCATATTTGTTTGTGTAGTTGTAAGTAATTTATGTGTTCGAGGGTTATATGTTTGAGCTGTTCACTTGACTATAGTTTTGCAACTTCAGGTTTTTATTCAAAGCTAGCAGCATGGCTCACTGACTATTAAATTCACTGTAGTGCACATTATTAAATTTTGGGACAACTTTGCAATGCTTCTCATGCAAGCTTTTGCCAACATGGTTCACCCATTACCTAGATGTGCCCCTCTATCTTGGATGCTATCATTGTTTCTGTATGGGGCCCATTATTTTTTCTTTTGTGGGTAGGGCAGCTTGGCTACACATCATCATCATCATCATCATCATCATCAGACCCTTTCCCAACTATTTGGGTACAGGGACAAACTGTGGTTAGGAACCTCTGCTGCAGCACATGGCAGATCAAAATACCCATCGGGACAAATAGGTAGTATTGGTGCACACATTCACATAAAAATCAATTTTTCTTTTTTTTCTCTTGGGTGCATAATTTGGGATTTGAACTTCTTTAAACCATTGACTTTGCAAGTCAGCTTGCGATTGCCTGATTGTACTCAGCTTTGTCCATATCCATTTTCCAGTTTAGACTGAAAACTAGTTGGCCACTGAATTAGAGAATGAGATGATTCTCAAAGCCCAGGCTCTTATGAGATTCGAGCAGCTCCATTGAATTGCCCAAGTCACTCCAAGAGATTGTAATGTGTCTAACTGTCCTCCAGTTAATTTTTTTGAAATGTATATTTACCTGCGTAGTTCAATGAATTGATACCACTGAGTTCCTATTCAACTCAACAATCTGATGAAATATAGTTCAAATATAGTCAATTAGTGAACTATACTGTAGTATAGATTATAGAATAATTTCATACCATACTCTATAATGCATGAATATTTGTAAATAAAAGTTGACATAATAATAACATATAAAACCTCTGTAGCATATGGAGAAAGGTCCTATGAGTCTAACGTATGGAGAAAGGTCCTATGAGTCTACATGCTTCTATTGTAACATAAGGCCCTTGGAGCTAGAGGAATTGTTGGACCCCAAAATTTGCGCATGTACTCTTTTCATCGAATCAGTCAGATGGGAAAAAAATAACAAAAGGAAAAGAAAAATGTAATTTTTGAAACGAAAAGATTTTATGCTTCTGTGGGAGCATTCGGGTAAAACCCAATCTATGAGTATTTTTCGGACCCCAAAATTTTGGGATGCAACCTCTTCAACCCATAGACTTACCTCAATTGAAAAAATTTCCAAGCTTCACTTAATGAACTTGAGAAAAATAATTTGTAAAGATTGAACAAAGACTGTCCAATTTGTGAAGGGTGAGTTCCAAAGGTTAGAGAACTTAGAATTCAAATTTATTCTTTTAAAAATAATCATATAGTGATACTAAGTGGTTCCCAAAATTTCACATGAAAAAAGTCCTCCCTATCAGTTCTTGTGCCCAAGGGAGTAGGTGTACAATGCTCCCATGGGTGCACCAGTATACGCACTTGTATTTGAACTCACGCAAAAAAGGGGAGAAATGAGTTTGCCATTTTTGATATACAAAAACCATCCATTTGATGGATGGTGTTTCTAGGCCTTCACGACCTCAAAATCGATATTTTTTGTTTTTAATCAAAGATGTGCATAATCTCAACCCTAGCCATGTGTTTTAGCAGCGTAGCCAATTGGCTTATACTGTCGCATATGGCCATTGCTTATAGAATAAATTTTCTTTGCAAACACACTTATGTATGGGTGCGGTTTGTATAAGTCGTGAACCTTATGTTGTAAAAGTAAGGTGCAACTCAAAAATCTACCCCAAAAGGTTGTTCTGATGCCAGAAAACTTAATGGTGGTCAAGAAACTTAATTTCACCCTTAATTATGAAATTCAAACTCCAAAATGGCATAGATCAAGCAGATCTACATGCACACAAAAATCTTGAAAATAGATGTTCTAGATAATGTGTTACAAGATGCACTATTTTTAGGACTTGAAATCTATTTGTTCTTTCATATCCATATATCTCGAAGTTGAGATGATCAATTGTAGTATTTTGCAACAGCAGAACAACCTTTACAAGTTTATTTTTGAGGTGCACCTTACTTCCACAGTATAAGGTTGATACCTTTTATAAATGTTTGCCTTTATGTAATATATACATATTATACTAGTTATAACAAAGTCGGGAGCCAACCGAGTCACTAGGATTAGGCACCTCGTGAACCAAGTAGTGGTGTACAAACTCGGCAAATTAATAATGTGAAAGTAAATTCATAAAAAAAAATGTATTTCTTTACAAAATCATTGTATAAACATGTTCCTATGTAATTTGGATGATAATTTATGAACTTTTCTATCATTTTCTCTATTTTTATTCTTCCCCCTTTTTGGAATTTTCTGAATTATTTCAAGCTGTGAAATTTTTTTTCAGAATTCCGTCTTTTATATTTTTTTCAGCATTTTTTGACTTTTAGTGATCTTTAGGGTTTGGTTTTGGTTTAATATTTTTTAACAATTTTTTTTTTCAAATTTATAGCCTTTTTAGGAATGTAAAACTACTCAGGGAGTCTGCTCGGGACTTACACGAGTAACTTGCCTGGCTTGGGGCGTGTCCGAGGCCTGAGCAAGGTTCCAGAACATTGTACACTGTATATAATAATATATGTTTTGGATCGGATACTCATGTCTGTATACAAATTCTCCATTTGCGTATTTCTTCCAATATTTGTGCATGTTCACTTAAAAAAAATAAGAAAAAGAACAAAATATATATCCTGAAGGATTTGCTTCAGCTGAAAGGGCAAAGCTGCCGAGTAGATCATGAGGGCCACACATAGTCAACTCTAGGAAAGACTAGATAAACGCACGAAGTGTGTATGCGTAGGTGATTCATTGTCTCATAGGTTCCATGGACATTAAGTAGTAATTGTAAAATTGAATTCATGTGGGCTGAAGATGGCTACCATCATTAGCAAAACAACCATTAAGAGTAGACAGTTAGGTGGCGTGGAGATCCTGTAAACCAACTGCCATGTGATACATGAGTGTCAGTTAACATGAGAGACCTACCAAAGTATTTGATGGAGAAGCCTCAAGTGACCTCATATATCCGTACTAAGCGGTCAACGCCTAACCTAAGAATAAAGGATGCCTCATTCATGAGGCTACAAAAGTCTAGAAGATGAGTGAGGTTTCTAGTGAAGTCAGGTTTCAACTGCCTCAGGTTTCAACTTCTCTATGTCCAAAAAAAGGAAGTAAGACTTTTGTACAAAAGCAGTTGGGTAAGACTTTTGTACAAAAGCAGTTGGGTTCAGAGGGAAGCATCCAAATTTTAGGAACTTGCATACAAAGGATTCCACCACACCACTTTTCTGAGCAGGTTACCAGCTCTGAATATGATAACATGGCAGGCTGAGAGCGGGACCCTTGGTTTGGGTGGTCAGGGTGGTGAAACCGCAATGTAAGTCAAGAGTTCCAATCCCACTGCTTACCTACCCCACCTCAGAAAAAGGGAAAGAGAAAGAAGAAGAAGAAGAAGACGAAGAAGTGTGCAAGTTGACCTGGATTGCTGCATTGTAGGAAGAGTTCAACCTTCACCCCCTCCATCACAAGAATCAAGTTTGAGCATCAGTCAAGCAGTGTGCCAGTTGACCTGGATTGCTGCATTGTAGGAAGAGTTCAACCTTCACCCCCTCCATCACATAAATCTATCCTAGAGTTACTGTAAGTACTAAGCACCTTGGAACCACGAGCCTTATAGGTTATAGAAGCTTCAAAAGAAGTGGCATTCTTCCCCAAGGAATCAAGTTTGAGCATCAGTCAAGCAGTGTGCCAGTTGACCTGGATTGCTGCATTGTAGGAAGAGTTCAACCTTCACCCCCTCCATCACATAAATCTATCCTAGAGTTACTGTAAGTACTAAGCACCTTGGAACCACGAGCCTTATAGGTTATAGAAGCTTCAAAAGAAGTGGCATTCTTCCCCAAGTCCTAGGGAAATGAACTATGAAATAAGGTGCATTGCTCCAGTGCCAGAGCGACGCCAGCTATTGTAATTTTCAGTGACTGATGCTTATTACTGTGACCGCTTTTCTTGTGGTAGTCTTCAAGAAAAATAAAATCTTGATGGGTCTTGCCTGGAAATGATAAAGAGAAGATATCAGGTTGTCCCTGACATTGTCTGTTTATTTGTTTCTAGGGAAATGAACTATGAAATAAGGTGCATTGCTCCAGTGCCAGAGCGACGCCAGCTATTGTAATTTTCAGTGACTGATGCTTATTACTGTGATCGCTTTTCTTGTGGTAGTCTTCAAGAAAAATAAAATCTTGATGGGTGTTGCCTGGAAATGATAAAGAGAAGATATCAGGTTGTCCCTGACATTGTCTGTTTATTTGTTTCTAGAATAGTTAACCGTGAACTTTTGTTTGCTGGTTTGTAGTTGAGCCAGCTTTGGTGTAAACTAATCATTAAAGATTCTTCATTTAACTCCCTTTTTTGTGAAGTTTAGATTTGAAGATCAGAATACAATACTTGGATCTTCTTTTGTTTAACTATCGAAGCTTGAACGGCTTCCGGGGAAGTGGGAAACCTATTTATGATTGTGTGTAACTCTCTTTACCTTAATAGTATAGAACAGTCAACATCTTTAAAAAAAAAAAAGGAAAACTATCAAAGCTTGAACCTTTTTACCAGTTTTTCATCTGTCTAAGAGTTCTTACCGGAAGCTTCCTCATTAATCTTCTCTTTATGGAATCCCTCGTATTGGTCCTTTGCGCATGGTTGATCTTTTCATGCTTTTATACATTTAGATTCTTCAAAGCTGGATGGTGATTGTTACTCTCACTTTCTTCTAGGTACACTGCGGTTTTATGAAAAATGGGGGGGCGGAGATGGATGCAGTGGAAATTAAATATGTCAGGAAATGCAAGTTTGTGGTGGCTTCTGGTATTTTTGATGGTTATGACACCCCCCATCAGCCATCAAATATCAGCACTCGGTCTAAGAAGCTCTTTTGCTTTCTTATGGTGGTGGATGAGTTCTCCTTTGCTAAGATTAAAAAAATTGATGCTATCACAGAGGACAGTGATGGTGGAAAGTGGGTGGGAATTTGGCGTCTTATCGTACTTCACAAACCTCCTTATGATGAACCCAGAAGGAACGGGAAGGTACCTAAAATCCTAATACACAGGCTGTTTCCTCAAGCCCAATATAGCATTTGGATTGATGGAAAAATGGAACTCATTGTTGATCCCCTTCTTATTCTTGAACGGTTTGTTTACGTCCCTTTGCAACTTACATATGCATGCCTTCCATGAAAAATTGTTGTGCTCTCTCCCTCTCTCTTGTAATGTAGGATTTACAATTGTACGGGTTATTTGAGTGCAGTTACTTGTGGCGAGGAAGGAACACATTTGCCATCGCCCAGCATAAGCACCATCGGAGTATATATGAGGAGGCTGATGCAAACAAGAGGAGGAAGCGTTATGCCAGGCCTCTGATCGACTTGCACATGAAAATCTATGTATATGAAGGAATGGAAGCATGGAACCCAAAGAAAGGAACGCCAAGCGGTGAGGAAGAACTTTCTCACTTGTTTTGTCCCTTGGATGATCTCCCTATATTTTCAATAGCTTTTGAGTGAAAGCAATCTCTTCCTTGAATTCTCACAGCCAACTTTGCGATGTTATGTCCTCATGGTAGTTTTCCTTGTTTTTCCCTTCTGATAATCTCACCATATTTTCAGAAGATTAGGCACAAAACCAATCTGAATTGTTGAATTCTCAGAACCAATTTTCCAACGTATTAATTCCTTAACCGTTCTTAATTCTTATAATGTAAGCTAGTGAGCTTTGTCACTTTGCTCTGTGGGTCTGTAATTTCCTGTCTTGTTTTCCCATTACTGAATGTTACTTGATTTTAAAATGCAGATGTCCCTGAAGGGGCCATTATCATCCGAGAGCATACGCCGCTGACCAACTTGTTCAGCTGCCTGTGGTTCAATGAGGTGAACCTCTTCACACCTAGGGACCAGCTGAGCTTTGGCTTCGTTTTATACAGGTTGAAAGGTGCATTCAAATTCTTTATGTTCCCAAATTGTGAATACAATTCGTTGTTCATATTGCACCAGCACACAAGGGAGCATTCTTCCAAAGTCGAATGGGTGAAAAACATAACAGAATTTGAGAAAAACTCTAAGTTGAAAGAGAACAAGGGAGGTTTGGGGCTTTGGACTCCATATCCTGGGGATTTAGCCTCAGTGGAAATTCCCCCTGTCCCTCACATAAAAGAGTGAGGAATTAGGATTAATCTTCCATTTTGTGAATTTCTGATTTTCAGGCTGAAATCTGTAATCCAGATATATCATGATGGTGAGGTGGTTGTTCGCATTCTTTGCAGTATTTAATTTATGAGTAATGATCTTATAGGACCCTCCCACACCTACAAGTATGGGACCCCTACCGATCACCGGGGGATTTGGATTCAAATCTCAAGGTAAAATTTGAATCCCTTTTTTCCTTTTTTCATTAAAAACATACTCTCTCAACAGAGAACCTACCTCTCTCTCTATGGCAATAGCTTGCGTCTCTCTCCATTCATCTCCCTCTTTCGTTTTGGCAAGGGTCCTTCACTGTCAACTGAGACTCCAACCCTTTCTCTCTCTATCTCTCAAGAAGCCCCCCCCTTTCTAAAAGGATACCCTCTGTCTATCTCTTATCAGAAGCCCTCTCTCTTAGAAAAATATAAAGCATATGTGGGAGAGAATAGGGAGGTGGCTGGGAAAGAGAGAACATGAAGGATGGGGGGGAGAGAAAATTGCAATTAAAATTGTTGCAGGGCTTGGTGTTGTAGAGAGAGAAAGCTGAGTCTGGAAGGTTATTTGTTTGAATTGAAAACTTATCAGAAGCCCTCTCTCTTAGAAAAATATAAAGCATATGTGGGAGAGAATAGGGAGGTGGCTGGGAAAGAGAGAACATGAAGGATGGGGGGGAGAGAAAATTGCAATTAAAATTGTTGCAGAGCTTGGTGTTGTAGAGAGAGAAAGCTGAGTCTGGAAGGTTATTTGTTTGAATTGAAAACTTGGCTTACTGATTTGAATTGAAAACCTGGCTTTTGGTTACTGTTTTAAATTGAAATGCTAGCTATTGGGTTACTGGTTTGAATTGAAATCCTGGTTGAGTTCTACAATTATCTTAAAATTTGCGGTTGAGGAAGAGGGTTAGTGGGTATTGGTTTTAAGGTCTAACGAAGTAGGGAGAGAAGTGTTAATGAGGGAGATTAATGGTTGCTGATGATAATAGTTAGGCCTGAAAATGGGTGACAAATGTTTGAGTATACGAATGGGGGGTTGAGGAGTTATATGAGTTACAGAGAGGAGGAGGTTTGCTACTGAAGGAGGAGGAGAACTGGTATGAGGTGGAAATTTGCAGTGCACGGAAGAGAGTTTTTGGTAGAGAGAATTGGTTTACAGTACAAGAGAGAGAGGACAGTGGCATGAGGAAGTATATGAGGTGTGTGAGGAAGAAGGCGATTGATAGGTAAGAGTGGGAAACCTTCCATCAATTCCCTTCAAGTTTAGAGAGAGAATAATGATTTGATAGGTAAGAGTGGGAAACTTTCCATCAATTCCTTTCAAGTTTAGAGAGAATAATGATTTGCTGGAAGGATCTTGATTAGATGGTCAAACATGCACAAAAAAATATTTGTCAGGATATTTGAAATTTCACCTTGAGATTTAGATAGAAATTTAATTTTGATCCGGTGGGATCCTATGCTTGTAGGTGTGGGAGGGTCCTATAAGGTCAGTACTCTTCAAGTTATTGATTATTTTTTTTCCTGTAGAGTGCATTTGGCGGAAACAAGCTATTGATTTGCGAAGTGCATGATCCATTAGGAGGAGCCCAGTTCATTTGTACGGTGGGGATAATTTCGGCTCAATCGAGTATCAATGACTAAAAAGTATTTGTTGAGTCGGTCGACTACGTACTTCCCTTCTCCAAAATTCATCTTAAAGATGGATTTTGGATTCAGAATTTGAGGGTTTGCTAATCTCAATCATGATGATGATCTCCATGAATTTGGAAATTTTCTTCTTTGAAAAATAAGAATAGCGCTTTTTGAATTTCCTTTTATACGGTCCAATTTGGTGTATAGACCTCCATATTACTGATGGAGGTTTTTTTGATGCCTAAGGAGATGCACCAAAATAGGTGAGTCAACTAACTCATCAAAAGCGGGTCCATTAATTACTGGCCAAATACTTGGCCCTCAATTGAGGGCTTTGGGTGAAGAGAGGGTGGGAGGATATACTAGGCTTGTAGCTGTTCACCATGGGGAATCCAAACTTTGTTAAACAGTAAAAATGTGACATTTAATTTATGGGGCAAGTGGTTTTCGTAAGGATGCGGTTTGCACAAGGTTGCAACCTTAAACAATCAAAGGTACACCTCCAAACTTTGTCATAAGATTTTGGTGAAACATTATACGGAAGGCACAAGAATCAATTTTCATATGTGATATATAAAATTTTGAACTAAAAAATGTTTTAAATCAAGCAGATCTATAAATGCATGAAAATATTGAAAATAGGCGGTTCAAATAATGTGTCAGAATATGTACCATTTTTGGGACTTGAAAATCTTTCTTTTCTCCTTATTCATACATCTTGATGTCGAACATCTCGATGTTGAGATGATCAATTAGATGTTTTTCCAACATGGAAGCAACTTTTTTTGAGGGATTTTTAAGATATACATTAATTCTACATGTTGAGATCTGAACCTTATATAAACATTTACCCTTTTACAATATCTAATAGTGTTTTATCGCCACCTTCCAACACTTTGTTGAAAGGTGGATATGCCTCGTTTAAGTAATTTTCCGTGCACCTTTTGATGTCATGGGCACCTCAATGATATAAGCTCCACTAAAACCCAAGAAAGCCTAATTATTTTGATCATTTCTTAAAGAAAAGTACTTGGTGAGGCTGTGGCATGCAGGAAAAACAAGTCTTGGTATTAGAAACTCTATATTCGTTGACTTCACTTCGATTAACATGGATATTACAAAAAGAAAATCAACTTTATCTCTTAAAATAGGCCATTCTTTTATTTTCTTTTTTTTTGCAATGCTTTTCCTCGACCACAAGAGGTGAGTTTTTCAATGAGATTTTGAGTTGCAGCTGTGTAAAGCCCCAGTCTTCACGAACTCATTCTTTACTTAACAAATCATTTTTGTACTCCAATTTCACAGTCAAGATCGAAATGGAATTTCATGCCATCACAATGTTATTTAGCACGGGTCTGAATTTCTGGCAACGTTTGAGGTGCAGCAGTGTAAATTCAAGGCCTCATCAAAACCTCGCCTTTTAAAACTAATCGATCTCAAATATTTAGGAAAAAGTCATGATGATGATGAGTACACAAATAAAACTCCAGACCAAGCAACTCCAAATAACTAAATGCATTGCAGAGGAGGATATGTTCTATTCTCGAGACATTGCTAGAAGTGTGAACCTAAACATTATGGATGATGGGGTGTCACGCATTGATATTCAATGCATTATTATTGTTACAATATGTTTTTTTTTTTTGTTTGTTTGTTTTGGGGAAGGGGGGCCGGGGGGGGGGGGGTGTATTTCCAGGTGGTGTGGTAAAGCAAGGTAGTTGTAGCAAAGCAAAACAGAACTGTAAATTATAAGAAACAAGTGATTTTATGCACAAGATTAGATTAAACACTCTAAAAAGAAAAGGCCAAAATATGAATATCCCTACAAATAGCAGTCTAATTCTGTACAAACTATTTTTTTTTTCGTTAAAGGGTAAGCGATGAATTTTATAAATGAATGAAAGAATAAGGTGCATGAATGAATGCCAAGGCATACTTCGAGCGTATTACAAGTCACAAATTTCCAATATGAATACCACCTTCGGCATTGTCATCAACAGTATTCATGCTGGATCAAACAAACCGAAAAGAAGTTGAGAAATCTCAACGAAAATCAATGCTTGGCTTTAATGAATCTGAACCTTGGTCTTTCTAAGGCATCTTAAGCCAATTCATCTTCCATTCCAGAAAGAACATTGCTCCAATCTTGATTTACTTGGACTTCAATTCATCTATTGACAAGTTTGTCTGCAATAACATTTGTTTATCTGAAAATGTGAGATATTTTCCACATAATGGAATCCATATATATATAGTGTAATCTCAAGCCATCTCTGATGAAATCTTCAAAGAAAAGACTGAGAGTTAACAGCAGCAATAAGAGGTTTGGAATCACTCTCAATCCATAATTTTTCAATTTGTTTGGTACGAGCAAGCTCTGAAAAGTGCAGTAAGTTCAACATAGAAATTAGTGGCACATCTGAAGTAGTCAGCAAAAGAGCCAGACCAATCTCTGACAATTCAACCAAAACCAATTTGGCCTGGATTGGCAGCTCCATCTATATTGATTTTATACCACCCATAAGATGGCAAGGACCAAGCACATTCCATTATCTTTGGAGCTCTAGGCAAAGAATAATAAATTCCAAGATGATCAAGAATTTTATGCTCAAGAGGATTAGAGCACACGCATTTTAGAATAGAGCCAACATCTCTGATAGAGAACTTAATTGCAGCAAATGATCTGAGATAGGGAGGATTTCTTCCTATCATAAAATTGAGCATTCCTTTCCTGCCATATGGAATGAATAGCTATCGGTAAAATGCATTTCCAAAGGGAACCAATTGGGCTAGAAAACTTTGGTTTTTCCATCTTTCCACGAGTTCCTGAAAAAAAATAAAAAAAAGGAAAAGAGTAATGCCAAATAGAGCAAAAATATTATTCCAAATGTTAACAGCAAAATTGCAGGATATAAAGACGTACTACAAGTCTTCAGAATGTTGCAAGCATAGCTGGCTTCTCGACGCCAAGGATACTCCTTTCTTAAGTATTTGTTCATTAGTGGGCAGCCTCTTTTTAAAAACTCTCCATGCCAGAATCGAAATTCTAGGGGAGAGCATGAATTCCAAATGATGGAATACCAAGTAACATCCTCAGTTCGCATTCTACAACAGTAACAAACTATTCTTTTCTTTGCTTCGAGGATTCTAGAAAAATAAAAGTTTATATAGGATGTCAACCTTATATTATTGAAATAAGGAGCACCTCAAAAACCCATCACAAAAGGTTGATCCGATGCTAGAGAACCTGTGAATTGATCATTGACCTTGATATGAAAATAAAACAAAAAAAATTCTAATCAGATACGTAGTGCATCTTGTAACTCATTAGCTATAACATTCATTTTCAAAAAATTTAGTAGTCTATAGATCTGCTCAATGACACCATTTTTTAAGTTTTAAATTTCATAATTAAGGATGACAATTGATTTTCATACAATCACAAAGGCTTTCAGCACCAAAATTGCATCTTTTAACACGATGCCCCTTACTTTAGTTGTTTAAGGTTTGATTATTTAGTATTAACACGTTGTACAACCCTTACTTCAATGTCTTAAATAATCAACCCTAGACAATTAAAGGATAGATTCGTCGATTATAAGTGGTCGGTGATAAATATAATGGGGCTAATTCCTTAGTTATGTAAAACCTGTGCCCCATCGCACGTGTCTGCACGTTTATGCAATGGCAGTGGGACCCACCTCTATGCAACCCCCCTAGAGTGTTAGTTAACTATGCACATGTTTATGCTATTTCCATTGGAAAGGATACTCTAGTTCGTGACCACAAGGAACATGTGGTCATGAACGTAAGAGATATATACCCATGAGTAAGGGTGGGAAAGGGGTCAAATTGAACCGTAGACCAAAGGGTTGAACCGATCGGATCCAAGTCTGGACCTAGGCGATGGACTTGATTGGGTCTAGGTCCTCTTGATCTTGACCTGAACCAAGTTTAGGTCTAGGTTTGACTACAACCTGGATCCTACTAGGTTGAGGTCAACCCGCCTGACCCGACACAACATTTATTAGGAAACAATATATATAAATAATACTAACTGCATACTATTAAATACATAAATTAATTTTTATATTTTTTATTATAGAACTGGAGCATACTATTAAATACATAAATTAATTTTTATATTTTTTATTATAGAACAGGACCAGATCCTACCCTACTCGGGTAAATCCAAGGCCAATTGCCTTGACCCAATCCGGATCCAAGTGTAACTTAGAAACAAACAGGTTGGGTCCAAGTCAACCCAAACCTGACCTAAACCATCCCTTCCCCCTCAACCATGAGGGCCATGGCTGTCCGATGAATGTGTTGGATGGTGATAAAGAGGGTGTGACAAACAAACCTTGCTGTTGGCTCCCACTTTCTTCATTCTTCTCTCACGCATTAATTGAATGGTTATGACTCTCATGAGTCATGACCAACTATCTTCAGTGGTCATGAGAGACAGTGTACTTTCCTTCCATGCTTGGAATCTCTCTCTCGCTGTTTCTCTCTACAATTTGTTTTTTCGTTAAGCAACAAAAGCTGGACCATGAGACAGCTTGCAATTTGCAAATAGACCCCGCCATGGGTCATGCAACGATGCCTCTCACCAAATTACTAAACATTTCTGTATTTGTATCTTAGTTAATTATCATCATTCAAGCCTTATCTCAATTGTATATTAGTTAATCAACTCGGCTTACCTAAGATGAGGCACGAGTATTGCAAAAGTCGTTACAAAACCAAAAAACAAAGAAAAAAAAATAAGAAGTTCAACGCCTTGTTTTATGAATGAGGAATAAACATGAAGACCAAGAAATATGAATGAGGAATAAACATAGAATTAAGGGGAAGTACACCATAGTCTAATGGACTAATCTACTGTTCAATTCAATGATGAATGGACAGACAAACGATAATGTTAATCTTGTGATACACTCAACGTTTAAAAAGCGGCGATCCAAATTGGGAATTAATGTGGGTAGTCTAGTTCCTACAATATCTCGAAAATTGGCCTGATCTCTTTTTTAATTACTTTTAAGGGTTTTTTTTTTTTACAGTTGGATCGCTAATCCACCTCTGTAGACATGTTTTTGGGATTGGCTATCTAGGTTTTCCATGAGAAATGGACCAATTCTTTGTTTTGACTGGCAACCTAGTCACCAAATCTGAATCGACCAATTCTGATTCAAATCCCCGATTTTCAAAACCCTCGATCAAGACTTAAAAGTTATTTTTAGAAGTGTCGATGCCAATTAATTTGATGATTTTTCAATACTAAAACATTAAGTTATGGGCACGTATATTATGCTCCCTTAGGAGCATAGTTTACTTTTACTCCCTTATTCAGAAGACCAACTTGGGAGGATTTTTTTCAATCTCAAATTTTGGCAACCACTTAATAATCATTAGATGATTATTTTCAAAAGGAAAAATATAAAATTTGAGTTTTCTAATACTTAGATCTTACCATCTAAAAATATGATTGTCTCTTTTCAATCTTGAGATTTTTTTTCTTAAGTGCATAGAGTGTAAAATTATATTTGAGGTTACGTGTCCAAAATTTGAGTGCCTAAAAGTAACTCTAGGTAGGGTTTTATCCAAGGAAATAAATGTACAATATACTTTCAAGGGAGTATAATATCTTTTGGCTTAATTTATTGTGTGATTTGAGATGGGGCTTTAGGGCATATTTGTTTTGAAATATTTCATAAAAAAAATATTTTTATGTGAAAAAATTCTTCTGTATGGCTAGGTATGAGAATATTTCGGCACCATTTGGTCCGGTGCAACTCTTTGCGACGATTGATGATTTGTGAAAATATTTCAATATCTAATCATAAAAAAATATTATTTTACGAAGCAAAAAAACCTTTGAAAAGCCGCTTTTCCATGGGAATATATGCGGGAGACAAAAGCGTGGAGCCCATCCATGATTGTTGCTAGTGGTACACGATTGCGACACGCCGACACCTCCCGTGTTAAAATATGAAAATATTGCCCTTGTTCCACGATTGCGACACTCGGACACGTGTCTTGTTAAAAAATGAAAATGTCGAACAGCGGTCACTATAAATAATATCGTTTGTACCCAATGACTTTATTGTTGCTCTTCCCCATTACTACTAAAGTGATGTCGTCTTTTTGTTATTTGTGATGATCAAAACATCATCATCGTGTCCAACAAAGATGGAACTTCAATGCTCTTATTTTATAGTTTTTATTTTTTAGTTAATTTTATTAGCCTTGAATTATCTATAGGGAAAAGTTTATATAAGGTTGCAACCTTATAATGTAGAGCTACAAACACACCTCAAAAATCCATCGAAAAAGGTAGTTTTAATGTTGAAAAACCATTTGATTGATGATCTCGACGTCGAGATATATGACCATGAAAAATGAAAAAAATTTAAGTCTCAGAAATAATGCATTTTACAACATATTATCTACACCGTCCATTTTCAAGATTTTCATATGTTTATAGATCTACTTGATTTGTACCATTTTTTAAATTTAAAATTTTATAATCAGATATAAAAATAGATTTTGAAATAATCCTAAGAACATTTTGCATCAAAATTATATACCATGATAAAATTTGAAGGCGCACCTTACCTCTACCGCCACAAATGCATCCGTATGCCAACTGCACCCTTATCGATATGTTTGCATCAATAAACTCATAATAAAAGTTTAAAATGAACTCATGATAAAAAAAAGTTTAAAACAAGAAAAGGGGTTAGGTCGTGGTGGTAGCATCCCCATACCTGATTACCGCGTTATGATTTTCAATTCTGTTTGGGACACCACCTACTGATATTTTCAAAAACGTTAAACTCCCTAATCTATATGAAAAAACGAGTAGAGGCATGTTTTTCCCTAATAAATTACTCAAAAAAAAAAAAAAAAAAAAATTATTTCATGTGGCGGGGACCGTATTTTTACATTTAGGTGGTCCATCTAAAAACAATTGAAACTAACTGTCCAAATATTTTATTAATAGAATTAGTATTTTAAAAAATTTAAATTTATTTATTTTTTTCATATTCCTGATGTCCATGTTAGAGATTATATTTCCTTAAAAAATAAATAAAAATATCCATCTCAAAAATATATTTTTAAAAGGTGACTTATTTCTACATGGACTAATAGAAACTGTGTCCACAAAAAAAGGTTCAAAATAAACTCATGATAGAAAATTTAACATAATCACAATTCATCTGAGTGATATTTGGTGTTTAATTGTCATTTTAAAAATAAAATAAAAAAGTATGTTAGATGTTATAAGCTGTAATCACGGTTAGGAAACTAGAATTACGTAGTTATAACGTCCAAGGCTGTTATTTCTATTACTACACTATTTTTAAGAATAGTGAGACATAAGGTTACAATAACGTTGTTAATCTCATAAAAAAACCAATAACTATTACTGTTATATCAGTCATCATACCATGTTTTTGAGCTTTGGCTGTAACAAATGCTCCTAAATTTTTTCTATTAAAATGCCTGCATTTGTATAGCAATATATTTTCATATAAAGAGATGTTTTATTATCATCATCATCATAGTTTTTTTTTTTTAGTTAATTGAGGTCGGTTTCATGAATCTTGGTCCGTCATTCTGCTCTATTAAGGTTTATACCCTCAACGAAGCTAAGTAAAAAGACGTTTTGACATTGGATGAAATAATCATATAAATTGAGCGATATAACTCAACTCTTTTCTTTAGGTAAATCAGCAACAAGAAAGGCACCCTGCACAACTTTCATTTATCGAGAAAAATGATACAAAATTACGATAAAGGCATTTTTTAAACTGAAATATTCATCATCATCATCATACAAGCTTATCCCAACTCCTCACATCTAAAGTAAGAGATAAAAGTAATCAAATCAAGCAGTCGGACCCTCGAAACTGTACCATCAGATGATCTAGCACTATACCTTGCTACTTGTTAGTGAATTAGCAATATCATTTGTTTCACTATGAACCAAGGGGATCACTTAAACACAAGGGTTATAACTTAACTACAACTAACAAAGCATAACAGTCCGTACACGCATGACCAAGCATTTGCTAGCTTTATTCTATTACATATTTATGAGAAACAGAAGAAGAATGTGTCATATTTGAATCATCATATTTTTATAACTATTTTGAAGCAGCACATCACATTTAAATAAATATATTTATTAAAAAAGAGCAGTAAAACACCATGCTTGCTTTTTACACAATGAAAAGGTTCACAACAACAAACACAAACAAATCTAGAGTATAGTATGTTTTCCCCTGTCGTGAGGATTGGTCCTAAGGATTTTTTCGATATGAAACAACACACAAAAAATTTAAAAATAAAAACAGATCTCATTATGATTCCTTATTGGAAGTAAGAATATGGCCAAGAAACGGCCAGAATTGACTGGTTCTAAAAAAGTATTAGTCTCTTACTGATTCCTCCCTTAAAACCCTACATTTATTTTTTTAAGTCTATCTAATATTTTATTAAGTCCCACTAAATCTCCGTCCCATCACCTTTATTTTAATTTTTTTCCTAATTTTTAGAATTATCTTAAATCATCAATTCAAATTGATGGACCATTGATCCAGCAATCCGACACGAACACAATGAGGCGAGCTATTTGCCCACTAATTTGAGTCTCCATTAAGAATATCTCACAAGCTCCAATTATTTTTCTTCTTTAAGTGTGGTTGAAACAAAAAGGCCAAATGAGTACTTTTCTTTTTCAAAAAATGAAATTACCATCATTCACCTTTTTTTTTTTTTTAATCATATCGATAAAAAATATAGGCTTTACACGGTTTATTTTTAAATAATTAATAATTTTCAAATATACCAAAAAACTTAAACTGATAGACCCAAATGATACTACCACCACGACCACAAATTTGCACCCAAAAACACTGATGGTCTTATGCAATGCACGGGCTACATAATCATCACTGTGATACCTTTTCACGTGAAATCTACCCGTTGAATGGTTGCCACGTGGTCTCTTTGCAGTTGACACATGACCAAAGGCCCCTTATCATTGTCTATAAATGTCTCAAATACCCATGCACCTTAATAAAGGGCGGGATTGACGCTTGATTTCCATTTGTTAAAAAGCGGAATTGGCGATTGATATCATTATCAAATGCAAAACCGCATCATATTTCCTAGTCGATTTCAATAATCTATTAGTCATTTAATATTTTTAAATAAATTTCATTAATTAAGTTGGAAAAGTCATTTTTCACTGGGAAATCAAATCTGAAAATAGATCATTTCCGCGTTGATCTGGAAAATGAAGTAGATTTCAATTGCAAAAAATGGTCCATGATGAATTAGCTTTTGGTCAACCATTTCATTTTATAAATCTATTAAATTTACATTATTTTTTGAGTTTCAAATTTTATAATAAAAAATTAAAATATATTTGTAGACTACGACAAGATCTCTCGATGCCAGAAGTGTATTTCCATACAAGTTCTATTGTCGCCCTAATAAATTTCATATTGCCGAACCACATCGGTCAAGTAAACAATTATCAAAAAACATAAAGGATTCAGTTTCTATAGCTCATGGGCTTATGGAAAAAAAAAAAAAAGCCACACTTCAGAACTTCACCGAAAAATATGGTTCCCACATGTGAACTTTAGGATGGCTTAGAAAACTATTTCCACCTTTAATTATAAAACTAATGCTTCAAAAATATTACAAATATTGTTGATTTATAGACACTAGGAAATTGACGAGGTCTAAATAATGCACTATAAAATACAATACTTTTTAAGATTTAAAACTCTTGTTTTTTCTTATGTCCATAATAGTCAAGATCGAGATGATTAATCTGATGATTTTTTTAAACATCATAACTAAAAATTTCAATAAAATAATTTCTGTTTTATTTATTTTTCATAAGGATTAATTTAACTTTTCCCAAAGTCACTATATGAGAAGAAGAATCACGCTTGAAAGATGCAAGTTGGCAAGAGAGCGGTCTTCATGTGACCAGGCTGGTCCCTCTCGTGACCGGTCCAAATCATACTTGTGAATTTATATCGCCTCTCTCCACATATTTCCAAAATACCCTTGAATTTACATGTTGCACCATTCAAGGGTGACGGTAAAAGGTTAAGGTAGTCAGCGTAAAAACGGGGGTTTGTGTCTTGAGAGCGGCCACTTTGTGCATAAGTCAAACGTTATGACCGTTTGCAGTGCACCCTTCCTATGATCTTGCTTAGGCATACCAACACCCGGTTACGGCCCTTACGACCGCTGCACAAGAGTCGTGCACACAATTAGAAACTGTATTATCATACACCAGTGGTGTATGGCATTCGATAGCACACATATGTTGTCCATTAGGACATTTACCATACACCAGTGGTGTATGGCATTCGATAGCACACATATGTTGTCCATTAGGACATTTACCATACACCAGTGGCGTATGGAATAGGATAGCACTCATATGCTGTCGATTAGGACGTTTACCGGTGTAGGGATAGATGAAGGATCACGAGGCGTACCATGTACACCACAGTGAGGGATGGTGTACTTCCATTTCATATGAAAACCTATACAGTAATTTTACTCTTATCTTTTCATGCTTTCACATCATTAATAGTCCATTTCAAGGTTTAGGAAAGGGCGATTTGGGTCTATAGTACACGAGGATTCGTGTAGCCGACTCTAGTTAGTTGAAAAAAGGTATTGATGATGAGTTATAATGTTTCTTTGATTCCCTATATCGGAATTAAGATCCAAATATACCGCCCATATCCTTTTTTGAAGTGTTTATCCATTGTGGATAGCCGGTGGAGTTTGAATTGTGGAACAATTCAGTGATCTGGTTTGGGTCTTGTCGTTGATCTTCACGGTCTGCAACGATGTCATGGTCTATGGGGAGCATGCCATACTTGACCAAACAGCCAAGGACTCATTTGGGTTGAAGAATGTTTACCAATGGATTTCTAAATTTGAGATTTGGGGAGTTAGGATCCATTTTTTTTTATTTTTCATTGTTACATTATGTGTTTGTACTTCATCCAATTTTTGCTTCATGGAATGAAGATTTTTCCATTTGTAGACCTTGGAATAAGATGGTATAAACATGTTTATGGGGGGCAAAAAAAGTCACACTTAGAAATTATGGGATTGTATATTATGAGGCTACTTACCACTCTTAGCCAGTGGTTTAAAAAACGGATTGGTGTTTGGATTGGGCACTCCAAAAACTCATTTGAATCGGTGAATAGGCGATTCGGATCGGAAATTGGCCGATTTAGTCGGATTAAGTTTTAAAAAATATCAAATTATTAAAAATTATTATAAATGTTGTATTTTAAGAATCCAATAATAAATGAGGATACTACGTTGTTAACTTTCATTTTTTTTTATCAATTTATGAATATTGAGATGTTCTTTCCCTATATGAAATTATGTTAACTTTTAAATTTACATCACACAAAAGAAAAATCATAAAATTATTATGGACAAAGTATATAAGCATTACATGGACTACAATAAAGAGCGGATTAAATCGATGAAAAAATAGCCACTAAAATATCGAACTGACGGAAAACCCTAATCCTCTAAAAAAACCCAAATTATTACAACCAAACTAACTAAAATCCAAAATTATTATAACCTAACTAACTATAATATTATATACTGAAATTAAAATTGTTGGTTTACATTTTATAATTATTTTATTATACAAATAATAACAACTCCAAAATATTTTATAATATGATCAAATTTAAAATGTATTATTAACAATTGTAAGAAAAATAGTACATCACATGATTTATAATACAAAATTAACGAATAAAATAAAAGATTTGGTTATCAATATAAAAATTATTAGAATGTGCACCAAATTTTGAAATAACACTTTAATTTTTCAAATTTTTAATTTTTTAGATTTCTAGAACAAATTTAATAAAAGAGATTGGTAGTAGAAAGAGAAAGATTTCAAATGAAATAAACTTTATTAAGTTAATGCATTGTTTATGGAAATTATCTCAAATCGAAAAATGAAAGTTACATTTATAAATATAAATGTCTTTATCACATATATCTAAAAATGAGAGTTACATTTATAATTATAAATGTCTTTGTTATATACATCTAAGCGTATGGGTGAAAGCATAGGGCATCGCAGGCGAGTTGAAGGTTTGCCGTATCGTGTTTTCGATAGAGATGGAAGTTTGCCACGTGCAACCTCCTTGTACTTTACTCTTTCACAAAAGTACTTAGAGCAGAGATGGAAGTTTGCCACGTGTGACCTCCTTGCACTTTACTCTTTCACAAAAGTACTTAGAACGAGGCTAAGAGAGAATCACCCACAGAATGTATATCATACAAAGGAAGGAAAGTCCTTTTTCTCGAATTTATGTCTCTTCCTCGGTCTCTTACTTTGCGTGAATAAATTGCTTACTAGACTCCTGATCTAGATCGCCCCAAACCATTTTAGATAAGAAAGTCTCTTACTCTGCGTGAATAAATTATTTACTAGACTCGTGATCTAGATCGCCACAAACCATTTGGATAAGAAAAATAGGTCAATATATGTTTCACATTATAATCAGACCTGGAGACTGAGCATTTAAAATTTTTGTTTATTAATTTTTCCTTCCTGCCGTAGAAAATCAATTACCGTACCAAAATATAATAGATTATGGGAAAAAGTTTATATAGGTTATAACAGTAAAAAGGCATACCTAAAAAATCCAGTATAAAAGTGTTGCAAAGTTGAAAGACTTTCCAATTGAGTCTCTAGACTGGAGATGTATGGTATAAAAAAAGGAAAACACTTTTAAATCCTAAAAATAGTTCATCTTATTATAAGTTATTTAGATTATCTAGTTTCAAGATTTTGAAGTGTTCATAGATTTGCTCAATTTGTATTGTTTTTTACATTTTAATTTTCATAATTAGTTTTGCATATGGGTTTTCAAGCTATCGTGAGGTTTCAAACATCGAAACTACATATTCCAACAAATTTAAGTGTCTTAGTTGTACAACATAAGGTGGCACCGTGCTAGTGTGAATGTTCAAAACAAACAAAAAGGTGAGCACCTTATACAAACCTCACATTAATATTGTGAACCCAAAACACAAATAGAGACAAAAACTGGTCATAAAATTTCAAAAGAGAAATAGAGATAAACTAGCAATATATTTTGAGAGAGATAGAGATACCAATAATAAATATTACTTTTAGTACGAGTGGTCACAATTAATTTGACCATTAAATGTAAAATTGGATGGCTACATTTATTCTATTACTCGAGCTCAAATTTCAAAAGAAATGCTCTCAAACTTTGTGACGCGCCTAACCATCAAATTGTATATTGGATAGTTAAAAGTAAACGATTATATACAATGAGACTATTTACCTCTCATACAAGGAGGTCACAATTACTTATAACTATCTAATGTGACATTTGATAGTTTGGGTGTGTCACAAAGTTTGAGAAAAGTTTTTTAAAAATTTGAGTTTGATCAATGGAACAAATGCAACCATCTAATTTCACATCCAATGGTCAAGATCAATTGTGACTACCTTGCACCAAAGGTAAATCTCACCTCCTTAAATCGAATGCAAAGAGTCTCACTCTATACCAATCACAAATTTTAAAAAGAAAATGAGATTACGACCTTGTAAGGTTAAGTATGGTTCAAAAAAGTGAATTCCCTAATCTATGTGAAAAAATAAGTAGGGTCTATCTTCTCCACTGAATTATCCAAAAAAAAAAAATAGGCTTAGTCACATTGACGCACAAAACAATACATGAAATGCCACACCTCGTCAACTGTAGGCATGAAAGAGGGACATAGAGATATTTATGGCTAAGCATGGTTTGAGACAGAGATCTACTCCGCGATAAGAGAGAGAGATATTTATGTATAAACATGGTTTGAGAGAGGGAGAGAGATTTATGTATAAGCATGGTTTGAGACATAGAGATGTACTCGGCCATAAGAGAGAGAGATGGGTAAAACATGGTTGTTCATAGTGATTTAAAAAACGGATCCATGGTTTGGATTGGGCATCACAAAAATTGGTGGCATTTTTATTGTAGAAAAATACTGTTTTTAACGTAACAAAATGTTGTTTTATTGTAGCAAGTACCGTTTTTTTTATATTAGTAAAATCGGCACGAGGTAACTGATTCCCAAATCAAACGTCCCAACTTAGTATTATTTAAATAAGTGGATGTGCGGATTCACACGGAGCTTTGTGGGGGATAGCGGTCAGCTTCCAAGGATGCGATAGCAACATGTCTTGAAGGGGTCCTTCTCATTTTTTCTTTTGCTTTAGTCATATCCAATCATTTTCAGCATCCTCTTCTTTTATAATCACTAATTATACTCGGTAAAAGATGTTACGTTTACCAAAAGAAGAAAAAACTATGGAATAAATAGAAGGTGGAAGGTTGAATTTTGAAAAAGAAAGAAATGACAAAATGAGAAAGAATGACATATGCAAATGAATAAATGATGGGAAAAGTTTATACAGAACCTAAGCTCTAAACAATCAAATTAAAGCATACCAAAAGAAGAAACTATAGAATAAATAGAAGGTGGAAGGCTTAATTTTGAATAAGAAAGAAATGGCAAAACGAGAAAGAAGACAAAAACTTCATATGCAAATGAATAAATGATGGGGAAAAGTTAATATAGAACCTAGGCTCTAAACAATCAAATTAGAACCTACCTTAAAACTTTCACTAGAATAGGTTGTTTTGATGCCCAAATATCATCGAATTGATCATCTTCACATCAAGATGCATGGACATGAGAAAAAAAATAGATTTCAAGTTTTGGAAATAGTGCACATCTTGTAACGTATTTTTGGAACGTCAATTTTCAAGATTTTCAAGTTTTCATAGATCTGCTTGATTTACACTAGTTTTTAAGCTTTAAATTTTATAACTAAAGATGAAAGTATAATTTAAGGCTATCACAAAACTTTCTAGTATTGAAATTATATTTCTTGATACTACTTAAAGGTAGGCTCTAATTTGATTGTTTAGAGCCTCGGCTCTTTATAAACCACACTCATAAATGATCCCTTGAATTATGTGTGCCCCATGTGGTATCTCCCTCTTTATTGACACTATATACTTTTTTAGTACAAAAAAGTAATTTTACTCCTAGCCGAAATTAGAACGTCACGTCCGATTAAAGACACTGGTAGTTTAAAAAAAAACGACTATACCTCAGGTGAAAAAGTATACGTCTTGATTTTACATTTGAGGGCTTGAGATTTGTTTTCTCTTTGAAAAATGAGAAAAAAAGGAAACATAGCTGATATTGTATACAATCCGTAAACAATATATACCAATGTAATAAGCAAGCGGCCTCGTCGATATTGAGGACTTGGGATGTACCATTAACTATGCTCATGTGCTGGCGACTTTTGGTGGAGAAAAAGCAAATATAAGGGTCCAATTTTACATTTGACAGCTTATAGTATTTGTGACCTTTGAGTGGAAAATATTTGTATACAATCCTGAAACAATATATACATGAATGGCATTGATTCATTTCATTGATTATATTCTTTGCTTTCAATCGAATCACAAGATGGATGGACATGAGAAAAATTGGATTTCGAGTATTGAAAATAGCATATTGTGAAGCCTATTTTGGACCGTCATTTTTTAAGATTTTTAAATGTTCATAGATCTGCTCGATTTGTACTATGCTTGAAGCTTTAGATCTTATAATTAAAAATAAAAATAAATTTTCATGCTATTACAAAGATTTTCAGTACAAAAACAACAACTTTCGACACTATTTAAAGATGCGATTTACTTTGATTGTCTAGAGCTTCAGGCTTATAAAAACCACACCCTTTCATTCATTATATTCTTTGCTTTCAATCAAACCATAATAAATCCCCACGATCCCACGATTGAGAACCATGTTCTCTTGCAATCCACGTCTGGATTTATTGTTGCCGTTATATGATTTGTAAACATTATTTATTTGCTCTAAACACGATGTATGATAAAAAGAAGAAATTTGCTGAAAGAAAAAAAAGGTAATTTACTTATTTATTTGGATTCGTTTTCATTAAGAATGCAATTGCAATCTCCTGAAAAGAAAGGGTTTGTATACCTAAAGTTTGAGGACTGTAAGCCATGACATATTCTAATAGGGGGCATTTTTGCCGGTGCTAAATAAACGTGATTTCATTATATTACACCTAACTTTTGAACTATGTATTATCTCACTCGGGTTTTTCTTTTAGTATAAATAGTTCACCATTCTTTTAATCAAAATTAAAGGAAAAATTTTACATAATTAAGGTCTTAAACAATCAAATTAAGGCGCATCTCAAAAAATTCACTAGAAGAGGTTGTTTCAATGTCGAAAATCCTTCAAAACGATCATCTTCACCTTGAAATATATGGACATGAAAAAATGAATTTCAGGTCTAGGAAATATTGCAACTTGTAATGCATTATTTGGGGCGTCAAATTTCAATATTTTCAAGTGTTTCTAGATATGTTCGATCTATACTTTTTTTTAAGCTTTAAATTTTATAATTAGACATGAAAATAAAATTTCAGGTAATTACAAAGATTGTTGTTATTGAAAAACCATCTTTCGGCACTATTTAGAGGCACGTCTTAGCATGATTGTTTAGGGCCTCAACCTTATACAAGCCGCACCCAATTTTAAGTAGCTTATCAAATGGTACTTTAGGGGAATTTGTTAAATCACACCTAATGATGAAGACGTTAAATAGTTAAACTGTTTAGTATGATATGATAAAATTCTCCTAAATCAATGACGCCTAGGTGCCACTTTCAGTATTGAAAAAGCTTATATAAGATGTTAACAACAAAAAAGTACGACAAAGTTAAAAAACTCGTTGCAAATGGTTGTTCCGATGTTGGAAGACCCTCCAATTGATCATCTCGACTTCGAGATCTATGGATATAATAAAAAAGATGATTTTCCTATTCAAGATCTTAAAGTACTTATAAATCTGCTTGATCTATGTTATTTTTTAACACGAGGTTTGAAGTTCTAAAATTCATAATTAAAGATAAATATAGATTTTCATGTCATTATAAGGTTTTATGGCATTAGAAATGCACCTTCTAGTAATATTTAGAAGTACGTGTTATTTTGATTTTTTTTTTAATGTTGACGCCTTATATAAACCTCACCGGTTAGTAAGCTACTTCAACTTATGCAATAAGCTTGGTCTCACCTTCCTTCCATTATGCTTTAATGAATGAAGCAATTGTGTTGAAAAATAAGGCGTTATCTTGTATTTAGTATTCCTGGGATTGAAAAATAAGGATCATTGTATTTATTTTATATATATTATTAAGTCACAATTAAAGGAAAGGCACTCAGCATTCCACATAGCCCTACAAGTATGGAGCTTAAGTTAAGCTATCTATTCAAATAGACAAAACTTTTAGAGTAGGGTATGTGTATGGATTTTTCTTTACTGATTTGGTCTAATAGAATTCCCTACAAAAGTCTCTAATCAAATCTATTAAATTTGACAAGAATATCTCTTCCTACATTCCCTCCTAAACTGAATCCTTATATCAAAAAATATTTACTAAAAAATTTCTCAATTTTTTTTATTTTCAAGTTTCCTAGTCCTTCCTATATTCTCTCTTTATGCCCTCCATTTCTCATCCTCCGTCCCCCACCCACTTTCTTTTGGTTTTTCGCCTATGCAAGGTCACAATTATTAGTGATCGTTAGATTTGAAATTGAGTGGTCAATGATGTGTCATTGTTTGTCCACAAAGTCTAAAATAAAAATTTCTCGAATGTTGCAACATAATTTTCTCGATTGGATTTTACATCTAATGGCTAAAAATGTTTGTGATCTCCTTATACCAAAATCAAATATGTCATAATATACTATCCCTATATATTCATTCTAACATTTATATGTAGCTACATATATATTGTAAATGCTTTCACTATATTTTACTCCACTATATCGATTATATATTAAGAGGCATGTATAATTCCTTTGTAGTTTTGAGTTCATTTTCATCTCATCACTTTTTCCTTGAATGGTAAATGAGGTATGTTGGTTTTGTTGGGGTGCAATGGTTGGGTTGGGTATTGGTTGACCCCGACCTAAACCCTACCATACAAGGTTTCACATGGACCTGACATTGACTCGCTCCAAGTCTAAGTAATTTAGACCAAGACTCGGATCTAAAAATTTTAAAAATGAGAAATTTATTTTTATATTATTTATAATATATTTTATACCCAGGTCTATCCGAACCGAACTCAATAGGGTTCAGGTGGACCCGGAACTGTTCCCAGTTCGGGTCAACCGGCGGGACTTGATTGCCAGCCCTAACATTTTGGGTACCATGTTTGGTAACTCTTGTGAAAAAAGTTAGGTTCTAACCATTTTCCTGAAATATTGGGGTACACCACTTATTGTTAAGCAAACAATTAAATTAGAGCCCACCTCAAAATTTTACTAAATCAAGTTGTTTTGATGTCCAAATAACTTCAAATCCATGTCTTGACATCAAAATGCTTAAATTTTTTAGATTTCATTTATCTACTCAAGCTACATTATTTTTAAAACTTTAAATTTTATAATTAAATATAAAACTATATTTTAAGGGTTTCACAAAAGGTTTCAACATCGAAACCACATTTTTTCAACACTATTTGAAGGTGCTTTATTTTGATTGTTTAGAGCCTCGGCTCTATACAAACCTCAACCATTTATAAATGTGGTCCGGCTTTTCCTGACACCATTAATTTAAGGCCCAAATCTAATGATCCAGGTAAGCTAGTTCTGTTACAGATATTTTAGCAATAAAAAGGGGCATTTATAAAGCACTCCTTTCTTTATTCAAACAGTAATTATAAATTCCCCTACCCTCCACTTTAAGAAACTCAAATTTTTCTGGTATATCCCGAGCTCATCTCCTCTCCCTCCAAAATCCCAGTAAGCGTAAGCATCAAACCCTAAATTTTCAACCATTTTATGTTCATTACGATTAAATTCGTTAGAAATTCAGTTCAATTGAATCTTTAGTGCGCGTGTATATGAAGATTCATTTGGGCAACTATTCTCAAGTGTCAGTTTAGTTCTACATTTCCGAATTAGGGTTAGGTAAGGGTTTGGGTTTTTTCATGGTTATCTGGAGTGTTCGGAATCTAATTTAGTGGTTTTGTTTTGTTTTTTTGTTGTTAATTTTATGTTGATTATTTGTTTTTTTCTTTTTTTTTGAGTTTTGAATCCATTGGAATTCGATCATTGAATTGAAAAGTGAATGATTTGTTTGTTCAGAGAAGAAAGCTGCTTGTTTTATGTTCAAGTAACTTTTTATGTAATTTTCGTTTTTTGTTTTGGTGAACTTGAGTATGTGTTTGTTGTTTCTGTTTCAGCGTGACTCTGTTTTTGCAGAGATGTCATGTTTAACTTGGAAATTCAGTGATGCCCACTTGATTTTTGACATTTGGGCTTGGTGTAAACTTTCTGCTTCTAGGGATTGAAGAATTTGGATATTTATTAAAATTTCAGAGAGAGAGAGAGAGAGAGAGAGAGTTTAATTGGTAACTTATGTTCATCATTTTACCCAAAAAAAAAACTTATGTTCATCATTTTAGCTTGTTTGATTCATCATCTTTACGTTTATTTTAACAGGGACTTTGATCTTTTCTGTCAGGAACAAGAGGATGCTGTCTTAACTTTGGTTAGGCCATAAAAACTGCCGGCACTGTTAAATTCTATTGAGGAATCACATCTTTGTTCCAAATATCAAGTTTAAGAGGTTTATGCAATGGATTCTGAAGAGACATAGATTGAGATATTGGTGGATGCTCATCTTAATGTCACTTAGACATGCTGCAACACTTTCACACTGAAAATAAATAATTGGGTTTATTTTTTGATTGAGCTGATCCCTAAGGTCGTCATAGTTATTTATTAATGGTATCTGATATGGTAACTAGCATGGCACCCCTTCAGTCATTTCTGATGAAGATGGGAGTAAACACATCAGATCATGCTTCCATAGTTTCTATAAATTTGTTTGTAGCACTCCTCTGTATGTGCATTGTGATCGGTCATTTGCTAGAAGAAAATCGATGGATGAACGAATCAATCACAGCCCTAATTATTGTAAGTTTCTCATCATCTCGTTATAACCTGTGTTTTCTCTTTTTGCTTAGTTTTTCTTTTTGATTTTTCTTTAGTGCTTGATTTCTATTTCTTAGTGTTTTATTTGGATGCCTCTATTCTGATACCTTTGTTTTTGGCTTATTTGAATGGCAGGGGCTGTGTAGTGGTGTTATTATCCTGTTGACCACTGGAGGAAAAAGCTCTCACATTCTAGTTTTCAGCGAAGATCTGTTTTTTATCTATCTCCTTCCTCCTATTATATTTAATGCTGGGTAAGTAGTTTGTGGTCCACCTGTTCTCTTTGCTTTTCTTTTATCCAATTATATTTTTGAATTGATACTTGTACTCTTATCTGTAGGTAGTTTTCTCTATAGGGCACATATTCTCTCGTAATAGCACCAAAATGTAGAAAAACAGAGCACAGAAATTTATTTCGACTGTTTTTCTTGCGTTCAGCTTTTTATTTTAACTTTCTTTCCTTACTGAGCTGTATATTTGAATGCCTTTCCCTGATTTTGCTTCTCGGCTAACTTAAGCTAATGACTGAATTTTGAAAATATTCTCTCTAGAGTGTTTATGTGAATTTTAATGGTCTTACCTCGATTATTCCTTCACAGGTTTCAGGTCAAGAAAAAGCAGTTTTTCCGCAACTTCATGACCATCACATTGTTTGGCGCAGTGGGCACCTTGATATCCTTTGTTATTATCTCACTTGGTATGTTTATTTGTTTAATTTTGCTTCTTATGGATAAGTTATATTTTGGTGCCTCTGGCACTTCAACAAGAAAACTCATACGATGACATTCCTCCTTGTTCCTAATGCAATTTGCTCGTGAGTTCTGTATGAATTGATCAATATCCTAAATATGAAATCAACGGAATGCTAAATTTGTGTAAATTGTCATCACACAGCAAACACTTGACAGATATTCACAGTTTCTTTTTTTAAAGGGAAAAGTTTATATAGAGCTGAGGCTCTAAACAATCCAATTTGAGCCTACCTAAAAATTTCACTAGAAGCGGTTGTTTTGATACCCAAATATCCTCAAATTGATTATCTTGACATCAAGATGCATGGACATGAGAAAAAAATGGATTTCAAGTTTTGGAAATAGTGTATTTTGTAACGCATTTTTAGATCGTCAATTTTCAAGATTTTCAAGTTTTTATAGATCTGTCGATCTACACGATCTTTTTAAGCTTTAAATTTTATAAATAAATATGAAAATGTATTTTAAGGTTATCACAGATTTCCAGTATTGAAACCACATTTCTTGACCCTATTTGAAGGTAGGTTCTAATTTGATTGTTTAGAGCCTAGGCTCTATACAAGCCGCACCCTTTTTTAAATCGCTATTTGAGTTTCTTGAATATTTACTGGTGATAATGTTGTGGTATCTACGAATATGTGTACTACTCATCAGCGCTCGTCATCCCTAACTCATTGCAAGAGAATCTGAGGTTGGGATTCGAAAGTGCCTGCAATTCGTGGTCTGCTGCACAATATTCTCTAAAGAATAGTTCTTCTCTTTATTTCTAAAGTATTTTCATGTCTCATTGAGTTTCTAGATGTGTATTATTTTAGTCAATGGAGTTTTTGCAAGTTACTTTTATTAAAGGATTTGTTTTGGGTGTTAAAAAATGTCAATTATATTGAGTTTCTAGATGTGTATTATTTTTGTGAATGGAGTTTTTGCAAGTTACTTATATTAAAGGATTTGTTTTGGGTGTTAAAAAATGTCAATTACATTGCTATCATGTTCTTTCAGTCTTTCCTTCTATATTCATTTGCTGAATATTTTAAGTGATTATTCTTTCAGGTGTTATACTATTGTTCAAAAAGTTTGATATGGCTCTACTGGATCTTGGAGATTATCTTGGTATCTCTCTCTCTCTCTCTCTCTCTCTCTCTCTCTCTCTCTCTCTGTGGGTGCACGTTCGCCGCATACCTGTCCCAAAGATTTAGCACAAAAGTGCATTATCTTCTTATTGTCAGTTTGCGTCTAATGTCTTCTCTTAATTCTTTATTTTGCAGCAATTGGTGCAATCTTCTCTGCTACGGATTCTGTTTGCACCTTGCAGGTTTGTTGCAAAATGGTCTATTTTGATGATGTAGTGCTGCATTTTGCAAGATCATAGCTATCCTATTTATGATTCTGATTTCTGCAGGTTCTTAGTCAGGATGACACACCTCTACTTTACAGTTTGGTCTTTGGGGAGGGTGTTGTCAATGATGCCACTTCTGTGGTACTTTTCAATGCTATCCAAAATTTTGATCTTAATCACATCGACTTAAGGACCGCTTTTCAGTTGATTGGCAACTTTGTTTATTTATTTTTTACGAGCACCTTGCTGGGAGCAGTTGTAAGTTTATGTTCTGTCTTTTGCAACTTATGTTCAGTGTGTTAGTAGTATTTGCATATTTTTTTTAGCAGAAGTTGTATTTGCATATTTTATTTTCATGCTTGTATATTTCAGCACCTTCCACAAGTGAAAAACATTGACCATAAGATGGTATTATCTTATTTGATTTTGCAGGCTGGTCTTCTAAGTGCTTACATCATCAAAAAGCTGTATTTTGGAAGGTATCCTAACAATAGACATTTTACCTTTTAATGTTCTGTTGCTTAAAGTTTGCAATAGTTTGAAGTAGTGTTCTGGAACTTGGATCGGCCTACCGTGCGATTAACCCCTAAACCGATCCGAAACAGAAGTGGCATGTCTCCGAGAAGAATTTATGTAGACACCAAAAATTGCAATAAAAAATAAACAGGTGGAAACTATGCAAGTCTGGGGGTCTTTAGACCTGGACTAGTCCCCCATCGGCTCCATGTTGGCTCGGGCAGTTTCAAACCGTCTTACTAGTTTTTGAAGCATTGGTTTGGAGTAGTGTTTGTAAACCCCACAATCTGGATCAGGAATCGCCCGGACCCAGAATCGTTTGGGACCGAACCGGTTCCCGGAAGGTATCTGTCCCATTCCCCCCGTAAAACCACCACTTTCACAATTTATTTTATATTTTTAAGCTTATGCTTTCTTAGGCCCTCTACAATCCCCACCTTATCATCCCATCATCCAAGCCTTATCCCAATTATTGGGGTTGGCTACATGAATCTTGTTCCTTCATTCTTTTCTATGATGGGTCATACCCTCAGTAAGACTAAAAATCATCATATCTTTTCTCACTACTTCTATGATCTATCAATGCCCTTTTGCCTTCCCATTGCCCTTTTAGAGCTTTCCACTTGAACCCAACCGCACCTCCTAACCGGTGTTGTATTAGGTCTATACTGTACATGATCAACCCATATAAATCTACTTTCCCTCATCTTATTGCCAACTTATGAATCTCTATTTTATTTATTTTTATTTTTTTAAGTATTTTTCTAAATCACCAATTCAAACAAATCTGAATTGACAATTTAACGTGGATCTATGGGTGGACAATCCAACCCATTGATCTGGGTTTTAAAACATTGGTTTGGAGTCTGCCTCTCTTTTATGGCATTTGTTTACTTGTTTTCTGTCGTAGAATTCTTTTCGTGCTCGATTGAAATAAAATTTTAGGAGTACCTTTGAGGGTAAGTACCGATATTCCCATGGGATATCGTTTGGATTGTTGAATATCTCTAAATGTGGTAAGGTAAGAAAACTGATTTATCCCTTTAACTGATACAACCTAAGACCCACTGATGCATTGTAAACTTGAAAATTCATGTTACCAGCATTATAAAGATTACGCAGATGCACTCACTTTTGAGGACCAAAATAGCCTAAATTTATTACACTAGATCATGGTTTGGGAATGACTGAAATCATGAGTTTTTTTAAACATTGTATTTAGCCATATGCAAGGTTGGACACCTATATTTTGACTTGAAATGAGATGCGAAATATTAAATGTTTATTGAGAATTTTGAAAGGAGCAAACACTCTTCCCTTATGCACTATCTATGCAGCAGAAGATTGTCTCAGTGATGGTTACTAGTATCCAAAGGCATCGTTGCATAGTTGGTTGGGGCTGATGTGGTTTTAACATTCTCTTGTTTCTTTTCTTACTATAAGCGTGCATCTTCCTTTGGTCTGAAATTTGATTGTGATGAATCCTCTTGATATTCATGTTCTGAAGCCTTATGCTTTTGAAGTTTGACCACGATGTGCTTTATGAGGCGTACTCCCTATGGAAGAATCCAAGATGATTAATGGGGTATTTCAGTTGTCAAGATACAACATAGAAAATTTCTTAATGTCACCATTTTAAAACTTTCTATTATGCTTTGCAAAGTCTATTTTTGGATGAAAATATGTAAATCAATTTTCATGAGTGTTGGAAATCAGGTGAATGTTCCATTTTTTTTTCCCCTGACAACCAACGTAATCTGCCAACCACCCGGATCCCTAATTAAAAAACTTGTACCCAATAAAACAACTTCACTCAGTATAATACTTATTTTGAAAAAAAAAATGAAATTTTTTTTTTTACTCTGTATGTTTGCTTAAAGCCATATTTGGAAGATTGGGGCATTAGATAATTTCTAGAATGGATTTTATGTGACTTTAGATATATTGACAGAATATTTTTGCATTTGATAGCATGAAACTTGAACCTGGAGAGCTTATTTTTGAATTAGAGAACCTTGGATGGACTTCACTTTTGGAATATAAACGAGTTTATTTTAGGGATACTTTAGCCTTTTTACTTTCACAATGTTTTACTGAGAGGGATATACTAGACCTGATCTTAAATAAGGTTTTAGTGTAAAAAATAAACTGAATTTCTATGTCCTGCTCTTGACAACTCTTAAATGGTAGAGACCCTGGACTTATCTGACTAACTAATGTACTGCAAATAGATGGGAGTCAATGGCCTGTTTTTGTGTAATGTTTCCTCAGCATTTAATGGTATTTTATATGTTGTAGGCATTCTACTGATCGCGAAGTTGCTCTTATGATACTCATGGCTTACCTCTCTTATGCACTTGCTGAAGTAAGATAAGTCACAATGTGTTTTTTTCATCTTTTTCTTTCTGTTTATTTTTCTTCCTAATATGATTTCTGCAATTTTTCTTTCACTGATGTTTGGGATTACCTAATGAACTGCAATATTGCCTATTCAATTCATTTTACAGTTGTTCTACCTCAGTGGCATTCTTACAGTATTTTTCTGCGGGATTGTGATGTCTCATTATACATGGCACAATGTGACAGAGAGTTCAAGAGTTACCACCAAGTATGGATCATAACCCAAAGATTAGGACCAAATGTCCCAGAAGTTCAAACTCGTACTATGTACTTTGCTATTTCCTTAACTGCATTGCTTTTCTTGCTTATTGATTTACTGTTCTAATTCTTTGTGGTTGCTAATTGTTGCAGACATGCTTTTGCCACGCTGTCATTCATTGCTGAGACATTTATCTTCCTCTATGTGGGTATGGATGCATTGGATATTGACAAGTGGAGAGTTGTGAAAAGCAGGTCCAGCTTCTTCCCTAAAACATTATTTTGATGTTCTCATAACCGGATCAGTGGGGTGGATCTCCTACCCACTGATCCCAATCCGGATTGCAATCCGGCAAAATAAAAAAAATTGATAAGATATACCGTATATCATATATATATATATATATGGAAGATACTACAAACACCTATAGGCGAAATGACTGCGATTTCACCTACCCTTATCACCATCCAAAGTTCATCGCACGATCACGATTGTCCAGTAGTATTTCATTTTTCATTTTTTTTTTACAAATCAAAATGATCTGAAATTTAAAGCGTGTGTTCATCAAAAATAGGAGAATCTACGAAAAATATCAAAAAAATATTTTACATGAAAAAATTTGACAAAAATACCCCCAAAAAGTTTCGGGGGTATTTTGATCAACTTTGTTCTTGCAAATTATTTTTTTAATATCTTTATTTGGTATGCCTCACTAAGATGTACACACGCTTCAAATTTCAGATCATTCTGAGTTGTTGAAAAAAAATGAAAAATGAAACACTATCGGACAATCGTGACTGTACGATGAACTTTGGACAATGACGTGGGTAGGCGAAATCACTGTTCATTTTCGCCTGTAGGTGTTGGGAAGACTTTTCCTATATATATATATATATAAACACACACACGGATATTGATGTTGTCAGCCCACGGGTTGATTGCTACAGTGTCAACCAATGGCCCAGATTAAATTTGGGCCGATTTGACAGTCACGACGTTATTTCGTGCTTGAATTTTCATTTTTTCTACAAATTTGAATTACTTGAAAATTTAGGTCATGACCGTTAGATCGGCCCAAATTCAATATGGGCCGGTGGCTGACACTATAGCTGTCAGTCCGTCTGGGCCATTGGTTGACACTGTAGCTGTCAGTCCATGGGCTGATAGGATCTTCTTTCTCTCTCTCTCTCTCTCTCTCTCTCTCTCTCTCTATATATATATATATATATATATATATATATGAGATTAGCCTACTAGCTCATATGAACATATGAGCTCAACGTCCCAGATTGAATTTGGGCTGATCTGACGATCACGGATGTCCTATAGTGTTTGAATTTTAGTTTTTTTTCTACAAATCCAAATCATTTGAAATTTTAGGCGTGTGTTCATAAAAAATAGGTGGATCTTTGAAAAATATCAAAAAAATATTTTACATGAAATAAATTGACCAAAATACCCCCGAAAGGTTTTGAGGGGTATTTTGATCATTTTGCTTTTCGGGGATAATTGTTTTTATATTTTTATTAGGTACGCCTTGATGAGAAGAAAACACACTTAAAATTTCAAGCGATTTGGATCTAGACAAAAAAAAAAAAATCCAAGCACTACCAGACGTCCGTGATCTTAAGATCGGCCCAGATTCAATCTGGGCCGTTGGGCTCATATGTTCATATGAGCTAGTGGGCTAATCCCATCTTTTCTCATCACTATCCAAAGTTCATCGCACAGTCACGATTGTCCTGTAGTGTTTCAATTTTTTTATACAAATCGGAATGATATGAAATTTGGAACGTGTGTTCATAAAAAATAGGCGAATCTACGATAAATATCAAAAAAAATATTTTACATGAAATAAATTGACGAAAATACCCCCAAAAAGTTTCAGGGGTATTTTGGTTAGTTCTTTTTTTGCAAAAAAAAATGAAACACTACCGGACAATCGTGACTTTGAGATGAACTTTGGATGGTGATAATGGTAGGCGAAATCACTGTTCATTTTCACTTATAGGCATTGGGAAGACTTTGAGCTAGTGGGTTAATCTCAACATTTTTCATATATTTTTTTATGTACACACGCTTTAAATTTCAAGTGATTTGGATTTGTAGAAAAAAATTAAAATTCAAACACTACAGTACATCCATGATCGTCAGATCAGCCCAAATTCAATCTGGGCCGGTGGGTTCATTTTTTCCTATGAGCTAGTGGGCTCACCCTAGCATTTTCCTATATATATATATATATATATATATATATGTATGAAAAATGCTGAGATTAGCCCACTAGCTCATATGAGCCCAACAATCTGGGCCGATCTGACGGTTACGACCTTATTTGTAAAAACTAAATTAACCAAAATACCCCCAAAATATTTCAGGGGTATTTTGATCAATTTATTTCTTTCAAAGTATTTTTTTATATTTTATTAGATTCTTCTATTTTTGAAGAATACACACTTAAAATCTTAAATTATTTGGATTCTTAGAAAAAAATTTAAATTTAAAAGACGAAATGAGGTTGTGACCGTCAAATCGGCCCAGATTCAATCTGGACCGTTGGGCTCATATGAACACATATGTTCATATGAGCTAGTGGGCTAATCTCAGCATTTTCTTCTCTCTCTCTCTCTCTATTTATATATATATATATAGGAAAACACTACGCAACACTTAGGCGAAAATGAATAGTGATTTCACCTACCCCATCACTGTCCAAAGTTCATCGCGTGGTCACGATTGTCCAGTGGTGTTTCATTTTTCATTTTTTTTTTCTACAAATCGGAATGATCTGAAATATGGAACGTGTATTCATCAAAAATAGATGAATCTTTGCAAAATATATAAAAAATATTTTACATGAAAAAATTGACCAAAATACCCCCTAAAAGTTTCGATGGTATTTTGGTCAATTGTTTTTTGCGTTTAATTTTTTTTTATATTTTTATTAGATGCACCTCAGTAAGATGTATACTTTCCAAATTTCACGTCATTTCGTTTTGTAGAAAAAAAATGAAAAATAAAACACTATCGGACAATTGTGATCGCGCGATGAAATTTAGACTGTGATGAGGGTAGGAGAAATCACTATTCATTTTCTCCTATAGACGTTGGGAAGGCTTTTCTATATATATATTGAAAAAAGCCAGCGGGGCTTCAAACCTCCACATTATGGCAAAGGTCGGAAAGCTTTAGCCATTTAGACTTTTGAATATCATTCAGATCTAGTACATATCATATATTTACTGGATCACCAAATTAGACCAAGAACCGGCACGATCTTGGGTGATTCCCAATCCAGATCAACGATTTTTTACTCACTTTTTAGATGTTTAGATATTAAATTGCGCCATCTTGTACAGTTGCATTTTATTGGTTCTTATATTGTCATCGGTTTATCTGTCTGTACATTAATGTACTTGCATAGTATGCTAAAATAAGTAGTTAATATGCTTAAATCTATTGACTAAACAAATAACACTAATCATAATAGAGATAGGCCCTGTTTGTACTACGTTTTAATACTCACACATATGGATACATGCCTGCAATGATTCTTCAGTTAATATCTATGAAGACTGAAGCTGACCTATATTATCCATCCATTGCATCATTCTTCTGTTGTATTCTCCCACTCAGCCTTGTGATAGTGAAACAGGAAAGGAATAGGTTCTTTTGGCCCCTCACATTGTCTTGTCTATGAACAATGACAGCAAGCAAGAACCTGTAGAACAGAGCTCAAATTAAATTTTATCAGCAAACAGAATGATTTCCTTTACCTGCCTCTCCAATTTTTTTTAATTAGAGATTTTGACCTTGAAATATGAGTTTCGGTCCTAACAATCAGACAAAAAAAACAGCTTGGGTGTGTGTGTATAACTAGTCTATTTACTGTTCACATTAGTCATTTTCCTGTTCCTGTTATTATCCTGCAGTGCAGGGAAATCAATTGGGTTGAGTTCTATGCTGGTAGGCCTAGTCCTTCTTGGGAGGGCAGCTTTTGTGTTTCCTCTGTCATTTATTTCCAACTTAACCAGAAAGACTCCAGAAGAGAAAATCACCTTCAGGCAGCAAGTAAGGATCCTTTCATTTTGTTCTATGCTTTCAAAAACTGGAACAGTGTAGTAGAATATCTGAAATTTTGGATTTCCAGGTTATCATATGGTGGGCCGGTCTGATGAGAGGTGCAGTCTCAATGGCTCTTGCTTATAATCAGGTAATGTTGAGGATTCTGGAGGAACCGACATAATTCTTCTTATACTTAGTATCAAATTTTGAAAAATGGCACAGAAATCTAGACTATCTAGTTCTCAAAATAAAAATTGGGAATTGGTTTATCAAAATGTTCTTTATGTATCGGGGATGCATATCTACTTTTGGGTCCCCCGAGGCATAAAACATCCATCTTAAAGAGAGATGTTAAGTGGTCATGCATCTGAAAAAGGATAAAAACCAATGGTCAATAAATTTTCTACAAAAAAATATATTTTCAGTTTTTAAATTTATTAATTTTTACATATTCATGTTCTTTATGTTAGAGATCATATATACCTAAAAGATTATGCCAAAAATCCATCTCAAAAGTGGAATTTGAAGAGGGGACAGATATGTAAATATGAGTCGTAGGACTCAGAGAAACTGTCCTTGTTTTATTTCCCTGAATACACATGATTCTGACATCCATAAAGCTTTCAAGTTTAAACAAGTGAGGATCTCTGGTCCTCTCACAAACACACAGAGAAAGAGAATGTTAGTGGTTTTACAATTCTTTATCTGAACCTGCCATCTCTGTTTTGCAGTTTACAAGAGTGGGCTACACTCAGCTTCCAGGCAATGCTGTCATGATCACATGCACCATTACTGTTGTTCTTTTTAGCACAGTGGTATGAAATCTTTAGCTTCATCTTTAGAATATTTAGTATTTATTTGTTCTTATCTGTTTCCCCAAAGCTATTCTGAAGAAAACTTTTCTTTGGACGGCATTCACAGTGATATTTTTTTTTGACATATGCTCTCCACAGAGAGAGAGAGAGAGAGAGAGAGCTTTTCAAGACATATAAAAGCCTTTGAATATTCTATGAAACACCACATAATTCTCTCTCTCTCTCTCTGTTCATGGGTATGAATTTTCACAGTTGAATTTTTTGAATGCAGTTGTTTGGCATGATGACACAACCCTTGATCAGGCTTATACTTCCTCACCACTCAAAACCTGCTCATGGGGTATCTTCAGAGCCATCAAGCCCTAAATCCTTCCTCGTCCCTTTCTTAGAGAATGGCTCTGGCGAAGGGCCAGACTCAGCCCGGAGTGTGGCCAGGCCATCGAGCCTCCGCATGCTTCTTAGGGCACCAACCCACACTGTGCATTACTATTGGCGGAAGTTCGATAATGCGTTTATGAGGCCTATGTTTGGAGGCAGGGGCTTCACCCCTTTTATACCCGGCTCCCCAACCGAAAGTAGCAACAATGTATGGTAAATTGTAGTGACATTTCATTAAGAAATGGAAAAGCCAGATATTTTCTAGAGAGAGAGAGAAATGAAGAAAAAGAACAAACAATCCACTTAGCAATTTCCGTCAAATTGATTGGCATTTGTGTGAAGCAGGTGTGTCGGGCTTGTGGCCTGGTATGAAAGGAGTTTTGGTAGTTTGGTGTGCATAAGGAGTGTATTTAATTCAAGGTTGTGTTTATTTCTTTCTTAGGTCTAGGTATTTGTATTTATTATTGTTTAATTATTTGTGTTTGGTCTTCTTTATATGTTTGAGCGATGGACTACTTTAATTGTTCAAAGGATCATTTATTTATGTATTTACCTCAAGTGAAGTGAGAAAATGGTGTTCAGCTTTTGGCTGAGACAAGGGTTTTGCTTCCACTCATTCAGGACCATTTGATTAATAATTGAGATTTGCCGATATGTGAATCTCAGCGAGATATCAATGAGAATCCTTTTCTTTTATTAAGGGCTTCATTAGCAGGCCTGCATTTTCGTCAAGGGAGCCATCTCTCTCTCTTGCCATATTCATTTCAAGGCCCATAATTGGTCATCAATGAGAATCCTTTGAAGCCCGAGATTTTCATTGTTGATTTATTCTTATTCAGAGGAACCTTTCTATCTTTGTTGAACAATGACTATAATTTCTCATTAACTATTTGATAAAAACAGTCTATATCCATGATGGAGTCTCTTTCCACAAATGTTGTCTTTCTCCATAGTGTAGTCTTGAGCTGTCATGATTTCAAGATGCAATAATCATGTCAAATTCGTTATGGTTATACCTTTATTATAAACTCTTTTGAGTTGTCCTTGTCTAAAAAATCTCTCTCTCTCTCTAGGAAAATTATTTCATGCGGGGCTAGACTGCATTTGAAACTAATGGTTCAAATGTTTTTTTAATATAATTATTATATCTAATTCTCAAATTTTATTTATTTTTTCATATTCATGATCTCCATGTTAGAGATTACATATCTTTAAAAATTAAGTCGAAAAATCCATCTCAAAAGTGGATTTTTAAGAGGTGACACATTTCTACATGGACTCATAGAAATGTGTCCCTCTCATTTCTACATGGACTCATAGAAATGTGTCCCTCTCTCTAATGAAAGGGAATTTCTTCTGTTTCCAGAGAATGACAAGTCTCAGAAACCAAAGCAACATAATTAATGCCTGAATCAATTATTTCACAAAAGTTCTCAATTCAGTGGTTTGATGGAATAAAAAAAAAGCCATCTTTATATTTCTCGTCAAAATCACGGAAAACAAAGGCCAAATTATTCAACACAGCCCACCTCTTTCTGATGCAAAAGCTCCTCCAAAACTGCATATATCTGTTCTGACTCAGGGTGAAACCTATCCTCCATCTGGAATACATGGACACTCCCTTTCACCTCAATCCAACTGCAACCCACTTCCTTTCTCACACTTCTCTCTCTCATAGCCTTCCTCACTCTACCCATTTCCTCCCACTTCCCCTCCTGTGCATAAATATTCGATAACAAAGCATACCCAGCTGCATCTTCGGGCTCTAATTCAAGTAATTCCTTTGCGGCCACCGTCCCAACCTTAGTATTCCCATAGTTTCGACAAGCCCCCAAAAGCGTTCTCCAAATCAACCCTGAGGGTGAAATTGGCATTGCTCTGATCAATTCCATTGCTTCCTCAAGATACCCAAGTCGCCCAAGAAGATCAACCATACAAGCATAATGCTCCAGTCTTGGTTCCACGCCATGAACTTTACTCATGGCCTCAAAGTAATGGAATCCCTCACTTAGCAAGCCTCCATGGCTACAAGCCGAAAGCACCCCAATGAAGGTTACTGAATCGAGCTTAACACCAGTGGCTTGCATTCGCTCAAAAGCACGAACTGCCCCCTCACCTAAACCATGGTGTGCATACCTTGTTATAAGAGAATTCCAGGAGACTATATCAGGATCCTCAATCTCTTCGAAAGCCTTGACCGCATAGTCTATTCTTCCACATTTTGCATACATATTGATAAGAGAATTTTGTATTGGGACATTCGGTTTGAAGCCCAACTTGGTAATGCATGCAGCTATCTGATTTCCTTGGTCTAGAGATGCCACAGAGGCTGAAGCACTCAAAACACCGATAAACGTGATATGGTTAGGAGCTAAACCATCTCTAAGCATTTCTCGGAAAAGCATGAGAGAATCCTCTGAGAGCCCATTCTCTCCGTAGCCATTGATCATAGAATTCCACGAGACGATGTCCCTGTGAGTGAGAGAGGCAAAGACTGTCTCAGCAGATTCTAAGCAACCATGTAGTGCATACATGGTGACCAATGCATTGCCCACAAATGGATTTTGCTCATAACCCAGTTTCATCACGAGTGTATGGACATGTTGGCCTAGTTTTGGGTCATCTATATTACCACATGCACACAAGGCACCAGTTAGGGTAATGTGGTTGACCCATAAGCCCACTCGATGCATTTGAGAGAACAAGGCCGTAACCTCATGGTGGTTCTCAGCATGCAAATGCCCGGTGATTATAGCATTCCACGACACCCCATCAGGCTCATCAATCACACAGAATATCAAATCAGCTTCACTTAAGCGCTCACACTTTGCATACATAGTCATTAGTGCATTGGCAACAAATGTAACTGAACTGAACCCACTCTTAATGGCGAAGCAATGGATTTGGGTACCTGCTTCTAGGCTTTTTGGAGAATTGCAAGAACTCAGAATTGTTGAGATCAAGATATAATCGGGGTTGATTCTCTCTCTAAGCATGAGAGAGAAAAGACTGAGGGCCTCTGAGGAGTGACCCATTGACACATACTTCCCAACCATTTCTGTCCAGACGACTTCATTACGCTCCTTTATGCTTTCAAACACTCGACGAGCAAGACCCAACTTTCCCACCTTTGAATAAAAGTTGATAAGTGAATTCCGAACATATGAATTCAGCCCATGTCCATGCTTTATGGCATGAGCATGAATCTGCATACCCATTGATAGAGATGAACATGAACCAAGGAGGTTCATGAATGTGACATCATTGGGCATGAAGCCATCACGAAGCATTGATTTAAACAAACCCGATTCCTCAATGCATTCATGCCCATCACCCATACATGCAGCCATGATGGTATTCCATGAAACCACATCTCTCTCATGCATCTTATTGAAAATTTTATACGCACACTCTTTCCTTTTGAATTTCACATACATGGCGATCAACCCACTCTCTATACATGTATCAGGGAGCAACAACGACTTAACAATGGATGCATGGACCTCCATGCCCTCCCTGACCATAGACCCAAGAGCACAGGCTCGAAGAGCTGCCGTGTAAGTGAACTGATTGGGCATGAACCCCTTCGAAACCATATCTCTAAAGCACATGAATGCATCCTTTTCTCTGCTACATCGAGCATAACCCATGATCATGGTGCTCCATGAGATGACATCGCTATGAGGCATCTCATCAAACACCTTAATCGCACCATGGATAGAACCACATTTGACATACATGTTGATGAGGTTGTTTTGTATGAATATATCAGGAACAAATCCAGTTTGGGCCATGTGGGTATGAACCATCGATCCATATTCCAATGATTTTGAGCGAATAGATTCGGATAAGAGGCGAGAGTAAGCATTGTGGGTTAATGGAGCTTTGGTTTGGGTTTGGGAGTGGGAAAAGAGGGTCTCTATAGCTTCTTTGAGCTGACCACTCAAGCAAAGATTGAAGATGGATTTGCTGAGATTATCAGAGTCGCCATTACTGAAATTGGGTGTGAGGTTTTCGGATTTTACATGGCTACGAGGAAGAGAAAAGAGAGTCCTACTCCAGGCTAGGCAATGAAGCTCTGTTCTGGTTATGAGATTCTTGCATTTGACTGAAAATATCATTATATACGTTCCCTGTTCTTCATTGTTTCGTACTAGAAGAGAAACGATATGGGTTACCCATAATTATTTTTCTGGTTTTTAAGGAGTGCAGAGGGAGAGACCTTCTAAGCTTTGTAAAGTCTGGTATGGTCTGATAATCTTCTGCAAAATTTTCTCTCTAACGAACTACAGAATGGCACATTACTCCGTTATCAAAAATTTATTTCATTATATATTGGAAAATTTACGGAAAATGAAGAAAAATGGGTAATTGAGGACAGACAAGAAAAACAAATTAAATCAAAGAAAAACATAATTTTATAGAAAATAAATAGAATAAAATTTAATATCCACTCATGATGTATTTGCCTATGAGTTCCATAGTTCAATTGAAAGATAAAATCCAAATCAAAACTAATATTCTCCATAAAAAATAAATTAAGGGAAAAGTTTATATAGAGTGAAGGCGCATTTAAATTTGAACCTACCAAAAAAATTTCACTAAAAGAGGTTGTTTTGATACTCAAATATCTTCAAGTCGACCATCTCGACATCAAGATGGATGGACATGAGAAAAAAATAGATTTCAAGTTTTGAAAATACTGCATTTTATAACACATTTTTGCACTGTCAATTTTTTAGATTTTCAAGCTTTAATTGAATTATCGATCTACACTATTTTTTAATTTTTAAATTTTATAAAAAAATATATAAAAATATATTTTAAAGTTATTACATATATTTTTAATATTAAAACCACATTTCTCGACACTAGAGAGATTTTTTGGACCGGCGACTCTTGAAAAGGTGGATCTGCCCACAGTTGCAAAAAGAACAATTGGCTGAATAAATGAGCCAAAAGATATTCTACTCCCTTGGTAGAAAACTGTCCATTTACTCCTTCAGATAAAATCCTATCAAGGATTAGTTTTAGGACCCTAAATTTTAGGGATATAACCTCTTGCTTATATATGTACCTCGATAAAAATATATTTCCTAATTGTAGCCATTAAACATTGAAAAAAATAATGTCTCAAGATCGAAAAGATAATCGTCCAATTTTTAGAATGTGAGATCTAAATGTTAGAAAACTCAAATTTCAATTTTTTGTTTTTCTGAGAATAATCATCTAGCAATCTTAAGGTGATTACCAAAATTTCATATTGATAAAACTCCCAACATACAACATAGGGACTAGAAGCAAACTATGCTCCCTCTGGAGTAAATAATACCCTCTCCATCTTTATTTTTATTAAATTTTACATACGAGATCCATTTATTTTTAGTACAAAGATATCACAAAACTACTATTGTTTGTTACATGTGGTATGTGGTTGTTGGGTATATTTCATTAACTAAGCCCAATGTCTAAAATAAAATTTCTTCAACGTTGTGACACATTTCAATATGTAAAATATCACATCCAATGGTTAAAAATAATTGTGACCTCATTGTAGAAGAATAAATGGTCTCATAGTATACAAACCCCCGGAGTCTTCAACTCTTAGGTGTATTTATGGTATAGAATTCGTAAAAATTTCCAATGTGAGAATTTAAGTAGAAGCTCCTATAGCTCCCTTATCTTTTATTCCTTTAAAATGTTAAAAGTTTATATAGCTATCATTCTCAAATTAGCCATCTTCTATAGGACAGGGCAAGTGCAAGTTTCAGACTCTCAACTTTGTGTGGAAAGAAGTCTCGCGAGACCACAACTTTGTTATAGTTCTTTTCCACACTCATTGCATGCCCCCACAGGATTACATTGTATATTTTTTCTCTAGGGTGAAAAAGCTAACGAAAATGATGTTTTTGTTATAGACTTTTGGGATCAATTTGGGGTCCACTTCGGAAACACGTGATGCTTGTTTTTTAGGGGGGGGGAGAAGACGGATTTAGAGGTTTTTAACACTTAGATTTGGCATCCAAAAATTAGATAGAATCTACTCTTTGTTCAATTTCAGGACTCAAGTGTACTTAGATTTGGCATCCAAAAATTAGATAGAATCTATACTTTATTCAATTTCAGGACTTGAGTGTTTCTAGGCACCGGTGCTTTCTTATTCTCTTTTTGGATATTGAAAGCTTGGTTCATCATCGTCAAAGCTTTTTTCAAACTAATTGGAATCGGCTACATAAATCCTGGTCCGCCATGACATTAGAAACTCGGTTAGAGAAGCTATATCCTAATATTGGGATCCCAATAATACTCTCATACGATTATAAATAGGGGAGCAAATGTTTGATACACTCCTCATCAAATTAAAACATAGGCAAATATGCTGGAAATGAGAGAAAAACTTGCACAAATTGTTCAGTATGACACAGTAGTTTTTATTTTTTCCCTAAGTAGATTAGCTAGAATGTTCAAACGTATGTTCTAACGTTTGTGACGTGGCCCATATGCCATAACTACCAAACCAAGAGCCTATTATTTCTGCTTTTTTTCTGGGAAAATGTTGGGTAAATGAACAATGTGACTCTTAATCATGAAAACTTTATGTTCTTCGATCAGGATAATGCAGCTGGGTACGATAAGAAGTGTGTGTACAAGAGACAAAGTGGAATTGGATATAGTTCATTAATTATTGAATTTGTTGCAACCATTCTGATGCTACAAGCCCGGGCAAGTCGGAGCCAACTTGCAGAATCTCGAATCTTAAACTCGGGGATGGGTTTCATCTAGGAACTCAGCAAGACTTTGCCAAGACTCAGGCTATCCGAATCGGGGTCATTCAGAACTGGTAGAATGCTGGTTTTGAGTGTCACAAACTTGCCAAGTCTTTAAACAGTGGAAGCTTCAGGGAGCGTGAGCTCTGAAACTTAACGTGGTGCAATTTGACTTGTACAAGTGTTTGCCCTAATTCCTTGGTGGATAGGGCATGAGAGCATGTCTTGGGTTCCAACCGTAGCTTACCCAAGTAACAAAGAGAGGATCCGTGTTTCATTAATGTACAGTACAAAGAATAAGGATTTGGAACTCCTATCCTCACCAATAACCCTTACAAGAGCAGCTACCATCTCTAAAATGGTGGAAACGATTCCGATCTCGAATGGTTATCTCTCGCCTCACGAGTTTAGAGAGGAGCTCCATAGCACAATGGCAATCAGAGCATATCCTAAGGTTCTTCACAATCCTCAAAGGCACCAAGGGCTCTGTATTTATGAGCGAAAGGTGATCGCTAACTTCTCACTGTGCCGGTAAAGAGCTTCTTCCTTGTCCTCCTCGTCCATGTTCCTTAAAATCGAACCAGTGTCAGGAGAGTAACTTAGACCCTTAAGCCTCTCGACTAACTCATCCCAAGCTAAATATATGTCTTGAGCTTGCGGGTGTGACTTATCTCCAGCTGTGAATTCATGAACAGTGCCATTAACCTCTACTGAACTAACACCTGGGGTCTTGCGAACTCCTCGCATGCTCATTCTCTCTCTAACTTTTTCCACCTCAGCCCACTTACTGGAGGCTGCATATATATTTGACAAGAGAACGTAATTACCATCATGAAGTGGGTCGAGGTCAATGAGATGTTGAGCCACCCTCTCTGCTAGCTCGAAGTCCTTGTGAATTCTACAGGCATTGAGCAAAGCTGCCCAGACCACATTGTCGGGTTCGATAGGCATTGCTCTTATGAATTCTTGAGCCTCTTTAAGAAGCCCAGCTCTCCCGAAAAGATCAACCATGCAACCATAGTGCTCAATTCGAGGTCTGATCTTATATTTGAATTGCATTGATTCGAATAGCTCGGAGCCCCGAGCTACCAAGCCTTCATGGCTACAAGCATTCAGGACCCCAATAAATGTGATACAGTTTGGGGCTGTTCCCTCTATCTCCATCATGGAGAAGAGAGAGAGGGCATCATTGCCGTGGCCGTGCATCGCCAAGCCCCTTATCATAGCATTCCATGAGGCTACATCTCTATTAGTCATGCCATTGAACACTTCTCGAGCCCTCTTCAAATCGCCACACTTAGCGTACATGTCGACAAGTGAGGTGCTTAGAAATATGTCTAGCTTGACACAATTCCTCTTGATGTAGGAATGGACCCATTCCCCCAGAGCCAAGGCACCCAATTGGCCACAGGATGACAAAACACTGACTAGGGTCATCTCATCTGGTTCAACCCCTTTCGATTGCATTTCTCGAAACAATTCAAGAGCCTTAGAGGGCTTTTGATTTTGTGCATAACCCCCGATCATAGCATTCCACACCACAACATCTCTCTTAGGCATCTCATCAAAAACTTGGCGAGCTTCCCTTAGCCTACCAAACTTCGCATGCAAATTCATAACCGTGGTCAATAAAGAGAAAGATTTTGAGGAAAAACACACATCCAAGTAATCGAGTAACTTATTAGCCATCTCAATGTCAGCCGCTTCAACAGCTGCAGATAACACCGATAACATGGTGGCATTGTCTGGTCTACTACCGGTCTCTCTCATCTCTGCAAACAATGATAATGCACAATCAAAATGGCCATTTTTCTCATAACCAGCTATCATTGCATTCCAAGAAACTAAATTCCTTTGAGGCATCTCATCAAAAACTTTCCGAGCATTCTTAATATCACCCATTTTAGCATAGGCACTAAGCATGGTGTTCCAAGATGCAATGTCTCTTTCGGGCATTTCATCGAAAACGTTACGAGCAGTCTCTATGTCCCCTCGATTTGCAGAGCTCTTTACAATGAGATTCCAAGAAGTTGAATTTGGGTTTTGCGTTTTCTCAAACACCAACATTGCTGACTCAAAATCCCCGCATTTCAAATACATATCAATCAAAGAATTTTGCACAAAAACATCAGCTTGGTACCCAGTTTTTGCAGCAATGGAGTGAATTGCTCGGCCTATACTGATGTTTTGAAGACTATAGCAGGCCTTAAGAACATATGGGAATGTGAATTGGTCACCCCAGAAACCTCTCTCTAACACCAGAATATATAGAGAGAGAGCCTCTTTGAATAGCTGGTTTAAGATCCAGCCTTTGAGCATGGTGTTGCAGAGCACAAGGTCAGGTTCTTTGATGGTGTCAAAGACAATCATGGCATAGTCGATTGAACCAGAAGAAGCAAGGCCATTTATGAGTTTAGTTATAAGAATATTGTCCTGATCTAGAGTTCTGCGAAAAAGTTGAGCTTGAATCTCTTTGAGGTGGTGGAACTTTAATGGTTTATGAAGCAAGAGAGAGAAAGATTGTTGGTGTTTGGGTCTGTGGAGAAATTGGTTCTTCGTGAGTTCCAATGGAGGCTGTGCTACACTTGCCATTCCTGCACTCTGGCATAGCTCCTGCCCCTGCCCGTGCCCTTGCCCGTGCCCGTGCCCGGCCAATTTAGTGCGCGAGTGTGTTTCGTTTTACAGAGAGGGAGCGCGAAAAAAAGTCAAAGCCCATTGTATTCCCATTGACGAGTATACCGTGCTCCCGCGGGAGAATATTGTATTATTACTCACTCAGAGAGAAAACTAATTCGGGAATTTGTGACTTAACTCAGGCATTATGGGAAAAAGTTTATATAAGGATGCGACTTTATAATGTAGACCTACGGGTGCCCCTAAAAAATTCATCGAAAAGCGTTAATGTTGAAAAACCTTTTGATTAATCATCTTAGACTATAAAAAGAAAAAGGATTTAAAACCATCTCAACATCGAGATGTATCACTATGAAAAATAAAAAAATTTAAGTCTAAAAAATAGTGCATTTTACAACATATTATCTACATCCTTTACTTTCAAGATTTTCATATGTTTATAGATCTACTTGATTTTAACCATTTTTTAAAGTTAAAATTTTATAATTTGATATAAAAATAGATTTTGAGATAATCCTAAGAACATTTTACATCAAAATTATATACCATGATAAAATTTGAAGGTGCACATTACCTCTACACCTGCAGATGCGTCCGTATGCCAACTGCACCCTTGTGGTAATACGTAATACCATCGTTACTTACACAAAAAGAAAATACCACTACAACCCCTAGCCCCTTCTCAAACATATAAATTATATGCGACTTCACTTCTCAACTGTTGGATTTGAATCATCAGCTAGGATTGCTCATATCACAATGTCTCGTAAGAAAACTCTTTGATTTTTAATATTTTCTTACAAAATATTTTTGGCTAAACTTCGTGGGATCCCATCAATTTGCATCTAGTAATAAATAAAAAAAATATTTCTCATAAAAATAAATGAGCAAAATGCTCCTGAAGTTTCAAAGGTATTCTAGTAACTTTTTATCACAATAAATATTATTTTATTTTGTTATCATGTGCCACATCAGATGTATGGCTAGGACTCATATGTGCATTATGCGTCCTCTCTTAAAAATCTATTTGAGATGGATTTTGGTCCTAATTTTTTAGGAATATACGATTTCTAACGGAAAGATCATGAATGTGTAAAAATAAATAAAATTTAAAAACTAAAAATGATATTTTTGGAAGAAAAAATATAAACTATTGATTTTTGTCTATACGATCTCTATTTTGAGATGGATGTCCTATGCCTCGGGTGACGCAAATGTAGATATGAGTCCCGCGGGGCATAAAGAACTTCTCCTTGTTTAAGACACGGATAATGTGTTGTCCATACATCGGAGAGCTCAATGGCAAAGTGAACCTGTCGCATCTTTAGCTAGAGTGATTGGAAGGATTCTTGTGCAAATCCACATCCAAACTATCTATGTGTGTGTTTGTTCACGACCCGTGGGATTTCTTTCTACCTCCATGCAGCATTGCTCCATAAGGCTTTACTTTCTTACTAAGCTCCGTCAACGTCAGGCAAAGAAAAACTAGGCGGTTGATCATTCGGAAGGACCAGCTACTGATCTTTGCTTTCTTTGACTACGGAATCAACCATGGATCAATTCCTCTTTCATTTGGAAGTATTGAATAGACCTATAATTATGAGCTTCATGTTACTTCTTCTAAGAGACATGTCTGAGCTGGAGGCATCTCAATTGGATTGAACAGGATGACAGTTATTCATTCTGAACTTGTGGAATTGTGGATATCTATGATTTTATTTTACCATTTCATTTGATTCTTTTGTTGCTCAAGCCGGATGATAAAAAATTATCATGTCCGGTTCTTTCGGGGGATGGATCCATAAGAATTCACCTATCCCAATAACAAAGAAACCTGACTTGAATGATCCTGTATTAAGAGCTAAATTGGCTAAAAGGATGGGACATAATTATTACGGAAAACCCGCATGGCCTAATGATCTGTTTAGCGAAGAGATAGAGCATTAACTTCACTACCCGTGAATTTGAGATTAAAATGTAATATTTGCGTTTAAAACATATTAAGGAAAGAAGCACATGTGCACAAACCAAATTTACTTCTTTTGGGGACTCCTTTGTAAATTCACTCGAGTATATACTCCTAGTGCAACCTTTTAAGATCCGGTGTTGCATGCCTCTGATATAAGGTTGATCCGGTGTCGCATGCCTTAGCAAGAAGCTAGTCTAAAAAATCTTCAAGCATCTTCTAGCCACTGCACAGTTGGAGCTCACAATCCTCAAAAGGTATAGGGAAGCATCATGAGATGATGGGGAATTGCTAGAGTTTTGATGTTGTTTTGGGACTCCAAAAGAACGTGTAGCACTTCCCGTAATCAAATCGGGAAGTGCTAAAAGTTTTGAAAGTGCCGAATTCTTCCAAAAAATCAAATGTACTATGAAAGGAATATCGCAAAGCCTTTAAGTGTATATGTGTGTGTGAGAGACAGAGAGGGGGGTCGCAGGCATATCCTCATCTTGAAAGTTGAGACCCATTTGTGTCTACTGCCTAGTTTGCATGTAAAAAATGAGAGTGGAGATCAATTTCCCCACCCCCTAACAAAAAAATGCTTTAGAATTTTCCTATAATTGTTCTAGATTTAATAAAAATCATAGAGATTAGTATTTTAACATAACGAAACATGTACAAAAAGAGAAGCAATTCATTTTAGAAACGATATAGTCGACTCCCAGTTATAGAAATTGTGACTTGCTGAATGAGATCCGGGTCAGCTTTTTAAACCGTAGTAGAGATGAACCAAGTTCTGATCCCATTGTGTCCTCTCTATGGTGGGTCCTTAGTGATAGTCATCTTGGCCATCCATCACTAGAAAGAACAATGGACATACGTTGCTTGTGTGTCTTTAGGTGTATGTATTTCGAGTATGCTATGCTCTTATAACAATGGATATACGCAATCAATCACATGAAGAACGAATCAAATTTGTCCCTCCCTCCCAAGTTGGTGAATCCAAACCGTCCGATATCAGTGGGTCCATTTGACCCCTGAAGCCATTATTAGTCGTGATGGTCATTTTTGTAACTCCGGATATTTTATAAAGTATATCAGTCTATCTCGAGAGCATAGTTTATTTTTACTCACTGATTCGGCAGGCTTACTCATAGGATTTTTTTCAATTTGAGACTTTGGAAATCATTTAAAAATTATTCGATGATTATTCTAAACAAAAATTGAAAGTTGAGTTTTTTATCACTTAGATCTCATGATCTAAAAATTGGATGATCTCTATTCAATCTTGAGATGTTTTTTTTAAGTATATATGGGGGGAAACTTTTCTATTGAGATTAATGGTTGAAGAGGTTACGTTACCAAAATTTAGGGTTCCAAAAGATAGGGAAAAGTTTCTATGCTTCTTCTACAGCATAGAAGTTCTATCCTCCCCTATCATATAGCCATCCAATTTTGATCCAGAGAGCCACTCATCGTTTGATTTTAGATCCCACGTGTCAAAGTATTTTATTTTTATTTTTTTTAGACAAATTATATGAATATGAAATTTGGTGCACACTTATAAAAAATATTAAATTTTTTTTTGATAAAATGTAATGATCAAAATACCCTTTGAAACTTTCAAAGGTATATTGATCATTTTATTTTATTGAAAATATTTTTTTTATATTTGTCGTTAGTGCTAGTTTAATAGAAAAATAGACATTCAAAATTCGGAATCAAAATAATTTATAAAAAAAATTTTAAAATAAAATAGTGTAGATACACGACATTATGATTGGAGCAATCTTAGCCCTCTATTCTATGAGTGGAGAGTTAGATAAAGGGAAGAGAGAACTCGTATGCAGTAGATGAAACATGGAAAGCGTGCCCAATAGATATTTATAGGACAATTTACTTCCGCGGCAGCAGAATATCTTTTTGGCTTTCGCGACCTATTTTGTCATTTTATAAAACAAAGGATATTCACCTCCTCTTTTCACGCCCTGTCAGTTTTTTTTTATTAATTTTCTTTCAGATAATAGGGTAAAGCGACATAGACTCGGGTTTTACCTGAAATTGATCGTCCTTTCCTTTTCCAATTGGATTCATGCGATTTTGGAACTTTGTTGAGATTCACAATTTCGATCTTCACAGCTGCATACAACGAAGCGTAATCAAACTAATTTTAGGGTTTTTTTCTTGTAATTTTATGATGGATGATTCATATAACTTGCCATATCTGTTTATTCATTGCTGATATTTCGTGTTAGCTTCATGATATTTGGGCGGATAAGTTGCAGGGTTTAGCGTTTAGGTGCCTTCTATTTATGAGTTCATATGATCCATGCATTTTTTTCTTTTTCTTTTTTTAATTCTTTACTTTTTTTTGGAATCTGATGTTGCATATGATCATTTGATTCGGAGATACTATAAAGTATTTCAGGTTTTTTTTTTATGATTTTATGCGTACCCTTTTGTTAGTAGGTGATTATTTCCCTGGATCATTGCTTTTCTCTGTGAAATTTCATGGTGCCAAAGTAATTGTTAAATATTATTAACCAGAGTGTTATTGTTGTGATCTTAATTGGTTTGGGAATAATGAGCGTCTATTTTTTTTGTTTATATTCTTTATGTTTATAGTAGTTTTTATTCTGATGCAGTTTTTTACCTGAACTGCAACTATGGATGACCTATGAGGTTATAGCAAGTTGGTTTTTCTTTCATGAAGACATGGAGCTTAGAATTCCAAAACTAAGAATAAATTTGAGCTAGTGCTCAGGTGATTTGTGATGACACCTTTCTGTTTCCTGCTTGCTTTTTCTTTTATGGTTTTAATTGCTGTTCTTTCAATTTGAGGTTCTATGTGGTGGTTTCTTGTGAATTATCCAGGTGGTTGAGTAGGCACTGGTCTATGATCAAACTTCATGTTGTTTTTTAGTTATGAGAGTGTTATGCTAGCTTTGTTCTTTTGTCTTCACCTTCTTGTGTTTTCACAATGTTTACACAGCTCAAATTAAGTTGAGTTTAGATCAAAACTTTTGCTAATATTCTGGAATACGGCCCATATCTAAACATGTATTTTCTTTCATAAAATTTAGGGGCAATTAGGATAAAATCTTATCTTCTCTTGAATGCTTGTTTTCTGTTAAGTTTGCTAAATAAAATGAGTTTTTTGGGTAACATTTTTTGCTATCATCATTTGAATTTCAGCTGAACCTTGGTGAGTACAGCAAATTATAGCTGAAATTCAGACCAATTTTGTGTAAAAGAAACTATTTATCATTGATTGGCTTTGATGGCTGAAATCTTAGATGGAGATCTGACATATCAAACCATGTAAAGTTGCTCGAATTTTGCAAGATCATGTATAAAATCCCCAGAGAAATTTCTAGTGAATGTCTTACGATTCACATGCAATGTTAGGGGCTGGAGCTACCAATAGAATGAAGAAAGAAGAAGTAAAGGTTAGGAATCATAGTGAAATGTCTAACTGCTCTTTTCTTTATTATAACACCACTGATATTATTTCTTGTCCAAACTTCTGTTCCTCTCCAATTGGTTATGGTTTCTAGCAAACATGGTTTTCAACTTCAAGTTACTGAATTTTTCTTATAAATGCCTTGGGGTAAGCTGGAAGCGATTGGTTGCGCAGAGTAAGACACCTATGGGCATCTATGTTTGTTCATGCCTACATTAGGTTGTTTGGGTACCTGGAAATATATTGTTTGGGAATTATATTACTGGCGTAATACATTACTTGTAAATAGATTGTTACTGTTTAGGTAGTATCTAGATGCAAGTTGGGAAATACATTGCTACTGTTTGGCTATGTCTGGAAGAAATCTGGGAAATGCATTACCAACATTTTAGCTAGGAAGTATTGCGTTAATTTTATCTATAGTAAGGTGGTATTTTTAAATACTTTTTTTCCTTTTTAGGATAAATAATTAATTAAAACTACTTAATTTTCTAATATGTGAGGTAGTATCAAGCATGGCCACTTGCGCCTCTCTCTCTCTCTCTCTATCTCTCTTATTTTTTGGGGTGGATCTGGTGAAAAAAGGACCCTTGAATTGTGGTTCCCTTCTGGTGGTATGGCTTGAGAGGAAAGCTAAGGAGGCGAAACAATGACCTTGTTTCTCTTTCTAGAAGCTGAAATAGCTTCTCCCTTTCCATCGAATCCCTTGTTTTTGTCCTTACTTTGATAGCCATTAATGGCCTTGCTCTCATTTAACCATCTATTGCCTTGATAAAAAAAGCTTTAACCATGAATTAGCAGCATCAAAAGACCACCAAAAATCAGAAAAAAATATACGAAAACATCTAAGCTTATGCACTGAAAATTGTACCAAAAAACCAATGTTTTAAAGAACGGTCCGCCTGGTGCCAAGGCAGTCTGGACCAAAAATCCGCATGCCTAGACCCAGGCGGCCCCACACGGGCAAATGTACTTGGGCGGGCGCCCAGGGCCGTAAGTCCTTTTTCATGTTTTTAAACCCCCCAAAAGGGCAAAAGGGGCCATTTTGCCCCCCAAGGTTGTATAAAAACGTTATGGGGTTTATTTTTAACCCCCAAAGTCAATATATGAAAACTTCCAAAGTGAAAAAACTACAGGGCGCTCGAGGTTCTGGGCACCTGCCTAGGTGCTGGGCGCTGGGCCAGGCAGGCCGCCTAGCGTTTTTTGAAACATTGCAAAAAACCCTAGATACAATCACAAAAGTGCAAAAACAAACACCCAAAAGTCATGAGTAAGAGAGAGAGAAATAGATGGCCCATCACCTATCGGCTATGCTTCTAATCACAACCTCATTCACAACATTAGAGATCAACCTGTTCAAGAAAGCACCCCCTCCAGCCGTTCTCTCTCTAACAGATTTTGCACCAATCTCTCTCTAGAAAGTTTTGTACAAATCGCTCTCTAGAAGGCTTTGTACCACTATCTCTATGTCGAACACTAACCTGCCATCAGAAGCCAAGCCTTAGATTTTGCTTTTGAAGAAGAAACGAAACCTAAGTGAGAGAGGGTGGAAGGCTTACCAGCGAAGAGAGAGAAACAGCTGGGAAGGGAACTACATCCAAGAAAGAGAGTGGGGTTTTTAAACGAGCCTCAAAACATAGAAGTTGATTCAATATTTTATGGCGGGTCCGAGGCTTATATTACCCATCAAGCCCCGTAATAGATTTCGCAGCTCTCCAAGCGTGAAATGGATTTGACAATTTTCGGTGAAATCTAGGGTAGTGTGTTTTCATTTCCTGCCATCTTATGTGTACTCAAACACTGAAAATAGCATATTTCCTTGTAATCTATCCCCCTGTAATAGAAATACAGGTACCCAAACGGCTACATTTTTCTATTTGTGTCTTTGTTTGTAAATAGAGAGATTTGTATGAATGAATTAATTAAGAATCGATTGAATGCTAACACTGAGAGTTGACACATGATCTATATTTTATCGGAAACGATAATGCTAGAGCTAGTGATCTGGACATTTGAATTTTTTATTGAAAATATTTTTTGAATGTGCACTCTCTAGAAACATTGTAAGATATTAAAGCTTTTTTCTCCCACAGGTTGATGATAAACTTGTAAGCTATTCATAATTTCATACCATTCAGTATTAATGATATCAACAACGCCTATTGGGAGAATGGTAGCCATGGAGAGGCTTCTAACATCTGGAAATTTCTCGGAGCTATCTGCAGGTATCTCATCATTTTGTTGCCATTATTTCATTGTACATCAAAATACAAACACCCATTTTTATATAAGTTTATCATGCTCTGACTGACTGACTGAGAAAACTTTGGGGCGTTAGTTTTGCTATTTAATGAATTTTATGCGGCTGTTATTTATATTGTTGTTGTATGCTTGGCTCATGTTATGAGGATATCTTTTAGTGCACGACAACGCACCCTCTCTTTTGAGATGTGACTATAGAACGGCTACTGTTTCTTTTGTTGACATGTTTTGGCAGAGGAGGCCAGACTTGAAAAACTAGCTGCTAAGACCATACATAAGGAGATGAACGAGGCAGACGAGGCTAATTTGTTGGAGGAAGAGGGTAACTGCATTGTTCTTTTTATCCAATCCAGCTGTGGCTTTTCTTTCCCCATTGTCAATTTGTTTTCATGATCACAAGTAATGATTAACTGGGAACCTGTAAGGAAAAAAAAATTGACAACTAACTGCTAATATAGCAGAGGATAAGGGCTTGTGTTTCTCATGGAGTCCCTCCTTTCTCCTTATCCAAAGTATTTTACTTCTTGTCTTCTTCTTCGTTTACTCGATTGGGTGAAATGTCTACTGTTGTTGGTTAAGAAGATGGTGTTGCTTTCATCAAGAAAAGGTGTTCTTGCAACCATGCAAAAGAAGGATGTTCTCCTTTTCTGCATCATATTCTAGATATGTTTGGTCACAAGCTTATCTATGCTATCTATGTGTCAGAGAGTTGAGAGCTTGTATTAAGAGATTTTATTGTCAACCAAATGAAAAAAATATGTCCTCTTGTTATGCATAGAGGTTTTGCAGCTTATCAAGATGTTGGCTGTGATGTGGGTTTAGGTGAGCCATTTGGGTATTCAGGCTCTACAATGTCAAGAAGGCAGTTAGGGTCATTTTTTATGTTGGTCTTGTTTTTGTTCCATAGGTAGTTGAGATAGATATGTCCAACACATCATCAGGCTAATTGAATTGTTTGGTGATACCCAGAAGTGATTGTAGATCCTCAAGTTTTATCGGTTTTGGATGTCATTCATGTGTCACATTATGGTAATTATGGTGGCAAAATCTTAGCTACTTTAGTCATGCATTCATTGGATGGCAAATTTAGTGTCAGGTGGTATCTTCTTCATTTTTATCCTTAGACACATGGTTTTTGTGTTGTTATATACCCCTTTCTGTTATTCATGAATGGTTATGTATTAAAATTCAAAGAAAATGTCATGGCAATTCATCATTGTCAAAGCCTTTTTCCCAATTAATTGGGGAAAATGTAACGGCAACTATAATGTAAAATTTGGGTAGGCGTGTTCACTTGAAATGTGAACATTCATAAGATTCATTAGGGGCAAAATTTGGACTGTGCACCTAGGATATTCTTCCTCTGCTATTTTAGAATAAGGAAAAACAGTTTTTTTTTCTCCTGGCTATTGCAAGTGGCTACTATTTGGTTGTGTTGTCAGTCTTCCAAAAGTGAAGTCACTTAACAAGTTGCGGTGCTAATTCTGAACAAGTGAGGAAGCTATTAGTACAAATCTTGGTTAGTGCTCCATTTAAATTGACTCTAATGATCGAATCTCCCTTTATCACTTCTTTTATAAATTGAGAACAAAAATGTCATAAGATCTATGTAACACTGGTTTTAATATATTTATGGTAATGCCGTTGGTTTTGAAGATCACCTGTTGAAATGAGGAAACTTGTCCATAAATTTTTCTGTTCCATAAATATAAAAAAACTGATATTTTTCTTTGTTCTGTGACTCGGGCTTGGACCTAGATACATGCTGAAATACATCTGATTGCTCATCTTTTGGATGAAAAACCTGTTCCACAGGGCACTGTTGACTAGAGAACCCAAGGGGATTTCTGTTTTTGTTTCTGGGTATTGTTTGTTGATTATTTTGTTCCTCTTTTCTGTTGCAGTTGTATATAAATGTTTATGAGTTGCTTTCTTCATTACAATTTGAAGTCAGTGTTTCTACTTATAAGGTTGGGGCAGTTCTTCAAGCTCTTGATGAATGTTATGAAGTTCATATTTATGAATATGGCTGTTATGGATCCTTCATATTTTATTGAATTACTGGAAAAGACTCCTATGTGTCACAAAGTACTACAATTCAAATGTAATTATTTTCTTATCTTATTTCCTTTTGCAGATATGCATGTCTTTGACTGCAAACCAATGACCGATCCTTTGCATTTGGTAATTCTCAGAATATTTTTGCATAGTTTTGTGACAATATTTTTTTAAACTGCTGGTCGGTTGTGTTCTCGTTTCTTTTTTCTGCTGTTTGCATAAGGTCAAAGAAAGAATTGAATAAAAAAAAAAATCCATAAAAGTTTCTATTTCTCCTCCGTAGAGACTAAATTTAATGTAGATTTTAGATATATACAACAGAACTATAGAAAATTTGGTTATAAACAGTTAAACACTGAATTTGCCTCCACAATATATCATGTGCGGAAATCATAGCAGATATTGAAGCTAAAAGAAAGATACACAATAAACACTGCCATGGAAATGGGCTTGGGGTTTCGGGGCTAATGTCTCAACATAATGTCCCACCTTCCATTGCCATTTTTAAAATATTAAAAAAAAAATTGAAAAAAAAGGAAAGAGACACTGATGCAAGGATACAGCTATGGACATGGCTATGCTGTCAACTCTTTGAGATTTTTCATATATATATATATAAAGCATCCAACACCGTTTTGAACTGTTTGTGCATCAGAGATAAACACTGAATTTAGCTGCATAGGAATATACCATGTGCAGAATTTCATGCCTATTTAGTATTGGGCAAGCTTCTATGCTTCCCCTACAGCATAAAACTTATATACTTCCCCTTATCCAACTGTCCATTCTGAATGGAGGGCTAAGATTGCCCCAATCACAATGTGACGTCTCTACACTATTTTATTATTAATTTTTTTTCTATAAACTATTTTGGCATCAAATTTTGGACGTCCAATCCTCTATCAAACTTGCACTAGCGAAAAATAAAAAAAAAATATTTCCAATAAAATAAAATGACCAAAATACCCCTGAAAGTTTCAAGGCATATTTTGGTCATTATATTTTATCAGAAAATTATTTTTAATATTTTTTATAGGTGCACCCCAATGAGAAGATGGCACGTACCAAATTTGATATTCATATAATTTGTATAAAAAAACTAAAAATAAAATACTTTGAGACGTCGGATCTAAGATCAAATGGTGAGTGGCTCTCTTGATCAAAATTGGATGGCTGGATGGTAGGGGAAGAATAGATCTTCTATGCTGTAGGGGAAGTATAGAAACCTTTCCCTTTAGTATTGTTTAGATTAGGTACCCGACCAAGGGCTTCCTTTTAGCTTTACTAGCTCCATTGAACCACATTTTACATCCTAATTTGAGAAGTCTGGCATGTTAGTTGTGTATAATATGCGAACACGTGCTCATTCATGCATATGCACACCTATGATTGATTTCTACTGGCTATGTTACTAAATATATTGTTTTTTATGTTTGGGATTGTTTTTTATCAAGGTGTGTTGCAATGCATGTAAAAAACCAATCAAATCCAGCCAATATGCAGCACATGCAGGTTCGGATCCCTCCTTCCCCCTAGAGATATTATTATTATTATTATTTTTTCAATAATGAATATCAATGAAATCTATTGAAGAATTATGTTCCTGAAATTTAAGATGAATATTGAGGAATTAGCCAAAAATTGATTATTTCCTTACCTGGAGTGTTAAATTTTCATTTGATATAAAATTTTTTCATACAAATAATGTGGAAAGTACAATGATTATATGGTCTTTTCAGTGCCAGCAAAATATTTGATAGACTCAAATGCCTCTCTCCCTAAGTAAGCTGGGTGATAAGTCAAATATTACCTTAAAAAATAGAACAAAAAAAAGGACTAAAACTGGGTGATAAGAGATTAGGTTGACCTTTTTTGGATCATGACATGCTTTGTCATGGTCATGACTCATAACAACTCAAAACTCGCATATAGACCCCACTCGAAGACCATTAAGGAGTCACCCTCATTGATACCAGGTCTGTCAAATGCTCTTGCATCAGTCCAAAATCCCACTACTTGCGCATTGGCTTCTTTCTAAGAGAAAGCTTCCGCTCCAGACACGAGACCAAAGAATCCCACCACATCCGCATTGGCTTCTGTCTAAGAGGAAGATTTCCATTAGATCAAATGTCCGACACCAGACCAAAGAGTCTCATGTAGCATCTTTTGTCTTGCATTGCTCATCTTTGGAGGCCAGGCCATGGGTTGCCCATTAAGCTATCAATGAAATTAAGCTTGAACACTCTACTGAAGGTTTGGTCCTCGTACAGGTACTGCTCATAACATTGAAGCATAACCCAGCCATGTCTAGTTTCTGGATAATGTAATTCTTGGCCTCCCTATTGCCCCTACAATCTTGCATAGTTTCTGGATAATGTAAAGCTGCGATAAATGAGCCTGGGACCCCTTAATCTTGGCCTTCTAGCTGGAGACTTATCTTCATGGGTTGCTATTTCTTACACTGAACAACCATGTCATTGCTTTAGTCGCTAAAATTTATTTAATCAAGCTTTCCAGAGTTCATTTCACAAGTTCCTATTGGCTCTTCTGAACTAAGATGCTTTAGTACCATTGCAGACCTCAATCCTAACTTTTGTCTTCTTGCTGAATGTTCCGATGAACTGCTAGTTTCTTCTTGAAGTCTCCTAATCCCCATGACTGAATACATCATTTTCTCTTTCATTATTTATTGTGATTGTTAGTGTCACTAAATTCGTGTATGACAAATGCTTATATGAGTGCCTCTTATGTGGCTCTCTTCTTTCTCATACTTGTTTTGACCTTTATGTTGAGGGAGCCAAATTGTGGAATCCTGTTGACCTTCTTTCATGTTTACAGAACGCTGTAAGTCTCTAAATTCTGCAGAAGATACGGGTCTAGAGCTTGATGGTGGTGCTGGGCACAAGAAACCTCCACGGAAAGGCCGAAAAAAGATCCAAACAGCTCATGATAGTATCCTTACAAAGTTTACTTTTGTAGGTGTTCAATTGAATGATATGGTGCATGTTACTTTATGGTTATGTGCCTATCTCTTATTTAGTTATCTATTATCACAAGTTCATGGCTATTCATATGTTAGTTTAATGCAGTGTTTAAAAATTTGGTGCCGGATCGGTTATCGTCCAACCTATCCCAGATCCTGGGAAAAAATGGGATTCGGCGAGTTTTTTGTACAGAATCGCTGTGTTGGCATCACGACACGGCGATTATGTACAATAAATCACGATTATGGCGTAATAACTCGGACACATCACTGCTTCGATGGTGAAAATTGGATGTCACCACGGTCTAAATGGGATATGAAAAAATATGGGCCCATCAAACCACTTCGCCCACGTGTTCACACCCCAACTACAAGTCAAACAACCACACGGTGGTGCTTGCTACTTCATCACACGCTGGTACGATCCGAAGCAATTGAATTACTTTTATAATGCTCTGCACCCCCACAATTTTTCAATGTGGGACAATGTTGTTTGGGCGTCATGCATTTAGACGACAACTGTTTAGGGTGCCAAGAGCGTCGACACATTTATATGACCATGCATTTATACAACCCATTTATTAAAAGTTTTAATTTAAAACCTTCCTCAAATGACCATGCATTATATGCATGTTTCCAACTTTAAGGAAGGTTTTAAAATACTATTTAAGGCACCATGCATTTATACGACTCATGTTTAAAACCTTATTATTGGTGCATATTCAATAGTATTTTAAAACCTTCCTTATATGCATTCAATAGTATTCTAATAATTTGTTCATCATGTTTATTATAATATTATACCTAATAATCATATATTGATAACCAAATATTGCATTTTATTTCTTAACTTGTTTGCATTATAAATTATGTAATGTATTATTTTTCTTATAGTTGTAAATAAGATTTTTTTTAAAACCAACAATTTCAATTTCAGTATCTGATATTATAGTTAGTTAGGTTGTGATAATTTTGGATGAGTAAAGCGAATTAATAAATGTTTGATACTTTGATGTGATACTAATTTCACTTTATATGAGAAATTATTATTTTTAATCTTCTTAGCTAGAAGTGTTTTCTAGCATTTTAAAATTATTTTGATGCAATATTATAATTAATAATTATACAGACATCCAGACAAGAAAACAACCTCTCAGTATTCACCTATTTTTACAAACTAATGAAGGTACATAATGCACCACTCCTAATTTCTTTTAGAAACTAAAAGAACACTATTTTTAGAGATTTATAGTAATTTTTTGAAAAACTTTTGGGGCAAAAATTGCTGATTCAGCCGATTCTCCGAACCGATCTATCGATTCGACACGAGTATGGGTGTAACCGATTTGGTTCATCGATTCGCTTTTTTAAACATTGGTTTAATGTAATAACTGTGAAGGTAGCGTCACCTATGGCTTCCATTAAAGAACCAATGAACATGGAGATGGGTTTGTTGATGGGATTTAGAATGAGAACCTACCTTTGCTCTTCCTTGAATCAGCATATTAGCATGTATGTTAGAGGTTATGAGTGTCCATGGAAATGATAGGATGGAGAGTGAGTGGGTCCCTCTAGAACAACATATAATGTATAAATTTATAGAGTGGATCCCTCTATAAATTATGTAATGTAATATTTTTTCTTATAGTTGTAAATAATATTTTTTTAAATTAGATGATATTATAATACATTTTAGATTCGTTTTTATTTGTTTATTAAATAATTATAAAATATAAACCAAGAATTTCAATTTTAGTATCTGATATTATAGTTAGTTAAGTTGTGATAATTTTGGATGAGTAAAGCGTATTAATAAATGTTTGATACTTTGATGTGATGCTAATTTCACTTTATATGAGAAATTATTATTTTTAAGCTTCTAATATAGAAGTGTTTCATAATATTTTTAAATTACTTTGATGCAATGTTATAATACTATATTATAATTAATAATTATACTGACATCCAGACAGGAAAACGTCTCAGTATTCGCCAATTTTTACAAAATAATAAAAGTACATAATGCAGCACTCCTAATTTCTTTTAGAAACTAAAAGAACACTATTTTTAGATATTTGTAGAGATTTTTTGAAAAACTTTTGGGACAAGAATTGTCTATTCGGCTGATTCTCCGAACCAATCCACCTATCCGATGCGGGTATGGGTGTGACCGATTCGGGTCACGGATCCGCTTTTTTAAACATTGGTTTAATGTAAAAATTGTGAAGGAAGCTTCACCTATGGCTTCCATTAAAGAACCAATGAACATGGAGATGGGTTTGTTGATTAGATTTAGAATGAGAACCTACCTTTGCCCTTCTTTGAATAAGCATATTAGCAGGTTTTTTAGAGGTTATGAGTGTCCATGGAAATGATAGGATCGAGAGTGAGTGGGTCCCTATAGAACAACATATGTCCCAAGTGGTCATTCCACAATATCACCGTATCATTTTCTTGTATTATGTTCCTTTTCTTTTGTTCATAGTTCTTAAGATTATAGTGTACTTCCCCTTTAAAAACTGGTTGTCGCTTATGGGCTAAGTGATTTGGTTGTCTGATGCCGTGACTTGATTTGTTATTTTAACTTGGATGTGGTGTTTGGTGAGTTGGCCGACTCAACCTGTAGATGTGCCTCCCCTTCAAAATCTATCTTAAAGATGGATCTCGGATCCAAAATTTTGGGATTTGTTAATCTGAACTATAATGTTGATTATAATTTGGAATGTTTTCCTCTGGAAAAATAAAAATTGCATTTTATGAATATTTGTTTTCCACCATCCATTTTGGCTATAGTAGTAAGTACTTTTTTTGACGTTCATCTTAGAGATGGACGTGTGATACATGAGGAGATGCACGTATTTTGGTGAGTTGGCTGACTCACCAAAATCATGTCCTTGTAACTTATGTGAGATATCCTTTTATTGCAACTTTCATATTTGGATTAATGGATCACATTACGTCTTCTTTGATTCAAATTTATAATTCTGTGCAAATCCCATTTATTTTGTGTATGTAATCTGGAACATTTTCTGATGCTCCTGTGGAATTTTACTGTTATTTCTTGATGCTTTTTCTTTTAAAAGATTATTTATTTTGTTGATTCACAATTTCAAATGCTTGTGTTCTTCATTTGCTGATGCTGCAATAGTTGAAAATAATTCTTTATGGGCACTTACCTGTATGGTTTTTATTATTTTCATTTCCAACTTTGGACTTATTCTCCAAGCCCATGGAAGAATGCTGTTATCGTAAATCCTGAACATCTACCAGATCCCGCGACAGCGAATGGGGAGCAGGAAAGATCCGAGTCCTTGGATGGAGATGATACTGCTGCTTCAGAATCTGCAAATATGGATGACCACACTGGCATGGCTTCTTCACTTTCAAGAGAAGTAAAAAGTAATTCCAGAAACCAGTGCTCAGGTTTACTAGTCATGGTTCTGCTCTGAATATTTTATCATTGCTCCGAGTTGTCATATGATCCTGTGGAGAATGACCACTTTTCTAGTTGTCTTTCTGTTTTTAGTGATACTTGTATCTGTGTTCATTTTTCTATGTTTAGGAATTTCAAGTTCAATGGATGGGCCGTTAGTAATTGATGGTTCTGGAGTTAGTCCTGGAAGTGGGATTAACTCTGGGGGTGTGATGTCTCCTTCAAAACGCGCTAAGTTGTATGGTCACTACACTTTTGTTTGTTTACTACAGTTTTGTGATGTCCAATTGAAATATTGGTTTGATATGCTTGACAACATTCCATATTGGTCTTTATTAATTGTTGCTAAGAAAGTGAGTTGTAGTCTTTTGCATAAGTTATCTTAAGTATATCATTATGAAAGCGGCTATGTTTCAATGTGTGCCAGGATGCCAGCTGAGTGCATGACCACATCAGATGGTCAGGAAACAAGGTGTGGTGTGGTAACAGAAACAGGAACTTGCTGTCAAGGTTCACTCACATGTAAAACTCTTATTGCATTTTACTAACATTATTGTTGTATTGCGTCCTTTCTAAGTACATGGGCCACTTATGCCATAATTTTAAACATGTTTAGTCTGTGGTTTATTAAATGCTCTGTTTCTATGAGTGCTACCACTCGTACATTGTGATTTGACTCTCACCAAATGTCTGTATTCAGGTAGGGTGCACTCAGAGCCTTCAAAGCGGTCTGTTGCAGGAAGGCAGCAGCCATACGACGTTATGACGGGACGTCAGAAGCCTTTACCTCTTCATGTTCATGACTCGGCAGCGAAAGATGATATTTGCGGTGAGTCATATATCTTACTTGCAATTTCTTTCTTATACGTGTGCTAACACCAGTTAATGATGGGACATGTATTATCTGTTGTGTATGTGCATATATACGGCATGCATTTGCTTGTTCGCCATGGACTCAATGAGCTGTTTATAAATTGCCAAGTTTTTTTTACGTTGCAGTAAGACAGTTTTCGCCAAGAAAACTTGGAATGAGCATTCTCAATTTTTCATCTTTTTCCCAACTTTTGGCATAGTATTCCTATAGGATAGCAAGGCTTTCAGGGTTTGTTTTGCAGATCCTTTCCCCAGATTTATCCCTAGCATTTCAAGTTGACTGAATTCTGAACATGACTTTGTCATTGACCTGTGTAATAGTTTCTGTTACGAAATGGTTATCAGTGACTAGTATAGATGCATTGTAATGTTTTACCCATGCTGATCAAGAAGTTATTGACGTGCTAATTTCAGTATTTTGTTATTTGTTTAAACTTTGCAAATAGTTATTACAATGTTCTTATCTTGTCTTGCAAACAGCTTCCGAGATTCCAGTTCCCCTTGCAACCAAAATGTATCCCCGACAAAGAAGTTATCGACTAAGGGCAGCACTTGGCCATCTTTACCGTGAGGCATTGGCGAAAGAGCAGCAGCACAATGACCCTCAGAGTCCGAAACAACCCCTAGAAAATTCTATGATATCTTCACAGGTATTGTCACCCAACAATATGTCTCATGAGGCACGGAAGGAAGCCATAAATCAAATGAAGGTATGTGGTACTCATTGCTTCTGTTTTCTTTTTATGCTTATGGTCTCTTTCTTTTTTTTCTTTGAACTTGTATTGTTTCAAGGTTTAATTCCCTGCTAACATTTAAAAAATTTGGATGAATGAGTAGATTGCTAGATTTTTTAGTTATATTTTGTGTCATGGCCTACACACACTCAATATTTGATACGTTGACAGATATTATGAAAGCCTGTAAAAAATCCAATGAAAAGCTAGCTTTGAAAATAAATATGGAAAAAGTCTACAAAGAGACCATTTACTTCTATTAAAAGAAGGGCACAATCATACTTGTCTGTCGGATTTTTTCGGTTGGTTGTGAGTGTGTCGTACATTAGGCACAAAGTTCTAAATAAAATATTTGAATTTCGTGATGCACTCCAAGCCGTCCAATTTGACATCTGATGGCTATTAGTAATTGTGACCTCCTTGTATCATAGATAAATAATCTCATAGCATACAATCCCATAAAATATTGCTAGGAGTTCAAGTTTTAGGAGGAGGTTTTGATGTGTCCGGTTTCTGAATTGAAGTTTGGCTCCAGTGTCTCCCTTAAAACAGCTTTGCAAATTTATTTTCTCTTTATGTTCTTTTTTAATTTTGATAAAAGTAATTCCAGTACATAAACAATAAATGTGTTTGAATTGGTTCAGTTGCCCTCCTACAGATTGTGTTTTTTTCCCTTTTGGAAAAAGAACGATGATATGCACTGCATTGAAGGGCTAATTTACGTACTTTACCTTACAGTCTCCATTTGATTCTGGATAACGGGTCTTTTGGTCCATATGAATCTCTTGAAGCAATACTAACATGCATATTACTGTACTATCCTTTCAAAGGCTAGCAAACCATATTTTTCCCAGTTCTCTTGTTCAGCTTGTGAGCAAAAAGGTTTGTTTGGTAACATCTACGTGTTGCCAGATTTCATTAGACCAGAAAATTCTCATCATTTTCTGATAATGCAAAATGTTTTCTGATAATGCAAAATGTGTTGCCACATTCGATATCATTAGACCAGAAAATTCTCATGATTTTCTGATAATGCAAAATTTATTAACCAGTGTCTTTGTAGTGGGGTTGACTGAAGGTGTTGTTGAACCCATCAGTAACACTCAGAACTCTTATCCTTGCACATGGTGAAGCTGACTGAAGTTGATCATGCACATACTTAGAGACTGAAAGCCTTCCAGAATCTCTTATTATATAGCATCTTAGTTTTATACACAAATCTCTCTCTCTCTCTCTCTCTCTCTCTCTCTCTCATATGGAGATACGAGTTTCTCACTATGTACATACTCCTTTTTCTTTTTGGATTTTGTGAAGCAGAATGATCTATGTGCATTCCCTGTCACGAGGAAACCCGACCAACTACTGGCACAAAGTTCAGAACTATGCTTGGGGCTATCAGGAGGATATTCTTCAGTTATGGGCGCGTTCCCTGGTCAGCTCCAAGATAATAATAATGATTTTGCTCGTCCTGCAATGTCTGTAGATGCCAACCCCATGGGAATTATGAGAACACGATACATTTCAACCCCTTACTCTTTTCCTGGCAACTCAGGTATCAAATTTCTCTCTCCATGTATTATCTCTAAAAGAAGATCCATGTATTTATTGCCAGGTCATAATTATATTCACATCTTGGGCATCTTTAAATGTGCAGCATATCCCTTGTCGTCTGTCGCCTCATGGGTAAATTCCTTTATTATGTTGCCATGGTTGAATGGACCGAAAAAAAAAATCAATGTGTTTTTCTCTGGAAATCTTCAATGTTCATTTCTTATTGATTGATATCTACTATTATCATGGATAAGTAAATACGAAAATGGTTTTAGGGTCTATTATTGGCTCATTATGGACCAATTAGTCACTGAGTAGTGACTGATTCTTGATATTTATGCGCAGAAACCAGTTTCATCCTTTTATAACATTCAGATTGTTTTTTGATATCTAATTAAAGGGAGAACGTTCTACATTGCCTTGTGACATTATCAAAGTTATAAAACTATCAGTTTAATAATCATTCATCTTGAATTTATATTAGAGCAAAAGCTATGACGAATGGATTTCATATGTTACAAAAAGAAAAATTGAAAAATGTTATTCAAGATACGCTTTTGAATCGATATCTGAATATTTGCAGGTGCAGCAATCACAAATATGCAGCAGCCAAATGGGATTGTTCCTGTGATATAATTTCCAACTCAATGGAGAGGTAATTTTCCTACTCCATTTGTTATTTTTTATATTTTTCTGAATTTCATGTATGTATTATAGTTGTTCTCCGCACATTCTCCATGATGATATGGAAGAAATTTACTGAGAACAGTAATTTGGTTGGTGCATGAACTGATCTATATTCATGAAATAAAAGGGTGTGAGTGCAGTTTGTGCATATGTGCGTTTCCTGAACGAAATGCTTTAAAATCAATTCGCTTTTCAAATTATAAATGTTGACCAATTTTTCTAACTTTCTGTTGGCCAATGTGCTTGACTACAGATGTCTTACATGTTCCTCTTTCTTAGTAATACATATTTGTGTTTTTGTATACATTTCTGTATTGGGGGTAACCGCAAATTCATTTTTAGTTATGTATATTTCTTCAGGAAAAAGGAAAGGAAATCAACTATAATATGCTCAATCTTTGCAGTAGTCTGTTATTTATGAAAAGGGTGTACCTCAATATCGGAATGTTCTAAAATTTCCTATACCTATACCCGAAAATATTAGATATTGGGTTTTCCACAGGAACCTCCATTGAGTTTATATGAAGTGACGTAAATTTTGGAGAACCTTTCTTCACATATTTGATGATGGTTTCTAACTCCTAAATTATAGGGTTTAAGAAATACTACACAATGAAGCAATTCAAGTTTTTCCTGTCATTTGTATGGTTCCAATTGGAAACTTGCGGTTAGGCGGGTTTAGAGGAACATATTTAGGGCGTGGTTTGTATAAGACTGAGGCTGTAGATAATTAAAGTAAGGCGTACCTTCAATGGTGTCGAAAGGTATTGTTTCAGTACTGAAAATCTTTTTGATGTTCTAAAAATTGATTTCCATCTCTAATTATAAATTTAAAGCTTAAAAATAATGTAGATCAAGCACATATAAGAATCCTAAAAAATCTTGAAATTTGATGGTCTAGAAAATGCATTACAAGATGCACTTTCTGTAAGGCTTGAAATCCATTTTTTCTCATGTCCATACATCTTGAAGTCGATAGTATCAATTTGAAGATTTGTTAATACCAAAAGAACATCTTCTAGTGAATTTTGGAGGTGTGCCTTAAGTGATTGTTTAGGGCCTCGTCTGTATATAAACTTTTTCCATGTCTCTATGAATATTTAGTAAGATATTTCAGTTTAGCAAGATGGTTTCAGTCCCCGACGATGCGAGGTCTGGGTGTAATTTCCTGTCTACATGCGTCACCACATTTGAGTTATTTCTGCATTAAGAGCTAACGATTAACTAATTGAAAAGTTTGAATGAAGTATTAGTCAAATCCGATCCCTATCGAAAAGCCCTTCTTTTAGATGGATTTAGGATCCAACTTAGTCTAGATGTATTCGGCATTAGATTCATATTTTTGTAGTTCAAAAAATAGTTTGTTCAGATGATCTTTGAAGAAAATAAAGATGAAGTTCAAAATTGTATATTCTTGAGGTTCAGTTCTTTTTTTTTTTTGCCTAAATTCTTAATTGTTGTGTTTTATATTTGTCTTGTAAAAAGGAAATCATATTTTAAAAAAATGGTGTCAGCTGACGCACTAAAACCCGGTCCATTTACTATTATTAAGGTGTGTTTGGTGTGCGTGAAAAACTTCTTGACTAGGTATGGGAATTTTTCCACATCAATGGGTTCTTTCTCATTTTTTCATATCAATTGGCTGAAACTACTTTCACGCCTAGTGACAGTTTTTTCACGTGAAACTACTTTCACAGATGTATACGTGTGCCAAAGGTGTACAAAGAATTGCATGCTGATCTAGTTGGAAAGTAATTGGGCGCTGTCCCTCTCAATCGAGAGCAGATTGGAGTTCTACATGTAATGTGCAATACGAACCCAACTAGCCAACAGAGCAGACAGTTCAGGCTTGTCTTTTGTTTTTTTCAGGCTTGATTGTTATACCGGTTCCTCTCAATTTCGAATTTGTCCAAGGGTTTCATCAAATACCAAATACATAAAATGCCGACATTTGTTAATAATGGAAGTTTCTTTAGTTTTGTTGAACTTATAAAATTAAGGAAATTGACTTAGAATTGGCATTTCATTATCAGAATTTGAATAGGCCAAAAGATATTATACTCTTGCAGGAGTATACTATCTATTATTCCCACGGGCAGAATCCTATCTAGGATTAATTTTAAGATCCTGGGGATGTGACCCTTTCAACCCCTAGATTAACCTCACGAAAAAAAAAAAAAAAAAACTAGTTGCATGCTCTTTATACCAAATATTTATGTCTCAAGAAAGAAACTTTTCAATTTTTAGAGGGTGGAATCGAAGTGTTAGAAAACTCGAAAGTCTTTTTATTTTTTTATTTTTATAATAATGATCTTGTGATTCTTAGAGGTTTCAAAATTGAAGATTGAAAAAATCCACCCAAGTAGGTCTTTTGGCCGAGGGAGTGGATGAATACTAAGTGTGCTATCTCTTTAAAATTAGTCAATGTGTATTTTATAGTCTACATTGAGTTTCACTTTTAATTTTGTGGTATTGTATTTTAATTTTGGGTTGATTGGTACTCTTACATATGCATATGGGGTATTTCTTTAATGCATTTAACATTTTAGCAAAGCAAACGTGATACCATTATTTTACATTTTGGTAATTTTTTGTTTAGGGGTATTTTAATAATTAATTAAGGGTAAAATAAAAATTTTTGATAAAAAAGAATCAGTTGTTAACTGTAGTAGATAATGATATCATTCGCATACATTATAAATTACCATTATTTTTCTTTTATAAAAGTTTATATTCTAACCCTCTTCATGACCGAAAATGCCTGTACTCTAAAATTTTTTATCAGAAAGCAAGGATAATAAATGTCCAAAATGTTTAGTGCATTAAGTAAATAAATACTACGTGTAGGAGTACTCTATCATAAGCATTTAATTTATCTTCTTTTATATATATGGGATTGAGCTCAAATTCAATGCACTAATATTTCTTACAATCTCAAATTTGTAAAAAATAACTAAAAATATTTAAAAATAAAGAGGTGATGTCATGTTTTCTCTTTTTGGGATGTGTACGTGATCGGATTCGGACCCCGGACGATTCACTCAGAGAATGAAAGTGGTGATGTCATTATCTCTCTTTCGTTCTCATAAAATACTATATTCACTACAAAAAAATTGGGATTTACGTGTAATTTATAACATATAAATTTTTAAAATGCACGGAGATGTTTTTGTCAGTTCTCTAAACCTAAGTGAAATACATTGTATGGTTTGACAAGGTACAAGAATTACGTGATTAGGTCAAATGTTTCGGCGTATTGACATTAATTATGTGAATTTGCCGTTTTGGCAATTCGAAGTCTTGGTTTCTTATTTGGTTGGTAAGAGGGGCCGCCTTTGAACCAGCAAAGGTCGCGTGGTTGAGGCCAGGTCGCCGCCGCCCTGGGCATCCTCTTTTTCTTTTCTTTTTAGGCTTTTGAAAAATAAAAAATAAAAAAATTCAAATGTGTGTTCAAACGATCTGGATCACTGTCCATTTCTTGTGGAACTAGGCAAGTCTATCAAAATCTGAATTATTAGAAGTTCTAACTAGGAATTGGGCAGTCGCTACTGATTTCCATTATGGATTATCAATTTCTGATTTGGATCAGCGGTTATTATAACCACTCATGGGTGGTAATTTTATGCACATTAACTTTCATGAATTAGCAATAACAAATGTTAAAAAATGCAATCCCTCTTACTAATTGCCACCTTTCCGCTTTTACTTCCCATTTAAATGGAATGCAAACTTCTTTACAGCATGTTTCATTATGCAATTGTGTAACAAGGGGCACTTTTGGTGTTTGGTTATGAGAAAATGCTTTGGCACAAGTACATTGTACCAACTTTTAGATTTTGGGACATTGCCATTTTTGTGTCATAAAGCATTTTCTCTATGTTCCATTTAAGGACTCTTAATCTTTAAGAGATCATGAATATAAAAAAGTAAATAAATTTTAAAAACTAAAAATAATAATTCTAGTAAAAAAACATTTGGACCATTAGTTTTCATTGTTTTTAGGTGGAACACTTACTTGCATCCATTGTTAAGATAGATGCTTTATACTTTCTGGACCATTAGTTTCCATTGTTTTTAGATGGAATATTTACTTGCATCCATTTTTAAGATGGTTGCTTTGTACTTTCTGGACCGTATATGTAGAAATGTGGTCCAGCGGCGTGAAATAATTTTCCATAATATAAAACCGGGGAAACATAAGTAGTTCCCTTATTTGTTATTTTATGTTTGCTGGATTCTACATATAGGTCTAATGAAATCTAATACAAGAAATAGATAAGATATTCACCTCATCTTATTTGATTCTTGCTTTCCATCTTCTGGTCCCCTTGTCTCCCTAACAACAACTTTTTTTGTAACAACTAAAGGTAAGAAGCCCCACAAAAAACACCCAACAAATCAAAATTATTTATTTATTATATATCTTCTTCGCTATACGACAATACTAGATCCCTTCTGTTTCTTGGAGCCTCTACATCATTAAATACATGCTTATGATGAACTGAAATAATTTTCAATCCATACTTTTGAAAAATACATTACCCAAATTTGTTAGTGGACTTAGTAGGAATTGATTGAGGGCATGAATAGACGAAGAGAGAGATACTTGGAATTGATTGAGGTAGGGGTGGCAATAAAGATGACCAGACATGGGACCCCATGGATGGACCTAACTTCAGGTCCTGGTATGGGTTCAAATTTTGGACTCGAAAAGTCGGGTCTAAGTCTAAAACCTGGACCCAAGTACTATCGGGTCTGGGTCCTGGTCCGGGTCTGGGTCCGGTTGGACCTGGGCTCGGACCCATTGACACCCCTAGAGAGTGATAAAGAGAGAGAGTCAAATAGGTGAGGTATGAGTGTGACATGCTAACCTTCTTTGTAATTATCTTGGGCAGTGTATTTGTGGACATGACACCACATTTCCTTCCACTAATGGAACACTTGTACCTTCTCCCTTATCTTCTTCAATTAAATGTGGCCTCCGTGGGCTGTGTATCCAAGTCCCTTCCTTAAGGGAGCCACGTTTTCTTCATTCCTTTGATAAACAATTTGAAATGTGTCTCTCTTGTTGTTGATCAATTAATTATTTAGATTTTTGCACACTCAAATTCTCTTTTCCTCCTAACTATTTTGCACATGGCACTTCAATAAGGTAATTTTCTAGTAAAAATTTAACCCCAAGATATCATTAACCACATAAAAAATTATGGAGGCAGCAGGCTTTGGATTTTTCTTACATCTGACGTATGGGATTTGGGCCCAGACAAGAAGAGAGAGAGAGAGAAAGCGCAATATTTTGATTAGTGAGAGAAGTCAATATTTTGGTATGAGATGGAGAGATTTTGGGCAATAATGGGAATCGTGACTAGAATGATCATCGTCTATGACCATTAAATATTTTGGTACGAGAGACATTTTGGTTTGAGATTTAGATCGGGAATTGTCAATTTGGAATGGAAATAAGCTGGGATTCGAGAAAGTATCAGTATCAGATAGCTCCTTCTAAAGACCCCACCATTTTTTAAAATTTATCTAATGTTTTTTTGGGTTCATCTGAATTGCCCGTAAAGATCTATTTTTATTTTTTATTTTTAAGATTTACATGAACACCAGTTAGGTAAAATATTAAAAAATAAGAAATAAAAAAAATAGAAAGAGGGTTTTATAGGGGTCACTTACAAGGCGATTTAAGACTAAAGAAAATATTTAATAAGCTCTAAAAAATTTAAAAAATAAAATAAAAGGGAGTTTGTGGGGGGATTGGACATTCTTTCCCATAACCGGTTTGATCCCTGTTTATTCTCAATCTAGATTGGCGATTCTCGATTCCAATCATTGGGGTTTGACTCTAGAAACATCGCTGAAAAATAAAAATTTGGGAAATTTATTGATAAATTTTTATATATATATATATATATATATATATATATATATATATATATATATATATATATATATTTTAAAACGGTCCCATGTGTTTTATATTTTATAATTATGTCCCATTTTTTATAACATCAAATGTATTTTAACTTTACATCTTTTTTATATGTCGGATTAACATCAATTTTGTAACTTTGGTAATTTTATTTATTTAAATTACTTTTAAATATTTTTATATGTATTTGATAGTGAGAAGTGTGGAAGTATCAAATTTGAGCTTAATCTGATGAATAAAAAAAGTAACAAAATTGTGTATTCTGAAAAATGACTTGATTGTAAGATGTGAAATATATGGGATTATTTTTAAACATAAAGACAAAATAAAATAAATTTATTTATAATTTTTTTTAAAAAAACTAAAAGGCGGGGCTTTAGGAAGCTGATATTCTGCTGTCCATTTTCTTCTTACAGAGCTCTCAGTCTTGAATGATTCAAGGAAATGGTCAATTTGATCAGCTTTCAGCCAGTGGTATTTGGTCTTCATGGCAACATGATCATATGTTTCAAAATCAACTGGAGTATGATTGTCCTTGAATTTTATTCTTAATAAAGTGCACTACAAGAAACGCATAAGATTACAGCAAATGTGAGAAGAGTTGATGCTCCAAGAGGGGTACGCTGTGCATTTGCTCCCTCTGGTAAAAATGGTGCCAGGAATATTTTTTGGACCCAATTTTTGGGATCTGACCTATAGAAAGTAACAACTAACCTATAGAACGTGACAACTAATCTCAAAAAATGGAAAATAAATTAAATAAGACTATCTATGTGCCTAAAAAATAACGTCCCAACTTTTGTAGGCCAAGATCTAGGTGTTCAATAAATTAAAATCTATTTAAAAATATATATCTTATATTGATGGATCCCAAAATCCGAGAAAAATAAAAATCCTCCCTAGTTTTTCTTTTGCTCGAGGGAGTTTTTGTACAGTATGCTCTTGCAGAGGCTCTGCCATACATGTATAAAGCAAATAAATGGACATTTTTGCTATTTAGAACCTCCAATACCATTTTACGTTGTGGGATTGTATATTACGAGAGATATTTCGGTAGTCGATACTTCTCAGTAACCCTCACTTTAGGAATTAGGAACCTTAAATGGGTGGATATCCTCTATATGGAGATGAATACAATTGAGTGTGAGAAATATGGTAAAAATAAAATCGCACCACAATAACACAAAGAATACGTGATTTACCACAAATAACGATCTTTAATGCCTTCGGCTAGTAGAAACTTATTATTTTTCTAACTATTTGAGGTAGGCTACGCAGAAACTTATCATAAATGAAAATTATAAGTCTTGGTCACAAAAGGTATACATATCTTCAAACGTTGGCAAAACGCTCGTTGATTTTTCCCTTTGAACCCGCTCTCCCGATCGATCAATACCATCTACTGACTTTCCTCTTTTCCACAGCTATTTGAAAGTTAACATTCAAAGCAACTTAGAAATCTCTCTCTAAAAGTTTAAACGAACCAACCCAAAACTATGAGAATACCGTATTTCTTTTTTAGAGGTTACACTAAATATGAATGGCGGAGCATGAATAACAAAGTTGGCCCTAAATACTTTGGATAAGGTTTGGAAGATGATGATGTTTTTCCCCCCCCTCTCTCTCTCTCTCTATATATATATATATAAGCCAACTATTTTTATAATCTATACCAAGGTAACCTAGATGGGATGAGTATTATATGCATCATTGGTAGAAATTACTAGGGTCCCTTGCTTGTTCTCTAACTTTTGAAAAAATATAAACATGGGGGTGATGATTTTTGCTATGACTAGACCTAATAGATATAAAAAAGTCACCATCACTAGTAGATGTCAAATATAAAATCCTGTCAACTATAATTGTGTTACATAATTTTAGTAATACTTTTTTGAACTCTAAACGTGATAAGCGGCGCACTTCATCCTTCCAATTTCAAATCTAGAACGTTAAAAGGGATCGTGATGTTTTGTTTAAGAGAGATTGTGACCTTTTTATTCCAAATGTTACGAGTTCTCTCCTTTATTCACCCACACAAAACAACAAGGGAGAATGGTAGAAAGAGAAATTTATGAAAAAGCATCCATGAGATTAAGTATTTAATACCTCACTCATTTTTTTTAATTTAGTTTCGAAACATGCACTAAAAGACAACATAATAATGTAACTAAAATTGTGAAATTTTATATGTGTTTTTGAAAAATAGGTGAAATGTTAAATAATTAATATTTTAAATATGTTTTATTAATCCACAAAAAAGTTTTTTTTAGATTGAACCTGTATGACAATTGTTACAACCATCTAATGTGAAATTTGATAACTTGGATGCGTCACAACGTTTGAAAAAAATTCTTATGAAGTTTATGTTGGGTCAATGGAATAAGTGCAGCGATCTATTTCCACATCTAATGGTCGAGATTAATGATGACCTCGTACCAAAGATAAATAATCTTATTTTATATCTTTCTTTATATATTTATACATATAATCACAAAGCCGTTTATGAGGTGGTATAACTTACACTTCAAGGCAATTGCATTCAACAGGATAACAAACTTCACACGTAATGATGAATTTTTGGAGTTGTTAGCAAAACCTTGTGTTGGAAGGCTTTTTAATATTTCATGCTTTCATTTGACTCGATTCTCTCTTCTTCTTCTTCTTCTTCTTTTCTTTTCTTATTTTTTTTATTTTTTTGTTTTTTTTTTTGTATTTTCTATGTGGCAAAGTACTAAAAGTTCATGAGTGAGAATGTTACTAGGTTCTAAACGAAAAAATCATTTTTGAATGTATACATATTATAAATGTTGAAAAAATTCAGGCTTTTTATATGAGAAAATATATAAAAAACTATTTACTTTTCATACAAGAAAATCACAATTATTTTTGTTCATCAGATTTCAAATCAGATAGTTGTGAAAATGTTATTGACTAGACTCAAAGTTCCAAAATAAAAACTTCGTGACACATTCCAAGCCGTCGAATTTGACATTTAATAGTTAGAAATAAATGCGACATCTTTATAATAACGGTAAATGGTGTCATAGTATATAATCCCTTTGTATATTGACGAGGATATGCTACTTACTTTTTCACTATGATCAGGTTTAAGATCGTCACTGTTACACTTGATCAATGAAAACTCTATATGTCAAATGAACAATTTAACCTAATTATTCAATATTTTGCCATAAATTTGGAGGCTAAAAGCCGAAGTCTTGAGCGAACAGTTGATCAGAATATTTCCAATTGAAGATTATAATCTATTCTCGATGGTGATTGAAAAAAGGAATCGGTCCGATTTTGATATGGTTTATCTGAATGGGGTCAATTCTCGAGTCAGTTCGGCTGTGAGTTAGTAAATAAATTAAGGAAAAATTATTGAAATCACCTGCGAGATTAACTATTAACTATTTTACCCGTACGTTTTGAATTAATTTTAAGATGTCCATCAAAATACACATAATTTTGACTTGGAATAGGAGTAAAAAGATAAAATGTTAAAAACTAAGTGTCCCTCGAACCTAATCCGACTTGGGTCATTCCGAATGGACGAATAATCCATGGTCAGAAGCTTTTAGACAATTTTGCACCAATTTTTACTCCAACAAAAAGAATTAAAGAATCAAATTTTCATCTCAAAATCTTGACAGCCACTCACCAAACATGCATACCTACCGCTCATAGCCGCCTTGGGATAACGAACACTTCAGATGAACGGCCAAGATCTCACAAGAACACAAAAAAAATTAAATTAAATCCAATAATCAGCGATGACGTTATCATACCGAAGATCCGGGGCAGTAACGAAAAAATGGGAATAACATAACGCCGTTATCGTTATCGTTATCGTTATCGTTTTCTAAAAGGACAAAAGGACGTCGAATGTGATGGAATATTCGATGTCAGTAATGGGACAAAGGCGTTAGTTCAGATGCCAAGGGCAAAGACGTCGACGTTACATAGAGACAATCCGTCACATCGGTGCTAATTATCAGCCATTAAAGAAAAGGGCAAGAAAAGAAAAAAGAAAAAAACGTAGAAACTGACGTCAGGATTTTGACGGGTGATTGACATGCGGTGGATACCCCTTTATCGCCCATGTTTACACATGGGAATGACGATAAAGGGCTTAAAGTTTTACCCAAATTACATGACACCATCTCCATCGTAGGAACGTACGAAGAAAATATAACGTTGGGGTCGATCCTCCACCCGCTGCGGCTGCATCTCCGTTGAGTTGTCAACATCTTAGATTAATTTATATAAATAAATAAATAAAACAAATTAAAATATATATATATATATATATATATATGGATAATTGAAACTTCAGATCCATATTGAAACCGCGCTGATCGACCAAAGTCCATCAAAACCAAACGGTCCTCTGAGTGAGAACTGTTTAATCATCATTTATTCAAATATAGGAGTGACTAAAAATCCAGATAAATATTTGTCCTTTAGTTGAACTCTTACTTAATATATTTAATATTTTTAGATACTAATTAAGCTTACCCATTATGCAGTAACATTTTTGTCGAGGGGTATTTTAAATAATTAAATATGGATAAAATTAAAATTCTTAACTGAAATAAGATTATTTATTAGATTTCATCATAACATCACCCACATAAAACGAATGTTTTTTTTTTTATTTACAAAAAGTGCCATTATTAAAAAATATATATATATTTTTACCGAGGGGTATTTTAAATAATCAAGTAGGGATAAATTAAAATTCTTAACTAAAATAAAAATATTTATTACTTATAGTGGATGATGATTTCATCATATAACATCACCCACATAAATCAAATGTTTTTTTTTTTTAAAAAAAAAGTGTCATTATTAAAATATATATATTACAAAACAATGGTATGTGAGTGTCCAAAAAAAGTTAAATACATTAAAAGAATAGATTGCATAGAATGAGACCATTTACCTTTTTTACAGAGAGGACATAATTACTTACAAACATCCAATGTGAAATCTGATAGCTTAGGTGTGTCATAAAGTTCAAGAAAAATTCTTTTTAACTTTGAGCTTAGTCAGTGAAATAAATGCAGCCACCCAATTTGATATCCAATGGTCAAGATTAATTGTGACCACCTTGTACAAAAGGTAAATGATCTCATTATATACTGTAATTTAGAAGAATACTTTTATATAAGTACCCTAATCTAATCTAATATAAAATAGACGGAAGGACTTTTAAACATTAGATAATACTGAAAAAATGAATTAAACGTAAAAACAAAGAAAATAACTAGAATAGAGGGGCATTTTATTGGTGAACCAAGCAAAAACCGAGAACCAATTCTCGAACAGTATCAGACACTTCTCATTCTAAGTCATGATTTTTGAATTATTGGTTAAAACTTAAAAGCATCTCATTAATTTTGTTAAGGTGATGCGTAAGATTGAGTATATTTATACAATAATGGATTCACAATTTTTTTTAAGTTCACAATTTTTTTTAGCTGTTAGATTTTAAATCAGGCGGCTAAGGTTGTTATGCCACAAAGTTCTAGATAAACTTTTATGTACCTTGAGCTTTGTTTGTTGGCTGGCGCAAGCTTGGTGTCTACATTCCACATCTAAATTTTTAAGGTAAGCTCAAATTTAATTGTTTAGAACCTCGGCTCTATATAATAATATATACAATTTAAAAATAATTACGCTAAGCAATTCTCTCGTGCCTCTTCTTTGGCAAGGTTATTCCCCCAGCATTAGCTACTTTTTAAAGTTCTATTAGGTTCTCTCTAAATTTGTTTGATTCTTTAATTTATTTTCAATTCGCTACCGTAGATTTGCATTTCCACTAGCCCATTGATTTAGAAATCCAACGGTGATAAATTTTCAACAAGCGTTTGTTTTTTTTACACAAATTAATTTTTTTTTTTAGTAATTCAATGAGGAAGACAAACCTATACCTATTTTTTCAAATAAATTAAAAAATTAGTTTTTTTGAAAGTGTCACCAATTGAAAACCACAACGTGATAACGAAGTATGGGGGTGCTACCATCATGACCCAACCCCTTTCATTGTTTCACACAAACTTCGGCAGAACACATTTCAAATGGGAATTATGATCAAGGGTTTTAACTCATTTAAAAGTAGCCCAGCTTATATGAGTTCTATTTCAACTTAACATGGTAAGATGTCTGTGGGTTCTCACTTTTCGATGGACAATATCTTTCCACCCAATAAAATGACGGTCTGGATGAGCTAGGCTCATCTCAAAGGTGCAATTGTGGCATGGTAAGCTACTTCTAGATCTCTACCAATTTCTTTCATCTCTCTACCTTTGAGCTTTCTAAACCCAGTTAACTCGGTCGATTTAATCCATCTAACTTTAATCCAATATGTCGTTCATCCCCTTGTGGATAATATGAAATGTATAACACGATATGATTTATTTTTAATACAAAAAAACCGCATACGTTCGAAATTTTTTTTATTTTGATAAAAGTTGGAGAAATATTTTTTTGACTTAGCGATATGGTGGAGGGGCACACATCAAGCCATTTGATTATGCGCAGTTCGAGATGCCTACGGCATCTTTTATGGTATAGCATATGTTTTATACCAAAAATAAATGGTTTTATATTGAAATAATAACTATAGGAGCTTATTTTAGGTGATTGCAAAATACGTGTCCCATATGCAATTCGCTATCCAGATGGGTGGTGATGATGAACTGCAGCTCAAGGTGAAAGTTGTAAGTTCATCTCCCTCGTTTGTTATTGTTATAGACGGTGGATGTATGCGGTGGACCACAAATTGTATATCGTAATTTTATCCTCAATAAAATTGCAACAGGAAGCATATACTTTTTTTCCTCTTCACATTTATAAATAAAATATTTTTAAATAAAATAAATTTTATTTTCACACACCCGAGAAAGATCGGCTGAATTGATGAAAAATCAATGAAAAGGAAAATTAAGAAAATTGATGGGATTGGGGTAGAGGGAATCAGGACTTCCTACCACCGAATCTATTATGGATTGTCGGATTTTAAAACACCGTGACTTATGGATGAAATGGAAAATGAATTAAAAAATAAGAATGTATTTTTAGGTAATTAATAAAAAAGTAATGATCTTATAGGACTCTCCCCCACCTATGTATACGACCCCAAAGGATTACTATTAAAGTTGTTACAGATCTCTAAAAAGGTTACCACATGAATGTAGGATTTGACTTTTCTATAGATCCATGCTAAATTAAATGGTAATCCTTTGGGTCCTACACACATAGATGGGAGATGATCCTATAATATCATTTCTCTTAATAAAAATGTCTAAAAAATAAAAAAGAGTTAGAGGACCTTTTTTCTAGGTATTGTTATTGTTGGGTAAACCAAAACACCATTAGATGGCTCGACCTGTTCAAACATTAACTTCCTTGTTATTTTGATCATTATTTACTTGTTTCTCCCCGCCATAAAAAAATCAGAAAGAATTATTGTAAAAAATGCCTTTAGGTTTAGATTTATACCCAAATTTACACCAAATCAGTTTCAATACCCATTATCTTGTATTTGAATCACTGACTTGGATGGGAATCGGTTAAGATTGAACAAGTTCTAAGATGGTATAAATTTGGGCCCAGCTCCCCTACCACCCTACAAATAAATTTTTATTTTTTTGAATATTCTCTAATGTTTCTAAGTCAACTCTCAATTTTAATTTTAATTTTATGTTATTTTATTTTAAAATTTTTTTCTCGATCATTGATTCAAATTCGATCCAGATTACTGATCCAACAATCTAACACGAATATGTAAGTGAACAATCTGCCCCACCAATCCGAGTTATAAAACATTGCCCAACCTAATCCGAGTTTTAAAACCATTACACTGAAAGCTCGATTTATTTTTGAGTACCATAAAAAATTTCCTTGTTTTCTAATTTTAGTTTTCTGTTCCCTATTTTTCTGTATTTTTAGATGATCGTTTTTCTTGTTGCCGAGATGCCGGCTATTCAATGCAAATACTCGTTTTCTCGAGTAAAAATGATTTGTTATGCTTTAATAAAGTGTTAGGGATGTTGTTGTAAATACGGTGATATTCTGGTTATTTCGTTTTGTAATAAGCCGGCTACCATTTTACCCTGGAAGAGAGAGAAAGAAAGGGAGAGAAAACTAAAAGGCCGTGCTTCTCTCTCATGACCGTGTCAGAATAATAAAGTTTGTTTATTTCTTTCTCTCTCTTGCCCGTTTCTCACCGTACAAAGCTTTCCCAGAGGCGCCACCTTCTCTCTCCTGACCGTCTCTTATGGTAGGAAGTAGAAAAAAAGAAATGAAGCCCTAATTTGCAGGTGAGATTCTTTTCACTCTCTCTCTATCTCCTCTCCCCCTCTATCCATCTCCGCCTCTATCTCTTCCATCCATCTCCTCCCTTCTTTCTCTCTCCGGCCATCTCTGCAAAACTCTGAAATTTAAGATTTTTTCAAGATGATTTGTCTTGGGATGAGACCGAACTCTCAGATTGGGATCAACTTTCATGGATAGAAATTAATGGAGGAAGTTCGTTTTTATAAAGGATTTGTGGTCTGTGGAAAAAATAATGAAGGATTGGAGCTGTAAATTAGTGGATATATGGTAAAATTTCCAATTTGTTGATGAGAAGTCTCATGCTATGTGTATGTATATTTGTATGAAGATCAGTGGGTATTGCTTCTAGCTAGGTGTCCTGTAATATTTTATTGGAATGGTTTTTTGAGATAAATCTGTTACCTTTGGGTTAAAATTTGAAACTTTCTCATAAGAAAGGTTGTGGGATTTGATTTTTTATCAAAGAAAAAGGGTGGGATTTAATGCTGTTGAGGATTCAGAAGCTTTCAGGCAGTGACTTGTCCATTACAATGAGTTTCCAGGGAGATAATTTGATGTTTTGAAGTGAGGAAAACAGTAACTATTGCTTAAAAGCTTCAAAGGAAAGAGCCATAATTAGTCTTGAATTGGAATAGGTAACAACTGTTTATCTTTTCATAAAGCTTTTAAGATTATGATTAGTTTCATCAAAAAAAAAATTGAGTAGTACACAAGCCTGGAACTATATCGAAAGGTTGAAGTCTTAATGCAACGGAAATAGTGGAATGATTCTTCTGTTAAGGAGCAGTCCTTGTGCATTTTATGTGTTAATTATTTGTTATGTTAATTATTTGATGGTTTCATGATTGTGATCTGTTGTTCTATTTGATGCGTCAAGGCAAGTGTAAGATTAATGTATTATGGTCTGTTGCTCTTGTTTGAGTCACAAATAATTGGGGGATCATGGAAAGTGAGTGGCTTTTGAGAGTGGGGCAAGCCTTGGCTGAGATGCTTTAAAGCTTTCATGTAAATATTGTTTTCCCAATTGGATCAAGAATAAAGCTGCAAGGTCTCAAATTTTGCAAAAGAAAACATAGATGAATTTGGCATATCATTGAGTCAGCGGGTTGTTTCGAGAATTAAACATTGGTATCATTGCACAAGCTGAACGGATGTCTTTTAGGAGTATTATTCATGATAGGAGGGGGGAAAATGGCACTGTTACGAAGAAGGGGTTAGAAGTGAAGATGGGTTACATATTGAGATCACGATCGCATAGTGCAGTTAGTGATGGTGGCAGCAATGGAAATATTGACGCCCTTAAGCAGAGTTGTTGGGCAAATATGCCACCTGAGCTCTTGAGGGATGTGATATCGAGAGTGGAGATGGCAGAGGATGTGTGGCCACAGAGGAAAAACGTGGTTGCTTGTGGTGGGGTTTGCAGGAGTTGGAGAGATATCACAAAAGAGATCGTAAAGACACTTGAGCAGTCTGGCAAGATTACATTCCCCATTTCTTTGAAGCAGGTAAGAAGTTCTTCTATTATTTCCCTATAATATCTGATGGTATTGCAGCCATTGCTTTCCTTTCTTTGCTTTACTTTATTGTTGGGATTGATTCTGTTGTTGGTAGAACTTTTACTGGTGCTTCTCACTTCCTTGTTATTGACTATTGATTCTTGTATCTTAGGCTATTTTGGAATGGCCATTCATTTTGTGGAAGCACTAAAAAAAGGGTATCATGTATTGCGTTCAATTCTGGATGCTAGACTGGAACATGAGCTAAAACTGCCCACTAATTTGTTTTTTTTATGCGACAGAGCTTGTTATAACACAAAATGTAGTTTTACTGATTTCAGTCACTGTTTGAATCTCTTTGCAAGATTACTTAGTTTTCTGTGGTTTTCTCATGTTCTAGTGGAATACAGGAATAGGGTAATAGAAAATTCTTTCTTATATTAATTATATGATCACGAAGGATTAATTGTCATGCGATTATCATTTTCTGTAGTTTATTTTTCTTTTTTCTTGATAAGTTTTTTTGCTGTAGTTTCTACCTCTGAATGGATTTAGAGTTGTGTGACTTGGAGGATATATCGTATCCTGATATAAAGAATTATATCTGCCTATTATAATTGCCAAATGTTATCCAGTTTCCACTGATAATATATTAGGTCTACTTGACCAATACTCGCTGTGCCTTTGACTCACTCACTCTTTTCCACCAACTATATAGGTATGGCACTTCAGCTGCCAGCCTTTCCATCTACTTATGTTATTGAATCATTCCCTCTATGGTATACTCCTTGAATGCTTAAGCTGCTGCCATTTCCGAAGAGGTTTTCTGCCATGCATGAAGTTTTCTTTGGGCTCTTTGCCACTTCTATTGTGGAATGGAAGAGCCTTTCTCTATGTGATGTGTTTAGCATGATACTGACTGAGGTAGATGCCAAAGATGACTGCTTCACCACTGGTGATAGCTGAGCCAGCAGGCATATGGAAAAGTTGTATGCTGCCAACCGATGGATTTCACGTATTGGTTAACTTGATAGATGTGTTTTGATGTATCTAACTGGGCTTTGTCCTGTGGGAAGAAAACGATTTTGATTACGCCAATGAAACACTATAAGCGGCTGTTCACCTCTTGTTTCTGGCAGTCAATCATACTGCTTGTTCCTATCAGTTAGTATTTACCCTTGTTCTCTTGATGTCATTGAGATATTCTCTAGAGTTTGGGGCCCAAGGTTTTCTTAGGTTTTTTGTAGACATTGGAAACACACTTCTTCCTTTCCACATGCTTTTGGATGATGCTGTTGTGACGATCCCTCATTGCTCGCTCTCCTATCATGTTATCCATTGCCTATAGGACCAATGATCTCTCTTGCAGAGGCTTATAGGTTTGCTCTTTAGATTTAGGATTGATGGGAAAAGAGAAGGAAATAAATATTTGTCATGTGGCTATGGAGGCTAATCTGTTAACTAGCTAATGCTTGAGTTTGTCGGGAAATGTTGGGATCTGTCTGATCAAAAGAATTATTGTGGATACTCTAGTGGGATGTAACATTTTGCTGGACACCTCGTCCTTGTTTTAACTTATCTGCAGCCTCTGATGATAATTGAGATCATGAATATTCCTCGAAAAAAAAAGAAAAAAGTATCATACATTTTGTTGCATATTTTATTGTATTATAATTATTTTTTAATTGAAATTTTTTATGTACAATGTTTCTATGACGAAAATGCATTCATGTTTTCAAATTATGATAAAAGCTGATCTGCTTGCATGCTTTCAGTGTTATTTTTTTGGCATGCTTTACTGATCATTATGACAATGGTCTTATTTCGTTTTTACATGATTCACATATTTTGTTGTATCCAGTTGTTGTAAATGACTTCACGACCTAGCTTCCATTTAACTTTCATTTCTGTTTCAGATAGCAAGTTATTTCCTGTCCCCACTAATACTTTTCGGCTTGTTTGCAGCCGGGGCCAAGAGACTCACTCATGCAGTGTTACATAAAACGGAACCGAACAGCACAAACCTACCATCTTTACATGGGCTTAACTCAAAGTATGTTGCCTTAGTATTATTTTGTATATGCATACTTACATACTTTCCTTCACTTCCACAAATGGTGTTTGCATTTAGAAGGCATCATAGATTAGTGGTGTGGAGCTCATGATCTTCTTGATCATGAGGTTCAGATTGAGATCCACCATTTGGCTTATGGATCCTTTTAGAAAGAAAGGAAATATGGCTTACTGATATTGTGCTTATTTGATGATAAGCATGCTGGCTTGTTTACATAGCCAAAAAATAAAAGAAGATGCATACTGCTTGTTTATCTAGCCAAAAAAGAAAGAGAAGAAAACAACGTGCTTGCTTGTTTCTTAATTAGTGCCGGGAGCAGTTACTGTGCAGAGTTTCATCATTATTGGGGGACGTCAAGTAATTTATGTGATTGATGCGAATTTTCCCATTATTCATGTGTAGATCTCATAAATGCTTCCATAGTTTTATGTATATATTACATAGCTATGCTTGTGCTAAACACGGACATACATTCATCTTTTATATTCATAAAGTGATGCATGTGTGCATATTTTTATGTGCATGTCTGATTGCATCTGCATTTGATTATTTGTATTGACACAGGCAAATGCATGTTTGTACAGTAGCGTACATGTGTATCTTGGTATGTTATTATATTTATACATTTTTTTATGTGGACACGTGTTTTCATGTGTATCTGGATTTTATGGGCCAGCCAGCTTAGCTTCAGCATAGAACAGCCCAGATTTAGCAATCCGGACTGCCCACGTTCACTGATGGTGTGGGGTAATGTTTGTTTATATTTTTTGTTTTATGTATGAATATATAATATTTTTCTTGTACACCTAAGTTTTGCGCATCTCTCCACAAAATTTCAGCTCAAAAGGTTCTAATAGAAAAAAATAAAAAAAAATGAAAAGGTGCGCTTACATGCGGTCCATATCATAAGGCACATGCACCCACGCGTGTCTTACCAAACAGACACACACGTCCTACAATGCCAAAACTCGTCTTACAAAATGGACGCACATGCGTTTTCAATCTGTGGACTCACACGTCTATGTAGCAGACATGCCATGTCTGTGAATTAAAAAAAAAAAAAGAAGGAAATTTATTGACATGCATGCCAAAATTTGTATTTATGCATGCCTTGCATGTTGACGTGTGTGCCTTGTGTGTGAGCATGGCCTATTGTCCTAAACACACATGGCAGCATGTCATTGCTATGTCTCGTATGTCCACCTGGTAGACATAACATGTCTGTGAATGAAAAAAATAAACATTTCCTGACCTGCATAACAACACGGTTTCCCATGACGGTATTCGTGCCTTGCACGTTGACACGCTTGTCTAGTGCGTTAGCTCATCATATTCTCCTAAAGACTCATGACATATATGTCGTTGTTAAATAGTACATAACAATGCATGCATCTGTGTCCAATTTATTCATGTATTCATGGGTTCTGTAATGCTAGGAGTTGTGTATTGATACTTCATTATTTTACCTTTCCTTTTTGTTATTTTTCTTTATTGCTTTAGCTATCTGATTTTCTTCATGAATTATCTTTCTTATAGTGTAATGATACAACTCCTGCACACTGAAGCTAAATATAATTTTGCAGCACTGTCTGACAATGGCAAATTCCTTCTTGCTGCACGTAAATTTCGGCGTCCTACCTGTACTGATTATATCATTTCTCTAGATGCTGAGGATATGTCAAAAGGAAGTGGTACATACATTGGAAAATTGAGGTGAGTACTATGTGATAGAAGAATACCACTAATGTTTAATGTGTTCTCCTTTTACATGATTGTCCCTTGTATATGTTATTCTTGTTCCTTTTTCTCCTTTTTTCGTTCTCCTCTTTCTAGATTTACTTGATTTATTTAAGAACAAAAGTTACTGAAATTATCCTGAAATCTTTTGTAAACACTCTGGTATAAATGGTGGTTGTGATGCTCATGTTCCTCCATAGAGCGGGAGTAATTCAATATCCAATGTCCTTGTAGATGTGAAAATACGCTGAGATCCTCAAACCGCCCCCCAAAAAACCTGTCAAGTGAAAATACTTAGTTTTCCAATAAAAAGAAAATACTCTTTAGTGTGTCATAATTACTCTAAACATATGTGCCCTTATTTAAAGAGCGAATGCACTAACTGATTATAAAGTCACACAGAGCTGCCATTTACTGCAAAATTTGAAAGCTTGAGATTCTAAGATAGCTGGACTTTTGTCCTACAGGACGTTTTCCTATAGACAGTTGAAATACATGTTACATCAAGTTGCTTGAGCAAATGGTTCAGAAATTTGTTGTTTCAAAATTAATTTTCGTTGAATATCTTGAATTAACCACCTAGGCATAAATATATCCAAAATGATCAAGTATCTATGTAGTGATTTTCTCCGCAATTTGGATATCTTTCTCTTCTTGAAAATAAAGACAAAGACTCAAATTGTATCCTAAGTGAGCAGATTGGAAAAGTGGTTACATTTCATGTAAAATTTGAGTTTTAAACTATAAATGGGCAATCATAGGGGCACGGGGGATCTGCTGTATTTACTATGAAATGTTGTTTTTATTAATAAAACCATAAAGCTAGCTACTTTGAACAATATTGAAGGTAATATGCTGTTCTTTTAAGGAGCATTCTACTCTGTGGATAGGCCTGCTCTGAAAGATTTGCTTTATAGAATCATGCTATCTCATGTAGCCCAGAGGGTGTCACTCTTAAATATGCTTTAAGAGCTTAAGGAAGTATTACTTTGCTTATTCTTCGTATTGCATTTTCGTTTTGCATTGCATAAGAATGGAGGCAGCACCATGGCTCAAGTTCAGTCTGAAATGCTGTGGCTGCATTCCACAGTTTCACTTTGCTGGTAGTTTGGTATCTATCAGGCTTGAGCACCCGATATTATCTCTGTTTAGACTAATTCTATCTTTGATATTTTGGTCCTTGGTCGTGACACCCCTTTTCTTCCTGCTGTGATGTACACTCAAGGCCAACTTTAGTTTGATAATACTGAAGACAATTTATTGATTTATTTATATTTATTTTTGATAAAGTCGACACATTTCAATTTCAATATCATGATGGTATTTGATGTGTATTAGAAACTACCTAGATACTGAAATGAAAATGTTATTTGAAAGATATGCATAGTTAAATCATGGATAGTGAAATAATCGCTGCTTTGTTTGTCAATATTGATTTCCTCAAATTGGTTGTATAGAAATTCTTAGAAATTGTTCAGATGAGAAATCAGATCATTGCACCAAATTGTCAATACCATGTTCTTTTAATCAAATATCAAATGAAGGGTACTTTAATGACCATTTGTTTACAATCGTGTTATACCTCTTATACCATACATCACTTAAAAGAGCTGTTATGTAAATTACCTACATACTTGTGTAAACTAATGTATACATTTCCTGTATACAATATCAGCATATGTTGTGTCACCTATCACGGCCTACTTCCCTCCATTAACAGTTTTCTCTTTGATGAGCAGATCAAACTTTCTAGGAACAAAGTTCACAGTCTATGATGGTCAGCCTCCTCATTCTGGAGCTGTGGCCTCAAAGAGCCGTTCAATCCGGCGAGTGGGCTTGAAGCAAGTATCCCCACGAGTCCCTGCTGGCAACTACACAGTCGCTCACATTGCCTATGAATTGAATGTCCTTGGTAACAGGTAACTTAACTGTCCACTAATTCATGAAGTTATTTATTTGGAAATTTGTGTTCTGTAATTGACATGGCACCAGCAACCCCATGATAGGAGTAACCACAATTATGTGCTATTTTTCTTTTGTATATGGGCCTGCAGATGTTTGTGCATTGCACAGATGGTAACACATAGGCATGTGTATTTTACATCTTGTGCTTCACACATGGTAACCAATTTCAGCCTGAGAATAGCCTGGCCAACATTCCGAAGCTTCAATACTATGTTCGTTTTGAATTCATACACCATCAGAAAATTATTCAAAAACAATAAATCCATTTCTTTTCCTTCTGAGACTTCTTTAAGTTCTCACAGGCTAGGTCAGTTACCCTCCAATAGCAGGGAGGTTCTATGCTTAGCTTATTCATTCAAAGATACTATTTTCCTACTGTGAAAATTTACCAACACTTTAATGGGTGGATTTCTGTGAGCGTCATATGGATATCACTATATTAACATGGACTCATTGAATTTGAAGCCACTCTTGTTTCTAGGGATTCTCCTGACATATGGTGATTCAGGTTCTTTGGTTTAATTGACTCTGCAGTGAGATCTGAAATTTCATTCATATTACTTGGTGTTCTACCAATTAGATACAACTCGTATTACATCTTTGATTACTATGTTAATTATGATTAGTTGGACTCATCCCTCCTGAACAGAAAGCATGTTACATTGTTTTTCCATCATCATCATCATCCGAGCTTATCCCAACTATTTGGGGTTGGCTACACGTATCCTTTTCCATATTACTGGAAAATTGTGAAATGATGCTGGTAGGCTGAGTTATGTTGAGCACTATGTATTTAGTTAGTGATGCTGGGAAACTCTCCACTTGTTTACTCTTAAGTGGTCTCTTTTAACTGTGGAAAAGAACCAAGATCATTCCCCAAAGCTTAAGAGCGAACTTTTGAATCTCTAGAGAGAGAGAGAGAGAGAGAGAGAGAGAGAGAGAGCATTGATACAATCTTGTGACTAACTGAATCCTACGTGCCAGGGGCCCAAGGAGAATGCATTGTGTTATGGATGCAATCCCAGCATCCTCACTCGAGCTAGGTGGTGTCGCCCCGACACAGTCCGAGTTTCCCTTGAGCACCCTGGACTCCTCATTCCAAGCCCTTCCCTTCTTCCGCTCCAAATCAGTGCGCTCCAACGCGTCATTCTCAGGTCCCCTTGATGGGGGACCCCAGAAAGATGGGATGCTTGTGTTGAGAAACAAGGCCCCGAGGTGGCATGATCAGCTTCAGTGTTGGTGCTTGAACTTTAGGGGCCGGGTTACCGTGGCTTCTGTGAAGAACTTTCAATTGGTTGCTGCTACTTCTTCTTCTTCTGAGAATGGAAATGGAAATGGAAATGGGAATACCAACTCCCATGACTCGGATACAGTGCTCTTGCAGTTCGGGAAGGTGGGGAAGGACATGTTCACCATGGATTTCCGGTATCCATTGTCGGCTTTCCAGGCATTTGCCATATGCCTTAGCAGCTTTGACACGAAGATAGCATGCGAATAAACAAATCAAGTGTAAAGAATAGGTATTTCTGTTTCAAAATGACTAACCACTATGTTCTCTCTATTCCGATGTGTGCTTTTACCTCAGCTTTTCTTGGGTGCATGCATGATATATGCCTTTTATATGATGTATGTTTTAGTTCAAAATGTTTCAATTCAATCCTTTCGAAAAATTCTTGCAAGGTTAGCTTTTCTGATTTAGTCCAATAGTGCAATGTCAACTGGAACTGAGGTTCCATTTGTCTGAATTGATTTCAATTTTATGATGGTCAAAATACAACTAACTTCCATTGTAACCCATTTTAGGCTGAAATTGTCCCTTTCCCAATGGTTTTGTTCCCCCACTGTTTCTCCCAAAATGAGTTGTCACGGAAAATACTTGGCATAATTTGACCCCAATTTTAACCTGAAGACCTGAAACACAGCCGCAAGTTTGGAAATATATTTGGCACATGTTATTCAAATTCCATTCAACCTAGGGCAGGTTTTTAATTCCATTTCTTTTGGTTCCAAGATGTTGGATTTTGCCTCAGATTTTCAAAGCAGTCTGGTGACAGTGGCTTACCTCATGGGCGGTCATGATATCTTTGAAAAGCACAAAGTTTACAGTGGCATACCCGTTGTTTGGGTAAAGCCTGTATTCGAATGTATGGTCGCAGTTATGTTTGAACAGCGACATCCATGCAAAGTGATTGCAAGTGCTTATATATCTATATAGTCACGTGACATCCAGAAAAATAAAAAGACAAAAAAAAAAAAACTCTACTTGTGCGCTCAGACCATTGTTTTTCTTTGATGAATGTGAAGCAGAGCAGTTTCTGCAAGAGATACCGGATAATGTGGCCGATGGCATGGCGATTGTTGTAGCTCGATCCTGTTTTCATCGGATGATTATTGCTGGTCTTCAGATGATGTATTCTAGTCTGGTGTACATATTTTTCAACAATCGCAGCCTTGTGGATTGATAAGGCCAGATTCTTAATTTATTCACCCGTGCCTCTCTTTCTCTCTCTCTCTCTCTCTCAATTCCTCTTTCTGTGATTTGAGATTTTTTTTTTGCTTGGTATGGTTTGGCATCTAGAGATTGGAAAACAATGTTGTTATTATTATTATCTATATGGTAATTCAATGCTGCATACAAGTACAAACATATGCTAAGATGAAGAAAGCCAATGTGATGATGTTCATATTCACATGGTACGGGCTGTCTCTTGCGGTAAGTCAAACCAGTGTTCTCTCTCTCTCTGGCACAGAAGTTTTGGTTAGTAAGCTGGCTTGTTTGAGATCTTATTTGAATCGTAGATGTGTTTGGTGATTCCTTTGTCTTACTAATCCTCATTTTTGTTTATGTTTTTGTTCATTCTCCATGAAAAACTTCTGTAATCTTCATTTCTGTTTGGTGTTGTTTGCTTTTCTTTGCTATTCTTTTCCTTTTGCTTGTCTATCTTGATTTGCACTTTTGTTCGAGTCTAATTGCGTTTTATGTTACTGCTTCTAGCTGTGGAATGTATCTTGCACACACCTTTAAAAAGTCGGTGATCTGGATCGGAACCAGCCTATTCGGATCGGGAGTTAGTCTAGCCGTTTTGGATCCCATAAAATGTTGGGAACCAGCCGGTTTCCCCTACTAATCGGCCGGTCCCCCACTAATCGGCTGGTTCTGACTGGTTCTTTGACAGTTAGATTGGTTCTATAAGAGAACAAGTCATACTTGGCCCTGCTTATTTTTTTATTTTATTTTGTTATTTTATTATGGGAATTGACTGGTTTGTATCGGTTCTTGCTAGTTTGGACTTGTGACAGAACTGGCTGATTTTGTTGAATTGGCTAGGGCGAACCTTAATTTTTTTTTAAATTTCTGATTGGTCAACTGGATTGTCGATCTACCGAACCGAATTAGAAATCTCAAGGGGCAATCCGGTTACCAATCCATTTTTTAAAACCTTGATTCATACGCAAGACCGAAAACTTCTTGTATGGGAGATCATTTGGGGGTAAATATTATATATTCACATGGGACCTATGTGCGATTGGTGGTTCAGGGTATCCAACCTTCTTGCCATGCGCACGTTAACTCGGCCTTTCAATTTGACATTGGGGTGTTTTGAGGAACTCTTTTATTGGTCCTCTATGTACAGCCATCCGATCTTGAATTGGTAGGCTACTAGCCAACAGCCGTAATGTCATAGATTATAGTGCCAGTCGTGACATTATTACCATCAAAGCAGATTAATCAAAACGCCGCTTGTGTCATTGTAATTGGTTCATTGAAAGTCCTACATTTAAAAGGGAAAACTTTTTATTAGTAGCAACCAATTGAATACGGTCCTACATTTAAAAAAGGAAAACTTTTTATTTGTCACTACCGGCTATTTGATTTGAGTGGATGGTTAAGATAGCTTCTATCTTAATGTCACAAGCGATTTGATCTAAATTGTCTTATAATATTTTATTTTTAAATTTTTACCAATATTGTATACCAAAAAATTGTAATTTGCTTTTTTAAGAAGTTAATAAACAGTCATTTTATTTTATCATGAATATCTTTTTTATATTTAACTTTGACCATGTAAGAGGATGGATCACCCCAAAATTTGGTGCCAACATAATTTGTAGAAAAAATAAAAAATAAAAAATAAAATAGTATTTAAGTGTGATATTGTAATTGAGGTCATTTCAGCCATCCATTTAGATAGGATAGTTTGAAATATATAATTTTTTGATAAATTCGCAATATACTTATGATTGTGTGTTATATATTTAAAATATATTTGTTCGAGTAATTTTTTTTTTTTTTAAATTGTCAGGTTCTAGATCCGGATCAAAACTTTGGAACGAGTTGGTTCCGGGTCGGGTCTAGGTCCAGGCCGACCTGGATCCGAGCCAAGCCATTGCACCTAAGTTTAGGTGGAATATTATTGAGAAAGTGGCAGAAATACTTTTGATATAACCTTATTCATTTAATATAAAATTTTGGGTTAAAGTTAAAACAAACCGCAGAAGAACAGAACAAATATGCAGCACCAAATGAGGAAATGTGTGCATATGTCTGACTTTTCCATAACCAAATATTACACTAAAATCATTCCCAAAACACAAGATGGGAATCACCAAATAAACCAAAATTGAATCACAAAGGATGGGGACATGTTCTCTCAGAAGGTTGAAAAGTTATTGTCAACTACTTCAAAATTCATAATTACTAACTGCTGAGGTTAGTCATTGAAACCTCAAAAGTAATTTTTGTCTTATTTCAAGATAAATTTGATCCTGTAATGATTCTATCCTCATGAACCATAGGCGGTTGCCTAGGCAATGCGAGACTCGATGAATCACTTCCCAACATGGCAAGCACTGCAGAAATGGAAGGCCTATCTGCTTCTTCTGCTTGAACACAAAGAAGCGCAATGTGAATGCATGTCAACACTTGGTTTCTTGAGTAAATCTCACCAAGAGATGGATCCATCAACTCCAGGACATTTCCTTGACTCCACAACCGCCACGCCTATTCTATTGGAGCCCGTTAGTGCTCTTGAACTAATGTATGCGCAAAAAGAAAAAGACGTTAGGAAACAGGGATAGTGCAGAAGAGAAGATTGTATTGATGAGTCCTTGACTTAGATCTAATGCTTGAACCTCATTGTTCATCCTCCCACTAACAATTTCCAGTAGCAAAACACCAAAACTGTAGATATCTGATTTTGTTGAGAGGTGCCAGCGCCCTATGAAGTACTCAGGAGGCATGCAGCAACTGAAAATGGACACAACTTAAATATGCAAGTAGCCCTCAACAACGAGTGCTTTGATATTGCTTTGCTACCGCTGGCAAAGCAAGAGCAAAAAGTCAGCAAGTGTGGGCTTGAAAGCCAAGAAAACTCAGAAAAAATCACTCGTCTGTCTTGCCATGTTACATGAACTCGTATGAGCTAACATACTACTATAAACCAGTCACATCAGAATGACACACTATGCATAACAAAAAGGAAAATTATTGAAGAAATGTTACTAGACTTGACACACTGCTCCCAACCTCTTTATATTTCTCTTGCAAAACTTCAGGATAGTTATCTGTGTGCCTCTGCACACAAATCTGTGTGCAGCATGGCCATGGTTTGGCAACATTTTATTTGTTCTCTTGAGATTATATATTTTGAATACACGCACACAAAAACAAAAAATCAAAATCAATTAATCAATAAAGAAAACTGAATCATAAGTAATCCAGTTAGCAAAAGTATCCCATAACTATCTTATTAAACATAACAATCTTATTAAACATAACATTGACAATAAAGGTAACTTTATTGATAAAAAACAAAAGACTAATATATTCTCTTGATTCTTTTGTTGAGAATCCATTGAACTTGTTTTAAAGGATGGGACATAAGAAAGATTGGTAACTTTAAATTTATTCCATAGGGTAATGTGTATGACAATATTCATTTTATAAATTTCAAAGGTTTCATATTTTTTTAATATTAAAATTTTTATAATTTTGTACAAGTCTTTTTCTTGAGTAATTGTGCATAAGCTTCGAGTCCATGTTCTGTTTCACCATGCCTGACACATTAGGCAAATTCCTGAAATTGACACTGGTGCTGGCAAGTGTAATCTAGAAGATAACCTGAAACTATGCTGGATTCAGTTATTGGGCTTTGTTGTTGACCGTAAAACCCAATACTTGACCACTCACGAAATAAAAAGGTAAATAGAATAGGATATATCAAGATTTCCATTACTACACTGATACATACAGTTAACCTAGGAAGGGGATAATGCGGCAAGTAGAGAAAAGTTAGTGGAGGACTGAATTACTTACTATGTTCGAACAGCATTGATAGGGTCAACCTTGGTTTCATCAACTTCAAAAAGTTGGACAGTTCCAAAGTCGAGAGTTTAGGATTTGAATCATTATCCAACAATATGTTGCTTGCTTTAAGATCACGATGAATAATTCTTATTTGAGAGTCTTCATGGAGATAGAGAAGTCCCTTTACAATCCCCTCTATGATATTGAGCGGTTGATCCAGTCTAGTTGTTTGCGCTTTTGAGGATCTGATCACCATTTCATGAGAGTAAGCAAGTTAGAATCCATGCTCTGAAGTCTGAACTTGCGTACTCTCTCTCATACATAAACTGAAGTTGTGTACTCTCTCTCTCTCATGCATATACAATCAATGGAAAGAAAGAATGCAAATCAAATAAAACAGTGTCAAGGCTCCTGTTGGGCATGTACTCATAAACTATAAGCTTTTCTTCTCTCTCAAAACAGCAGTGCAGGATCTTCACAAGATTTAGATGTTGGAGTTTGGCGATCAAGGTGAATTCAATCTTGAACGCCTTTACTCCCACTCTCGAAATCCCTGAAAGTCGTTTTACTGGAATCATTCGCCTATCATTCAACTTCTCCTGTAAATTTTTTTCTCATTGTTGCTATTTCGAAGCATCTGTAACCAGATACACAAAGGATTTCAAAGAACAGAATTACCCTATTTACAGAACCTTGCCCTCCTTCTCCAAGCTTATTTTCTTCAGAAAAGTTGCTGGTGGCAACTAAAATGGTATCTAAGTAGAAAACTGTTGGCCTAGTTTCATCTCGTTGCACCCCATTATTTGATCTCTCTGTCAAATTTGAAAGTGTTACATGTTTATCGTGGTTCCTTCCTATCAAATACGACAACAGGAGACTAAAAACGAATGAAATATTTCGTAACTGTTAAAAGGTTCCACTCATCTGACATTAACTTAAGTTTTAAGAGTGAAAATCCCATTGAATGAACTACTACATGTATCATTTTACCTTTTTGTTTGGTTGTTTTTTTTGGCAGACGGGACCTGCATGTGCCAACAACATTTAGGAAGTACTGCAAAGATAACAATGACCTCAAATGTGGGTGATTTCCCTTTTCAACTGCATCGACATGTAAAACCAAACCATCTCACATTTCACTTGTTTAATATGCGTCACATCATGAAAAATGAGCTACACAAAAATCTCAGTAGCAAAGTAAAATTGACATATATTCGTGAACATCCACTCAGGAATCAGAATGGTATTAGCAAAAATATTGTAGGTAAATATAGCCACTGATGGCAGTAGATAATTCTGACTGTTCTAATGTATTGCTCAAGAGGGGATGCTTCTTTTTTGGCTTAAAGAAAAAAAAAAAAAAAACAAAAGAACAAACTCGGAGTTGTTAGATGAACACATTCCATATCTGTTATAACAAACAATTAAACAGCACCAGAAATCTGGACGTGTAGCAAAGCCGAACCAGAAAAGCGAAACATATATATTTTTCATTTCAGCAGGTTCTCATTATTTTCTTGTACAATTCCTTCTCTACATTTTCTCTGCTATCTTTTTATTTCCTACGGGTCACCCTGATGTGCCATGTTGGGATGCCAAAAATAATCTGCAACCCCAAAACCAGGGGAGATATTTGATTTCCATGCTCAAACGAACTCACTCGTGTGGTTCAAATGCGGCCTAAGCGGAAGTACCTGTAATTGTAATGCTAGATGGTCCATCAAGAAGCTTATAAGGTCTGCTGCACGATTCACACAAATTAAAGTTCGAAAGTGCCTTCCACTTTCAAACTTTGGCGAATTGGATCCAAGGACCAGGAAGAAGTCTGCTTTAAAAAGTGAACTTTTTTTTCTCATATCTATGTTCTTAACAAACTTATGTATTTTTCATTTGATCATGGCACTATTGCTAGTTCATCTTAGAAATTTAAGGTCATTTGATCATATTAATGGTGGACAGTGGAGCTTAACCGTTCTTTTGCCATTGTGTTCCCATCTAAGGGACCATTCATCTTCAGAATAAACCATGGATTTCGGGGATTATGTAGTGTGTTTTGTATACAACGTCTAGCAACTCATACTGTGCCAATAATGGGGTTGGGGTTGTGGTGGTAGCACCACCTGTACCCCAGCTAAGATCTTTCAGCTCATTGTCAGATCCCGCCACGTCCCTATTTGACATGGATTCGTCAGGCGTATCTTGTCTCTTCCCGACACACACAATTCGGACCGATACTATGGACCATCCATCCTTAGTAGTAGTTGAATGGCGCAGCGTTTCCAAACTTGCGAGTTGACTTGACGGAATTTGGGCATGGGCAAAGGGCAAGGTCTCTCATCAAGATTGGAGCTTGAGCTCGTATCGATATCTCATCGTGCTCATATGTAAGGGTGGAGTCGACACTACAGGGAACGAGATGACTACAGCAAGCAAGAGTGGTAGTTTAGGAACTAATCCAGCTAAAGCTCATGAAATTCCAAATTCGGGCTCTCCTCAACATAGGTATCGGTGCTTCCATTGGAGCATGCATTCAAAAAGCACAAATGATTTAAAAAATGGGTAGGGATTCGTCATCCCCATTTAATTTTCCCAAAAAAAAAAAAAATCAACCAATCCCCTGGAATATTTTCCTTTTTATATCAAAATTGCAAAACAAATCACGAGAAATTTGTAAAAAATAAAAAACAGCAAAAGGCTAAAGAATTTATAAAAAAAATTAAAAGTATAAAAAAATAAGAATAATTTATGTTGAATAGGGAAAGTGGAAAAAATCCATTTATAGCTTGGAACAACTTAGAAAAATCCAAAAAAAGAAAAAGAGAATATCATGAGAAAATTCACCCATCATCACAAAAAGTTTGAGGTGTGCCGTACCTATACATTATAACATTGATACCGTATATAAACTTTTTTCATTTATTAGTCATTGGTAAAAAAATTAGTTTTTAAGGCCTTTCCAATAATATGTAGTGTACCAATATCCTAGCGGTAGCGGTGTCAAGCTGAGTTACTCTGTCGAGTCCGAGTCGACAAACTAATATTCAAGTCTGCTGACTGACTAATGTTCATCTCTGTCGAGTCTGAGTCGACCAACTACTATTCCACCAATGAGAATTGTTTTGAGCAGCAGTTCATCAGGATGGATGGCCTGATCAGTGCTTGCAATCAAATTGTCTGAACGCGCTTATAACTCTATTTCCCTATTTAAAGATTTTCAATCCCATCCAAGCCATTTTATGCTACAGCGTATATACAATGCTCGCGCCGGATCAACAGTGTATATCTATTCCCTCGGATATTTTCGATCTAAAATTTTAGGAACCCTCATCACTCGCTAGTCACTAGATAACCATTCTTAAAATTAAAAATTTGAATTTTTAGTTTTCTAATACTTGGATTACGCCATCTAAATATTGGACGATCTCTGTTTAATCTTGAGAAGTTATTTTTTTAATTGAGGTTAATCTATCGGTTAAGGATATACATCTTCAAAATTTAGGGTCCTACCAAAAATTATACGAGAGAGTAAATATACAATATGCTCGTATGGGAACATAATGTCTTTTGGCTTTATATTGTATGAATACAGTGAATGGTCCCTCCCAGTTTCTTCGCTCTGGAAAGCAGGGAGGAGCTTCCCACGATTATGGAGTCAAAGCTGGTCATTCACACGCATTTATATAAGAAGGGATTAATTTGATTCAATATACCGTACTATCTTTTGATTTCTTTTGGAAATATAAATAACAAATATTTGACCTATATTTTTTTATTTAATTTTGAAGTAAAAAAATTTACATATAAGATGGCAACTTGCATCCTTACAATTAAGATTAAGGTGCACATAAAAAACAATCCATCACAAAAAATGTTTTTTTGATATTGGGAAATACTCTAATTGATCATTTCGATTGGTGGTTCGGTCAAAATCGGTTATAACTAGTTGGACTAAATTTAAAAAAAAGGAAAAAAAATAGATATAATATTTTTAAAAATATAAGATATATTAAAATATTTTTCAACTTTATTTGGTCGAACAACTAACTGATTTATCTGGCAAATATTGATCAAACATTAGTTTCATACCAAACTCAATTTCTACCTTATAGTAGGACCGTCAAGGCACCGGTAAGTGGTTCGATCGTTTAGACCATCAGTTCAATCCGATCTTGATAACTATAATTTCGACATCTCGATATGAAAAGAAAAAAATTTGAATCTCAAAAATAATACATCTTGCAACATAATACATGGACCGTCCATTTTCAAAAATTTTATGTGTTTATAGATCTACCTGATTTGAATTATTTTTTGAGTTTAAATTCTCAATAACTAGAAATGAAAATAGATTCGTAGGCTATCTTAAGCATTTTTGACGCCAAAATTAAATCGTTATGCAAACTACACCCATAAAAAAAGGTACATGATCATGAGTTGGAATAATTAAATTCACTAAAATATATAATAGTGCCCTTAAAATAAATAAGTCTAAAATGAAATACAAAATGTTGTTTTTAATATTTAAAATTTCAATATTTAAATTTTCAAATGGAAAAAAGTTTATATAAGAAGTCCTAAAGCACACTCTAAAAGTCAAGTATGGAAAAACTCCATCATCTCAACTTGAACATTTAAGGTGGTAAAAAAAAATTGGATCTCAACTTGAACATTAAGGTCGTAAGAAAAAAAAAAAAATCTCAAGCTCTAAAAATATAGGGTATATTATAACAACTTATCTAGAACGATTTTTTTTGCCTTAAAAATAAATGTTCACAAATCCGCAAGATACCATTTTTTTGAGTTTCAAATTTTATTGTTGTTGGAAATTGATTTTAGAGCCATGTGTTCGTGAAATCACAGGTTGAGTTTCTCTACAAGTCTTGATAATCTTGAACATTTATAATCATGCTGTAGTAAGCAGGATGGGTACTAAAAATGGAGGTTCAGCAAAAATTGTACATAAACCAATATCCATTAGATTTGTTTGGGATAAAGAGGACAATCTACCTCAAATCCCAATTTCCACCCCACATGGGCTTGGAACTTAAACATCTTGAAAGCGTGACTCTTGACTCCTAATAAATAAATATAATACATAAAATTTTGTTAGGCTATAACCTAAGGAGAAAAAAATATCTTCCCCATATTTCACACTATAACATAGCAAGGACAAATCTCCTCCTAATACTATTTACACCAAGAGATGAACTTCGTATACAACAGCATCTCCTAAAAAATACTTAAAGAGGGACAATATCTCATGCCTGCAACTGAAGAGTCTTCTCCTTTGATTCATGGGATACAGAGACCCCACCAAAAGTTTGTGCACCCTTCGATCCCACTGCAACATCATCTGAATCTTTTTCTGGCATCTCTAGATGCCATATGAAATCAGTAAACAAAGGCCAATGCTCAGGAGAAAAGAAATCGGCCCCCATCCTCATATATGTAAACCCTGCTAAGCCCATCTCCAAATTCTTCTTAATCTTAGCAAACCCACCAGAATTCCCCTTTAGTTGTGAATTCTCACCGGAAACCGATACCCCATGTGCATCACAAGCCTCCTTTACCCTCTTAACAATGGAGTCTGATAAATCCATGCTAGGTAAAACTACTCCAGCTGAATTCTCAGCAAACATTTTCATAACATCACTGTAACCATCTCTTTCACTTGTCTCATAAAACCCGCTAGTAAGCTCAGCTGCATGAGATCTAGTATTGCACCAATGGTGAACGGTAGGGATCTTACCCGAAATTCGCACTGGAAAAGAATTTCCCGGCAAGTTTCTGAAGATTCCAGCAGCTTTTGAGAGCATCCGATTTCCATGAGATATGAGGCAATTAGAGTACCAAGAGAGGAAGAAGTTACCATAGGGAGTCTCCCAGGACCCATTGTATTGCCGGAAAAAGTTGCTGGAATCAGGCGAGCTGTCATAAGGTGGGGCATCATGGGGTCCAGAATAGCCCCACTGATGGTGCCCTAGAGTTCGAGCGTGTTGTTGGAGGTTGGCGAGCATGTGCTTGTCATAGCATTGGAATTCTCCAACACCAGTGGAATTAGGGTTTTCAGGTAAAGATGGGTAGCGGAGTTCGCCATTTGGGCCGAGACCAATTGTTAATTCCTGTACATATCAGACAGTGAAAGTCAGATTCATGGTGGTTTAGAGAATATGATGGGAATTAAGCCTCAACATTTATGAAAATCACAATAGAGTACTCAGGTTTCATCATGATATAAAAAAATTCAGCTGGTTTTTGTATTGCATTTGGGGGAGAATGGACTTTGCAACGAAATTATGTGTATCAAACAGTGATCAAAATTTAGCAAACTTGGGCACGATTTCAAGTTGAAGTTTGAGAAGGAAAGCATCCATGATTCAATAAACAAAAGTACATAGCCAGATGGATCCAAATTTATGATTCCTCAATCAAGATTCACCCAAAAATCATCCATCAAACGTTACTGGAAGTATTACTCATAACTACCAGCTGATTTTGGGTGATATCATAAATTTATAGAGTTATGCTCCCCAAACAAAAAACAGGGGGGCTTTCAGAACAAAGGAACAAAAGACAGGCTTAAAATGTTCACACAAGCAAACAGCCATATATTTATATCCTCATGCCATGATGCATTCTTGTGAGAGTAAAACATAGAACCATATTGCTTACCGTGATTGTGGAGCCCAAGAAATTTGAAAATTCAGATTTGAAGCTTTCCATAAAATCCCCATATGCTTGCAATGGGGACTTCCCAGAAAGCAAAGCAAGCTCATCAGTCCCCAAAGACAAGCAATCTCTGAACCTCTTCCCTCCCCTGTCCGTGAAAAATATATCTGGGTTTTCTTCACCAACCTTCAAAACCCACTTTGGTAGAGTGATTCCCCTTGCTGTTGATCCGTGGAAATTGAACGCGACATTGAGCTTCAACCCGGCTTCTCTCACCATTTCAGCCACTTCCAAATGAGACGACCAGTCATAACTTCCTGCTGTTTCTCCCTCTACAATTCCCCACCAAATTGGAAAACTAACGCCTTCTACACCAAGAAGTTTTAGAGGTCTTAATCCCGCTGCTATTGCCTTGGCATGGTTTAGGGCGTTACATGCTGATATGGTGTCCAGGGGGAGGCCGACAAATAATGGAAGCCGATTCTACATAAGCAAAAACTGGGGTTAGGCATGAACAAAATAAATTGAGATTTTCCAATAAAACTTCCATCTTTTCATCTTTTCACAATTCTAGGAAACTGAATAATTACTTCACAGCGGTTCTACAAAGTTGGAGTTGGCTGGAATTTCAAGAACCCAAGTTTCATTTTTTCCCCCGTTTTTTAGAGAATCAAGTGATTATTTGATAAAATTTCTCTAAACTTTAGCTATGTTTACATGAAAAACTCAGAAATTATGCTATTTCAAACCTGATATGAGATGAAACTATTCTTATCATCTGTTCTCAAATAAGTATCCAAGTTTTTATTTATTTTTTACATCAAAAAAATTTCATTTTGATTTCTTACTTAAAACAAATCAGAAAATCCAGCCTAAAACATCGGCTGATTCACCTACAAAACCATATTTTTTAAACTGCCATCAAATTCCAGTTGAAATCCGGGTCTTTGGCCAATATATAAACAGAAATCAGATAAAAATATAAAGGAACTGAATACATAAAAGCTACATCCACGACTAAAAAATTCAAAAAATTAAATAAGGAGTACTTACTGTTTTGTCATGCGACATTTTCAAGCAACCTTCACGGACAATACATTTTTCAGGTGTAATCTCCTTCAAAGAAACCCTAATTGCTCCCCTTCTCCATTTACTCCTGAGATTAACCTTTATTTGATCCCGTTTGTTGCAGATCCTCTCATGACCACAACAAGGAAGCCTCTGAAACCCTAGATCTACCCTCTCGGCATTCATTTGAGAACAACCAACCATTGACATCTCCATTTTTCGAGATTAATAGGGATATGAAGACTTCCACAAAACAAAGCCACACAAGAATGGCTAAAAATAGGGGGGAATTTTACAAAATGATTTAAATTGAAGGGTTAATAAAACAGTGTTCACTAACCACCAGAGATTTCAATGAAAAGTAATAAGTACCTAATATTTCAGGAAAAGAAAATCGAAGACAATATCTCTTCTGAGATCGATAACACTAACGATTAAAAAACAGAACAATATTACTGGAAAAACATTTTGGAATGATGCAAAAAAATCACAAATATGATACAGGAAGATAAAATTACAGATGGTGCACTAAAAATCGTAAAAAAAGAAACCGACCAACAAAAAGTAAACAGTGTAAGGATTAATAGAGAAAAACGCAGTTTATGATCTGGAAACTAAATTCCAGAGTTTAATTCCTCAAATTATCGTGAAAAATACACAATAAAAAGATCTAACAGAGAAGATTAGTAAAGGGCTTATTGACCCCCCAAAACCAAAACAGCAGGAGAAATTAAAAGCAAGAAGATAAGACTGACTTCAACTCCTCTCGCCCACTTTTGTCCTTTTAAGGCTCTCATAAATCTCTTATTTATAGCCCATTTTGTAGGAGACCTTGACAATGACGAAAACATTCCTAACAATTTTCTAAATCTCCAAGACACCCTCATATACTCCTACACCGAATGATCATATATGCCCCTCATTTATCGGATACTCCTACTATTTGATTTTTGGTTTGGACTGTAGGCTCATTTTAAATAAGGAAATTTATCAAAATATATTTTACATTTTAAAAAACTAATGTTTACTTCTTTTCAACTATTGCAACTCATCGTCAGTATATTCTAATGTCTATTTTGAGATTATATCAAGAGACATTGCTAAAGTATTTAATAGTTGATCTCTTTTGTGTGTTTCAATAATTTTTCCTTTCAATAGCGTGTTGGGATATAATAACGTAGACTACTAAAAAATTTAGGACATTTTCCGCCCTTATCTAGCTACCAGAATGTATCTCATAAAGCTTGATTTCGATTGACAATATTTTGATCTAGTTGAATTTTTAGGTAAACTTAATTTTGAAAATATCAAATACATGTAATTTATGTTTATAACTTAGGGAAGGCCACTAGTGAAAAAAGCTGATTTGTTTTGGACTATCAATATTAATGGGAAGTTCAATGCAAAAATATAGTTCTTTTATTGCTCATTTTCTACTATGATACTTTTGTGAGATGTTTTGTAAGGGAAAAAAAATGGATACATTTAACAAATTTTTTGTTCTCGTTCTCTCTTTGTTTCTTTCTATAATGGAGGATAATTTGGTCACCGTCTAAATATAGGGCACCTTTGATATTTCTGAAGCGTTTCAGACCTCAAGTAAACAAAAGGGTAATTTTGTCAAATTTCCCTTGAGAAAAGTATAGGGAAGCTAGGTGGCTCCACGTCAGAGCTGTCGTCTCAGCCTCAGAAACAACTGGGAATTGTTTCGTCTTCTTTGACGTTGACAGTGAGCGGTTTTTCTTGAATGGATGACGTGACGTGGCATTCGCTCGATGACGTGGAAAGCCAAACTACATCGTGCCGACGTTGGAAAAAATTTGTGGTGAGAATAATTTCTAAACTTATGAAAAAAAAAAAATTTAATTTTCATAAACCTTACCGATCTGTTTAGAAAAAAACATTTAACTTTTATAAACCTCACCTACACCACCACCAGTCTATTTTGAAAAAAAACCTTTAACTTCCATTAACCTCACTCACACCAATCTTTTTTTTTTCAATTTTGAGGGTTTTTTTTTACCAAAATTAAAAAAAATCTTAACGCCATAGTATTTTAAGCAGTGTAAAAACACTAACAATCTTATACGGCACTATAAATGTCGTAAACCCTTTTCTCCTATTTATATTTATCTCTTTTAGCTTGTTTATATTTATCTTTTTTATCTATTTAATTTTTTTTATGATTATCTCTTCTTTTTCTCTTTCATTCTTTTTAATATTTATCTCTTCTTTCTCTCTAATCTTTTTTATCTCTTATTTCTCTATCTAACTCTCTTTTTCTCTCGAAGGAGATTTGTATAACAACATGTGTATACCGTACCATCCTTATAAAAACGGCCTTCAACCCCATCCCGTATGAAAGTAGGACAGAGTCAGATTTGTATCACGTTGGAATCTTGTTTGTTGAGTTGATGAAGTAAGTAGGGAGAGTTAGTGAGAGAAAGAAGAGAAAAGAAATTAGAGAGAAAAAAAAGAAGATTTGTATCACATTGGAATTGTGTTTGTTGAGTTGATGAAGTAAGTAGAAAGAGAAAGAGATTAGTGAGAGAAAAGATTTAGAGAGAGAGAAGAAATAAAGAAAAGATAAAAAAATTAGAAAGAAAGAAGAGATAAACATAAAAAAAACTAGAGAGATAAAAGAGATAAATATGAACATGAGAAAATGGTTTAAGATATTTTGAGTGCTGTATAACATGGGTTAGTTTTTACGATACTTAAAATCTCATATAGCATGAGTTAGTTTTTACGGTGTGGGCGAGCTTTATGAAAGTTAAAAGTTTTTTTTTCTAAATAGATAAAAATTAAGATATATTTGTAATAATTTTCCTTAAAAAAAAATTATCCTATACATTTTTTTTTAACGATGTTACTACTCTTTATTTTTGACAATAATGTTACTAATTCTTATCGATCAAATGTGTTTACAATGGAATCAAATAAACCACACTTGCCTGATAAAGAAATACCACACTTAGGCCGTTTACCACCTCATTTGCTTCTCTATAAATATAAAAAATGTCACCTGGACGCGACCTACATCTAAGTATAACATATCTCAGGGTCAATAGCGGTCTAAACTTTTTATTGCACCCGCTAATAACATCGAGTGAAACCCCTTACACTATTCAATATCTACCATTGTGCTTTTGCTTCAAATTATTTAATCCTAGTAAGAGAGCAGCATAAAACTCTGCTTCATTCGCTATATCATTTCCACATAAACCAAAATAACATAATAATACTGTACTTTTGAATTCTTTGCCACGCCTCTTAGTCTTGGGTTTTCAATTTAAAAAACAGTAAAAATGCGACAGGGAGTTTGGGGAGAGGTTAAAACTGTACTGATTTTTTTTTAGAATCGATTTGATCCCGACCAATTAACAGTTAAGATTGATTGTTCCCACGGGGTTTTAAAACGGCCCCGCACGAGCTAACATTGGTGATTTGCTAAAACAATTTGGGCCCAGTGTCTTTTATTTTTTAGGAGCTGGTCAAATTACATGGGTTGGCGAAGGGGGTCTTATTCTGTACCATGTTCGCTGTGACATATGATTTAGTGGTTGAATGTTGAGCTAATAAGATAAGGGTGCAGCGTAGGGAGCCACCCACCTTACTTTTGGTATGTATCCATGAGTGGTTTTTTGTCACTATACAAGATGGACACAATTATTTTATGTGAAATTTGATACCTCTGTAAAATTAGAATTTTTTTTTTTTTTTTATTAATTTGAACTTGACAAGGACTCAATTTCACATCTACGGTGCATGACCTTCTTGTATCAAATGAATGTAGGCAATCTCATTCTATATTTTTTCCTTTATTGACGTAGGTGTAACGCGCTGTTTTGACCAACAGAGAGTGTGGCATGCTCCTGTGGGAGCATACTGTATGACAGTAGATGGACGGTGTACTCCCGCGGGAGTAAGAAATCTTTAGCTACATGAAAGGTGCTCAGAAAATCCATTCGCAAGAGGCGGCAGCGTTCAAAACGTGTTTAGAAGTCGAGTCTTCAAAGTTTGGACCTCACAAGAAGTTTCAAAGCCTTTGTTCGTGTGTTTTCTCTTGTATTTTTGTGCTTTTTCTTTTAGAATTTCCTCAATAAAACCTTATAAAAGTTATAATCTCAATATAGACATGCATAATTGAGAATGTAGTGGGTAATGAATAGGTTTTTGCAATATAAAGTAATGAGCTTTTTGTCACATATTGAGGAAAATAAAAGTTTCATTTTTGTCACATTTAGGGTATTTGTGTTTTTCTTTGGATGTAGAGAATTGAAGGTTAAAATTAGAACTTTAATGTTTAAATGATGAAGGATTAGGATTGAATATCGAACAGGGTTTTTTAGGCAGCAAGTTGGGTTTTTAAAATGGTTTTCTTTTATAAATATGTAGCTATTGGACTAAAAAAATAGAGACGAGAAAAGAAGAACAAATATTTTGGGTCTTGTGAAAAATATCTTTTTAGGGAGTTGTCGTTGTAGGATGAACTCCCTTGAGACTTTAAAAAATGGCATATTCTATCATATTTTTGTATTTATACTTTTTTGATTTATTTATTTTTCCCCTATTCCCTATATCAATTTGTATTAATGTCACACCCCAGGTTCTGTAATACTAACATTCATGAAGTGAGATGATCTATCGTTAACAAAATTTGAAATTTATGAATGGAAAATAAGATAGTCTTGTGCAATTTATAGAAGAAATTTCAATTTTATTAAAGATAATTTGTCACACTTCAGCGATTTTGTTAAAAATAGACTGTCGCAGTTCAAAAATGTTAATATTATAGAACCTAAGGTGTGACAATTAAAGTATAAGTTAACTATCTATGTCAATAGCAACCCGACCTTTTACAATCGAGGATATATCATCACAAATCATGGGGCTTGTGAATCAACATATTAAAGAGAGATAAATCAAGTCATAAAAGACATATGAAGCAAGATTTGTTGAATTTGCGGAGATAACAATAGAATTCGACAAGAGGATGACAAAATATATCAATAGATGTGGCCACTAAAAAGTATTGATTGTCGAGAAAAAGTAATTGTTCAGTAGATATAGCACCAAATTTTAACTTTGGGTGTGATCTCTATAAGGTTGCAACCTTAAACAATCCAATTAAAGCGCACCTCCAAATTTTATCATAACATATAATTTTGATATAATTTTTTTTTAAGATTATCTGAAAATCTATTTTAATATCTAATTGTAAATTTTAAACTCTAAAAATGGCTAAAATCAAGTAGATCTATAAAATATGAAAATATGAAAATCTTGAAAATGGATGGTCTAGATAATGTGTTGCAAGATGCACTATTTTTGGAAGTTAAAATCTTTTTTTTTTTTCATATTCGTTAATTTCGATGTCGAGATGATCAATTAGAGGATTTTTCAACAATAAAATAACCTTTTTCTATGGATTTTTCAGGTGCATATGTAATTCTACATTTTACCGTTGCAACCTTATATAAACTTTTTCTTTTAACGTTTGGGATCAAATATCCAATAAACTGGATATATGTGGTACCATGACGAGGTAAACATTAGAGTGAAAGATGTTGATAATAACTTAAATGTACCACAACATTCGATAACTAGGAATGAAGAATAAGATCAATTGAAGAAATCAGGACCGTACTTCACATCCCGGATTTCTACTACAAGTCGCACACCAAGTGAGCAAGTTAGGTTTTAGGCTGGTTTTCTTCTAGAAATACTAAACTATTGGACCATATAAAAAGAGGAGAAAAGAATAGTTTATTTTGGGCCTTGTGAAAGATTTTTTTTTGGGATAGACTCCTTTGTAGACCTTGAGATAATATATATTTTCTCTAGTTAAGAAAATTAAGGGCTAGAACTGAAATGTTTAAATTTTAAAAGATGAAGGGATATAATTTGATACTAGGGTTTATATGGAGCAAGTTAGGTTTTAGGGCGGGTTTCTTTTATAAATGCATAAATATTGGACTAGATAAAAAGAGAAGAGAAAATAATAGTTTATTATGGGCCTTGTAATTTCTTTTTTTTTTTTTTTTTGGGTAGACTCTCTTGTAGACCTTCGGATATCATCTTTTATATTTGATTTTTAGATTTCCAATTATTATTATTATTTTTAAACTAGTTTTCTTTTAAGGTACTTGTGCCTTTTTTTAGTTGTAGAAAATTAAGACGTAGAATTGAAATGTTTAAATTTTAAAAGATGAAGGGTTATACTTTGATATTGAATGGGGTCTATTAGGGGATCAAATTAGATTTTAGGGTGGTTTTCTTCTATAAATACGTAGCTATTGGACGAGATAAAAAGAGAAGAGAAAAGAATAGTTTATTTTGGGCCCTGCGAAAGGTTTTTTTTAGGGACAGACTCCCTTGTAGACTTTGAGATAATACATATATTTTTATCTTTTATTTTTATTTTTTACGATTATGATTATGATTTATTTATTTATTCTCTGTTTTTTTAAACTAGTTTTCTTTTATGGTACTTGTGCCTTTTTTTAGTAGTAGAAAATTAAGGGGTAGACTGAAATATTTAAATTTTATGGGTGAGATTTGGAATGCAATCACTTGGAGATTGAATATTGGAGTCATAGCTAGTTCAAATATCCAACCTTCCAAACAAAGTGCGTCCAAGAGATGTACAAAATCAAATTCCTATTAAAGCTTTGGAATATCTCTCTCCGCCCTCTAATTTAAGTCATATGATAAGAAAATGTAGGAGAAATTGATAAGAGGAGGCAAGAAGAGAAGAATAGAAGGATGAAGAAAATATAGTTTTATGTGGTTCGATCTCTTAAACTTATATCTACGGTTTTAGTCGTGCTTATTATTTCATTCACCTAAAAATATAGGATTTGGGTTACCATCCCTGTATCATGTTTGAGTAGCTTGCTATATATGGTTACAACTAACTATACACGTTTTCCTTTCAATAGTGACTAAGGGAGGTGACATAAGAAATCGGGAATACTGTCTCTAGAATAAATCTGGCATAGTTCTCATAAGGTTTTTTTTTTGGACTTGGGAGTAAAGTGCCTGATGTATTTGGGATTGAAGATTTGGAATAGAGACATGTAAAGGATACATGAGATATCCTCTCAAGCTGATGATCTCTCTCTATTTAGGATAACTAGATTAGTATATATAACTAGCTTGATGACTTCTCTTACTTCCTCCTCCTTTTGAATTTCTCACTAGACCATTAATTAAAAAGCCAAAAGCCTCCAAATCAGGAGCTTTTTTCTTGTTAATAAGGTCCTTAAACCATTCATGTGCGAACCCTATTCATCTATTTCATAGAGAAAATGGAGAAAAAACATGAATGAGAAATCTATATGGGAACCACCCGTTTTTCCATCTCCGCAATTTCTCCATTTTTACAGTAACAAGTCAGCAACAAATTAAGTAATGACATTGGCCTTTTTCCCATGATTCCAAACTCATCCATCTGGCAACTGGTTTGCTCCACCATTTTAGCTCGACCATAAGAGAAAATATGGTCATGTAAGAACTTCCGGGATTTGATATATTTTCTTTTAGTTTTTAGTAAGATTTCGATTTCAAATAAACATTGGACTTTGGCAAGCTGCCTAATCGTTAGGCCCATCAAATACTGATCCCTAACTATGTCTGCTAGCTCAAGAGTTGAGTTAAAGATCTCAATGATTTGATCAAGGTTGCTTTAACGGCAGAGCTTCGATGTTGCCTAGTTGAAAGTTAGGGTTTGGGGATTATTAGATTGAGAAACACAAGTGCAGTAATGGTGAGCATACACAATAGCTCAGTGTTCGGGGAAGAAAGTTCGCTTTTAACTAGGTTTGAGAGAGAGAGAGAGAGAGAGAGAGAGAGAGAGAGAGAGAGAGAGAGAGAGAGAGAGAGAGAGAGAGAGAGAGAGAGAGAGAGAGAGAGAGAGAGAGAGAGAGAGAGAGATTGCACTGATTTGAACTTTGGAAAATTGTTTCTCCATCATTTCAATCTATTTGTTTACCGGGTGAGTAATCAACTCATACGTCATTGAGATCCGTAAAGAGATTTGACGGTGATTGCGGAGGGTCTTATGCAGCCCATATGTGTGAGGGGTTCATAGGATATTTACTGAGATTAACCATTTATACTGAGGTTAGCCCATTAGCTCAAATGAATATATGAGCCCAATGACCTAGATTGATTATAGGCCGTTCCGATCGTCACGATCTCATTTCGTGTTTGCATTTTAATTTTTTTCTACGAATCCAAATAACTTGAAATTTTAGGCATCCATTCTTCTCATCAACTTTAAAATGTAGAATCACAGATGTACCTAAAATATCCATCGAAAATGTTGTTTTAATGTTGAAAAATTACTCTAATCGATCATCTCGACATCGATATATATGAATATGAAAAAAAAAAAGTTTTTGAGTCCCCGAAAATAGTGCATCTTCCAACACATTATCTAGACCATCCATTTTTAAGATTTCATATATTTTTATATCTACTTAATTTTAACTGTCTTTGAAATTTAAAATTTTCTAATTAGGTATCAAAATAGATTTTAAGATAATACTAAGAAGTTTTTACAACAAAATTAAATGTTATGATAAAATTTTAAGGTACGTCTTAATTGGATTGTTTAAGGTTGCAACCTTATAGAAACCGCACCCTTCCTGTAAATAATCTCGTAAATATGCAATGTATTGATATGTGTTAAGCGATCACCAAAATAATTACATTTTCAATGGGAGAGTGTGTTATATGTAAAATATATTTATAACATTTAATTACGATTCTAATTATATTTATATAATTGTTTTAATATTTTTATAATATTACAATTACATTATTAATGTTAACTCTAATTATATATAATTTATATATGGGTGCGGTTTGTATAGAGCCTAGGCTCTAAACAATCAAATTGGAGCCTACCTTCAAATAGGGTCGAGAAATGTGGTTTCAATACTGAAAATATTTATCATAGCCTTGAAATATACTTTATCTTTATTTATTAAGTTTAAAGCTTCAAAAATAGTGTAGATCCATAGATCTATGACAACTTGAAAATCTTAATAATTGACGGTCCAAAAATACGTTACAAATACACTATTTCCAAAACTTGAAATCCATTTTCTCCCCATATTCATGCATCTTGATGCCGAGATGATCAATTTGACGATTTTTGAGCATCAAAACAACCTCTTCTAGTGAAATTTTTGAAGTAGCCTCTAATTTGATTGTTTAGAGGCTTGGCTTTATATAAACTTTTCTCTTTATATAATTGCATTTATATTATTGAAAATTATCAAGCCCCTTTATTCCCTTCAATCACTCATGCCTATTTTAAAGCATTATTGATTTTAAGGATCTGGATCAATTATTCATTCTATGGAACCTATTATTGGGTATTCTCCAAATAAAAGCCAAAACATGGTATTTATGGGTGGTAGGCCTCAAGTAGATTTGTTAAGAAAAAACCACTCGAATGAGGGCAAAATGAAGACTGATACAGATCAAACTGAATATATTAGCCATAACAAACATTATTTTCTTGGAGATAATTCCATTTTTATTAATTTAATTAAGCATCCATCTTAAAGATGGATGCAAATAGGTGGTCCATCTAACAACAATTGTAACTGACGGTCCAAATGTTTTCTTAATATAATTATTATTTCTAGTTTTCAAAATTGTTTTCTTTTTTTTTTCTTTTTTTTTTTTTTCTTTTTCATATTCATGATCTCCATGTTAAAGGTTATATATTCTCTAAAAATTAGGAACAAACTATATTTAAAATATATATTTATTACCAAGCCCGGTTTTCTACATGTGCAGGCTTGGCCGCATGCTAACCGCGTCCTAATAACAATTAATGACACTATACTTATTATTGTCATAATATATGAATTACTACATTAATATTAATAAAATTTTAATAAAAATAAATACAAATTGGAAAATTAATCATTAGAAACATATAATTATAATAGGGGTGACGTTTGCATAAGGTTGAGGCTCTAAACAATTAAAGTGAAGCACACCTCTAAATAGTATTCATAGATGATTTTTCTATACCAAAAATCTTTTCAATGGTCTGAAAATTCTTTTTTGTCTCTAATTATAAAATTCAAAGCTTTAAAAATAATGTAGATCGAGTAAATCTAGAAACATTTGAAAATATTGACAATTAAAATGCATTACAAGATGCATTATTTCTCTTTCTTGAAAACTATTTCTTTTACATATATAAATCTCAAGGTTGAGATGTGCGATTTAAGGGTTTTTCGACATCGAAACAACCTTTTCTAGTGAATTTTTGAGGTACATCTTATTTTGATATTTAGGGCCTCAACCTTATATAAACTTTTTCTTTATAATATTCATTGAAGTATCATAATTATTTGTTATTATTTTATTAGCAATACTACAGATATCTTGAGGTTAAATTGGTTTATTAATTTTTTTTATTGTAATTTTTTAATTTATAACTATAATTTTAATATCACATATGGTTTTAAAGAATTTGAGTTTTTTAAAATAAGGTCATAAAATTAACATATTGTACAACAACTATTAAAAAAACATACGGTTGTCATTTTACTTCGTAGAAAGATGCCGTTTCCGTTATATATTTTATTTTTGTGTGATTAGGCCTATCATGCTTTGAATGTGGAGAAGCATTCATAGATGCCTTTGTATAAATGCTTTATTTTAATTGTCATTGCAATTTAAATTTTCTGACTTTAACATTCAAGATTCATTTTAACTTAGATGAGAGTTAATTATAATATTTTTTGTTTGAAATTAGAGCATGCGAAGGGTGTTAGATCATTTTAAATTTAATTTGAAACATTGGAGGAGATTAATTGAAAGGGTATGGACTTTTTTATAATTTATTTTTTTATTTTGAAATATTAGAGATATCTTTTAGAGTTTTTATGAGGAATTACCAAAATTAATGAGATTTTTTTTTATAGAAATTACGGATATAAGTTTTGGTTTTGATTGTTATAGTACATATGGTTTTGGTAGTGTTTGAACATAAGTTTGAATGTTTAAGTGATATTTCTTATTTTCAAGTGATAGAACTTTCCGTACCGGATTTTGCAAGTATTCTACCCATTTGCATTAGGGCAAGTCTGATACACCAAACATCCACACCTAAGCAAAAACAAGAGAATAAACCAAACATCCACACCTAATCACTCAGGAGTGTTATAGCAAAACAAGAGAAATTTGGCCCAATAATTCATGAAAATATAGAAAAATGAGTATAAGTATTCAAAATTGATAATTTAGTTGGATATTATGGGATGCAGCAATCGAATAAAAAAAAATTTAAATACAAAAAACACTTTGAACAAAAAAAAAAAAAAAAAAAGGACAAGCTCTATCCTTTTCATACCGTATAAAACTTATACGCTTCACCCTATCCAACCGTTCATTTTGAGTACGGGCCAGTTTGATTACTACCAGTCTCATTCTGTTCGAGTACGGGCCAATCTGTTACCTACTGGTCCCGTTCAATTCTGACGGTTCTGCCGTTCTCATTAGCAATGTGGTCATCAATATGTGGTTCCAATTGGCAATATAGCTGTGAATGTTATGGGCAAGTATTTCAATAGTATATAAATGTTAGTTGAATTCATGTATCCTCAATAATGTCGTTTAGGTTTTTAGGTTTTAGAGTTTTATTAAGTTTCTGGATGAGTATTGAACTTTTATGTAATACTGCTCAAAAAATCAATCTTGATACTCTGTACAAGCAACATTATAATAAAGGAAACATTTCATTACTAATGTAATGCTGCCCAAGAAAGCAATCTTAAAAAAAGTTACTCTATAAAAGAAAGCAATCTTAAAAAGTAGTCTTGAGAGTGCAAGCAGTATCACAATGCAAGCAGCAGAACAATAAAGCCAATCTTAAAAAAATATTATTTTAGAGTGCAACCAACAGTAAAAATAAAGGTTGAGACTAGTTTACTCTTCAAAAGCAGTTATCTCACTCAGACTTAAACTTACTCTTAATTATTTTCGATAAAATTATTTTATTTTATTATGATTTAAATTCTATAGTTGAATCTGTTGGTAAAATAAATTTATTGCGATATTTTATAGTAAAATTTTTTCTCGATAATAGCACATATGTAATCTGAGAGTAAAATCGGTTATTTGAATTTGAAAAGAAGAATATCATTTATAGGACCCGGTTTTTATGCGGCCAAGCCTGTATATATAGAAATGCAGGCCTCTAAGTAAATCGATTTTTGAGATGGATTTTAAGACTTAATTTTTAAAGACATGTAATCTCTAACATGAAGATCACGAATATGAAAAAATAAATATATTTTAAAAACTAAAAATAATAATTATAGTAAAAAAATATTTGGATTGTTAGTTTCCATTATTTTTAGATGGAACACCTACTTGCATCCATCTTTAAGGAAAGCGAAGAGCAATTTGTAAATAATTGATACTGGATATATAAGTTAAAGCAAAAATTGGATATATTTCTATTCGATACACGTCAGAAACTACTGTCAACATTACCATTTATAAGATTTTTAATATATTTATGCTTCTTATTGCTTGAACTTATTTATTAATCTCAATAAAAAGATACTTATAGTAAATAAATATATTACAATTTGCGTAAAATCCCAATAAAGGGTGCAGTTGGCATACAGATGCATCCGTAGCTGTAGATGTAAGGTGCACCTTCAAATTTCATCATGGTATATAATTTTGATGTAAAATGTTTCAGGATTATCTCAAAATCTTTTTTTATATCTAATTATAGAATTTTAAATTTCAAAAATGGTTAAAATCAAGTAGATCTATAAACATATGAAAATATTGAAAATGGATGGTGTAGATAATATGTTGTAAAGTGCACTATTTCTGATACTTAAAATCTTTTTTATTTTCATAGTCATACACCTCGATGTCGAGATGATCAATCAAAGGTTTTTTCAACATTAAAACCACATTTTTCGATGGATTTTTGAGGTGCATCCACCGTTCTACATTATAAGGATGCATCTTTATGTTGGTTTATGTGGTCTTTAAATGTCATATGAGTGTGTAACAAAAAACATTTATTATAGTGGAACATAAACTCAATGGGAGTGTGGTCCCTCGAGAACCATACTAAGCAAACGATGTTTGCTGATACCGGACTGTGCTTGACAATCTAGGTCAGTCGGTTGGAAAACCCAAGGTACCTGGGCATAAAGAATAAATCGAGAAGCGTTTTTGGGTTAGCCCTTGATGATGTCGGAGCTTATGCCTAGATGAGTGAGCTGAGGGACTCTATGACCCTTGTGTATGATGGTAAGCCTGCAGAAACGAGGACCAAAACCTCATCCAAGATCTCCATCACACGGCATGTATATCGATAGATCGTTCAGGAAAGCCAGTGTTCCACCTTTTGGGTGAAACGTATGTATGTGCGACAGGTACCCTTATACACTATAGAGTTATGGTCGCATCAGGTTGTAGTGACCTTGACTCGTCTCTAGGGGAGGACCTGTAATCCACAGACTGGGATTGTGACCCCTTGACTCATCGGGCAGACTTTGGTGATCTGTGGGTCATGAGAAACATTGGGTCTGTTCGATAAAACAAGTGTGGTCTGTAGTTCGTAGTTGAAGGTGGAGTACCCAATAATTACATGAATTCTTAAAACCATATGGATCATTTTCCAATCATATTAATTTAATTATATTCATTTTATTATTGAAATGATTTTAGTTTTATTATTTAAATTTTTATGAATCTCTCAATATTTTGTTTTATGATTTTTGGACTTGTAAAAATACAGTTATTGATTTTACAAAGTTATAAAAAAAATTCAAATATATATTAAATTTTTTTTTTATAAAATTCTAGGGGGCTCATAGTACACATGGCCCCACGGTGTGGCATGTGAGTGGGGCTCACATGTGCCACATAGGGGTGGCACGCCCCACCCCTTTGGATTCCTTTTTTTGATAGCTTTATGTTCAAATTATTTAAATATGGAAAGTGTATCTTATGTCATATGATCAATTTGTAATATATTAAATATTAACCATATCTTATCTATTTATTAACTTGATATTTCTTGATATATTCTTATGGAATATATGAGATGAATAATGGAATTTTATGGAATGCATGATATCTTTAATGGATTTAATTTATTTAAATATATTGATGGGAAAATGGTTTAAGGAAAGTGGGATAATGGTTCATGCACCTTCTATAATATTGATGACTCATCTATAGAATGGATGACTTAGATCTCTCATCCCACAAGTCACCTTGATCAACGGTCCATATTTAATCTCAAGAAAGAGGCAAACTATAGGAAACCCTAAAAACCCTAGACCTAAATTTCACTATAAATAAGGATGCTCTCCCCCATCTCTATACACCTCTCTCTCATAACCTCGCTCTCTCCCATATACTCTCTCTCTCCTCCTTAGGGGCCACGCCCCTCTCGCTCCTCTCAGGCTTTCTCTCTCTAACCCTCTTTCTCTCCTAAGACCCATAGGGGGCACGCCCCAACCCTAGGTCTCCTTTTCTCTCTCTCTTGACCTAAATAGCCCTAGGTCTCTTTTTCTCTCTCTCTTGACCTAAAGATTTAAGGATAGGGAAAATTAGGGTTTGAACCTAATTGTTTTAGAGTTAGGGTTTTGTAGAGATTTAAGGGGTTACCTAGTTTGGCCGAAATTAGCTTTCTCGGTTCGAGATGACTTAGGGTTTTGTAGAGATTTAAGGGGTTACCTAGTTTGGTCGAAATTAGCTTTCTCGATTCGAGATTGAAGCTAGACCACTGATCCCGCGCCATTGAATGTGGTGACTCGGTGTCGGGTATAATAAGTCTGGTTGAGGTAATCTCTAGCATCTTTTCTTTTACTTTCTTGCTCTTTTATATTCTCAAGCATAATATTAAGTTGAATAAATGATATCAAGTGGTTGAGTTTTATTTTATTGTTGTGCTATTTTATTTTGAAATATTTATTGATTGTAATAAGACCATATGTAAGTGATCTTTTTGCCAAAATAAAAAGAGGTAATTATTATCATTAAAAAAAATAAAATAAAATAAATTGTATTCCCTAACAAAATATCACATAGGTCTTTCTTTCACCTTATATAAACTTTTTCCCCAATAAAACACCTTCCATACAAATAGTGATTACTCTTCACTAAGCTTGTAGATACAATGCGTTAGAGAGGGGGAAGTAGGGGTGAGTGAGTCTAGTCATGCCATGGACGAGTCGTTAAGGAATGGTAGCTCTCTCTCTCTCTCTCTCTATCTAACTTACAATTCTAGAGAGAGAAAGAGAGTTATGAACTTAGGTAAGGGTGGTTGTGGAATGGTAGTTGTTTCACCATCTGCTTCCTCCTGCAAATAAAGATGGCTACTTTGACGTCAATATGAAGAAAACTTAGGGAAGAAGGTTGATGAGTGCGATTATATTATATAAGGCTTCATCTACTACTGCCACTCTTGGTACAAAGACTGGAAGAGGGGTCTCGCATTTGGGTCGCCCGGGTTTTGGATTAGTGTTTTGAGAGAGAGAGATGGGTCCAGGTGGTCCGGGTCCTGGTGGCCCTCCTGGCTGGGGACCTGGGCCTGGAGGTCCTGGTTACGGCCCCTGTGGCTTCCTCTCTTCATGGTAATCTTTCCCTCAAACCTCTCTTCACACCAACACTTTCAATCTCTATATTTTATTCCCCCTCTCTCTCATCACACACTCTTCAACCCATTTCCATATATCCTCTCCCTTTCTCTCTTCACATACACACACTCTTCAACATATTCCATATATCCTCTTTCTCTCTCCCTCTCTCTTCACATACACACACTCTTCAACATATTTCATATATCCTCTCTCTCTCCTAACATACATTAGTTTTTTTTTTTTTCTTTTCAACATATTTCATATATCCTCTCGCTCTCCTACATGCTCACACACACACATTAGTTTTTTTTTTTTTTTTTCGGTATTTCAACGAGGAAGAGGGACCCTACCTATTTTTTTAAGTAGATAATGAGTTAGCTTTTTGAAAGTATTAGTGGAGTGGTATTAGTAGTGGGAATGAAAACCACAAACGTATGGGTACTACACATAAACTAATTACTTAAATGTAAGTGTTATGTTAGGGCTTAGTTAGATGACAGCTAATATTATGAAAAGTATTTGGTGAATCAGTCAACTCGCCTGTAGATATACGGCCCCCTTTGAAAATTGATATTTAAGATGGATTTTAAATCCAAAATTTTGAGATTTATTAATCTCAACTATTACGCTGATTATGATTATGGAATTGTCTTTCCTTTTTGAAAAATAACATAATAGTTTCTCGATTGGTTTTCCACAATTCATTTTCAGGTATGGTGGAAACAGCCATTCTTCGATGTCCATCTCTAAGATGGACATATGATGTATTAGGGGCACACATGTCTTGGTGAGACGGCTGTTTCATCAAAACTATGTCAATAATATTTTTTAAGGGTGTGGTTTGTATACGGTTGTAATTTTAAACAATTCAATTAAAGCGCACTTCTAAATTTTATCATAAATATAATTTTGATATTCAAATTTTTTAAGGCTTTTTGAGCATGTATGCCATTTCTAATTATAAAATTTCAAACTCTAAAAATGGTAGATCTATAAACACATAAATTTTTTGAAAATAGACAGTTCAAATAATATATTGTAAGATACAATATTTCGTGGATCCGAAATCTTTTTTTCTTTTTATAGTTATACATCTCGATGTCAATATGATCAATTAGAGGGTTTTCCAACATCCAAACAACTTTTTATGATGGATTTTTTAGATGCACCTTTAATTTTACATTTTAAGGTTGCAACCTTATATAAACTTTTTTCTTACTTTAATAGACTATCTCATTTAAAACTAATATATTTTTAAAGGTGCGGTTTGTATAGAGCGGAGGCTCTAAACAATTAAAATAAAGCACACCTTCAAATAGTGTCAAGAAAATGGGGTTTCAATACTGAAAATCCTTGTGAAAGACTTAAAACATATTTTGATATGTAATTATACAATTTAAAGCTTCAAAAATAGTGTAGATAGAGCCGATCTATGAAAACTTGAAAATCTTGAAAATTGGCGGTCCAAAAATGCATTACAAGATGCACTATTTCCAAAACTTAGAAATCTATTTCTTTTCTCATGTACATGCATCTTGAGGTCGAGATGAATGATTTGAAGATATTTGGGCATTAAACCAACATCTTCGTTTTTAAATGATATTATTTTGTTAGTTGTGTGGTAAGAGTTGTGTATTACGTATAATAATATTTAAGTAGTTAACCTTTTTCAAGGAGTTCCAATTATTTTTGCCCATTGTTGACAAAAACGTTTGACTTTAGCAAATTGACCATGCATAAAATAAAAACTGCTTATAGACTTGTAAAATTAGACTATAAATTTATCTCAAATAGGATACTACCAAACAACAGAAAATTTATCATCAGAATTAATTTTATTAAAATAGTAACGCATCCAAAGACGCCCTTAGCTAATCCGTAGTTTTATTTTGATGGTTTTTGCAGCCTTTACTTCCTGTGTTGTTGCTGCTTATTACAAAGTTGCTGTGGACCCCTCTTTGGAGGACCGCCGGGCCCTCGTCCCTTCTGATCTCTACTGTCTTTCCTAGAAGTTAATAGATTCATGTTCCTTTGTCATATCGATTATATGTAATACAAAATAGTTGCTTTACTTCATTGTGTGAATTTATGATTATCTAGGAATGTGATTGTAAAAGTTATGAGCATTTTATTTGGTTTCACTTGTAAAATGCTCTACGAAAGTACGATTAATTATTAATAGGATATCGTTTTTATGATTCGACTAATGGATATGTAGATATGCGCCCACGTTTATGGTTTATTTTTTAGATGAGATTTCAACATAATTTTTAAGAATACACAATGGGTGCAGTTTGTATGAAGCCGAGGCTCTAAACAATCAAAGTAGAGCGCACCTTCAGATAGTGTTGAGAAATATGGTTTCATAACCTTGAATATATTTTCATCTCTAATTATAAAATTTAAAGCTTAAAAAACAGTGCGGATCGAGCAGATCTATGAAAACTTAACAATCTTGAAAATTGACGGTCCAAAAATGCATTAGAAGATGCATTATTTCCAAACGTTCAAATCTATTTTTGTTCATGTCCATGCATCTTGATGTCGAGATGATCAATTTGAGGATATTTGGACATCAAAACAACCTCTTCTAGTGAAATTTTCGAAGCACGCTCTAATTTGATTGTTTAGAGCCTCGGCTCTATATGAACTTTTTCAATATATAATTGGGATCATTAACATGTTAAAAATATATGTTAAAATTTAAAAAGACTTTTCTTGTTTTTTGGAAAAATAAGTTTTGACCGTCCATGCCCATAGTAGAACACCCACGCCATAACCCTACTAGACGAGAACACCACCACAATCCATAGTAGAACACCGACGCCATAACCCTACTAGACACGAACACCACCACAACCCACAGTAGAACACCCACGCCATAACCCACGAGAACACCACCACAACCCATAGTAGAGCACCAGACATATTAACAACCCTGCACCAGTAGAACACCCACGCCATAACCCACGAGAACACCACCACAACCCATAGTAGAGCACCAGACATATTAACAACCCTGCACCACAAGACAAGCGTAAGTACACCAGAAGTAAGTACAATAATGGCCTAGGTGGCCATACTTGACCGCACCCATATTAACAACCCTGCACCACAATCCATACCATGGCAGAACACCACAACGGTGACCCATATTAACACCCTAGTAAGTATAGACGACAAACGTAAGTACACCAGAAGTAACTATAATAATGGCCTAGGGAGCCATACGTGACATACCCCTAAGCGTAAGTACACAATTGCTGATTGCGCGGTAATTGGAATCATTAACTGGTGAATGAATCTGAATTCATGGAATGGTTTTTGAATCTTTGTTAACAAGAGAATCAAATTGATATACAACTAATTAATATCAATTCCTTTCAATTCAAATTACATTCATTCAATATTCAATTCATATTCAAATGAAATTAATCATAACAATTCAAATTACATTGATTTAATATTCAATTCATATTCAAATGAAATTAATCATATTTATAACAACCATTTTATGTATGTAAATCCCAAACAAAAATGATCACATATCCGTAGTTTATTTATATGTTTTTCAATTTTGAATAGAAAATAGGGCATGAATATATTGGAGCTACGAATAAAGGAAAGAATATGCGGTTAGCTAGATGGCTATATTTGCACTGCATTTACCATAACCATCATAACCTCTAGTGGCCGAATACCGTAGTTAGCTAAATGGCTATATCTGTATTGCATTTACCATAACCATCATAACCGGCCGAATGCAGTAGCGGAGCGGTCTCTTGCGGCGCGGGATGCAGTTGGGGACGCAATAGTGGAAGAGTCTTAACCAGTCAAAATGGAGCATGAACATGAGCCTGAACTGGTTGATGCCAATGGGCACAACTGGTTGATGCCAATGGGCACATGTAGCTTATTGATGCAAATGAGCATATGTATGGTTAACCTAAGCCAAATACTACGAACTAGATCAAATTGGCTGGAAACTGAGCCTAGACAAAATGGAGTATTAGCTAGGTAAAATAGGGCTGTAACCTAAGCCTAGAAAAAATGGGTTCGGAAATGGCCAAATAGAGAGCCATATCTTCCCTCTTCAATTCCTAAAGTGTCGGATCGTTTAGGCCAATAGGCGGATAAACTGGTGCCCTAAGCTATAGTCGGGTCGGAGCTAAATGAATTAGTCCGTACCCTTCTAATTAGCCCTAAGTGCAAATGGGTGAAATACTAATAAAACCCAAGAAATAGCACGTACAATAGAAAGTCGCATATACAAAAGGGTGCAGTTTGCATGCAGATGCATCCGTAGCTGTAGAGGCCTTCAAATTTTATCATGGTATATAATTTTGATGTAAATGTTCTTGGGATTATTTCAAAATCTATTTTTATATCTAATTATAAAATTTTAAATTTAAAAAATGGTTAAAATCAAGTAGATCTATAAACATACGAAAATCTTGAAAATGGACAGTGTAGATAATATATTGTAAAATACACTATTTCCGAGACTTAAATTTTTTTTATTTTTCATGGTCATACATCTCGATGTTGAGATGATCAATCAAAAGGTTTTTCAACATTAGAAGTATCTTTTCCGATAGATTTTTGAGGTGCATCCGTAGCTCTACATTGCAAGGTTGCAACCTTATATAATTTTTTTTTTATACAAAAATATCCAAAATGTTCAAACACAACCATAATTTTTTTTTCAAACATAATCAAAACCATAAATCCAAAAGCATTTCCATGCATTTTAAAAATTCTCTAATCTGAAAGCATTTTCATGCATTTTGAAAAGTTTATGCACAATAAATCAATTCACCATTATATGAGTGTAATTTGCCAGCCCATAATTCCTCACTCTTATCCAAAAAAACAAAAAAAATTAGTCCATACCCTTATAATTAGTCTCCTCCAATGTTACAAGTTAAATGTCAAATCGATGGAACTCTCTTCCCATGCTTTAATTTCAAAGGGAAAATATTATAATTAATTCTCATTTAAGTTAAAATGAATGACGAATGCTAAAGTTTGAAATTGAAATTGAAATGACAATTGGAATAAAGCGTTGATATAAGGGCATCTATAAATGCCTCTTCACATTCAAAGCATGACCTAATCACACGAATAAAGCATAGAGCAGAAAAAGCATCTTCCTTTGCATTGACTAGTAAAAAATAAAATGACAAACACATGTTACTTTCTAATATTTATTTTAAAATATGCAATTTTATGACCATATTTTTAAAAATTCAAATTCTTTAAAACTATACGTGAAATTAAAATTAAAATTTACAATTAAAAAGAATTAATAAATCAATTTAACATTAAGATGTCTTCAATAGCTATAATATATTACTAATAAAATAATAACAAAGTAATGATATTTTTATGAATATTATAAAGAAAAAGTTTATGTAAAGTTGAGACCCTAAACAATCAAAATAAGGGGTGTCTAAAAAATTTTCTAGAAGAGGTTGTTTTGACATTGAAAAACCCTCAAATCGATCATCTCAACCTCGAGATCTAAAGATGTGAAACAAATAAATTTCAAGTCTAAGAAATACTACGTTTTGTAATGCATCATCTGGGTCGTCAATTTTCACTATTTTTCTCGATCTACATTATTTTTGAAGCTTTAAATTATTTGATCGATCTACATTATTTTTGAAGCTTTAAATTTTATAATCAAATATGAAAATGAAATTTCTAACCATTGCAAAAATTTTTCCTAGTGAAAACTCATATTTTGATACTATTTAGAGGTGTGCCTTCTTTTGATTGTTTAGGGCCTTAACCTTATACAAACCTCACCCATAATATAATTATATGTTTGCAATTATAAATTTTTCAATATATATTTATTTTATTAAAATTTTATTTATATTAATGTAAAAATTCATATATGGGAAATGTTTCTATACTTCCCCTACAGCAAAGAAGATCTATGCTTCCCCTACCATCCAGCCGTTCAATTTTGATCAAGAGAGCCACTCACCATTTGATCTTCGATCCGACGTATCAAAGTATTTTATTTTTATTTTTTTATACAAATTGTATGAATATGAAATTTAGTACGTGTCATCTTCTCATTGAGACACACTTATAAAAAATATTAAAAATAATTTTTCGATAAAATATAATGACCAAAATACCCTTGAAACTTTTAAGGGTGTTTTAGTCATTTTATTTTATTGAAAATATTTTTTGTTTATATTTTTATCTAGTACGAGTTTAATAGAGAATTAGAAGTCCAAAATTTGGTGTCAAAATAGTTTATAGAAAAAACATTAAAATAAAATAGTGTAGTGATGTAACATTGTGATTGGGGCAATCTTAGCCCTCCATTCAGAATGGATGGTTGGATAAAAGGAAGTATATAAGTTTTATGCTGCAGGATAAAAGTTTGCCCTTCATATATTATGATTAATAAGTATAGTTTAATTAATTATAATGATGATAATTAAATACAATATCAAAAAATCAATAAAAATGAAATTATTTCCAAGAAAAAAAAATACTTGCTATGCCTAATACTTCAATTTGATTTGTATCTATGTTGATTTTGCCATCGTTTGAGTGGTTTTTTCTGCGCAAAACTGCCCGAGCCTAACCACCCATAAAAACCATGTTCTGGCTTTTATTTGGAGAAAAGCTAAGAATAGGTTCAAATAATTGATCCACATCCTAAAAACAATAATGCTTTCTAATAGGCTTGAATGGAATAAAGTGGCTCGATGATTTCCAATAATATAAATACAATTATATAAAATATATATAATTACTTTAATTATAAGATAATTTAAAGTATTCTAGCTAATTTTTTACTAAAATAATATTAGCGTCAACAATAATAATGCAATTGTAATATTATAAAATATTAAAACAATTGTACAAATATAATTAGAATTGTAATTAAATATTGTGGATATGTTTTACATGTAACACACTCTCCCAACTCCGATGTACTTATTTATGGGATGAAGTTTCTATAGGGCCTAGGCTTTGTCGAAACAAAATAAAGCATCACCACAAATTCTCACTGCAAAAGCACTTTCAATGACAGAAATTCTCATGATGGCTCCAAAATCAATTTCTAACACTGATGATAAAGTTTGAAATTTCAAAAATGGTATAGATCTTGCGGTTCGATGGACACTTATTTTTAGGGACGAAATAGATGGATTAGATAATTTGTTACAATATATATTATTTTTATAGCTTGAAATCCCAATTTCTTTTCACAACCATCATGTTCAAGCTAAGATGATCGGTGTAAATGTTTTTCGATGCTGGAATTGCAATTTGCAATGAGTCATGCGGTGAGGCTTACTCGAATGGCCCAGACTGAATCTGGGCCATTCTGTGATTGATCATACGCTCACGGATGTTTGATAGTTTTTGAATTTTCAATTTTTTTCTACAAATCCAAATCACTTGAAATTTTAGGTGTGTGTTCTTATCATCGAAGCGTACCTAAAAAAAATATAAAAAAATATTTCGCAAAAAACAATGACCATGCTCTCCAAAACTTTTAAGGGGTATTTTGATCAATTTATTTCATGTAATTTTTTTTTTTATATTTGTTTTGTAGATTCGCCTATTTTTGAAAAACACACGCTTAAAATTTCAAATGATTTGGATTTGTAGGAAAAAAATTAAAATTCAAACATTATCGGACATCCGTGATCGTCAGATCGGCTGAGATTCAATCTAGGCTGTGGGCTTTTATTGTAGCAGTGCACACCTAAACGCACATAATATATATATATATATATATATATATATATATATATATATAAACAATCTTGAGATTAGTCCACTAGCTCATATGAACATATGAACCCAACGGTTCAAATTGAATCTGGACCGATCTGACGATCACGACCTCATTCGTATTTTAATTTTAATTTTTTTGAATAATCTAAATATATTGAAATTTTAGGCGTGTATTCTTCTCATCAAGGTGCACCTAATAAAAATATTTTAAAAATAATTAACAAAAAATAAATTGACTAAAATACCCCCAAAATGTTTCAGAGGTATTTTGGTCAATTTATTTCTTTTAAATTATTTTTTTGATATTTTTATTAGATTCTCCTATTTTTTAAAGAATATACGCTTAAAATTTCAAGTTATTTGGATTTGTAAAAAAAAATTAAACTTAAAACATGAAATGATATCAGATTCAATTTGGGTTGCTGGGCTCTTATGAACACATATGTTAATATGAGCTAGTGGGCTAATCTCAACATTTTCATATATATATATATATATATATATATATATATATATGGAAAATACTACAAAATACCTATAGGAAAAAATGAATAGTGATTTTGCATACCCTCATCACCATCCAAACGTCATTACACAGTCATAGTTATCCAGTAGTGTTTCATTTATTTATTTTTTTACTAATCGAAATGATATGTTTGGAGCATGTGTACATCTTAGTGAGACGTACCTAATAGAAATATGAAAAAAATAATTCATAAAATATAAATTGACCAAAATACCTCCATAAATTTTTGAGGGTATTTTGGTCAATTTATATTTTACGAATTATTATTTTTTCATATTTTTATTAAGTACACGGCACAAAGATGTACACACGCTCCAAATTTCAAGTAATTTGGATCGGTAGAAAAAAAATGAAAAAATTGAAATACTATTAAACAATCGTGACTGAGCGATGAAGTTTGGATGGTGATGAAGGTAGGCGAAATCACTGTTCCTTTTTGCCTCTAGGTGTTTTGTAGTACCTTCATATATAATGAACAATGAGTTCGCCTACTTTCATCACCATCCAAACTTTATCGCATGGTCATGATTGTCCGATAGTATTTTTTTTTTATTTTCTTTCTACAAATCGGAATGTATATATATATATATATATATATATATATATATATATATATATATATATATGAAAAAGCTTCTGTCAACCCATGGAACAATGTAAGCTCAACGGCAGATTGAAATTGGACCAATCCAATTATCACAATTATATTTCGTAATTGAATTATAAATTTTTTTTTACGAATTTTTTTCTATATATATATATATATATGGTTACAACCTTAACTTAAAATATTGAATTACAGATGCATTCCAAAAATCTATTTGACAAGGTTGTTTTAATGTTGAAAAAACCTCTAATTGATCATCTCAATATCGAGATATATGAATATGAAAAAAAAAAAGATTTTGAATCCTAAAAATAATGCATCTTGCAATACATCATCTAGACCGTCCATTTTCTAGATTTTCATATGTTTATAGATGTACTAGATTTGAACCATATTTGGAGTTTAAAATTTTATAATTAGATATGAAAATAGATTTTGAAATAATCCTAAGAAGTTTTTTCACCAAAGTTACATGTAACGATAAAATTTGGAGGTGCGCTTTAATTGGATTGTTTAAGGTTGCAACCCTATAGAAGCCACAACCATATATATATATATATTTATATATATGATTCCCCTTATCCAACCGTCCATTCTGAATGGAGGGCTAAGATTGCCCCAATCACAGTGTCACATCTCTACAATATTTTGTTTTTAATTTTTTTCTACAAACTATTTTAACACCAAATTTTGTACATTCAATCCTCTATTAAACTCGTACTAGTAAAAAATATAAAAAAATATTTCCAATAAAATAAAATAACCAAAATACCCTTGAAAGTTTCAAGGGGTATTTTGGTCATCATATTTTATCAAAAAATTATTTTTAATGTTTTTTATAGGTGCGCCTCAATGAGAAAATGACACATAACAAATTTTATATTTATATAACTTTTATAAAAAAACTAAAAATAAAATACTTTGAAACATCGAATCTAAAATCAAACGGTAAGTAGCTCTCTTAATCAAAAGTGAAGAGCTGGATGGTAGGGGAAGCATAAATCTTCTATGCTGTAGGAGAAGTATAAAAACTTTTCCTTGATATATATATATATAGAAAAGTCTTCCATATAGGCGAAAATAAACAGTGATTTCGCCTATGCTCATTGCCGTCCAGAGTTTCATCGAACGATCATGATTGTTTAGTAGTATTTCAATTTTTTATTTTTTTTTATAAATCAGAATTATCTGAAATTTGGAACATGTGTACATCTTAGTAAGACATACCTAATAAAAATATGAAAAAAAATATTTCACAAAATATAAATTGATCAAAATACCCTTGAAAATTTTTAAAAGTATTTTGATCAATTTATATTTTACAAATTATTATTTTTATATTTTTATTAGATTCTCTTATTTTTGATGAATACAAGCTTCAAATTTCAGATCATTCTGATTTGTAGAAAAAAAAAAAGAAAAATGAAACGTTACCGGACAACTGTGACCGTGCGATGAACTTTAAATAACGATGAGCATAGGCAAAATCACTGTTCATTTTCACCTATAGACGTTGCGTAGTGCTTTCCTATATATATATATATATATATACATGTGTGTTCATTTTTTTTTGTGTACGGATGTATAACTGTGTGTGTATTTTTTATGTGCACAGATGTGTAATGTGTATGTGCGTACATGTATTCGGAGTCAAGTTGGGTCTAGGTTGGGTCGACCTAGACCTAGACCCAACCTGGATCCAGGTGGTTTGGACCTAGATCCGGACCAAGATTGGGTCTACGTGAACCGATTACCACCCCTAACTCTAACTTCACACCATGTGCAAGATGCAAAAAAAAAAGAGCCATGAGTTATGCCATGAGAAAAGTGCACATGAAAACATAGTCCCAGGTCAAAACTCAACTTTTATGTGGCAGCCCAAAAGGTCGGGGTGCTCACTTGGCACACCACTGTTCACAGGCTGGTGCATCACCATACAAGGTTGCACTTCAAGAATCATAGGGACAACGGAAAATAACCATGTAATAACAACTTTTACTGGCTACTGATAGCCACTACATCACTACTCACAGGTTCAACTTTAGGAATAAAAAAACTGCTTAGCAATTAAATAAAAAGAATTTAAAAAAACACCTCTACTGCTCACCAATATTAATAAAAGAAAATAGCCACTCTTACGGCTATGAGCAAAAAAAGTGGATATTGTTCCAGGTATTTATATTGAATGCCAAATTTCATGATTTTCATACAATACAAGACTGGAATATGGCACTCGGTACATCCAAAGGAGCCCTAGTGAATACTAACTTCTTAGCCACCTACCCAGTGTTAATAACAATTCATAACCCCACTTCTATCTGCTTGGTTCTTTAATGAAAGGATTCGCAGCTATATGAGTTACGCTTTTGTTATCGCAAAACATGCTGATCAGAGATGATAAGGATGAGATCAGACAAAAGTGACTTTATCCAGGTGAACTTGCTTGCTGTTGAGGCCATAGCTCTGTACTAAGCTTCTGCACTCAATCTTGTGACAAAGGCTCCAACATACATGTTCCATCAATCATTGCCACCACGCATTCATCAGGATAAGACTGCATGCCCTTGCAAAGGTTTTTAGCTCTAAGGGAGCTAGACAAAATTATAATAGGTTGAAAAAGAGAAAAATACAAGAGTAATTACTATTATCAAGATGGAAGGCTTTCAATGTGTTGCATCACAAGCATCATCATGTGCAAGTAAAGTTAAAGAACAAGACCTAGATAAATGATTAACACGCCTGTATATATAAAACATTGACAATCCGTCTGATTCAGATATGTAGATGCAGTATTAGATAATGAGAAAATCAGTGACAAAAAATGACATTTGGGAACTGGTAGAAATCCACGAAGAAGAAAACAACCAATGGGATGTAAATACCCATATAAATAAAATGGATATTTTTATGACTAACTCCATGAAAAACTCCTTTCAGGAAGAGAGCTTGTATGCCCATCCATCTCTTTTTGTGTGTGTGTGTGTGAGAGAGAGAGAGGAAACAGTTTCAAAGGCATACATAATCTTCTTCACATCAAAAGACAGACCAACAAATCTTTACATCTGGAACAGATAAAATGCAATGAACAAATCTTCGAATTCAAGAAAAACTAAGTGAACAAAGTGTATGCAAATTCAAGTATCGAAACCAGCACAATGGGACGAAATGAAAGCAACTGATTTAAGCTAGAAATTAAAACTTTAAGCTCAGGTTTGAGCCAGACAGAACCAAACCATTAACACAAACATGTGAAATAGGCCTCAGATTAGCATAAAGGCACATTCTTCCTTACCTTCTACAAGCCGGGTAGCAGAACTACCTCGGTGCGCAATTCCTGTAGAGGTTCATGCCTTCTGTTTGTCATCATAGGCAATAAGTTCATACATCTCGATGTCAAGATGATCAATTAGACGTTTTATCAACATTAAAAAGAACATTTTCCGATGTAGTTTTGAGGTGCATTTGTAATTCTACATTTTAAGGTTGCAATCTTATAAACTTTTTTCATAAAAATATCTTTTCTAAAAAACCATTAGCTACTTTTACTCCCCTAAATAATTTGTGACTTAATTCTTCCAACTTTAATTGATGGGTTAAAATAGATCATACATAAAAGAAATCAATTTATAAAATCACAAAGCTATATTTAAGGCAGAGAGAGAGAGAGAGAGAGAGAGAGAGATTCTATAGTAGATATTGCATGGACTAACGATAATAAAAAAGGGTGAGATTTGTATAAGGTGTCAACCTTAAACTATTGAAGTAAAATGTGCCTCAAAACTAAGCCTGCATTTCAAAACGTGCCTCAAAACCATGACAAAAAAGCAGTTTTGGTGCCACAAAGCCTTGCAATGACATGAAAATACATTGTTATCCCCAATTCTGAAATTTAAAGTTCTAGAAAAATGATGACGATCAGGCAGATCTATAAACACTTGGAAATGGACGGTCAAGATAATATGTTAGAAGATGAACTATTTTCGAACTAGAAATCCCCCCCACCTTTTTTTCTCATGTCTATGAATCTCGAGATCGAGATGATCGATTTGAGAGTTTTCCAGCATAGGAGTAACTTTCACTAGTGTTTTTAAATGCACCTTGCCCTTACAGTACAGGGTTGAGACCTTATATAACTTTTTTCCTAAAAAAAACTAAAAACTAGAAAAAAAAGAAGGGTGTGGTTTGTATAGGGCCGAGGCTCTAAACAATCAAAGTGAAGTGCACATTCAAATAGTGTCCAAATAGTATCGAGAAATGTGGTTTCAGTACTAGAAATCTTTGTGATAGCCTTAAAATATATTTTCATTTTTAATTATAAAATTTAAAGCCAAAAAAGTAGTACAGATCGAGCAGATCTGTGAAAACTTGAAAATCTTGAAAATTGACTGTCCAAAAAGCGGTAGATGGACTATTTCCAAAACTTGAAATCCATTTTTTTCTCATGTCTTGATGTCGAATCTTGATGGCGAGATGATCAATTTGAGGATATTTGGACATCAAAACAGATATTTGGGCATCAAAACAACCTCTTCCAGTGAAATTTTTGCGGTGGGAAATGTTTAAGGTGGGCTCTAATTTGATTGTTTAGGGCGTCGCTCTATATAAACTTTTTCCAAAAAAGAATACTAAAAAAAAATCAGTATCAGTCATGATAAAAACAAAGATACTCATTAGAGAATTTCTCGACAGAAAAAAACTAATGAAATTAAAAGGATTTCAATTTCCGTACCGAAGCAAAACCAACAAACGAACATCGTACACTACATCCAGCAGGAACTTGAATATTACAAATTTGGGAAAGAGTTACAGGGGAAAAAGATTAGGGTGAGGCTTAGGAACAGTTGCACCCATCAAAAAGCTCATCAACAGTTTTTCAAATTCGCAAGTTTTAATGTTTGTTGCCAAAAGAATACAAAAGGAACAAGCCCAAATCTTTCAAAATCCATAACCAATACCCCATTTTCAATACTAAAGCTGAACTGAAATACCAACACAATATATACGAGGCATATAAAAATTCTCCTCTGGAATTGGTACTCCATTAATATGGAATATTTTTTCAAACAATCCTTCAATTACTCGGAAAGCAGAGAGAGAGAGAGAAAAAAAATCTCATTTATACAGAGCACAAGCATGTTGAAATGAATGTAAGCCAACGGTCTGAATTCAAATTAAAGCACGTCAAGAGAACAGCAGGAAAATATTGAAGTGCATTGGTGATAAATTTTTGAGCTACTCACCTTATTGAAACTCAATGAAAGAAAAACCACCACGCCAGAGAGGAGAACCAAGATTTCTAGGGTTCTTGCTTCAGGGTTTCTAGGGTTTACTCTGGCCTGTGGACACTTAAGCTCCGTAGCGGATGATTTAAAAGTGGTCCTTACATGTTTCAGAAATATCCATAATATCCTCAGTTCATGTGAGCAATGATCAAGATTTCAAACTCCCAAGGAGCATACTGTTTATTTACTCGATAGGGTAAATTTCAGAATAGTACGTTTTTAGACCCAAAAATTTGAGGACTTATCCTATTTAACATAGCACCAAACTTTGGAAAAAATCAAACGAATGAAAAAACAATAGCCTCAAATTTAAATAACCTTTCTTGAAAAAATAATCATATGATAATTCTTAAGTTGATCTACAGATGCAGAGGTTTTCAACCAAAAGGAGGCCCTTGCAACATGTGCTAACAAGCTCTCACATATTACTCAATGAGAGTGTCGTATAAACACTCCAATAAGGACATGTCATTTCATGCCTACTTGAGGCTTTTAGCCTTTGGTCGTGCATAAATTTACTCTAAGCTCGCATCCGCATTTTATATACAATATATAAAAGGTGCGGTCTGTATAAATATGCAATCTAACTTGTAAAAGTAAAGTGACAATGTTCTACATTATCTATTTTAGTAAGATAGTATCAATTTGATATGTCTTTCAAGACAGTATTAAAAATGTGGTATATTTTTTTTAAAAATATGTCATCTATATGGTTCAAATAAAATGATGATATACTTGTATTTCTACAAATAAAATTACATCCTTATATAAACATTGTCCATATAAAAATCCTAATTTACAAAGATGAAAGATTCGTTGCTCTCATAAACATATAACCCAAGTGCAAAGACCGAAAAAAAGGTCATAAGAGTGTTAATTGTTGAGCCAAATCTATGCATAGTACGGTGTTATGGGCAATGGTGTCATTGTCTAATGGAAAAATGTATAATAAATTATTTATTTTTGGTACAAAGAGGTCTCAATTAATAATTAGATGTGAAATCCGGTGGTTGGGGATATGTGTCACTTAAAGAGTGCCCGTGTTTGCGTGTTGCATGACTCAATTGCTTGGATAAAAAAGCCGGTAACCAGATGCACACAATTAAATAGAAAATCTTTTATTGCTGAAAATAAAGCAAATGCAAAGTGGGGATGTTCGCTTCTGATTCCGGTAGAACCGACCCTCTTAAAACTCCGATTTATAGAATACTTGAGATGCCCCTACTCTTTAGGATGAGCGACGGTATCGAACCTGACGAGGGCAACCCTCAAGCCGGCTGAAGAATGTCACTTCCCAAAGCAACCATGATATACTCAGGACTTGCCTAACCCTCACACACTCTGTGGCTAGGGAATAGAAGTAAAAAGTTATGAAGTTTGTGGTGTTTGGAAGTTTTAAGCTTTTTAGGGGAATTTTTTTTTTTTGGATTTTGGGCTTCATAAGGATGAAGACTAAGAATAAGAGGTTCTTAACAAGTTTTGGGTTCTGTTGGCACTTGAAGGGTATTTTGAAGTTTTTAAAAAGATGTGAGGATAATTTGGGTTGTATGATAGAGGTTTAGGGGTAATTTGAGAAATTGGGTATATTTACTCTCTCTTAAGTTGGCTCTTAATCTTAACCCTTAATATAGAGGATTAATACAACTTTTATAGACATGAAAAAATATGGGTGGAATATTAAAATTGGGGGGGTGGAAAATGAAAAAATATGAAAGAAAGGTGGACAATTAAAATTAAAACGGGGCTAGGGATGAAAATGGAAAAAAATGATGCCCAAACCTTAGAATTTTCAATGACGTACTGTTGAGGGAGCTTCTTTCTTCATTCACTGAAACCCATCAAATCGGATTGTTTTTTTTATCATTTTAGCTCAAATTTCTTCCACAAAATTGTAGAGCAATCAATCATGATCATTTTGCAATGATTTTGAATAAAATATGTCGATTCGTCAAGTGTCCCTAATTTTGAGTTTCGATTTTCCATTTTCAATAAAAATTGCAAGCCCATTTCTACACCTCGTCATTGTGCTCAAATATGGCTGCTATTTGATGATCCAGTAGATTCTTATTGAAGAAACCAAGATTGATGTTTAATGAAAATTTTAGCTCAAGATGATGCCGGATTGGAGAGATAATGACTCTTTTATTTTAAAATATTTTTGATAATTGGTCTTATAAGTTTGAGTTTTGTTGGGCTATACTATTCGGTAGTGTAACACCTTAGGGTCCTCAACATTTTTGGATACTTAGATACCCTTATTCAATAGTGTAGTAACTTTTTGTCGTATTTTATATAAGGGTTTTGTTAAGCTACACCACGTTTAGTGTAAAGCCTTATCCTGCACAAAAAAAGTTGACCAAAATTATACAAAACATCAAATAATTTATATATTTGTGAGGGCATTTTAGTCATTTATATTCATTAAGATTTTAAGTTGAAAACTTTCCCCCAAATCTCTCTCCAAGAGAGTCGTGGTTCCCAATTTGCCATTCGCTCTGCATCTTTGAGATGAGAGATGTAGAGAATTGGAGTGTCCATCCCATATGGAGTGTGTATGCCCCGCAAGCATTGTCCACGACCTTTGCCCACACCCCATTTGTAATGGGCCTGCAATACTAGACTAGAGGGCTGAAAGCCATATCTCTATATCTCTCTCTAGATAATCTATTTGTTTCTCTCTAAAGAGAATGATTTTTCCCTATACACCATTGTTTTATCAATGTTTGGATTCAATTGAGTAAAATTGGTGGATTATTTGTACAATTATTTTGAATTGTGATTTGTTTTTGCTCAAGGTTTCATTGGGGGCTATTTTTCCCACCTTTTCTGAATGTGTAAAAAGTCTTATGGAGAGATTGGAGTTCACTTGTTTGCCTGATTTTTTGAGCTTTGTGAGATGCAATGGAGAGGATGGCAGTTGGAATGGGAAGGGATTCTTGAGAGTGAGGAAATGGTCCACTCTGTGGATAGCAAATGGCATTCAACGATCTTAGACAGGAAATGACATTCAACCATTCTTGAGAAAGAGAGAGAGAGAGAGAGAGATTGGTCCTGTCTGTGGACAGAAAATCGTATTAAGTGAAAGCCCACGATCGAGAGAGAGAGGGTTGATAAAGTCATGGTTTTGGTAGAGGCAATCTTTAAAGAGAGGGTTCTTGAGAGTGTGAGAGATAGAGGTTCTATGACTAGGAGAGGAAAGAGAGAGGGAGGTGGCAGCGGAGAGATCCGGCGAAAATTTCTGGCATTAAAAATAAAGATGAAAGCATCCCATATTAGTTAACAACTTTTATTTAGCCTGATAGGTTGTTTTGTCCATAAGTGTTGTGCAGGATAAGGCTTTCCGCCAAACGTGGTGTAACCTAACAAAACGTTTTGAGCCCGTTTGGATACCTGAAAACATATTGTCTGTGAAATATATTACTGACCTAATACATTACCTGTAAATGGATTGTTACTGTTTGGGTAGTATTTAAATGCAACTTGGGAAATACATAGTTATTGTTTGGTTATGTCTAGAAAAAATATAAAAAATGCATTACCAATATTTTACCAGCATGTACCTATAAAATATTATTTCTTTCTTTTTTTGTCACAGAATTTCACTAAAATGTAGAATTATCATTTATTTCTTTTTTGTTACAAAATTCTATTAAAATATGGAATTAAAATCATCATCACACTATTCCATAAAGATTTCTAATAATAACATCATCATCATCATTCCAAAAAGATTTTTTAATAATAACTTGTACCATTTTACAGTCATCATGATACCATTTCCTACTTATTTTACGTGTGTTTGGCACTTACATGGAATCACATGTCTTCTAACATAACATTGATTTCAACATGATAAGTCATTGGAGCAATATGATTGGAATAACATGATTTTATTATGATAAGCCTTATTTTTATTTATTTTTTATAAAAGTCTTTCAAATGTCTCTCTATGTAATTTCAAATAAACAATAAATTTATGACACTAAATTCAAAATCTCTATGCTACGAGTTAAAAAATAGGAAGAAGTTTGACTAGTAAACTAGAAAGTTTGGTAATTGAAGTATAAAATTTTGAGGTATTGGATGGCTACTAATGAGGTATGTTATTTCAATTGAGATTTTAGTAATCTCTTATGAGGATCATGTTGTCTGAAATTTTTTATTATGATTGTGTTGTGTGAAATTTTTTATCATGATTGTGTTATGTAATTTATCATTGATTACCGATTTTTATTTTTATTAATTTTGTTTTTATACTACAGTTGATGCTTTCAGATGAAGGGACGAACTTAAAAAGAGATGGATCACTTATACTAGTTATTATGGAGAGAGAGCGCTTACCAGAGAAGAGTTTTTAATCGGATCACTTATACTAGTTATTAAGAGAAGATTTTTTTAATCGGATCACTTATACTAGTTATTATAGAGAGAACGCTTACCTGAGAAGATTTTTTTTAATCAGAGATAGGGTAGAAAAAATGCACGAATATTTCCTAAAATTACCTATCTCTACCCAAACGACCCTTTTCTAATTAGTCAATGGTAAAATAGAAATGTATAGCAAAAACAAAAGCATTTTTTAACAATAGTAGACAATGACATCATCCACATACTATGTGACATCACCCTCAAGATGCATTAATTGTTTTTAACTACAGGTAGAATGCCATTATTTTCTTATATAAATATCAATTCTACCTTTCTAAATGACCAAAAATGCCCATACTTTTGTATTATGATTCAACGATATCTAAGTGTCTAAAATTATCGAGGACTTTAAAGGTACACACCATCGAGTGGTGTAGCTTAACAAAACCCCATAAGTTAAAGTAACTTCTCATTAATATTCGTCCTTTAGTTGAATTTAATCAATGCACTGTTATATATGGATACGTTCTTTTCTGTATTAGGAAGCTCCTTGCAAAAATTTGGCTCGAAATGCTATACGGATTGCGAGATATTGTTGTGAAAGTGAGCAGAACTCATGGGGACTGATATACATCCCTTGTTGCGAACTTCCAACTTTTTGATTTGCTTAGACCTCGATCCAAGTCGAAGAACCCATCAATCTGTACATGGATGAAAACCCATATATCAAGGAGCAACCTACAGAAATTTGGGCTCATTTGATAATAAAAAATTGGAGACATGAACCCCGAAATTTTGCGGAAAAAAATTCATTGCTTGCTGTAAGAGGGACCTACTGAAAATCTCTCTCTTTCTCAATATGGCAATAACAAGTGAGAGTCTCTCATTTTTGAGAAACGCGGTCTACCACACCCCACCCTCCCCACAGCACCTCCCTCCTCACTTAAGTATTCCTAGTTGGCACACTAGTAATTAAGCATTGTTTACTATAAGACGGAGATCACATTTACAACCATTGGATATTAATCCAATAATTGGAATTGTGTCATAATATTCAAAAATTTTATTTTAGATTTTGTGCCTAAATAATGACACATCTTCAATTTTTTAAATCTAATAGTCAATGATGATTGCAACATTCTTGTGTAAAAAATAAATGGTCTTATTGTAGACATTTCTAATAATTAATACGGTATTTAGAAAAAAAAATTGACATTTAGCACCAAAATTTCTAATTATCAAATGACCCCTATAGGTCACACAACTGTAATAAGAAAGCATTGATAAATGCAACAACTCCTTGAAACTCTTGCTTTTTCATTTAAATAAGCCAAATCTTCAGCAAAATGAGAGTCTTACTCATCTAAAGGGGATTGAAGTCTAAAATATCTAGAGAGGAAACTACAGTAAGATAAAGGTCAAGGTAGAACTTCAAATTTAGTGCCTTATTCTTCATTTTAGCAACAACTATATATGAGAGAGGTAATAAGGTATGCTAAATACACGAAAATACTCGCTTCAAATGGACTAATGAAAAGGCCACACGTAGAGAAATTCAAATGGGTTGAGTTTAGCCGACCAGAACCTAACTCGACGGTCTAAAGGGTCAACCTAGACCCAGTTAGGTCCATGTTGGTCAGACCCAGACTTGAACAACTCAACATAGCAGCCACGCCTTCCTATCTATCTCAAGTTTTCCCTAATCATTAGCTTCTTCTCATATAACTTGTTCACATTCTCCAGTGAGTAATTTACCAATCCAAGCCCCCATAAATTTACTTGAAGATTCATAACTGAAATCACAAGTGTAGGAAACCAATAATAAATTAGTCCTCACATGATGTTTTTATTTCAAAACGACTCCTTAATCGATGCTTGTAGTCCATCAGCCCAAGGGCGACTCTGAAGTCTCAGTAGTTCAAATTTAGCTTCGGCATGGCTTTTGTGAAGGTGTTCAACACTCCCTAATTCAAATACTCTTTTTGAAAGAAAGATCTATTGGGGAAATATAATTATTTTATTTTATTATTTTAATAATAATCATTTTTTATAATTTTGGCAACAAGATCACTCACAGATGGTCTTATTACAAACAATAGAAATTCCAAAAATAAATAACACATCAATAAAATAAATCTCAACTACTTGATGCCATTCTACAACCTAATAATGTGCTTGAGAATACAAATAAAATATCTAATAAATAAAAGAAAAGATGCCGGAGATTACCTCAACCGGGCATTTTACGCCCCACATCGAGTCACCACATCCAATGGCGTGGGATCAGCGGTCTAGCTTCAATCTCGAACCGAGAAAGCTAATTTCGGCCAAATTAGGTAACGGCCATTAAATCTCTATAAAACCCTAACCCCCAAAAAAATAACTCTAGGCATCCATATGATTTCTTACCCTAGTTTCTTCTTAGGTCAAGAGAGGAGAGAGAAGGTTAGAGAGAGAAACCCTGGACATAATTTAGGTCTAGGGTTTTTTTAGGGTATCACATAGTTTGTCTCTTTTTTGAGATTGAATATGGACCGTTGATCAATGTGACTTGTGGGGTGAGAGATTTGAGCCATCCATTTTATAGATGGGCCATCAACATTAAGGAAGGTGTATGAACCATTATCCCCCTTTCCTTTAACCATTTTCCCATCTATATGTTTAAATAAATTAAATTCATTAAAGATATAATGCAGACCATAAATTGCATATTCCATCTAATATTTTCTATAAGAATATTTCAATAATATCAAGTAAAGATATTCCTTCAATAATCAAGATAAGATCTGGTCAATATTCCTAATCAATATTTGACCATATGCTACAAGATATAGTTATCATATTTAATAAACTTGAAGACAAAGCAACAAGAGAAGGTATCCAAGGGTGGGGCGTGCCATCCATGTATGGTATGTGGGGCCCCACTTAATACCCACATGGTGGGCCCATGTGCACTATGGGCCTCATATACTTTTTTTAATAAATATTTTTAAAATTAAAGAAAATGAATTTTAAAACATTATAACTTCGTAAAGCAATAACTTTATTTTTATAAGTCCAAAAATAAGAAATAAAATATCAAATGACTTATAAAAATTCAAATAATAAATCTAAAATAACTTAATAATAAAATGAACACAATTAAATTAATATGTGGGAAGTGGATCCATATAGTTCAGGAATTCTATCAACAATCACGGGGGTACTCCACCTTCAACTGTGGACTACAGACCACACTTACTTTATCAAACTGACCCAGTGTTTCCCATGATCCACAGTCCAAGCAGGGGGTCATTAGCGGGTCACCAAACTCTGGCCGATAAACCAAGGGATCGCAATCCCAGTTTGTGGATTATAAGTCCTCCCCTAGAGACGATTCAAGGTCAGTACAACCTGATGCGACCACCGCTCTATGGCGCATAAGGGTATCTCTTGTACACGCATACGCTTCACCCAAAGGTAGATATTTGGCTTTTGCGAACGATCTTTCAATATGCATGCCATATGATGGAACATGAATGAGGTTTTGGATCCCGTCTCAGTAGGCCTACCATCACACATAAGGGTCTCTTTGGCTCTCTCATCTAGGCATAAGCTCCGACCTCATTAAGGGCTAACCCAAAACCCTCATCGATTAATTCTTTATGGCCAAGTACTTTAGTTTTCCAACCGTCTGGCCTAGATTGTTAAGCACAGTCCGGTATAAGCAAACATCATTTGCTTAGCATGGTTATTGAGGAACCACACTCCCATTGAGTTTATGTTTCAATATAATGAAAGTATTTCAATACACACTCATAGGGCCTTTAAAGGCCGCATAAACCCAACACTTTTAACTTGATATCTTCTTATAAAACTATCTCACAAATAAGGTGTCGGTATTTGACATGCTTCATCCATGGCTGAAAAACATGTTTGGATGTGAATTTAGTTGCGCTTTCATTGTCATAGTGGATCGACACCACAAAGTCAACCTTTTGATAAATGTTGCCGCTAAGCGCCTCAGCCATACAAACTCTTGTGCAGCCATGCTTGCAACCACTCACTTTATCTCAGTGCTAGAGAGCAGTACAAAACTATAGCCGAACCCGTATTGAAATAGTATAACAAAACTACAAAGTAGAACTTCTGCCATTAATTCTGCTTGCCGAATTGCATCCAATAATTGAAAATCTCCGTTTTCTTGTAAATTAAACTATACTCGAAAGCGCCTTTAAGAATACATTCCATTGTAGCAAAATAAGGAACTTGAGAACTCTGTTTAAAATGAGAGGAAACCCTAAAGAATGAGCAATAGTTTAAGTATATCAACCTACCCATAAGTTGCTTAAATTTTTTCTCAAGCTTCTAGAACTTCCTGCATCCTTTCTTAACTATGATGAGGTTCATGGTTGTAGCCACTGGCTTGCTCTCCCCACTCCAGGATAATCTAACAAAATTTTGCAATACTTATTTTGAAAAAAATATACCTTTTGCCTTCTCAATTGAAAGCCTAAGAATATAACTAACCACCCCCAAGTTTATCATCTCAACCAAATTTATAATATAATAATTAATCCACATTATCGATAACAAATGCATCATCCACATGTCGCAATGGGGAAAAGGACTCGCCGGGGTGGTAACACACCCCATGCCTCAGTTGCACGTTGTGACTTCCATTCCTATTGACAATTTCAAAAAACGCTAACTAATTAAAAAACGGGTAGGGCATGTTATCCCATTGAATTATCCAAAAAAAAAAAAAATCCGCATATCTCAATACAATCAAATGCATCTTTGTTTCATACACATGCCAAAGTTGGAATTAGAATCATGTAATTCCAGCAAATTAGATACTCAAAAATTCATTCTTTAGTTGATGCACATGATGAGGAAAATCCCTAGACACGAACTCCCTTGGATGGTCCCTATACACCTGCTAATCTACTTCACAGTAGAAGAGCACATTCTTTAAATTGAGTTTCTATAATTTCCAACCTTTAGTAGTGGCCAAGGTGAATATGGTTCAGACCTTGTCATCATTGCAACCATATTAAATGCCTCATCATAATCCAACCCGTACTATTATTGCCTGAAACCATGGGAAACAAATCGATCTTTGTATCGTTAAATTATACCTTTGGGCTTATTCTTCAACTTGGAGACTCACCTCCATGTCCAGTATCATGTTACCCAGCCTGGGAACCAACTCTTAACAGGGGGTTCAATTCTACAGCTCTCCTTTAGGGTGGCAATAGGTTCAGGTCCGGCTGGACCCAAAAAAAAACGATTATGGGACATAGGGGTACCTGGACATGATTGAACCCAACTCAAAAAAAAAAAAAAAAAAAAAAAAAAAAGATATATATATATATATATATATAGAGAGAGAGAGAGAGACCTAGTTTATATGTGGCCAAGCCCGCATATGTAGAAATGCGGGCCTATTAATAAATCTATTTTTGAGATGGATTTTTGGACTTCATTTTTAAGAACATGTACTCTCTAACTTGGAGATCATGAATATGAAAAAATAAGTAAATTTTAAAAATTAGAAATAATAATTCTAATAAGAAAACATTTGAATAGTTAGTTTTCATTGTTCTTAGATGAAACACCTACTTCCATCCATCTTTAAGATGGGTGCTTTATACTTTTTGGACTGCATATTTAGTCATCCGGTCTAGCCCACATGAAACAATCCCATATATATATATATATATATGTGTGTGTGTGTGTGTGTGTGTGTGTGTGAAAATGCTTTGATAGGGTTGCAGGCCTATCAAAATAAGTAAATCCTCTAGTCATAAGTCATCGGAATTTGCAATTCAAGTATCGGAAGACCTTTACATCGATCATCTTGGCTTGAATATTATGGTTGTGAAAAAAATTAGGATTTTAAATACTAAAAATATTGTGTATTGTAACAAATTATCTAGACTGTCCATTTCGCCCTAAAATTAAGTGTTCATGGATCTGCAAGATCTGTACTATTTTTTGAATTTCAAATTTCATTGTCAGTCTTAGAAATTGATGTTAGAGCCACCATAGATATTTCTTCTATCGAGAGTGCTTTTCAGAAGATAATTTTAAGCGTGGATTTATTTTATTTTTATAAAGCCTAGGCCTTATAGAAACTTCATCCACACACACACACACATATATATATATATATATATATATATATATATATATATATATATATATATATATATATATATATATATATATATATATATATATAATTTTATAACTAAAAATATGTAGTTATATTTATTTAAGTATTAATTAAATATTATATATTAAATATTATTTCAATAATAAAACTATTCAAGTCGGGTCCGGGTCGGATCCACATGCACGCAGATACGACCTGCCGGGTCCAATTTTTGGACCCATACCCAGACCCGAGTCAGGTCCATTGCCACACCTACTCTCATTGTTTCATCAAAGCAAGAAGGCTCTTCGTCTTCCATTTGACTAATAAAGAAACAAGCAAACATACTACAATAATTTTTATAAACTTCGTAGTCTCTCAGGTATCTCCCAATTTTTTTGAAATTTTGGCAGCAACCTCATTTTTGGAAGTTCTGGTACCAATGGTTGAGAATAGGCCCGAAACAAATTGGAAGAGAGAGAGAAACCCTTTTTTTTACTTCAGATTTTTTTTTATACAAAATATGTCATCACTCATACACATAAACATCTATCTTTACCATGTACAACTCATGTATATGCCACACACTACTCACCATACTCTTCACCCACACTTGGACACACACGAGTGCATCTTTACACACAAGTTGCATACATACAAAGCACCACACAACATCCTTCTCGCTCAAGTATGTACTTCCCGGGACTCTCTCCCTCTCATGACTTCTATTGGGCCTTTCTTTATCTCACAGCCCTAACGGCCTCATTCTCTCTTTAGAGATATCTTCTTGTACCTCATGTCAATGATGTCACTACATCTTGTGAGGGCCACACCTTGGGTCACCGCCCAACGGAAGGCCCCACACTCCTCCACTCAGTGTGTTTAGGGTTTTATACCAAGTCCTACGCACACAATTAACTCTCTAGCATCCATCTCTCTCTATTCATCCTCTTTTCCTTTAAGCTCCATCTCACTCTCACTTCAATCGTTTTCTCTCTCTACCATCTCACATCTCAATACACCTTTTCTCCCTCTCTCTCTCTCTACCACCCCACATCACATCTCAACACTCTCTCTCTACTCCTCACCCCTCTCTCTACTGTCTACCCCCTTCTCTCTCTATACTTCTCACTTCCCCGCTCACACTCAAGCACTCATCCTCTTCACTTCCCCACACCCTACGTGATCTCTCCTCCCTTTCATAGCTGGGTGCACCGGCGGTGCACCTCATTTTCTTCTATTTCATGACCATTCGTCAACATATTCGGCACCGCATGTCGAGAAAAAAAAAAAAAAGGGTGTATGTGAAGTGTTGGCAGGCCAATGTTGACCTCTACACAATGACTACCCCGCTCTTTGTCTCATTATGATCAGGAGAGCATTAACCATTTTGTGTTATTAGATCAAATTTCATCAAATATTACATCCCAGGGCATAATAATCATATTTGCCTATGGCTCCATGCATTTCCATAGTCTTCAATATGTGTCATAGCGAATGAAAATATACTTCATTGAGTTAGCTCTATGTTGATCTTTTATGGTAAGGGACTAAATAGTAAGTTGAACAAAATCCATAAAAATAACTTGTACAGGGTTTAACTTAGTTCAAAATGGCACTTTTCCTCACCCGAATTTGGACGTACTCCTTTAACACATGTTCAACACTCTATGTTGCCTCTGCGTATGTTTCATGTGGAAGATTCTTATCATGAAATCATAATAAACTCATAACTAGAATGTGCTTAACGCGAACGTCGCAGGTTCGAGACCTGCATCGGCCATAGAAGTATTTTTTTTTTTTGTCAAAAAAAAAAAAAACTAGAATGTGCTTTAATTTTCTTTTACTGTTCACATTATTATTATTATTGTTATTATTATAACTTTTAAGTAATTGCATTACGTTGTGGAGTCTAAGAACATGGCTTTTCCCACCAAATACCCTTTTTTTTTAGTTAAACCTAACATCTTTAATGTTACTCTCTGGACTTGTTAGTCCTCTATCCGTAATTTACATGTAAAGCTCCTCAACTGAGTTCTTAAACTCGATAAACTAGAAAAAAAAAAAACATCCAAGTTCCCCTTCATGAAGTAGACCGACTTGTACTTGGAGAATCACCCACCACCAACATATAACCGGAAATAAAGTATATTATAGCGGAATGCCTCAAAATTGGGCCGTTATTACAAAGAAAGACAGAATCTCATTTTTTGTTTTGACAAGTTCGCCTTCCAGTCCGATGTTAAAAACATCAAACTGCAAAACTACCCCACATTCCTGTTAAGTTTTTCCTTCTTTTTTTACCGGTATAGCCTTGGCCTGACTTACTTAAAATCTACCAAGAGACTACTATCTTGGGCATCTTCACAGAGAGAAAAAAAGGAGAGAAAGCTTGGAATCTGCTAGCTTTCTGTCTAAGAGATAGACAGAAATATAGAGAGAGAGAGAGCACATGACCGTGGCCCAAGAATGTAGCACCCCCAGCTACTTGATGAGCCCCTTTGTCCCTCTACAATGGATATGCTCCTATTGCCTCACCCAACGCCTTGTTTTTCTCCAAAACCAACAGAAATATCAGAAACAAGCCTTCTTTCTCTCTTTACAAAAAAAGAAGATCAAAGAACTCCAAATCCTTCTTGCTCTCTCTTTTCGTGGAGGCTGCCTGCCTCACCAGAAACCCATATTTCCTGGCTGCCCCACCCTTGGTTCAGGCAAGAACTACTTTTCCAGTGAAAGTCCTGACCAAACCCACTTTTCAGTTGAGGATTTAGGTCAAGATTCTGGCAACTCAACGGGCTCTAACTATGAGTCAGCTTCATCACTTGATGGCATTCTTTGTGTCAAGAGAGCGGTTAAAATAAAGTAGTCCGATGTTTGAAACATTGAACCGCAAAAGAAAAAAAATGAGATTCCGTTTTTCTTTGTAATAATGGCCCAATTGTGAGGCATTCTATTATAACGAACCTTATTTCCGGTCCGTATGTAAATTTCCCATGATAAAATGCACTAGAACTTGGAGTTTGACAAGGCCCTAGTAGGTCAGGTCACATCAACTACAATGGTTTAGTTCCTCGGCCAGATGAACGGTCAAATGTAAGGGTATGTCCCTTCCATATTGGCACTACTCATAAACCAGGTCTAGCCTTGCCCATCAAGGGCACTCCATTAATCAACTCCTTTGAAGAAATTACATTCAATAACTAATGGTTAGCACATGCCCCACGTCACTACTATGACTAGTCTTCTCTAGGGTTTAGAATGGGTGGGATTGGGTTCGGATCCAAACGTATACATGAGATCTAGATATGAATCATATCAGATCCAGAATATTCAGATTTGGATCCAGATCCAAAAAATATACAAGGGGTTTGGATCCGGATCCGATTGGATTTAAAAAATTATTTTATATATTATTATATTATATATAAAATAATATATAATAATTGAATAATTTGATCGGATCTTGATCGGATCCACCTATACTAGATCAGATCCGAATTACTATTTGGATCCAAATTTTGGATACGGAGCCGATCCGTTGGATCCAAATATTGAATCCATATTCAGATCCGAATAGGATCTAAAATTCAAGTTTAAGATCCAAACAGGGTAAATTCTCAGCCTTAGTTTTCTCCTCACATACTTCATTTGCCAATATCGACTTCTTCTTCTTCTAATTGAGAAGAACATCCATTATTATGGCCCAAAGAAGACATATTTCCCTTTGTCGGAGTTAAACTAGATTTTCTTTCAAGTATAGTGGTATCCCTGCAGTATTTGAACTTGCCTTGTTGAAATTAAATATGACCTTATGAGACAGGTGAGCCACAGGGTAGATTCCTTGCATGGGAAAGTAGACAATGGTTTCCTCGTTAGGATCTAGTTGCATATGGGAATGGGGTTGGGCATCGGTGGTTAGGGGGTGGATGTCTCAATATAACGTCCCACTATTTATTCTCATGATTAACATATCAAACAGAAAAAAATAATAAGAATTTCCAGTTTCCTAGACGTTCTGATGACATACGCGAAGGGTTAAGGTTTAATTGTGATCCTAAATCCTAAATCATATTAGGTGTCGATTAAATGGTTTAGAATGCATATTGTCCAGAAAATTTATCAGGAATGGTCATAATTTCAACACCAACTAGCACTTATAAAACGATGACAATGCATTCATCATCATCAATGGACTTTTTTCAATTAAAAGGTTTGTAACATGAATCCTGGTCTATCATTCTGTTTTGTTAAAAGTCATATCCTCAGTGAGGTCATTACTCCCTATATATTTTCTTACTATTTCTAACCATGTCCTTTTGGACCTATCTCTTGTCCTTTTATAGCCTTCCACTTGAATTAACTCATACCTAGTAACATGTGTTGTATTGGGTCTGCGCCACAAATAGCCAACCCACCTAAGTGTACTCTCTCTGACCTTATCGCCTATTAGTGTCATATCTAAATTTTCCCATCTATAATTATGCCACTTTGCATAAACATATTTATTCATGCACCCATGTATATGACAATGCATTCATGCGCCCATGTATATTCCTGCCTCTTTGAATAAAGCCATAAACATTTATATGAGTGAATATTGATGTAGATGTCTTCATAATTGATTGTGATGATGCGTCTAAATGCATTGAGGCAAATTTATATTAGTGTATCCACAGTTTTATATATTCATACAAATATAAGTACTTGTTCAATTCAACAATGATCCCAAACCCCATGACGTAAACCAATGGATGTTTTTACAATATCAGGTGGACATGACAATTTTCAACCTAAAGATTTAAAAATTTGTACTGGAACCACCGATTTTTCTAGTTCAACTCGGAAACGGTCGGCGACCGGTCCAAGTCCCTCCCTATATAGAGACTCGGATATATTTATGATAAAATTACATTAAAAAGTTCCAGTATACCGAAAAAATCATTTTCAGGCTGATTTAAGGTTCTTTAAACTTTTTGAGCATTGTTTCCATTTCCAGTTAGTTTGTAAAAAAAATTGGCTAAGCCGACTCATTATTTCTACTAGTTCAACTCAAAAACAAGTTGATTGTTACGTCTGACTGAATTTTTAAACACTGATTCAACCGATTAGCCCCGCATATGCGTTTCCATGCGTACGTCACCACATACATAATATGAATCCACTGGAATGCACTCCCAGGTACTAAAACACACAAGCACATGGCATTCACATCTATGCTGCGTTTCCATACATAAAACGTACCCCAAACAAACATTAAAAAATATTAGGCACCAAACATATATAACATGCATGCACACATAGCAAAGCTTACATCTGAACCATACCCCGCATTACAAAGCAAGTACATGTGCCGTTTCCATGTTTTGAAAAATATTATGAACCGTCTATTTATGACGAAACGAAATCACAGCCGTCATTAAAATAACACCCCTCTGCCGGATGGGACCACTGTGAAAACAGGAAGCACATGCTTAATTTTCCTCTTTTTATTTGAAAAATAAGAGCCATTAGATATTCCCTCTCATTCTTATTGATTGTTTGGATTTCAATAATAAGAACAACTGTATGGGCATTTAATAGGAGGAGAGCATAGGGAGACAGAAAGGTGTGATTATGTTTAAATTAATTTTGGTGTCATGGTGTCTGCTGGGTACATGTCCCTATAACATATCCAAGGATGCCTGATCTTTTGGGTCCTGTTTCTTCCCCACAAAGCTCTCTCCTAACCAAGAAATTTAATAGCCAAAAGGCACAATTATGGATGGTGTTAGTTAAGATTACACCCAAATCTATCAATAATTCAATATTATGATTTGTAATTGGACCATATTATTTTGGATTAATAAAATAGGGCTCCTATAATGAGATCCAGACGCATCGGACGGTTATAGAGGGGTGGGGTCCCCAAAATTTGGGTGAGGTTTGTATAACATTTCAAAAACTTATATTATTGAAATAAGGTGTACCTCAAAATATTCCAAAAGATGCAGTTTTAAAGCCATAAAGCCCTATGTTAGAATGAAAATCAATTGCCATCCCCTACCATGAAATTTGAAGTTTGCAAACGGTGACGGTCAAGTAGATCTATATATACATAAAAATCTTAAATTTAGATAATCCAAATAATAAGTAAAAAGATGAAGTGTTTTAAGACTCGAAGTCTTTTTTTTTAATTTTTTATAGCTACAAATTTCAAAGTCAAAATCATCAATTGAAAAGTTTTTCAACGTTAGGACGACCTTCTCCTATGGATATTTTAGGTGTACCTTTCTTGTGCAATGTAAGGTTGGTACCTTATATAAAATTTTCCATAATAAATCTGACATTCTTCTCGTCTATTAATCCCCACTAATCCCTGATTGAGATCGAGAATTAGAGATTAATGGGGATCGAAGCAGTTGCTAGTTTGAACTACGGTTTGATCCCATGGACTGGCTGTCGCAGATAATGATCCCACGTGGCCCGCCCCAAAAAAAATCAGAACCGTTCAATCCGGCCGGCAATATAAATTGAGGGGCCACGTGGACGCCTAAATGACCTATTCTAGGACTACCTATTCTGACCCACATTTACCGGTCACCCTACAAGATTTACGGGTCAAACAGGTCAACGGAGGATGGTTTATTTGTAGATTCCGACCGGAAGCCGACAGAAAGGGGCGGGGGAGGCAGGCGGAGATCCGACCGCCGCCGACACCGCTCCATCTCACTGCAGCCGCAACCGTCAACATCACAGCTGTCGTACCTGTCCTCCCGCTCCTGCCACGTTACGTCCATCGCACGTGCCCTGACTCTATCAGCCACTCGCTCCCGCTCTTCACATGCGCGAACAACCGCTAAGAAAAAAACGGGCAAAAACGATTGCCCAAAATAAGCATGCTCAAGCCCAAGAAAAACACAAGAACAGGAAGCTGATTATACTCATCGCCTGTATATATTGGATTTTGAGAATACGCATGTGTTTCTCATCAACTTCAATACTAGTTTGTATACGGTGGGCACGTATTGTATTGTGTACAAGTAAATATTACTTGAAAATATAGTTTTGATGTCGAAAATCTAATACAATGGATCTAAAATAAAATATTGAATTTTAAGAGATCGTATACAATAAGACCATTTACATTTGATACAAGAAAATCACAATTACTCACAATCATCTATGTGAAATTTGATAGCTTGGGTGTGTCACAAAATTCAAGAAAATTTCTTTTGAAGTTTGAGCTTGGTCAATGGAATAAATACAACCATTTAATTTCACATCTAATAGTCAAGATTAATTATGACTCCCTTGTACCAAGGATAAATGACCTCATTGTATATTTTTCTGAATCTTATTTATAAAATTTAAAATTTTAAAATCAGTACAAATCGAGCAGATCTATAAACATTTGAAAAATCTTGAAAATACAAAATGTACTATTTTTAAGACATATAATCCATTTTTTCTTTTATATCCATACATATCGAGATCAAGATATTCAATTGGAAGGTTTTTCAACTGTGGAACTCTCTATTGCTTTGTATTATTGTTTTGTATTTTCAAATTATAGGGGTGCAACCTATTATAAATTCTTTCTATTTTGACAATAACTTAATATAAACTTTTTCCATATGATTTTGAGCATACACATATACATGTTTAACTCGTCTTTCAATGTGTCCTTGAGGAAATGCCTCGGAAGTGGATCATTATAGGCCAATAGATCCATGGCTGCAACATAATTGTACACCGGAAATCGAAAGAAATCGGAATTATTGTGCACAATCACGTGTATGCACCATCGACCACATGCAAGGGTGCAATGGAGTTGTTTCTCATGCATGTGGAGTTAGTCGATTGAGGAAGCAACAGCCCACTTGTCAATTGTCACGTGAGAAATACAGCCGGAAAGTTGAGTAAAATGGCCGAAAAGTTTTGAAAATGCCCGGAAAAGTCATAAGGGAGGGTGATGGTGGCCAGCTTGCCGGTGGTGGCACGTTAGGACAGGGTGACAAGGCTCACAGCATGAAAGAGTTTTTCTAGGAAAGCCCATACCTCTTACATGCGATTGTCAAAACTCAATCCTATGGACAAATTATTTATCTTTCTCTCTCTTCCTTTTCACAAAAATAAAGCCATTTTTTTTTACCTTTTCTACCTCTATATAACACCACCACCACCCCAACTCAAACCATCAAAAGCTCTAAGCCTTTCTTCACCATTTCTAGCAATGGCCCCAACTTTCCTTAGCTTCCTTTGCCCTTTTTCCCTATACTTCCTACTCACTATTGCACTTGTTCATTCTCTTAGTTACCTTGTTTTCTCATGGCTTCTCACTCCGGGTGGGCCCGCGTGGGCTGGAAAGCCCATCGGGAAACGCCGCATTCCCGGGCCTCGTGGCCTCCCAGTACTGGGTAGCTTGGTGCAACTAAGTTACGGCCTATCCCACCATAAGCTTGCCGAGATGGCGGCCCACTATAATGCAAAGAAGCTCATGGCGCTAAGCCTAGGCACGAGCCCGTTAGTCGTGACCTCGGACCCAGATGTTGCCCATGAGTTGCTTAGCTCGGCTTTCTTTGCCGACCGCCCACTCAAACAAGCAGCCCACCACATGATGTTCGGTCGAGCCATTGGGTTCGCTCCTAGCGGGCCGTACTGGCGCCTCTTGAGAAAGGTCTCGTGGACCCATCTCTTCTCTCAAAGGTCCATCAAAGCCCAAGCCCAGGCCCAGGCCCGAAAGCTTGGGGTGCAAAGACTAATGAGTAATATCATGCATGAGGCTAGAATTGAGGGAAGTGTGTGTTTACGTAAACACTTACAAGAAGCTGCTTTCTATGACATAATGCATTGTGTTTTTGGAGATAGAGTCGAAGTGGACTCTAAAGAGGCTCTAGAACTTCGAGAGATGGTGGAGGAGGGGTACGAGCTACTGGGTCGGTTCGATTGGTGCGATCATTTGCCTTGGCTAAGGCCAATGGACCCCTTGAGGATTCGACATAGGAGCCAAGGGCTCTCATCGAGGGTTCGAGAGTGGATCGGACGCGTCGTCAAGCGGTGCACCATCGAAGTGGTTGTGGAGTCTGAAAACCCTGGCTTTGTGCACGTCTTGCTTTCTCTCTCTAGAGAAGAGAAGCTTGGTGATGAGGATGTGATTGCCGTTATATGGGTACGCCACCTTTATCTATGCCCTAACCGAACCATACTACTACTTTTTCTATTAAAAAATATACATTGATTTCATCTCTTTCTAAAAGTATCTCATGATTTTATTGTTTTTGGTGAAACCCAAAGCAACTTTTCTTCTTGAATTGAGCAAATCATGTTTTGGGCGCCATTAAAGTACTAAGATACTCTTTTTCACATAGATTGTAATAAATATCTCTTCTTTTCCAGGGCCTGTGTGGGTAGGTGTTAGTCATCAAGCCAAAGTAGAAGTTATAAAAAGTAGAAGCACAAAACCATGTAAATGTTTATACTCAAAGAATGACCTTGGGCTTCTCTAGAGGGACCATGTTTCTTACATGGGTTACATAAAATAATTAAAATTTTGGTAAAATAAGCATGATTCAACTTCCCTTCAAATGTCGATGAAACATAAGGCTGCCTCCAGCTTCTAACCTAAGATCTGTAGTCCACTTAGGGGCCTCTCTTAAATTGCCACAATATAAAATGTGTCACTCAGCATTTCAAGAAAGATTGATGCCGGGTTCGAATTTCCTTCTTTTGGGTGCCTTTTTAATTATTTTGTATGTTTTTGTGTGTGAATTTGTAGCATAGCATGGGAAAATATACAATGAGACCGTTTACTTTTGGTACAAGGTGATCACAATTGATCTTGATCATTGGATGTGAAATTGGGTGGATGCATTTATTTTATTAACTAAGCTCAAAGTTCAAAAGAAATTTTTTCGAACTTGATGATATACCTATGCTATCAAATTTCCCATAGGATGGTTGAACTCCCTATACCAAACTTAAATGGTCTCATTGTATACAATCCTACGTAGCATTGGCCAACTTTCTTTTATTTTAAATTGGTGAGCATGTTTAAAAGTTTTACAAGGATGTTAGGGTCTTAAACTTTCTTCATTGTATGGTACATGTGTCCTTTCTAGGGAAACAATACAGTTGCTTTAGTCCTTAAGCTTGTGTTTTCTAGATTAAAGCCGTTTCACTCGAATGTATGCACCATTTCAATCATTTCCCATCTCTTCCTCTCCTTTTCTTCTTCTACCATTGATGTTGCACCCACATGGCAGGAACTCTTCTTTCGTGGAACTGACACGTCAGCCCTGCTAGCCGAGTGGGCCACGGCCGAGATCATCCTCAACCCCCACGTCCAATCCACCCTCCAATCGGAGCTCGACCTAGTTGTGGGGCCTACACGTGGGGTCCACCATGATGACCTGCCCCACCTCAAGTACCTCCAATCCATCATAAAAGAAACCCTGAGGGTCCACCCACCAGGCCCGCTCCTCTCGTGGGCTCGGCTTTGCACCCAAGACACAGAGCTCCGGTCTGGTCTGCTCGTGCCGAAGGGTTCCATGGCTATGGTGAATATGTGGGCCATAATGCGGGACCCTCACATGTGGGACTTGCCTGAAAGATTTGAGCCAAAGAGGTTCTTGACTGAGATCAGTGGAAGGGTCATGGATGTTAAGGGAAGTGACACACGTGTGGCCCCATTCGGGGCAGGGAGAAGGGTGTGTCCAGGAAGGGAGGTGGCAATGGAGAGCGTCAGCCTTTGGGTGGGGGAGATGTTTAGGAGGTTCGAGTGGGGCGAGTGCGTCGACCATCCGATTGAACTTGGAGAGGTGATGAGGTTGTCATCGGAGATGAGGACCCCACTTAGGGCGGTCCCTATGGTTAGGGTTTGAGGGAGAGGGTTGGGCGGGGGGGGGGGAGTGTGCTTCATGAGTACCTAGGTTTTTATATTGTGTTTATATCTGTAGTGTTTTCCTAACCATCTTTGTTTCTAGTGTTTCATGCGTGTTGAAGGAGTTCCCAAGGAGTGAAGGCTGGCCTAGGGTTTCAGAATGGCTGAAACTCAAACCCTAACCCTAGTTAGGAACTCGACAAATAAGATAACAAGAATGCTTTCTGCTTTTCGTCTAGGTCGTCTTTACCCAGAATATGTGTATGTTTCTGGGCTAACTCGACATTGTTAACCCACTGTAATTGTGCTTATGTGTTTCTTAATGTTTAGAAAGTGAATAATACTCATGTTGTACCAGCTTGCATGTGAGTTCAATTTCAATATTTGCTCAATCTGTTTTGGTGAAATTCAATATTAACAAAGCTAAACATTCACAAAAAAAAAAAAAAAAAAAGGAAAAGAAAGTCTATCTTACAAAACTAAGGCATTTCATCGCTCTTGGAAAACCTTTCACAAATTTCGGACAAAACACAAACTAAGAACTAAGGCAATCGCCTAGAGAATAATAGTGATGCAAAGGAATGAAAGGAAAAAGGAAATGAAAAGAAAGGGAAGTTATATACTAGATAGGTTGAAATGTTGATGATAGGTTAAAATATATAATCATAGATTAAATATTATCGATCCAATACGATCAGATTTGAAAATGTAATAAAAAAATGAATTGTGATTTAAAATATAAAATATATTTAAAAAGTAATCAAATTTGACTTTTCCCTTGTTCAGTCAAACCCAATTTTTACATTACAGTAAACCGACCAAAATACTCGTCCGCAGTCCAACTAGTCAGACATGTGAGATGGCCAGTTCGGTCACAATAACCAGGGCCCAACCCTGGAGGTAAGCTTTGTTGATATTTATCTTGAATTCTTGAATCCCTAATTTGGGTAGAGCTTATTATTTAGGATATAAGTTTTTGGATAAGTCCTACTTGGATTAAGATAGAGCCTTAGGTTCACATCGATAGGGATAAAGTTTTTTGTTGATAAAGTTAGGAAAATTGAGATTGGTTTGATTTGTACTCATTTTTGGGGCTTTATTTCTGTCTGCAAAAAGATGTTTTTCTAGATAGAGAGAGCATGTGTGGAAAAGTAGGCCATACATATGTGCACTTTTGGGTTTGTCCTCTCTTGTAAAGAGAGAAAGTGCATAGAGAAAAAAAGAGGGAAACTTTTGGGTTTTTTTTTGTAAGAGAGAGAAAATTGTAAAGAAGAATACTTTGTGGGAGATTAAGTCACCGGTTCTCAAGTAAGTTGCCTTGTAATTTTCTTTCTTTCATTTAGTGAAAAACAACAATCATATTTGCTAGTGGATGTAGTTACAATTGTGATAAATCACGTAAATCCTTATGTTCTTTTTCTGTTAGTTATTTCCTGCTTTATTTTTGTTTCTTGTTGCTTGGTTTTTATCGATTCTTTTTCTCGTACTTTATTTGTCAAAAATCAACCCGTTAGGTTTAGAGCTTCTATGCACAACAAGTGGTATCAGAGCCCAATTTGGGGTTGTCGATATGGTGGTAAAAGTGTTGAATGCAAAATTTGAGGTAGAGAAATTTGATGGCAAAAGTAATTTTGAAATTTGGCAAATCAATGTTTGGGATTTGCTAATACAACAAGGTTTACATAAAGCTCTAAAAAAAAATTCAAAGAAACTAGAATCCATGTCTGATGAGGACTGAGAAGATTTAGTTATGAGGGCTATGAGCACTATTCGATTGTGCTTATCGAGTGAAGTGCTATTTAATATCGTAAACGAGGATTCAACATCAAATCTTTGGTCGAAGCTTGAGAGTTTGCATATGATGAAGTCCCTCACAAATCGATTGTTTTTTAAGCAAAAATTGTACACCCTACAGATGAATGAAGGTACCTATATCCATGAAAACCTGAAGTATTTTAATAAAATTATTTGCGAATTATTGAATATTGGTGTTAATATGGATGAGGATAAGTCTATAATTTTGTTATCCTCACTCCCTCATTAGTATGAACATCTAGTCACAACATTGCTTTATGAAAAAGATACCATAGAGATGGAGGATGTAACTTCGACCCTTCTGTCTAATGATTTGAGAAAGATACAGGATAATGCTCAGCCACATGCAGATGGTTTAGTGGCTAGAGGGAGATCTGTTAAGAGAAGTGGAAAGAGACATAAAAAACATGGTTGGTCTTGATCTAAATCCAGATCAAGAAAAAGTAATATTTATTGCTATTACTGCAAGAAAAAATGGCATGTTAATAATGATTATTGGAAACTCAAGGAGAAAGAAAGACGAGCTTCTAAGCAACCAATATAGTTGATGGAAGCTTGGTAAGTGGAAAAAATAATGTGTTGTCGGTTTCGACAAATTGTGACAACTCTAAAGACTCGTGGGTTCTTGATTCAGGATGTTCCTAGCATATGTGCCCTCATCGGGATTGGTTCACTACTTACAAGAGCATTGATGATGGATCAATTTTGATGGGGAATGATGCAGCTTATCAGACCATTGGTGTTGGGACAATTACTATCATGATATATGATGGAATTGTTAGAACCTTGACTCATGTTAGACACATTCCAGATTTGAAGAAAAATCTTATTTATCTGGGTACCTTAGACTCTAATGGCTCCAATTGTTTTGGAGAAGGTGGAGTTCTAAAGATTCTTAAAGGTGCTCTGGTTGTGATGAAAGGCAAGAAGATTAGACCAAATTTGTAAGTGCTACTTGGGAATACTATCACAGAAAGAGCAACAATTTCTGTATCTGATGATGGTGATTCTGACTTGACTTAGTTGTGGCATATGCGATTGGGCCATATGGGTGAGAGAGCTTTAGCAAAACTTAGCAAACGCCAATTGATCAATGAGGTGAAGAAGTGCAAGTTGGACTTCTGTGAGCACTGTGTTTATGGTAAGCAGTGTAGGGTGCAGTTTCGCACGTCAGAACATACCACAAAAGGTATTCTTGACTATATTCATTCAGATGTTTGGGGCCCTGCATCAGTTGTCTCAAAAGGTGGATCTCTATACTTTGTTTCCTTCATATATGATTTTCTCTACGAAGGTGTGGATTTACGCATTGAAGAAAAAGGTAGATGTATATAACACATTCAAGCAGTGGAAAGCAATGGTCGAAAGATAGACTGGAAAGAATGACAAGTGCTTAAGGACTGATAATAGTGGAGAGTACACTTCAGTGGAGTTTGTGAATTTTTGAAAAAGCGAAGGAATTATTCGTCACTTCACCACTTCAAAGACATCGCAACAGAATGGAGTCGCTGAACACTTCTAGAGAAGGCCCGCAACATGTTGAGTAATGCTGGTTTGTCAAAAGACTTTTGGGCTGAAGCGGTCAGCGCGACGTGTTACCTCGTCAACAGGTCATCATCTACAACAATAGATTACAAACTACAACAATAGATTACAAAACACCAGAAGAGGTATGGTCAGGTAAACCTGCTACTTATTCTCATTTAAGAATTTTTGGTTATTCTGCTTATGTTCATGTGAAGGATGATAAGTTAAGTCCAAGGTCAAAGAAGTGTATTTTCCTTGGTTATGTGAATGGGGTTAAGGGTTATAGAATATGATACCCATATCCTAAGTTGCCTAATTTATTGTCAGTTGTGAGGTTAAATTCGATGAGTCTGTCATGTTTAAGCACATTCAGAAGGGTGCTGAAGGGTCAACGTTTTGATACATTCATTATTGGACATGGGTATGTCAGAAATAAGCATGACAATTGTGTCTATTTTAAGAAATTTACTGATGGTTCGTTCATCTATTTGTTGCTTTATGTGGATGATATGCTTATTGCTGCAAATAATTATTTAGAAATCAGTAAATTGAAAACTCAACTTGCTAGAGAATTTGAAATGAAAAATTTAGGTTCAACAAAGGAAATTTTGGGTATGGAGATCCGTAGAGATTGAAAGTTAGGTAAACTGTAGCTATTTCAGAAGGAGTACATTGAAAATGTTCTCACTAGATTCGGGATGAAAAATTCAAAGCCCGTGGGTACTCCTCATGTTGTACATTTCAGATTGTCGGCAGCATTATCTCCAAGTTCAGATGCTGAAAAGAAATACATGTCACGTGTTCTATATGCGAGTGCAATTGGAAACCTCATGTATGTAATGGTTTGCACTCGGCCAGATATTTCTCATGACGTTAGTGTTGTTAGCAAGTATATGGCTAATCCATGAAAGGAGCATTGACATACGGTAAAATGGATTCTGCATTACCTAAAGGGTACATCAGATGTGGGTCTGATGTTTGATAGAGATAGCAATTTGGTGACAAAGTTGTTGGTTATGTTGATACTGACTTTGCAAGTGATTTGGACTGTAGGAGATCTACTACAGGTTATGTATTTACACTTGCAGAAACTCTAACCAGTTAGAGGTTGATGCTACAAACCGTTGTTGCCTTATCTAAGACTGAAACAGAATACATGGTTGTTACCGAGGCAGTAAAAGAAGTCATTTGGTTTAGAGGGCTTGTTAGCGTTCTAGGCTTACGATAGGATGAAACTGTTATTTAGTGTGACTGTCAGAGTGCAATACATTTGGCGAAGAACCAGGTATATCATGCAAAGACGAAGCATATTGATGTTATATATCATTGTATTCGTGAGATCATAGCTGAAGATGATATCTTGTTGCTGAAGATTGACATCAAGAAGAATGTTGCAGATATATTGGCAAAGCTGGTTCCATTACAGAAGTTCAAGTTATGCTTGGACTTGAGTAATGTGTTGCCCAAGTGAGCACCTGTGGAGGCGCGTGTAGAGAAGACGGTCGATGAAACTTTCTTTTGGAATTCAAGCTATGGTGGAGATTTGTTGATATTTATTTAGAATTCTTGAATCCCTAATTTTAATGGATTGGTTTCCTCTGATTTAGGTTTCCTATTTATTGGATAGAGTCTATTATTTAAGAACTAACTTGATGGATAAGTCCTACTTGGATTAGGATAGAGCCTTAGGTCCACATAGATAGGGATAAAGTTCCTTGTTGATAAAGTTAGGAAAATTTAGATTGGTTTGAGTATTTGTTTTTTGGGCTTTATTCTCTCTATAAAGAGATGTTTTAGAGAGAGCATGTGTAGAAAAGTAGGTCATACATAAGTGCACTTTTGGGTTTGTCCTCTTATAGAGAAAGTGCATAGAAAAAAATTGAAGGAAACTTTTGGGGTTTTTTTTTTGAGAGAGAAAATTTTTAAAAAAAAGGCTTTGTGGGAGATTGAGTCTCCGATTCTCAAGTAAATTACCTTGTAATTTTTTTTTTTTTATTTAATGAAAGACATGGATCGTCTTCACCAGTTGATGTAGTTACAATTGTGACGAACCACGTAAATCCTAACGTTTTTTTCTGTTATTTATTTCTTGCATTATTTTTGTTGCTTGTGGCTTGTAGCTTGTTGCTTGTTGCTTGTTTTTTGTCGATTTTTTTTCTCGTACTTTATTTGCCAAAAAATCAACTCATCGGTTTAGAGCTTCCACACACAACAAGATCGCCTCTTGTTGCTTGTTTTTTGTCGATTTTTTTTCTCGTACTTTATTTGCCAAAAAATCAACTCATCGGTTTAGAGCTTCCACGCACAACAAGATTGCATACAAGTGGCGATGTAGAGCCATCGTTTCCATCTCGTGGTCTCCGATGGACAGTGGTGATGATCCATAAAATCCGACTGTTATCCGACAAGTAGAGTTAAGAATCATCTCCACCGTCTCTGTGTACAGTCATTTCACGTCAAAAATCCAAAAAGTTCATGCATAAAATAAAATGCCAAAGAGGGAAAATGCGTCGTATTTTCGCATGGAGGAATAACGCCCCTCACCTCTCACATAAACTTTGGAAAAAAAATGGAGAGAAAGAGACCTCGCAAAATCTCTTTTTTCTTTCTAAATTGATAACAGGTGACAGCAGTGTCCATAAAGAACCTAAACTACCAATATATACATTTATTAACAATTATGGGAATATATGGTTGTTTATGCAAGTTGAAATGCAATATATGAATTATTGTAACTTCCATTATCTAAGAGGTAGGAACAAGAATGTAAATAGTTGGAGAGTGTTATTTAGCCCCATTAGAAAGCATACTTAGCAAAACTAATGTAGGTAAAATTTGCCCTAGAATTTGTACACGAATAGGAATACTCTCTCTCTCTACCCATTTTCGGATTCCAAATCTTGTACTACCCAAAATACATTAAAAAAAGAGGCATCAAGTGCTTGGTTAGTTTGAAAGTTGAAAAAGTAGGACCTCACTATAAAATAATGCAAAATATGGATCATTTCTCATTGTAAAATAACACAAAATATTGCTCATTTTCTAATACTGCTTCTTATTAATGGCACGTTTAGTATACGTGAAAATATCTAAAGGCACGTTTAGTATACGTGACAATATTTTCGTAAAAATACTTTAACATGAAAATATTCTTTCATAGGTGTCGAAATTTTTTCTCACCAATTGGTCCCAGCATGTATTTTCATATCAATTGGCAGCCAATTGGTGTGAAAAAAACTCTCGTACTAAATCACATGAGGAAGTTCTTTCATGTAACGAAAATATTTTCATACGTACCAAACGTGCCCTAAGTAAATTTATGGACATAAAGAATGTAATTGCTTATATTCTATACCACACTACCTTAACATATTAAAATTGTAATATGAGAGAGAGAGAGCGAGAGAGAGAGAGAGAATCTTCTTAACCTGACCACCTCAACATTAGGCATTGTGAAGTTGAATAAGAAGAGAAGGCCTAACATGAGAGGCAAGATCCTTAGGTTAGCCAAGGCGACTTGCTCATAAAGCACTGGTGGAGAACCATTTCACTCTCTCACACATTGTGATCAAAGGCAAGTCATCCTTGGCTACCCTAGCACATTGCACCCCTCCATGTGAGGCTCTACTTCTGTGCCCTTAGCTCATAGCCACACCACTTCATGTCCTCTGTTCAAGCATTTGGGCTCTATTTATAGCTTGCTAAAGGCTACTATTTACAGCAAAAAGCTCAATAACTAGCCTAATTTAGAATATATTCTTTCTTATAGAAAAGCTTGCTTTTTAATGGGCCATTCAGATCTTCCAAAGGTAGATTTATGTCCATCACAAGAGAATCCTTTATGTCTTGCCTCTTGTATCTTTTGAGACATGTTATAATGTTTAATACAATCTCTCTCTCTCTCTCGATCGACGCGGGATAACATGCTGTATTGGCTTTAGATAACAAATAAATCTTCTTTAAGACCATGTTTAATCCCTAGAATTTTGGGTTTTTAACAGTTGGATCTCAAACCCTAAAATTGGATGGTCCTTGCTCAATCGTGGAATGTTAATTTGTTAAGGCATGCATAGATGATGATTTGGAACTTTCCTTATTGAGGTTAGTCATTACGCCCTAGTTTTAGAAAATATGTACAATGAGACCATTTACTTTTGATACAAGAGGTCACACTCATCATGGACAGTAAGATTTGAAATCCGGTAGTTGAAGACGTGCCATTGTTTAGCCACGAAGTTCCAAATAAAATTTCCCTAAAGTTGTGACATACTCTCATTTATTGGATTTTACATCCCATGACCAAAATTGATTGTAGTTTATTTGCCCCAAAAGTAAATAGTCTTATGGTATACAATCCCCTACTTTTAAGAGGTAGATTTAAGGGCCCCCTCTACCTAAGGGACGAAATGGTATTGTCTTGTGGGAGGAAACCATTCATCTACCCTCTCAATCAAAAGCCTTGGGAGGATTTTTGTAGTTTGAAATTTTGGAAAGTATTCATCTACTCTCTCAATCAAAAGCCTTGGGAGGATTTTTGTAGTTTGAAATTTTGGAAACCACCTAAGAAATAATTGATGATCATTTTCAAAAGAAATTTTTTTTTGAATTTCAAGTTTTTTGACACTGATCTCGCCCATGAAAAATTGGGCAATCTCTATTCAATCTTAAGACATTTTTTTGTCTAGCACATAGATAGATCAAGTTTTGGAATTTTTTTGTTGAGTTTAATCTTCATGTTAAAGAGGTTACATCCCCAAAATTTGGGGTCTGAAAATCACTCCTATTCTGGGTCTTACCTGAGGGAGTAAATCGACATTATCCTCTCACGGGAGTATAAAATCTTGTCACATAGCCACTAGAAAGTGTTGTTATTGACTCAACAGCCTCGACGATGTGATAAATGGATTTAGGGTTGACAATTTTTTCTCAATGATTTGGTTATTAGAGTTTAGTTTTCTTAGAAACATGTGCACTCATCACCAACTTTGCCCTTTGGAGACAATAAGAAGTCAGTGACTGAATCATTCATAATTCTAGGTCACTTACATTCTTGATAACTTTCAAAGGCCACCCCACACTTTTGACCTTTCTTTAAAGCGTGAGAAAACAAGAATAATTTGTTTAAAGAGGTGTGCGTCACACTCTTTAAAGACCCAAATTAGGCAATAAACGGCCAATTATTCCTTTCTCACAACCTATAATCACGCAATTACTAAATGTCAAAAAGCTCTACTTTATGATCACATTATTCCATTGGTTCTTGGATTTATTCATGTCCACCACTACCAATCTTCTCTTTCTTTCTCCATCTCACTTTTTCATGTCCATTGCCTCTCACAATTATTTCCAAATCTCAAGCCCACATGTGCCATGCATGTAAACCAAGAGCTGGTTTTGATGGCCATGATTATCCCTGAGGCATCTGATGGTCGAAAACCACAGACAACATTGAAGAAGATTGAATCCAAGCCCTTCATTCAAAATGTCTGATCTAAAAGAGGCTTCTTCAATAAAAAAGAAGGCTCTAGAGTGGAAATCCAATGTTGTGTGGGTCAATAATTTCTTCATCTTTGATCTAGTGGACCAAGATGATGGTGTTTGATATTTGCTTCACAAGTGGCAATGGAATCAGCACAGTATTCTCTCCTCCCCCCTCTTCCCCATCCTCCCATTCTGACTATTATAAATTGAATTTGATCAAAAGAATGTGTATGTGGTTGAATATGAAGGTCAATGAGGAGGCAAAGGTCTCACATGAAGGGATGGGGCACTTTTTGTAGCCAAGGATGACTTGCCTATGCTCTCAAGCATAAGAGAGCTTACTTCCTTTTGGTATTCTTCAGTTTCTAAGTGAGTCTTCCTTGGCTACTTATTATGCTTCACCCCTCATGTCAGGCACAAGTCTTTCATGAAGTTTATCTCATAAGTTTCTTTCTTTCCTATTACATGACTATCTTCTTCTATCTATCATATATTCTTCTCCATGAAAATTGTTTGGCTCAATCTGGCACATCAAGAACAACAGTCAATATCAAAATTGAATCCAAGAGCTACCCCGCCGCTGAGAAGAAATTCAGGCTCAATAGTTTTTATCCAATTCCAATGCTTCTTTTTGGAGCCCTATGCTTAGACCATACCAGACAATACATGTGTAATTTTAAGTCATTTAGATATCATGTTATGGATATTTGTTGCATTAGTGCTTAATTGGGTCTTCATAAATTACAATGTTCAAAACCGATGCTCAACAGGATCCCCAGATCGAGTTGTCCATATAAACTTGGCTGTGTCTGTCAGAGACTTGGTTGAGTTTGTAAAAGTTATGGTAATACTAAATGTAAAACGACCAAGTTTGGGCGATTCCTACTAAGACTAAGCACCTTGCTGAGTTGGAATAACTTGTGCAAGCCTGATTGGCTCGAGTTTTAAAACACGGGCAACTAATATTATTTTGTATACGCTTTCTTGCCTAATGTGGCAATGCATCTTTTTCCATTCCAAATTTATTCTCATTTTAATTGTGCACTAGGTGGCTCAGCTGGGATTCCTAGCCACATTGACAATTTTGTGGCCTTTATGCTACTCTTATGCTCATGCTATACATTGTATGTTTACTTTTTGGGTTTTACAGAGAGAGAGAGATATCATGTTAAGCTAACCCCAATTAGTTGACAAAAGGCTGTGACGATGACCATCATCATGTTAAAAAAACCTTTGCCATATGTTTTGGACAAAGATTATATGGTATGGGGATTAAAAAACCTAAAAAAGCCCTTCTGATTTTTAAATTCCTGATGTCATTGATTCCATTGGCCCTAGTTGTTGGCACTTGGCAGCAGTATTTATTTTGTTATTAAAATTTGCGAGTGCCTCAAAACACGTGCATTATATTTGTGTTGGAAAAAAGTGAATTGTAGGCATGAGAACAAATTAATAAACTCAATTCGATTGTCCCCATTCTTTTTTGGTGTTAAGTGTACGATTCAAACCAGTAAGCCAATGTTTCTTAGCCATATTCCTCCTTATCACCATATTCATGAATCCGATTCTCATCTTTCTCTCACATTTTAGACTTGGGACTAATAGTCCTTCATTTTCAGAAATATAAAATTAAAGCTGGCGACAGGCTGGGTGGCCTGCACTTGCCTACTTGGGCCTATCCTAAAAACTAGGGCTTGGATCACAAAATGTGGCCCGAGGGCTTGGCTTGGGCCAAAGCCACGCCATGGATAGTAGTAGGCTTAGCCAGGTCCGTGTTTGGCTAAGGCTAGGGCCTCTTAGACCGGGTCGGGCTCAAGCTGGCCTTATTGGGATCATAGCTACCCTTGCCCAAACCTGGCCCGTTGCAAGCCATTAGCTAGACAGCTCCTTGGAGTGGCATATATTAGAAAGGTTTTTGGACACTGGAATCATACCCACACGTGTTGGTTGGGAATTGTAGGGGTGGTAAATTGGTTGGTCGACCCTTCCCATTTACTGGACCCTGTGAGTTGGATCTAGATCTAATCCAGATATAACCAGATCAGGACGACCAAACACGTTTATTTGCCTAGGAATTTTTATTTGATCCACACCGTAATAAGATTGTGCATAACACAACTCGATCCACATTATTATAAGATCATGCACGCTCATACAGCTTAGAGGCTTAGAATGCCAATTTGACCAATTTTATTTTTTTTAAATGGATTGATTATCTTGATTGCCCATCCGGAAAACCTATCTAGATTGGCAAATCGGCATTCCACATCACTGCATCAGCCGGATTGGCCCAAACTAGCCTTAAAAAACAGTTTCAAAAAATCTTTATAAATATTGCTTTTGGGGTTTTAAGAAAAAATGGGAGTAATGCATTGTGAATTTTTCATTATTTTGCAAAAATACATGAATGTTGAAATACTATTTTCCTATATAAACATCTATTGGCCATTACATTCATATCACAAAAGAAGAGAAGCATACAATCATAATGGATATGAATGCATGGTCCAAAATTAAAAAGCATATAATCACAAAACCAACCTAATACCGAGAGAGTACTTTAACAATTTATTGACTTTTTGTAGTTATCTTAAATGTAAAATAATTGGCAGAGACGTAGAGGCAGTGCCTCATGTTCAAGAAAAAAAGAAATACATAGCCTTGTCTCTCCATAAAACTTCAATCTTTCATTAGTCCCACATCGGAATATTTTATGGAAAGGAAGGCGTATAAATGTAGGCCGTGGATGATTGGGACAACTCATGTGTGTGGCTTAATAAATTTGACGATATCGGCCACTCCTTGGTCAATAAAGAAACTATCAAATTAAAAAAAATTAAAAGAGGGGTGGGCCACTCCACTAGTTCTTTGTCTAATTAAAACACTTCAAAATTTCAAATGAAGAGATTAAAAATAAAATTTAGCAATTGAGCTGAATCACCCGATTCATTAATAGAATCAGCTAGTTAATGAATCAGCTAGTTCCCTAACAAAACCGGCTGGTTCTGTCAAAGAACTTTGTGATTCTTTTTTTCTAGAAGTGGCCCATTCGCGATAAAATAAAGAGGTCCTACCAATTCCGCATCGGCAATTCCAATCGCGGCCAGCGTTTTTTAGAACTCTGGATACAATTTAGGATTTAAAACAATAATCGGTTTCATTTTCTATTGATTTTGGAGGTGATCGATTGAAATGGGGCATGAGAATCAGATTGAAAAACTAATGCCGATTATTGCTTGACTATGCGAGTTATTACGTCACTTTGAAAACACTATGCGCGTTATTGCTTGACCATGAGCGTTATTGCTTAAATGGTCATGGTGTCATTTGTCAATGAGTAAGACAAAATCTGTAATGTAGGGAAACGTAAGTCAACCTTATACTACAAAAAGTAAGGTGTGCCACAAAACTTCATGGCCATAGGTCGCCCCACAAACCATCTAATTCATCATCTCGACCTCGATAGTTATAAATATAAAATCATAAATATATTTTAGTTTTCATCTATTTAGATAAAAAAAACTCTCAATTTTCATAAATCTCACCCACACTCTTTTTTTTCAATTTTGGATTTTTTAACACCAAAATAACTTTCATGGTAGTTGTATTATCATGAAACATCAGTACAGTACTTTAAGTATCGTAAAAATTAACCTATGTTATACAGTATTTTATATATCGTAAGGAATTGAAGTATTATTTCGGCACTCGAAATGCAGACCCTACCCAAACCTTATTCTTCTTTATGGTTCTTTTTGTATTTATCTCTATTTATCTCTCTAATTTTTTTTATATTTATTTGTTCTTTCTCTCTCTAATTCTTTTTAATATTTATCTATTCTTTCTCTCTTTAAACCGCCAAAGTGAGTAAGATTTAGAGAGAGAAAAAAATAAATATTCAAAAGAATTAGAGAGAGAAAGAAAAAATAAATGTAAAGAAATTAGAAAGAGAAAGAAGAGATAAATACAAACATAACCGTAAAGGAAAAAAAAACTTTTGGGTAGGGTTTATAGTGTGCAATACTATTACGCCATTTTGAGTGCCATAATAATACTTCAACTCCTTACGATATATAAAATGTCATATAACATGAATTAGTTTTTACGGTACTTAAAGTACCGTAATAGTGTTTCACAGTAATACGACAGACATGAATGTTATTTTGTTCAAAAAATGCTCAAAATTGAAATAAAAAGGTGTAGGCGAGATTTATAAAAGTTTAGGGTTTTTTTTTCTAAATAGACAAAAATTAAGATATATTTATGATAATTTCTCAATATAAAAAAATAAATTTCAAACCATAAAAATAGTTTATTTCTAACAAGTTATCTAGTTTTATTTTTAAGATTTTCAAGTGCTTATAGATATGCTTGAATGACACCATTTTTGGAACTTTAAATTTTTGTAATTAGGGTAAGAAAAATATTTTTAGATCATTGTAAAGTTTCTAGCACCAAAACTACATTTTTTGATAAACTTTGACCGTTTATGGTGGACACCTTATAAACCTCCCCTTGTATTTAGACATTCCTTTGTATTTGTTTAGGATGGCAATGGGCTGGTGGCCCAGCCCAGCTCGATCGCCCTAGAAAACTAGGCCTCGGGCCACAATATATGCCTTGAGGGCCGACTCACTGGGCCCCCTTTGCCACCCTTTTGGAAATGATACTATGGTGGACGTACTTAAGTAATGTGCTCCCTAAAATCATTGGATTCAAAATAACCTTGCCCTCTTTATTATTACTTCCTTTGAGTAGGGATTAAGTATATTATTTCCTTGCAAAAATAAGAAACAAACGATATTATGGTGGACCTACTATAAGTATTATGACATGTATATCATAATCCTTCCCCAAAATCTTTGGATTCAAAATACCCTTGCCCTCTTTATTATTACTTCTTTTGAGTAAGGATTATCTATATATATTATTAAGCAAGAGTTAAAAGGATGGACATGTGTCGCGAAAATAAGAAGAGGCCCTAATAGAGGTTGTAGGAGACATTCCCAAATTTAAAGGAGAGATTATTAAGCAAGATTTAAGGGGTGGAAACATGTTCGAAAATAAGAAAGGGCCCTACTTCTATAGAGGTTGTAAGAGACATTCCCACATTTGAGAGAGAGACTTTTTGAAGAGAGAGAAAGACATCTTTTCTCCTAAAATTAGTGTTTGGGAGAGAGACCTTTTGAAGAGCTAGATGTCCCACTTTTAAGGGAAGAAGGAGAGAGATTTTTTGAACTCCTAAATTAGTGTGTAGAAAATAGAGATTTTTTTTGAAATGAGAGATATGTTTTATCATAAAATTAATGCTCGGAAGAGAGAGAGTACTTTCGAAAAGAGAGATATCCCACCTTTAAAGGAAGAGAGACTATATTGGATAAAATAGGTATTCTTATTTAACTGGAGCTTCGTCATTTTGGAAACTGAGTATCTGATTTAAGGTAATGGTTCTCGGTCATGCTTTATAATTTCGATATCAAACATGTTCTTCTTTAAATGCTTTGTTTATGTGTTTGTTTTGGTAGCATTAGCTTGATGGTTTTTCTATGATTTGGATAACTAGGTGTGCTGCACCAGTACTTCAAGATCGGCTTACTGGTGCGAATTTCTTGATCATATGGTTGCCTCTCTCTCTCTCTCTTTAGGTGTATATTTGCCCCTCTCTTGCATGAAAATCTAGAGAAATATTCTGTTTACTGGTGTGAATTCCTTGATCATGTGGGGTGTTTACTGGTGTGAATTCCTTGATCATGTGGGATCATTATCAATTGTTATTTGATTTTAGAAGGTTTCGCATACAAAATCTAGAGATATATAGTTGCCTCTTTCTAAAGATATATAGTTGCCTTTCTCATTCTCTCTCTTGCATGGAAATCTAGATATATATTTTGTTTACTGGTGTGAATTCCTTGATTATGTGGGCTTTGATTATGTTGGCCCTATTGTGAAAATCTAGATACAAATGCTCTTGGCCATGGTATCTGAGAGTAAATTTTATGGAGTAATGATGGATAGGTGAATTTTAGGGTTTTGACATTGATGTGCTGGTTTCGTAGAATAATGTTAGGGTTTTTATTTAGTTCCTTGATCTTTTGGATTAGTTTTTGTTTTTTGTTTTTTGTTTTTTTTTTTTTATATTTTGTATTTTTATTTTTATTTTTATTTATTTATCTGAATTTACTGTTTTTTTAAGAATCGTAGGTTTTTTAATGGATTTCTTAGTTTGAGTGTACAAAGTTAAGATTTTTATTATTCTTGAGTCTGTAGAAAAATTTTAGGACATCGAAAATTTGATTTTGATTCAGTAGAATAAGTTTAGTGGTTTTGTTGTTTTTCTTGGATCGATAGAATATTTTTCCAGTTACCAGTATTTCTCTGGCATCTAAGAAATACATGGTTTATTCTATTTACTGGTGTGAAACTAGATAGGTATTATGTTTAATGGTTTATACTAATTGGAAATCTACATAGGGATTGTATCATAGATAGGTATACGATATGTGGACTCATGTAGTATGTCAAGAGTTCTAGGGAACTTACCAAGATATCATGGAGGATTTTTCTATTTTTTTATTTTTTCTATTTTTTATTTTGTGACAAGATAAAGACAGGACTCGGTACTTTTTCATGAAGCATTTTATGGAACCCTTTCGAAACTGCCTGCATTGAAGGCTCATAGATTAAGCACTTAGGAAATAGGAATTATTTAGGCATAATGATTGGGCGATAATATTACTCCGTTTTTGGCTCATAGATTAAGCACTTAGGAAAAAGGAATTATTTAGGCATAATGATTAGGCGATAATATTACTACGTTTTTAGATGCTAGAGGTTATCGGTACAAGGAGGTTTTTTTATAGGGTTTCATTTATTTGCAAAGCCCAAGTTTGAGCTCTATTCCATTGCTTATTTGTCAATCTTCCTAATTGTATTTTTTAAATGTGACATGGACATGATTGAAATTTAGGGAAGAATACGCATGAGTTACATTAATGTCCTGTCTTTACTTCAAATGACACCAAGAAATAATTGTTCTCCTGTTTTAAGGTATTTCAATGCTGCTTTTTTGCTTAAGCATAATGAATTTGGGATATTTTTCCAAATACTATTTGCACTTTGGAAAGAGAATGCTGCTTTTTTGCTTAAGCATAATGAATTTAGGATATTTTTCCAAATAGTATTTGCACTTTAGAAAGAGACAGGATTCTTGGGGATACATGATGATTAGAGAGAAAGACACAACTTAGGGAAACATTGCTTTATGAGGATGAGCAATGAGGGTGCTGATTTTTATGTTGCACAATTATGTTATTTTACAGTATTATTTTTTATTTTGTTAATAATGGCTTTGATTTGGTTACTTTTGTTAATTTTTACAGGTACTTTTTTTTATAATAAATTTTTTATTTTTAAATAACTTTCTTTATGCATGCTCTCTCATATTTATTATTTTTACATTTTAATTAAGAAAAATTAAAATGTTTGAATGTTTGTGAGATTCAAAAAGATGGTGTATTGTTTAGTGAGTGTTACAGATGGTTCATGGTATTTCTATTGTGAGAGAGAGAGAGAGAGAAAAAGTCTATTGTGAGAAAGAGAGAGCGAAAAAGAAAGAGAGAGAGGCGTTTATATTTGTTGGATTTCATTGTGGTGCTTATGTTTAATATGTGTGTGTATATACACATAGAGAGAGAGAGAGAGATGTGCTTATGCTTGTTGGGTTTGTGCCTTCTATTTGAATGTTTACATAAATGTTCATTATGTTTCTATGTACTATTTACTGCACGATTATTTATACTATCTTTAATTTAATTCATACATACAACGCAAATAATCTAACTAGTGCATATTATTTCCTTGCTAAAATAAGAATATGTATTTGGATGGGGCAGTCATATTGGTTCATTACTTTGTTTTTTTCTCCTTACGTACATTAGTAATTCACTTCCAATGTCCAAAACTAATAGGAATAAATCTCATTAACCATTACTTTTGTATTATATTTAGAGAAATGATTCTCTCCAAAGCATTTTTCATTGCAATTTTTTTTTTTTGTGGAATGGACTAAAAAACGTTTCGATGTAGCCTCCTCCACTCCTTAAAAAGGTCAAAATGTTGTCCCAAACAGAAGTTCCAAAACGACTCCAAATCCGCAGTAGCTGAAAATGAGATCTAGAGTGTCCATTTAAAGAAATAATGGTGGAACCCCGGGATCTAGAATGTCCTTTAAGTAGGTGTAACTGAATATACCTCATGCATTTCCCTTAAGTCTTTTTTTAACTGATAGAATTTCCTTAAACAAGAGTTCCGCTATGGGATATAGACATTTAAACAAGAGTTTTGCAATGGGTACACTTTTCTCTCATAAGACTTCAGTATTAAGAGGTAGGATTCTTTTCTAAAATTTATAAAAGGCTTGGGAAGCTGAAAAATTGAAGAATAACCAACACGAATCTGAGTCACTTTAAAACCTGCACATGTTTTACAACGGTAATATGAACTAAACACCAAAGCAATTATAATATGAAGACACAAATGCACACCTTGGACTTCACAGGACATAATTAAAACCTCCCAAGGGATGACGTCCGTATAACCCAGAAACAATTACTTGTCAAACCAATTAAGATGGACATAAAATTACAAATACCAGAAGAGAATCACTTAGCAAAAATATTTACCCAACCAAAGAAAGAAAGAAAAAGAGGTTGGCCTAATTAACTGGGACCTTAAATCTCTTCCCTATCTCTGAATCAGAAAACCTTCTTCTGTGTTGAAGTAATGACGCTTTGTTAATAGTTTGCTTGGAAAAAGACACGGACACCCTCTTGTTTTGGGGAATAGATAATGGTTTAGTACTAGTAGGGCTGAAGACAAAGCCTGAGTCCTCAGATCCGGGTTTCTTAGCAGACAATCTCAACGGTTTGGTATTCGAATTCCTCATATCATTTTCAAAAGAAATATTCAAATCTTTTGATAAATGGGTCTTTTCATGCTTCCGAGGAGCCAGTTCTGACGAGGTTCGAATAGAAGAATCAGTCTTAAGCCTCTGGCGGCTGCACACTGTGGGGGCCATGAATCGAGGAAGAGAGAGAGACCCATTTGCTGTTATTGATTTCTCAAGAGTTGTTGGGGTCTCGACCATCTCTCGTTGGTTTTCTTGACGATTTCCCTGATAGCTTTTGAGGTCTTCATGAAGCCCGTAGGCCAGGGCATAGAGCCTCTTCTTTTCACGCACCTGGTTCTCTACTAGTTGGATTTGGTTTCTCACCCTACGGCATTCTCCTTCTGCATCTCTCATCGCCTCTTCAAGCTCGGTTATCCTCTTTTCTTTTTGTTTCTTCAATTCCTTTGCAAAAGAACATGAAAACCTTCACTTTAGATTTCTTTGGGTTTTAAGTTTAGTGCTTTACTATAATTACTTTCCTCATGACACTTCAAATTTTTTAGTGCCGTAGTTACATTGCAGCTGAAAACAGAAAATGATAGTGAATGGTCCCAAGAGGTTTATTTGGTAAACAGTATCAGGTTCATGGGAATAAATTAAGGTAAACTGCCACAAGATTTAGCACCTAGTCTTCTGCCAATACCATAACATATTCACAAGGGGCACAATTTGTGAAGAGCATCAGTTCAAGGGCTTTTGCCAATACCGTAATATGCTTTCTCAAATGCCCATTTTCACATCAGTTCAAGGGCTATTGCCAATACCATAATATGCTTTCTTAAATGCCCATTTTCACCAATCTACACTGAATTACAATGTACAAGCTCAAAAACTTGGAGGGCATTTTTTTTTAACAGTAATTGTTTAGATGGTCCCCTTCTATGAGATAAACTCAAGTTTCAGGTTGGTGAAGTTCAAATATATTTAAGTTTTGGGGATTAGATGATCCGATTCTCCATGCTACATGCCCAGGAAAAGAGGAGAAATAGCAGGTAGTGGGTTACGTACCTCTGGAATTTCTTTACTCGACTCAATGCCTCTTGCTCTTTTAGCAAAACTCAGAGAACAGATTGACTCTCCAATATCGTCTTCCCTTGGGCTGAGATGCACAAGCATCAAAGCCTTTGACCTGTCTCCTATATAATAGGTGGAAATATTAGGCTTAGAAGATAAGCCTATGATTACACTACAAAAGGACTTCAATATGCAATAGCAATGTTAAAAAAAATCGACTCAGCCAAGGTTCTCGGACCTGGCCGAGGCGAGTCACCGTTCAAATTTCATCGTTCGATCACGATTGTCTGGTAGTTTTTTATTTTTCATTTTTTTTTTCTACAAATCTAAATGACCTAAAATTTGGAGGGTATGGACGTCTTGCGGAAACGCATCTGGTAAAAATATATAAAAAAAAAAATTCGAGGGATTTTGGTCATTTTTTTATGTTTTTTTATATTTTTCGAATTTTCTCCTATTTTTTATGAATACAGGCTCCAAATTTCAGGTCATTCCGATTTGTAGAAAAAAAAATGAAAAATGAAATACTACCGGACAATCGTGACCGCACGATGATGAACAGTGATGGGGGTAGGCAAAATCACTGTTCATTTTCGCCTATAGACGTTGCGTAGTGTTTTCCATATATATATATATATATATATATATATATATATATATATATATATATATATATATATATATATATATATATATATATATATATATATGTAGGAAAAAGCTTGGGTGAGCCCACTAGCTCATGGAATAGTATAAGCCCAACGGCCCAGATTGAATCTGAGCCGATCTGATGAACACGAATATCTGGTAGTGTTTGAATTTTAATTTTTTTTCTACAAATCCAAATCACTTGAAATTTTAGACATGTGTTCTTCTCATTAAGCCATACCTAATAAAAATATAAAAAAAATAATTCGTAAACAAATTGACCAAAATATGTTTATTTCATGTAAAATATGTTTTTGATATTTTTCAAAGATTCATCTATTTTTTATGTACACACACACTCCAAATTTCAAATGATTTAGAAAATTAAAATTCAAACACTATCGGACATCCGTGATCATTAGATCGACCCAAATTCGTTGGGCTCATTTCTTCCTGTGAGCTAGTGGGCTCACCCTAGCATCTTCCATATATATATATATATATATATATATATATATATTTATTTATTTATTTATAAATCAAACACTACCAGACATCCGTGATCGTCAGATCGGCCCAAATTCGTTGAGCTCATTTGTCCCTATGAGAAAATAGGCTCACTCTAGCATCTTCCATATATATAGATATATATAGATATATATAGATATATATATATTTATTTATTTATTTATATATTTATTTATTTATTTAGTGCCAGTTTTTTCAACAAACATGTTGAAGGTAAGTTGGTTAGTGCACTTGACGTTAATTTCCTTCTTCAAAGGAGACGCAAGATTCGATTCATGTGGTGATTTAATTTTTGTTCAAAAAAAAAGCTTTCAAAATATTATGTTTCTAGGGGGTTTCGAAACCCAGTCCCATTGGAAAACATTTGTAAGGGCTACCCACAGAGCCACTCAAAGTTAAATGAGTAAAAGTTGCCGCTTTATATTAATAAATATTTTAAATTTGTTGTATGCCTCACTCGCCCAAAACTCGGTTCGCCCTTAGGGCGAGGCCGAGTTACTCGAACGAGACCGAGTGACCTCGGTCGAGTCTTAGAACTCTGTACAATACGTACAAATTATCATATCAAAGAAGTTATTCACCAAATCATACCAACAGAATCTCTGAGTATTTGTGTTAGCTTGCTATTCCTGCAAATAAACAGAATTTCCAGTGTTATAAATCATAACTTTATTGAAAGTATTGATAGAAATTATTTCCAAGCAACACTTTTGATGCATGATGCAATGAAACCTAGGTAATCCTTCCATGCCCAAAAGAGATCAAAGGGAGAATTGTTATTTACCTGTATGGTATGTGATTCCTCTTTCTCTTTAGTGCACAAATAACATCACCAAGAGCTGAGAGAGATAAATTAATAGATTTTCCTTCATCCAAAGTCTGTCCAGTAGCTTGAGTCTTTAACAATCTCTCACTACCCCCAAGATCAACCATCCAAAGTTTGCTTGTTGCCATCTTCCCTCCCTCACGACTCCCCGTTCGCCCAATAGATATTCTAGTCAAGCTAAAGAGAATTAAAAATAAATAAATAACAAGATTGAAACACTAGCTTAAAATGAATCAACACAAACTAAAAGAATTAGACTATATGTGTGTGTGTGTAACACATAGTCATAAGCGTATTTCAGTTTTCATATCTTGTATTTCCATGAAATGTAATAGGTTTCATTCTCTACACAAGAACTCAACTTCTCTAGATGTTTCAATGTGTTGTGAGATAAAACCCATGTAACAAACAAACTAATAAAATCAATTTCTGGTCCAAACTAGCATGCAAAAAGCAACTGAGGTTTTTCATTGACAAAATTGCGAACATTATACATTCTCCCATTCTCCATCTAGCATGCGGAGAAAGGCGTAATTTTCAAGAAGAGAAAAAGCCCTAAAATATGAAAAAACTAGGATACCAACTTGACTAGGTTCATTCAAACATTCATGCTTGAAATTCTATACTGAATATCAGTCCACAAACATGGAAAACCTTAGGAATTAGCAAACCTAACTGATCAACAGAAGTAATACACAAAGACCCAGAATGGAATAATTAGCTAAGAACGATGTAGTGCAACAAAAAAACTAGGCTCAATTTTAAAAAAAAAGAGGACAAGAAAAGATATCAATAAATAGAAGAATTGAAGAAGGCGACATCAAATAAAGAGCCCACCAGTGAGATCTGCTAGACAACTCATTTACGTTTGTCCAAGACGTGGATCGAGCCCTTCGCCCCAAATTGTAAAGCTTATTTGCCTGTGCAAAATCAGTTACTGTTACTTCATGAAGCCTCTCAATCTCCACAGACCCATCAGCATCCGTTTGGATATTGAGGACACTGTAACAAAAAAAAGTAGAGTAAATTGCAGAAAAAGCAATATCTACCTTGTTGAGATGTTCCAGCTCCTGGAGTAGACCAGAACTATGAATGTTATTGACACTTCTTGAATTGCATGAAAATTAGAGGAAAAATTAAAAGATTAAAACATGGAAAAGATAGAAGAAGAACCAAGAAGGGATTAAAAAATTTCAGTGCCGATAGTTCTCCAATAACATTTCTAGAAAACAATGGTACACACGTTATTGTATACGTGTGGTTTGCATAAAGTTGCAACCTTAAACAATCCAATTAAGGCGCACCTCTAAATTTTATCATAAATATAATTTTGATAAAAAAAATTCTTAGGATGGCTTGAAAATCTATTTCATCTGTAAAACTCTAAAAATGGTTCAAATCAAGTAGATCTATAAACACATGAATCTTGAAAATGGACAGTATAGATAATGTGTTGTAAGATACACTATTTCGCGGACTCAAAATCCGTTTTTCTTGTCATATTCATACATCTTGATGTTGAGATGATCAACTAGAGGGTTTTTCATCATCCAAACAACCTTTTATGATGGATTTTTTAGGTGCACCTTTATTTCTACATTTTAAGGTTGCAAACTTATATAAACTTTTTCCTTTCATACAGCATAACAAAGTCAAGTTCGATTTGAAATAAGTGGTCCACTCAAGCATAAATGAATGCATTTGGAAAATAGAAGAGATGGCAAAATCCATTGATTGGTAATTGACAAGGAGTTGGGCCCAAAGGAGAAGCCAGAGCATATTAATAATCTATTTAAGGAAATGAAAAGTTGAAGGAGGCTACCCAAAGAAAAATTGAGTACTAGTAGTATACAATATTAATTAGACTACCACAATATAGAAAATATTTTTCTCACTTTTAACAAACTTTCAAGTAAAATCCTGTGCCAGAAGTGAATCTCATACCAGGAAAGAATTGATAAATGAGGAGTGGAAGGGGGTCCATACCTTCTAGAGAGAGATTCCCATCTCTTGCGAGGAGTCTTTTGTGCCAGAAGATCCCTCAAATTTCCCATGTAAACCTCCAACATGCTCAACCCAAAGCTAAAACTGATTGATTCATCCAAAGAAGCTTGATGGAAAAGCAGCTCCAGAGCTTGAGGAACAATGCCAGGACACTCTGCTGTCCCTTCCTGAAGATTTCCTCAGACCCAACTGCAGAGTTTAGCTTGGGGAATTGAAAGACTGAACATGCGTGGGTACGTGCGTATGTGTGTGTCTAAAAACTAAATAAAAAACAGTACTTCTTGAACTGACCATTGTGAAAGTCTTTCCTGTGCCAGTCTGCCCATAAGCAAAAATGCACACATTATGCCCATCAAGAGCCGATCTGAGGATTGGCTCAACTTCCATGAACACCAGGTCTACAATATACACTCCAAGTAAGTTTTCAGTTCGAAATCACGACGGAGAGGAAATTTTCAAAGATAGAAGAAAATCCAAGAAGTTCTCTTACCTTGTGATGCATCCTGGGTAAAGACCCTGTCAAGAATGTATTCTTTCCTATTCCCTGTGGACCCAATCAGAACCTTCTCTGATCCTGATACAATGGGTCCAAAGGATTTTTTCCTTTCATGTGATAAAAAAGGCCGGATTCTGCAGAAAACTCGAATGCTTCCTGAAAATCAAAACAATTCAATGAACATCTTCCAACTTCTATAAACTGCCTCATGGATCATGACATGGTGTAAAAACGTCTAAAATTGGCAGCACTTCCTTACCTTTAATATCTAATAGCTTGTTGAGAGCCTCCCTTCTTTTCTCCTCCAATGAACTCTGCTTTGACCTCAATTCTACTAGTTCACCTAGAAAACCCAAACCCTAGTCTACTATTTAGAAGAACACATTTCTTACTTAAGATAAATTATTTTCTTTCTTATATGAAGGAAATGCATAAGGTAAACTTGCAGATCAAGCACCACCCTAGATTTTAGCCTAGCACATTATGCTAATCATCACAATATCACATTCATAGACAAGAAATTGCTTGAAAAAGCAGCAAATCCAACACAAGAATTTCAGAAATGAAAGATAAATTTTCTACATGGACATTGGCATATTTGGAAGGGAAAAAACATCTTTAAATTGAGTAGATTGAAATAAAGGAAAACAAGAAAACTTGCCTTCAAGAGTACAAATTGCAAGCTCAAACTCTTTCTTCTCATGCTCTGGAACAAGATTCACATCTGTATATAGACTCGGGCTAGTCGGAGAAGAGGGAGAATCAACACCAGGGGAGAGAGTTTCAACTAATGGAACATTCAGATCACTCTTGGATTCATCAAATGAGGAATCTATTACTACAAAATCTCCTAATCTTTGAAGAGGTTCACAGATCTGTTCAAATGCTTCCTCTATAGAAAGAAACATCTTTCTGGAAAAGCTTAACTGAAAATGCGAAGCCACTTAAACCAAAACAGAATGAAATGCTCCCATTCACCTCTGTAGAGAAAATCCACAAACCAGGCAGCAGTTAGTGTGACATAGAGAACTTCTATACCATAGAAGACGTTACTCTAAATTAATGGGGAGGAAGAGAGAGTGTAAGGAATTTCTCTGCTGGTGTTCACTACATTTCATATCAGTTTTCTAGTGCAATTTGCGTGCCCATTGCTTAGAAAAAACGCATGTCAGGTATCTAGAAAATAACTAAGCAAACCCAATACAGACATTCAGAAAAATTATATAAATTATAAAGGAAAAGGAACCCATTACAGATATCAGGAAAAAAAAAAATTAAAAAAAGATAAATTTCAAATGTAAGAGAGAGAGAGAGAACCCACAAAACTGAGGGTTGGTTACTGAAAGCTCACAAAATTATTAATTAGAGAGCTTAAAGAGATTATAACGCTATATAGGTTGAAAAAGATACTATGGAAGAATTAAATCCATGTGAAGATCATTTGGGATTGATGTAATCTCCTTATATCATCAATTGTTCTCTTCCACACATTAAGAATAATGTTAGGCCCTATTTTATGCTTGATAGATTCACAAGAGAGAAAAAATCAACAGAGGCATCACATCGCCTGAAATTCAGGTGGGTAGCTCCTGACATTGGAGCTTAGGTGGGGGCCCAAAATTCAAGCCTGAAAGCAGAGAGATTGTTTTTGTTTTTTACTTTTTTATATTGAAAAATAACATGGGATCTGACCATTTCAACGCACCCCAAACTGTAATTTTTTTTACTGTATAGTTGAAAGATAAAAAATTTCTCTATGATAAAAAAGAAAATAGGGGAAATGGGAGAAGAAAATCTGACTCCATGTAAACGCAAAGAATTCATTTCAGGTGTGCAGTATATAAAATAAAAAATGTAACGTCAATACAGAAAATATCAGATAGAATTGAAGGAAAGATCAAACAAGCAATAAATTTAGCAGAACCCATTCAAAACTTCCATCAAATTAAACAAAATACAGGAGATAATTACCACCGTTTCAGATATTCCTTAAAGCATAAAGTGAAAACGATGAAACCCATTTCACGAGATATCAAGTTTTAGAGGTCCAGTAAAACGAAGAAGGTAAATGGAAAAAAGAAAGGCAGAAATCAGGGAACAATGTGAAATGTTCATGGGCTAATGCTTACATGGCAGCAACATGACAAAATAGGACAGAAGCCTCGAAAACCAGAGGAAATTTGGGGTCTTCTCACTCTATAAAGTTAAGAGAAAAACAGGAGACTCAAAGAAGGATACTTTATAAAAGAAAAAAAGTACTTAAAAAAAACCCAAACCTTGCTTCTAGTTTCTGCAACTTCTTTCGATCTCTCGTCCTGATGTCCGGCCAACGTTACGCCGGAATTCCAAATGGCAGGGAAATATAAAGATTTTCTGGCATGGAGTGATGATATGAAGTAAAAGAGAGAGGGAAATGACTATAACACCTCACTCTTTTACCCAAATTAAGAAAAAGCCCCTGCTCTCACCATATGTGTCAAAGACTCCCGAACCAGTTGAACTTTTTAATGCTCCCCAAAATTGATTAGAATGGCTCTTTAAGGCCCTCTAAACCTCATATTTTTTTATAATAAATTCACGTGTGAAAATGTAATGGCCCAATTCTTTTCCTAAATACTTAACAAACCCTAGTACACGTGTGTTCTTAGTGCCAAAATATTTCATGTTCCCACGGGAGCATTTCTTCCATTTACCCCTCGAGTGAAATATTAGAGGGTCTGTTTTATTAGGAGTAGATTATTTTATATGAAATTGATATGTTTTGTATAATATTAGTTTTTTGGGGTGAAATTAACATATTTGTTATAATTTTATGTGATCGTCGTACACCAATGAAATTGAAGAGCAAGTTCTAGAAACTAGCTTTGCTCTATGGGCAGAGTATTTGACAGGTAAAAACCAATATGCTTAAAGAATGAGTGCAGCGGAGATGAAGTTGTTGAGATGGATGGGTGGCAAGATAATAAAGGATAAAATTCGAAAAGAATCTATTCAAGAAAACATAGATGTGGTACCAATAGGCCGATAAGATGAGAGAGAGACTTAGGTGGTTTGGATATATATCGCACAGACCAAGTATACCACTTGTTAGAAAGTGTAATTTAATTCAAATAGAAAGCTCAAAAAAGTCAAAAAGTATGCCCAAAATGATATGGTTGGAAGTTACGAGAAAAGATTTGAGGACTATGGCATCACTAAGGGTACTAATTTTAATAAAGCAGAATGATGGATCATGATTTGTGTAGCTAACCCCAATTAATTAAAAAAAAACTATTATGATGTAGAATTACCAAGAGATAGCACGGGGGACCATAGTGATGGGTTGCACAAATGGAATTATTCGAGACGGTTGTTCCTACAAAAAGTTTATGATATACTCTCAAAAATTTTCATAGGAACCAAATTTACGAAGTTCCTCAAAGGATTGAGAAACTCTTCTAAGAAAAACTAAAGAAACTATTAAGCCTTTGCCGAAGGAAATCTAAGTAGTGGCTCATGAGCTCTTGAAAACATACCAAAAGTTATATGAGAAAGAGAATTTATGACTCAATTCATCATCTTTGAACAACAAGATCCAAGTTATAATCACTTTGGACTTTTTCTTGGAGACTATGCCAACATTGAATTTTTACACTAAAACAAGTGCTACACAAAAGCTCATTTTTGTGAAGTTGTAAAAAGAGAATACAGCAACCGAAAGTGAAGGTGGAAGCTGAATCATGCTAATCTTCTAATTGCCGCAACACACGGGTGGTCCCTTCCTCCTGGCAAATTACGACATTTGTGGGTGGCCAAAATGTCCCAAGCTCTCGAAAGGAGAGCCTCAGCCTCAATCTGCCATGGTGAACTCCAACAGGAGTGCACTGTATATTTACTCCCTTGAGCAAAAGAGCTACTTTTAGCAAGATTTATTTTTTCGCGGTCTGAAATTTTGAAATTCACTTTCGCATCACCGACTGAATACTCTAAAAGGATAAATAGAAAAATAGTTTAGGTTCTCAAACATTTAAATCTGTACAAAAATTGGTCAATATGTGTTTAATCCGAGGATAGTATTGTTTGGCCATAAAATTCAATTTTTTTTTTAGGTCCTCGTACTTAGTTACCACGTTGTGGTTTTCAATTAAGCTGACACCACCCATTGAAGCTTTTAAAAAAGTTAACTCCTTAATTTATACAACAAAAAAAAAAAAAAAGGCCTATCTCCCGCACTGAATTATCCAAAAATAAGACGTTGAAAAGGTTCCATCCCAAATTTCAAAATGTTCTACACAGGGTTTCATCCCAGGGAGTGAGTTGCGGATGTGCTTCTATGGCGACATGCAATTTTTTGCATTACCGCACAAACGAGGAAAAATGGATAAACAGAGGGGTAAGAGAGGAAAATTAAAAGTTGTCGCCTTTTCGTTGCTAAACAGAGGGGTAAGAAAGGAAAATGAAAAGTTGTGACCTTTTCCGTTGGTGCCAGCTTCGACAAGAAGTAAAAGACGGGGTATTCAGCCTTGCAGTTAAAGGTAAGGTTCCTTAAATTTTAAAATAAATGGCGGGAAACCGTGATTTTCGACCGTTGGGGATTTAAAAACCCTCCACAATCCTTCCTCCCATGGACTCTCACGTGTTTCTATGGCTGAATTCGAAGCCCTTGATGAGTCTTCTCATCATCAATTTAGCTGTGCCCAACCGCCATTTTAGTAAAGGTCTCGGTTTGGATAGTGCTTAGGCTCCGAACAATCAAATTAGAGCCTACTTTCAAATAGTATCGAGAAATATTGTTTTTATAATGGAAATCTTTTTGATAACTTTAAACTATATTTTAATTTTTATTTATAAAATTTAAAGCTTTAAAAATAGTGTTGTTTGAGAGATCTATGGAAATTTGAAAATCTTGAAAATTGATGGTCCAAAAATATGTTACAAAATACACTATTTTCAAAACTTGAAATCCATTTTTTTCTTCTCATGTCCATGCATATTGATGTTGAGATGATCAATTTGAGGATATTTGGGCATCAAAATAACATCTTCTAGTGAAATTTTTGAAGTAGGCTTTAATTTGTTTATTTAGAGCCTTGGCTCTATATAAACTTTTCCCTTTAGTAAAATCTAAGGCTTAGACTCACCTATTCCGGTATGGTCTCTATCCAAAACATATCTCAAAGATGTAATTTTTATTTAAAATTTTAAGGTTCGATAATCTTAACCATGACAATGATCTAAATTTAGATTTTTTTAAAAAATTATAAATTTATTTTTTTATTCCTGTTTCACACCGTCCATTTTACTTAGAGATGGGCATTTGACAAGGGACCGCATGGTAATAAGTGACTCGCCTAAATTTGGGGTCCTAAAATATCATGGGCAGGCAACATAGTTGAGACAATTGGGACTCACTTGTGAAACGGTTCGAGCGCGTTAACCTTTGGATCAAACTTGGTTCGGTTTTTTTAAAGGGTGCGGTTTGTATAAAGCCGAGGCTCTAAACAATCAAAGTAAATGGCACCTTCAAATAGTGTCGAGGCATGTGGTCTCCATATTGGAAATCATTATGATAGCCTTAAAATATATTTTGATATTTAATTATAAAATATTAAGTTTCAAAAATAGTGTCGATCGAGCATATCTAAGAAAACTTGAAAATCTTGAAAATTGATGGTCTAAAAATGCGTTACAATATGTACTATTTCCAAAACTTAAAATCCATTTTTTTTTCTCATGCCTATCCATGCATAAAAAATATCAAGATTATCAATTTGAGGATATTTGGACATCAAAACAACCTCTTTTAGTGAAATTTTTGAGGTGGGCTCTAATTTGATTGTTTAGAGCCTCGGCACTATATAAATTATTTCCTGTTTTAAAATTTCAAAGTGGAAAAACGCACTCCCAAGTGAGGTTGATTGAGACACGTTGAGAATTCTGGAACTCACATTAAGACACAACTATTAAACTTCTATTCTAGGTCTATGAGAAGGTCTATTATATGGAGAAAAAAGAAAAGGTACATTATTGTTCAAGAAAGAGAAGAGAAAAAGTTTAGGTTGTGTTGTATTTTTCTTTGAAAAATACCTTATCTTATTTTAAAATAATTATTTTGTTTTATATTATCTTTAAAAGTGTAATGCCTTAGAAATGACATTTGGTCTTTTTTTGCACACAAAGAGGAGAAAATTGTTAGCAATCCAAGGCAACTATGGGTGTCCCCTGGCAGTGGTGGCTATGGGTCTTACCACTAACACTTGTAGTGATGTTGTTTGGGTACCACTACCAGTGAATTTTTTCAAACTTAATTTTGATAGAATTTCACTTGGCAATCCAATGCCGGCTGGCTATAGTGGGCTCATCAGAAATAATTTGGGTTACATTATACTTTATTACTCGGGTCCTTGTAGTATCACAACAGCAAATGAGGTGGAAGTACGAGGTTTATTAGAAGGTTTGAAATTGCTATGCACTTTGGAATGGGACATGATTATCGAAAGAGACACGACAAATACCATTGTTTGGAGTAAGAGAAATGCCCATATTCTTTGGAGATTAAAGACTATTTTTCATCAAATTTGGGATATTTTGTCAACCTCTATGGTAACGATCTAATATTGTTATAGAGAGGTGAATGAATATGCCGATGTTCTTGCTAAAGGAGGAATCCATACTCCCTCTCTGTTGGTTAATTCATTTCTGTAATCTTGTATCTTTGCTTGAACATCTTGTAGTTTATATATGAATTATCGTACATTACCGTTCAAAAAAAAAAAAAAAAAAAAGAGAGAGAAGAAAATTGTTATTTATCCTACATTGAAGATATAAATGAAGGGAATTTTTTTTGAATATGTGGATATATTATTTGCTTATGTTCTAAGAATAAAGGGAGATAAGACCTATACAGAGCATTCGCTAGCACAAGAGACAACGTGCGACTGTTGATTAAGTTTTATTTGCTCCCAAAGTTCTTTCTCTCATGTATCTCAAGGACAAATTTGCTTAGTAAAAATATATAAATGCATTGATATTTTTTCTCTCTCTATATTCTTATCAGTAAGAGACAATGTTATCTCAGTCAATTAATTTTGCTTATGTGTGATTTATTGACTTGCATTAATGATAGTAAACATTGTCCAATGTTTCAAACACAAAAATAATATGCCAACCTTCATAAAAATGACATTTCCACCTTCAATTGGACATCAATTTGAGGAGGGCTTGGTTTTCTTCATTTGGTATGGATAATGACATTATTTCATGACGAAGGCTTGACATTTATGGCTATGCCTTCAAAAAAAAGCCTTTTTTTTCCTTAAAACGAATTCCCGACTATCGAGTCATTTATATTTGGTGCGTATTTTACTCGCGGCGTCCTTTCAAATCAAAGTAAAGCGTACCTTCAAACTTTATAGGAAGATGCAGTTTTGATATTAAAAATTCATGATGACTTGAAAATTTGTTTCAGAGTATGAAATTGCATGCCACAAAAATAATGTACATCAAGAAGACTTGTAAATACTCGAGAATTTTGAAAATGGACAGTACAAATAATATGTCATAAGATGCGCTATAGTATGAAGCTGACACTTTATATATATATATATATATATATATATATATATATATATATATATATATATATATATATATATTATATTTAAGAATATTTAATCTGTAAGATTATTTTTCTTAAGTAAAAGGAGGTCACAATCACTCTAAACCCTTAAAGCTTATAATGTGTTCCACAGATCAAAAAAATTTCTTTTGAACTTTATTCTTGGTTAATGGCACATCTCAAATGGGCTGACTTTAAATCTAGCAGCCATAATGGTGCCCTTCTTGTACCAAAAATAAATGTCTTTTGATAGGATTTCAGAACCTTTTTAGATGCGGAAACAAGAATCCTAAAGTTGGATCCTACCAAGATCGTGTACTTATCCAGTTAGAAACAAAATAGGAGAAAACATGAGCCATAATACGAGAACTAAAGCACAAAACACACACACCACAAAAACATAAATATTTACGTGGTTCACCGTACAAGGGTTACGTCCACAAGCACGACAAATTGAAATTCACTATACCATTACCTCACAGATTTTGGGATATAGATTTACCTCTTTCATCTTCAACAAAACCAGTCGAGCAAACCATTTTAGACCCACTCTCCCGATCGACACGACCCACCAATCTCTCATCTCTATTCTATAGTTAAACCATTGTCCATGAAGAGACCCATCTCTATTCCATAGCGAAACCACTGTCTAGGAAAAAACTATCTCCATTCTAGCTAAACCACAGTCCACGATGAAAACCTTAAGAGCAATCGAGATTTTCTCTCACTAAAATGGGACTGCTTCTCTACAAAAAGATCAGTTTCTCAATCTACAAGAAGCATAGAATATCTATAGGAGGCACAAGGTGATATTTCTCTCCATATCAAGCTCTCTTTTCTCTTGAAGAAGGCTTTGCCTCTCATGCACAGAAGTCACATTTCCCATATGATGACCCAAATAGGGCACATAAATTATCTGCACTTTTATCCTATATATATAAAGTTAGGAGTTCACACCAAATAGGAAACTTCATATATGTGTTACATATATCTCAAAAACCTGGAGATATATTCAAGAGTCCTAATCTTTTTGGATTTCTATTTTTTTTGAGAAACATATCAATATTAATCTCAATTCCACGTAATATGAAATTTCTTTATGTGGATGATTTTGGATAATCGTCATATCCAATAATCTTATTCTATATTTTTCCTTAAGTTAATATTCGTACAATAAAATGTGGAGACCTACACTCTTTTTTAGCATGTATACTTATTGTACACTTACTCCGTAGGGCAAAAGTTTACTTGGGAGGATTTTCTTGATACGAGATTTCATGATCCACCAAAGAATATCTAGATGTTTGTTTGAGAGAGAGTCTCACTCTCCAAACATTGGATTGAACAATATTTTTTCAGGTGCATGCAAAGTGTACTTTGAAATTTTTTTTTTTTTCTCGAAGTTAGTTGCCAGGTGAAGTTGCTATGCCCATAAAATGTGGGGTCTTAAAAAAACTCCTAAATTTGTATTCAAAGGAGTGAATAAACAATATGTTCCTGTGGGAGCACGATATTTTTTGGCTACCTTTATATCCCATACGAATTTGTCATTCTAAAAGAGAAATCATGGCAGACAAACATACATTACGCTGTAAGTGTTTTGGAAGTAGCTTTCATCACCACAAACCCAATTTCTTTTCAACTTTCTGAGACAACACTCTACGTTACATCTCCACAAGCTTTTTCTTTTTTCAAATCATTTAATATTTTGAATTCACATCAAATTATATGGAGGAGAGGAGTAGACCTTTCCCTTTTGAAAATGGGCATCCTTATCTAGCAAGGAAATGGGCCCTAGAACTTATCATTGTAATTGAGGAGGACGTCATGAGAAAGAAAATATCAAACCTCGAATTCCTTGAAAGTGGAAAATGCAATCAATCTTCTATTTGAATAGAAAAAAGTTTCTATATGGTCACCACCTTAAAAATATAGAATTAAGGTGCACTTCAAAAATCCATAAAAAAAAAAAAGCTGTTTTGATATTGGAAAACCCTCTAATCCATCATCTTGACATCAGATGTATGAATATGTGAAAAAATAAAGATTTCTAATCCTAAAAATAATGCATCTCACAATACGTTATCTGGATCGTCCATTTTCAAGATTTTCATATGTTTATAGAACTACTTGATTTTAACCATTTTTGGAGTTTAAAATTTGATAATTAGATATGAAAATGGATTATCAGACCATCCTGAAATATTGACATAAAAATTACATCTTATGATAAAATTTGAAGGTATACTTCACTTTAATTATTTGAAGTTGCATCCTTATACAAACCACACCCATTTGAATATGGGAGAGATGCTTAAAGTTTCTATGAACTCAACTTCCATTACAAATCGTTCAATGGTGAATGCAAACAAGAGGGCATATGCAATCATTGCTCTTTAAAGTATATTTTGTGTTATTGGCCTTATTTGGACGGACCATTTATTAAGGCTAAATTTGTTGAAATATCTATAAGACATGAGTTATTTAACATTCTATTTGTCTTTTTATATTTTATTTTAGAATACCAATGAGAAAGCACATGATCATGAGTTGGAATAGTAACAAATTGAGTAAAATGTTAAATAATTCATCTCTTACCGGTATGTAGACAAATTTCCCTTTGATTAAAGAGCATATTCATGTATTGCGCCACCGATTCTGGAAAGTAGGTGGAAATAGCCTGGTCTGATCCATTATTATTCATACATAGGTAGATGCCTTTACACCGACCTCTTATTAATTGGATAGTGACAAAATGTTGACAAACTTATCTACCTAAATATATGTTTTTCAAACTACATATTTTCAAGTTGCAAGATTACTGCTAACCATAAGTCTGAACTCATTTTTCATACGCGTTTGATATGCAAAGAACACTCGTAGAGAATAATTTATCTTTGTCCACTTGTAAATTGGGCTGACAATCGGCCGAGGGGCCTTGCACGGTCAAGCCTAAGGGCTGGGCCAGGGCCGAGCCGCTGTAGCACGAGGGCCAAGCTAGGCTAGTGCCACAACAGGTCCAACCGGGCCCTGTCTAGCATAGTGTTTTCTTTAGTTATTCTATTTTTCTCTAATGTACTAGGTATGGGTAGCAACCCAATACTTAGTTCCTATAGACACCGCCAATTGAGACCTTTAAAAACGCTAACTCCCTAGTCTATCTCTCTACAAAATGGGTTGGGCCTGTCCTCCACATTATCAATTTTAGCCTCTGGTCTGAAAATCTCTCTCTGAAAACTCCCTGTCCTTTTTTGACGATTGGTGCAGGGCAGCTTTTTGTAAAGGTCCACTTAGAAACCCCGCTAATAAAATGCAGTTGGACAAGCTTTCTATGTTTTTTTTTATAACATAAAACTTATATACTTCCCCTTATCCAACCGTTCATTTTGAATGGAGGCTTAAGATAGCCTCAATTATAATGTCACGTCGCTACACTATTTTATTTTTAACTTTTTTTATAAACTATTTTGATACCACATTTTGGACGTCCAATCCTCTATTAAACTCGCACTACCGAAAAATATAAAAAAAATATTTTCAATAAAATAAATTGATCAAAATACCCTTGAAAGATTCAAGAGGTATTTTGATAATTATATTTTATCGAAAAATTATTTTTAATATTTTTTGTAGGTGTGCCCCAATGAGAAGATGGCACATACCAAATTTCATATCCATACAATTTGTATAAAAAAAACTAAAAATAAAATACTTTCAAACGTCAAATCTAAGATCAAACGGTGAGTGGCTCTCTTGATCAAAATTGGACGGCTGGATGGTAGGGGAAGCATGATCTTTTATGTTGTAGGGGAAGTCTAGAAACCTTTCCTGATGCAGTTTGGGAGCTGAAAATTTTTAGGATGGCTAGAGAATGTATTTATAGCTATGTATGAAATCTAAAATGGGAGAATATGTATGAAAAAAGCTTATATAGAGCCGGTGCTCTAAACAATCAAATTAGAGCCTACCTCAAAAATTTCATTAAAAGAGGTAGTTTTGATCCCAAATATCTCAAATTAATCATCTTGATATCGGGATGCATGAACATGAGAAAAAACATGGAATGCAATTTTCAAAATTTTCAAGTTTTTTTTAAGCTTTTTCAAATTTTTAAACTTGAAATATTAAAGCTTAAAAAATAATGTAGATTGAGTAAATCTATGAAAACTTGAAATTTTCAAGTGTAAAAACTCGCACTATTTTTTAAGCTTTAAAATTTAAAACTTAAAAAATAGTGTTGATCGAGCAAATCTATGAAAACTTGAAAAACTTGAAAACTTGAAAAACTTGGACCATCAATTTTCAAGTTTTTCAAGTTTTCATAGATTTACTCAATCTACACTATTTTTTAAGCTTTAAATTTTATAATTAAAGACGAAAATATATTTTAAGGCTATTACAAAGATTTTCAATATTGAAACCACATTTCTTGATACTATTTGAAGGTGTGTGTTACTTAAATTATTTAGAGCTCTAGGAAAGCTTTCTGTACTACTTCAAATGTATATAAGATATATTTCCCCCTATCTAATTGTCCAATTTGAATAGACGGCTGAGATGGATCAAATCACAATGCCAAGCCTCTATACTATTTTATTTTTAATATTTTTTTTACAAAACATTTTGACACCAAATTTTTCTTGTCCACTAATATTTTTTTTAGGTGCCCCCATTGAGATATTGTCAAGTAATAACTTTCATGTTCATATTATTTGCAAAAAAATAAAACAAAATAAAATACTCTATGATGTTAGATCTAGATCAAATGATCAGTGGCTCACTTGATCTAAATTGGACAGCTGGATTGGAGGGGAAGTATATAACTTATATACAGTTGAGGAAGTGTAGGAAGCTTTCTCGTATATTTATGTGTATGTTTGTGAGACCTAAAAGAGAACAAAAGAAAGAGGAGTGAGTTGAATTTTGGAGCTCCAAAAATGGCAGAAATAGTGGAATTGTGAACTCCTTAAGTGTATGTTTCATAAGATTATATATATATATATATATATATATATATATATATATATATAGGGCAATGATTTCATGCAACCGTTGTATAGTAATATGATATGAAGCAACAACTTTAAAAAACCATCTTATGGCCATTTGTTTGATCCAAATTTTAAAATATACACTCTTTTCATTCTAATGAACAATCACAAAAAAAAGAAAAAATTAAAAACACAACCTATAAAGTATTTTTTAGCCCAATTAACATAGGCCGTTTATTTTGGTGAGATGAAGGATTTTTTCGTTTCCAATTTTTTTGGATGACTTTATTATCATTGGATAAACAATGTTAAAACTAAGATCTTGAAATTCACAAAATGAATAGTCTAGATTCGTTTTTGGAGGGGACACATTTTGACCATATTTAGGGTTCAAATTGAACTTTTTGTTTTTGGGGGGATTGATTATTGAGATGAAGTGAGTGTGTGTGCAAAATTTGGGATCCTACAAATACCACAAACATGATTTTTTAGAAGTGTCGTTGCATTATACTATGATACAACTGCTGCATTGGATCGTTGCTTATATATATATATATATATGGGTTTTGTACATAGAGCTTTTTTAATAAAGTTATTTTGGCCATTAAGAGGGGGTATGATGTCATCAATATAGAGTATGACATCACTCATATTGAACATTAAATGCCACTAGTATGCTCCATGAGTAAACTTTCTCCCCTGTGTGTATAGAGAGAGAGAGAAAGAAGTTCATCTAAGACCTAAGCCTTACGGTAAAGTAAAACCTCACCACAAAATCTTGGCAAAAAAAGCAGTTCCAACGCAAACTTAGGTTAATGATCTTGACCACACCAAGTATGTATCAAAAAAAGAAATGGATTTATAGCACAAAAATAATGTATTTTGTAACACATCACTTAAGCTGCCCATTTCAAGTGTTTCCGTATACACAAGATCTATATTATTTTCGTGGAACAACTTGGTAGACATCCCCACTCATATATATTTTACTTACATCTCACATCTCCTAGCCTTTCGATTTAAATAGACGGCTAAGATAGCCCCAATCGCAATTTCATGCTTGAACGCTGTTTTCATTTTTTATTTTTCTATAAATGATATTGACATCAAATTTGGGGCGTCCAATCAGCTCGCACTAATGCAAAATACAGAAAATTATTCATGATAAAATAAAATAACCAAAATACCTTTGAAGTTTTCAAGGTTATTTTTGTAATTTTACTTTCTGAAAGGAACTTTTTATATTTTTCAGGTGTGCCCTTTGAGATGATAACAATCACCAAATTTCATATTATTATGATTTGTAGAATAAAACTTAAAATTAAGATAATCTGAGACATCAAATCTACATCAAATGGTCAATGGCTCACTTGTGACATTATAACTAAAGCTCTCCCAATCATGCATTCAAATTAGACAGTTGAGAAATGAGGAATGTATATAAACGAGTGCAGATGTATAGTAAAATTTCCCTATTTTTGGAGCTCTAAATTTCATAATAAAATGTAAAAACATATTTCTAGCCCATTATAAGGGCTTTTGGCATTGAAATTACATTTTATTACAATGTTTTAAAACAAGAAAATAGTGTATATAAGGGTGAGGCCCTAAACAATCAAATTAACGTGCACCTTAAAAGTTCACTTGAAGAGGGTTTTTCGATGCTAAAGAAACTCTCAATTCGATCATCTCGATCTCATAATGTATGGACATGAGGAAAAATAGATTCAAATCTCGGAAGTAGTGCATCTTGTAATGTGTTATCTAAAGCGTCAATTTTCAAGTGTTCATAGTTTGCTCAATCTATTTTATTTTTTAATGTCTAAATTTTATATTTAGGGGCAAAAATAAATTTTTAGGTCATACAAAAATTTCTGATACAGAAACCATATACTTCGAAACGTGTGCCTTGTTTTGATTGGTTAGAACCATTACCTTATACAAACAACATCCTTAAAATAAGGAAAAAGTTTATATAAGGATGCAAACCTTATAATGTAGAACTATGGATGCCCCTCAAAAATCCATCGGAAAAGGTAGTTTTAATGTTGAAAAACGCTTTGATTGATCATCTCGACATCAAGATGTATGACCATGAAAAATAAAAAGATTTTAAGTCTCAGAAATAGTGTATTTTACAAAATATTATCTACACCGTCCATTTTCAAAATTTTCATATGTTTATAGATCCACTTGATTTTAACCATTTTTTAAAATTTAAAATTTTATAATTAGATATAAAAATAGATTTTAAGATAATCCTAAGAACATTTTAAATCAAAATTTTATACCATGATAAAATTTGAAGGTGCGCCTTACCTCTACAGCTACGGATGCATCCGTATGCCAACTGCACCCTTAAAATAAACACTTTACCTTTTCAAGGTGAAGCCTAGGGCTTATATAGTTTTTTTTTTTTTTTTTCCACCATTTTTTCTTTCAGACTGAATATTTCGTATTGGAGAAGGGGTTTCGAAAGTTAGATTTTCTTTGGAACAAATGGCATATGAAAGTTGTATTCAGTTCAATTTTGCCATATCAAAGTTAATTGGCAATCAAAAGTTAATTTGCTATCAAAAGTTAATTGGCATATAAAAAATTAATTGGCAATTAAAGGTTAATTGGCATATCAAAGGTTAATTGGCAATCAAAAGTTAATTGCCATGTCAAAGTTAATTGGCAATCAAAAGAACACATATGGTGGCATATTAGAAATGTCAACAATGAAGTACGTTGTATTCAGTTCAACACACCCATTATTTTCCTAAAAATAGCAATAATACCCTCCTAGAACATCTATATTCACACAAAATATTTTTTTAAAAAAAAACAAGAAACAAAAAAACAAACAGGGAGAAAGGCCCTTCACACGAATATTGAAAAAGAGAAAACAAAGTGAGAGAAAACGGGCCTTCCCCTCAAATACTCACAAATCAACAAAACTGGAGAGAGAGAGAGAGAGAGAGAGAGAGAGAGTCAATGGGAACAAATGCGCATTAAGAGCTCATGTTTAAGCTTTTCAAAGACAACTTCAGCTGCCACGTTATTCTCCTCCGTTCTCTTGATGCATGCCGTTATGGTCAACATAATTTCGTTATCGTAGGATGAAATACCGGACGTTAAGATGTCAAGGCCGAGTTTCTCAAACACGTTAAAAACTCGACTCGTAATACCCGGCCTGTGCCTTGTGTGAATTCCAATGCTTGCAATGTGGCCTGATATATTCATTATGATATCTCGACTGCCGCCCATATTCGGGGGAATGCCGAAATCCTTCAATTTTTTGGCTGATTCCTCTTCTTTGATGAGTTTCTCTAATGCCCCAATGTATTTTATGGTCTCTTCTATAATCTCCACTCTTGTTGCCTGAAAAAAAAAAAATAATAATAATAATAATATTAAAATAAATAAATAAAATACTGTCACAATATGAGCAAAAACACATCAAAATCAATAAAACTCTCTCACACACACAAACACATTCACAACATCACTAAACCAATATGAACAAACAACAAAGAAGGGACCAAGGCATAAGATTCAAAATGAAATGCCAAAAACTCAGAAAATAAAGTAAAACAAAATCAAACCTTGGAAGGCATTGTGGGAATCATGAACTGAAGCTTTGTGTATAACTCGTTCATCTTACACCTCCTAGTCCTCTCTATCACCAGCGTCTCCTTATTCTTTGGTTCTTTTGCCTCAAGGTTCGCTTTGGCAACAAATTTGCCATTTTCTGGCGAGGCCAAGGCACCGGGGTCATTTACCGGCGACTGGAAATACGTTAAGGGTGGGACTACGGCATCGCTATAACCCTCCATGAGCTTCAAATGCAAACTAGACAATTCCTCTTCCATCTCTCATTTCATTCACTGAAAACCTTGAATCTCTCTATTTAAATACCTAACCTACAAGACAAACACATTTTATTTTTTGATTTTCAAAATGGGATCCATGTCGCATTTCAAGTTTCAAAGAAGAAAAGCAGTTAACATTATCCAAAAGGAAATTACTGTGAATCGACAAAATCAAAATTAACAAACAAGTCAGATACATAAAACGATGTGTTTGCAATTTTCGAGAAGGAAAATGCGAAGTTATGGAAACCCAAATTTGAAATTGTACATTAGTGGGAGAGGACAGTAGCAGGAAAAGGAAAAAAATAGGTAAATTATGTTTGAAATTTTAGAAATGGAAATAGAAGTAGATGGTTAGTTATTATTAATGATGCACTCCTCCTTGAATCATTAGTCTTTCACAAGGGTTTCCATTTTGGGAAATTCTACCTGCATTAATCTGACCAAGATATTTTCCTAATGTGCTTCATTAATTATTGCCAAAGTTGATTCCCCTCTTTCCTCTGCGGACAAAAATAACCCTACAGAAGCTCCTGATGATTTATTATATCCCTAATCTATGCCTTAGGAGCTAAATACAAAGGAGGGTAATTTGGCCTTTTCGAGAATGGTAGCCCTATTAAAAGATATGCATAGGAATCTTTTTCTTTAAAACGAATGCTAAGGCCTATTGCCCATTAATATAGGAAAATGGTTCGATAGTAAGGAAAAGAATTTATATAGCGTTCCAAGCTTAAAATGTCGAATTACATTTGCACTTCAAAACTCCTTCGGAAAATGTCGTTTTAATGTTGAAAAAACCTCTAATTGATCATCTCCATATAGAGATGTATAAATACGAAAAAAAGAAAAAAAATTAGTCCCAGAAATTGTGCATCTTGCAATACATTATCTAGATCTACTTGATTTTAAGTATTTTTTTGGAGTTTAAAATTTTATAATTAGATATTAAAATTGATTTTGAGATAATCCTAAGAATCTTTTTCACTAAAATTACATGTTATGATATCATTTGAAGGTGAGCCTTAATTGGATTGTTTAAGGTTGCAACCTTATAGGAACCACACCCCAGTAAGTAAAGCCTCACTGATCAAAAGTTGCAATTCAAGTATGGGTTCATAAGGAGGTCACAATAACTTACAACTATCCCATATGAAATTTGATAGTTTAGGTGTATCACAAATTTCAAAAAAATTTCTTTTGAACTTTGAACTTGATCAATGAAATAAATGCAGTCAAGCAATTTCATATCCAATGGTCAAGATGAATTGTGACCACCTTGTATAAAAAGTAAACGATCTTATTACATACTTTTCCTTTAAGTAGTAGAAAACATTTATATAAATCATCTCGGCTTGAACATAACGGTTGTTGAAAAAAGCAGGATTTCAAGCACTAAATATAGTGCATATGGTAACAAATTATCTAGACCAATCGTATCTTCCTAACAATAAGTCTTCACATATTCACAAGATTTGTACCATTTTTTTGTTCAAAATTTTATTACTGGTATTGAAAATTGATTTTACAGTCATCATGGAGATTTCAGTTGCCGAAAGTGTTTTCCCAATGAGGATTTGACGTGAGGCTTTAGTGTTTTTCATAAACCCTTGGCCCTAGAGAAAGTTCACCCATTAATATAAGCGAAACCTAAGTCACAGTTAAATCGTCAAATTACCATTAATATTTATCATTGTCGTCGGCTAATTGCCTGTCTTCTTGTCACAGTTAGAGCCTTGTTGGTCCCGTACTACATAGAGATTATATGCACGTGGAAAACCATAAAATTTTTGAGAAATTTACATGCATAAAGTTAATATTTCAGTTATTTAAAATTTACCTAAGTCTTTACGTTCAAAATGCCCATATTTTGGATCTTCAATATTCGAAAATAAATACTTTAGAAATTAAGTTATATTTTTAAACTTTCAAATCTTGGAAATCCAAAATTATTTGTCAAAAATTTGTGAAATTTCAGCGTAATCTTTGGAATTTGAATATCCAAATACAGTAAGTGGGTTTCAAAAAAAAAATTGGGTTTTTAATATCCAAAATATTTAGTAACTTTTGGATATTCAAAATCTCAAATTAAAATTTTGGACTTTCAAAATCTGAAGTAGAGGTAGCTTTGGAACAAATAAAAAACATCGAAATTTTTGAGCATAAACATAAATTATAAAACTTAAAGGGAAGTTTTTTAATCACCTTGAAATTCAGGAATATGCACGTAAATTTCTAGAAAAAAAATTGGCCCTTGAACTAAATTTTATCTTGTTTATGGAAAAGCGGTCACCCTCAAAAAATTATTAAGAATTGAAAAATAAAAATAAAATGTAAGTTATAAATTGGTTTAGATGAGGTTTGAGAATTGACGAAATATAAACCTCTATATAGAATTTTTTCACAATTAAAGTAACTCGCAATCCCTTCTTTGTAATTATTTCTTTTGCTACTTGAATTTCTTTGTGCTTATTTGGTGGTCTTGGTTTTCTCTTTGAGGAAACCACGCATTGCTAAATAAGGAGTAAAAATATTTGTGGAGAAACAGTTTTCAGAGGCACGGATACGATTTATGATATTATATTATTCCAATATATAATGTAATTTTCATTGAAAGACCGAATATTTTGACTGAGATTCGTCAGTTTGTATCATGTAAAACCAACTATTTTTGTACGTGTGGAATATTATGTCAGACTGAAGAAAATTAATTCCCACGCTTCCAATATCAAATCATCCATATTAAACTGTTTTCTATTAAACCGTTTTCTATGTATTAATGTTATCTTTTGGCTCTCTCTTTTCATGGGTGTGGTTTCTATGAGGTTTCAACTTTAAACAATCCAATTAAGGGATATCTCCAAAATTTATCATAACATGTAGTTTTGTTGTAAAAAATTTCAAGGATCATTTGAAAATCGATTTTTTTAAAGTTTTAAATTCTAAAAATGGTTAAAATCAAGTAGATCTATAAACGTAAGAAAATTTTGAAAATGAACGGTTAAGATAATATGTTTCAAGATGCACTATTTTTAAGACCCAAAATCTTTTTTTTTTTTTTCATATTCATACATACATCTTGATGTCGGGATGATCAAGTAGAGGGTTTTTCAACATTGAAATAACATTTTTCGGTGGATTTTTTAGGTGCATATTTAATTCTACAGTTTAAAGTTGCAACCTTATATAAACTATTTTCCTTTTTTTTAAGGATGAAGTTTTTAAAAGGCCCAACCTTTATGAAAACAAAATAAAGCCTCACCTCAAATCTTCATCCAAAGAGCACTTTCAGCAATGAAAATCTCCATAATGGCTCTAAAATCAATTTTCAACACCAATAATAAAATTTAAAACTAAAAAAAATGGTACAGATCTTTCTTATCTATGAACACTTATTTTGAGGGTAAAATGGATGGTCTAGATAATTTGTTAATATACCTTGTTTTTAGAGCATGAAATCCTTGTTTTCTTTTCATGATCATAATATTCGAGCCAAGATGATCCATATAAAAGTCTTTCAATACTTGAATTGTAATTTTAAATGAGTTATGAGGTGAGGTTTCACTTATTTTGATAGGGTTGCAACCCTATCAAACCACAAACTTTTTTATAAAGATATGGACTCAATTATTTTAAAGAATATATATATATATATATATATATATATATATATATATATATATATATATATATATATATATATATATATATGCTGAAAAATATTGAGATTAGCTCACTAGCTCATATGAATATATGAGTCGAATGGCCCAGATTGAATCTAGGCCGATCTGATGATCACGATCTCATTTCGTATTTTAATTTTAATTTTTTTCTACGAATCTAAATAACTTCAAATTTTGAACGTCCATTCTTCTCATCAAGGCGCACCTAATAAAAATATTTTAGAAATAATTCGTAAAAATTAAATTGATCAAAATACTCTCGAAATATTTTAAAGGTATTTTTGGATAAATTTATTTCTTGCAAATATTTTAAAAATAATTCTCACCTATATATATATATATATATATATAAGATACAGCTTTATACGGGGAATCTAGGAGGGTTTAAGGAAACAATAGATACGCTTACAAGAAAAGAAAAAAATAAAAACTATGAACGTGGGGCTATAGGAGGGTACGTCCTTTACAGTTGTAGAGAGAGAAAGTAATACTGAGACATATTACATTTGTATGTTGATGTTGTTTTGTTAAGAGTTTCTCTCTCTAGATTTGATGTACATATATGCGCATGATCTATAGTACATGCATGATTTTATGTCTTTTCAATTGTGTAATGGTGCTTGTTGTGAGCATAAATTTTCTATTGCGCAACTCAATAAATAGAAAATTGATCGTATAGGACTTTCTTCCACCCATGTGTGTAGGACCCTCAAAAGATCATGATATGGATCTCTCGAAAAGTTAAGTTTCACACCCATGTGATAACTTTTTTAGAGATCTATGCCAACTTTAATAACGATCATTTGAGATCTTACACACATGAATAGAGAAGGGTCCTATAGAATCATTACTCCAACAAATATTATAGCTATCTTTTAGATTTTAGACCGTGATTTAAGGGGAGATATATGAAAGGACGGTGAAAATAATTTAAAAACAACTCAAAAAATCAATTTTAAAAAAGGGGCTAGGTTGTGTTGGGAGTACCCCTATACGTAATTAGTACGTTGTAGTTTCCAATCCTGTTGACATCACTTACTAATACCTTCAAAAAATGCTGACATCACTTACTAACACCTTAAAAAAAACTAACTTCCTGATCTATGAAAAACAAACATGTCTTCTCCATTGAATTGCCCCCAAAAAAATGAATTTAAAGATAATTATAGGGGTAGGGATCGGCCAAGATAATTAAGGCTACATCATTACCTAAACCTTTCGATTCATCTAATTGTCAAATGCCCTCCCTCTAAATAAGGCTTATTAGGTACAAACAAAGAGAATAAATCTGTGGGGGAACCTTTTTTTTGGCTCATGAGATTGACAAAATGACTTAACGGTAATCGTTCTATTAATATCTCTTTTTTTAGTATGGAATATTAGGGAACAAGGGTTGGGGTCATGGTGGTAGCACCCCGTACCTTAGTTACCACATCATTGTTTCTATTCTCATAACTAACACCACTCCACTAATATTTTCAAAAAACTAAGTACAACAAATTAAAATTTGCAGGTCTTAAATAGCCCTAGGAAAGACATAAGTGCAACAAATTAATTTGCAGGTCTTAAATAGTGAGTTGCAGTGTCACTCTCTTATTCTATAGATAGAGATAAACATTTTGCTTTAACATGTCCCATGCCACAGTAAAAGAGCTGGGTTATGTTAGATAGATAACTAACCTAAAATTTTGTTAAAATTTGTCATAGATACTGTGCAAATTAATTTGCAGGTCTTAAATAGGCCTAGGAAAAAACTTCTCCTAGACACTGTGCAAATTAATTTGATTAATTTGCAGGTCTTAAATAGCCCTAGGAACGACATATGTACAACAAATCAATTTGCAGGCCCTAAATAGTGAGTTGCAGTGTCACTCTCTTATTCTGTAGATAGAGATAGACATTTTGCTTTAACATGTCCCATGCCTAATTAAAAGAGCGGGGTTGTGTTAAATAGATAACTAACTTAAAATTTTGTTAAAATTCACTGTGCCAAGACACTTTTGTTTATAGTAGAGTATAAAATTTTGTCAAAACTTATCATAGACACTTTGCCAAAGACAAATTTGTTTTTATGGTAGAATATAAAAAAGAAAATAGAGTGAAGAGACAAAGTCGCCCCAAGACACTATTAAAAAAGGAAATAAATAAAATGGCCACAAAAAGAGTAGTCCAATGACCAAATGAGGAAAAAAACAAATGAGAGATGTTTTCAGTTAAGTTCCTATTTTGGGCAAAAGATTAAGGAATATTTATCAAATGATCATGAGAAATAAATAATTAATATATTTCGTTTAAGTTCACGATACCCATAGAAAAAACACATGATCTTGCATTAGTTGCAAATGGCATAATTTTAAATAGTTCATCCCTTATGAGTATTTAGATAAATTTTCAACAATTAAATCACTAATATAAAGGAATTAATTAACATATTCAAAAGATTAGATTGGCTTAACCTCTGTACATCACCTTTTTTATCCCTCAAAACCCCTTTGAATACTGCAATTATAAGGTTGAAAAACCATCAAATCGATTATCTCGATCATGATAATTACATATTGAAAAAAAAAGAAATTTCAAATACTAAAAGTAGTGTATTTTTCAATATATTATCTCAAACATCCATTTTCATTTTATACATTTCTTTTATGCTGGAGTTTCAAATTCCATAAGCAGCACAAAACTAAATTTTGAGGGTACCAAATTTTCTGATGCCGAAGCTGCATTTTCTGGCGGAGGTTTATCTTTACTTAAAGCATGGGCCTAGGTTAACTACACCCTTAGTTAGATTTCTTAGGCATATCTACCTTCTATAAATATGATTTGTCAATTTTAGACCTTAATGCCTCCAAAAGGAATAAAAGATCTCAAACCATATGGTCTATAGAACGTGATAATCAATGTTACATGTTTGCTCATTTAAGGCAGAAAGTCGTCGATTAAAATACAAAAAGTCCTAGACTCATAGACTACGTTCCCTTGATTATGACATGAATTAAATTCAGAATTGAGGCAGGTGGGTGAAGGAGGCCCACGGCTTCTTGTTTATTTTGAATGGGGATTCACATATTTCACACTACTCTCAAAGATAATGAAAAGCCATTCTTTAAATCTTCCACTACATTGGGAGGAGGTCAATTGAGAGAAGTAAGAGTTGGTTAGCAAGCTCTTTCTAGCCATATTTTATTAAGCATGTGTCTAAAACCATAGAGAGGTCCCATTCGATTTTAGCTTTTTGTGGTTTGGAGTTCAAGATTTACAAAATACTCCAAATCTTTTTCCTTTTCAATGAATAATTATTAAAAAGAAAAAATATCTCCATAGGCCCTAATTTAATATACAATTTTTTAGTAGACCCACAAATTTAAAAACTTTTCAGCCCCGTTCTTTTTTCACAAAAGCTATCTTCTAATCCCCTAAACACATACGACCATCTTTTAAACAAACACGTGCCATTGAGATCCTCAAAATCATGGAAGTAACCATGTGCAAGTCAGCTTTGTGACCAGCAATCTTGAAAAACATTTGATTTGCAGGACATTGAACAAGGGAGATGCGTTTGTATTTCTTAAGGGCTTCATTCACTTCTACCAAAATGTGGGTTATCGCAATTCTAGGGCCATTGCAGCTTTGAGCAGCCAGATTCTAGGCGTTATAACCATACCTAGGGGCTGTGTTTGAGGGAGAGAGGCGAGAGATAGAGAAAGAGGGTTTGGGGGAGAAAGGTGAGAGTGAAAAGGAGAGTATAGGGGAGATAGGACTGAGAGAGAGAGAGAGGGGGGTTTAGGGGAGAATAAGAAGGAATAAGAGAGAGAGGGGAGAGGGAAATAAAAAAACAGTAACAAGAGAGAGAAAGAGAGTTGTCTTATTGGATTTTGTTTGCGACAAAAAGTTGTTACAAAAGAGAGTCATATGGGTTTAACAGGTTAGAATATAGCTTTTGTGAAAAACTAAAACTGCCGGAAAGTTTTTAAATTTGGAGGTCTACTAAGAAATGGTACATTAAATTAGGGTATATTGAGATATTTTTCCTACTAAAAAAATCATAAATCAGCTCAAGTCTAGGGGGTTAGGGTGTGGGAGCGCCACACAACATATCTTGAGTTTCATTTCCGTCACTAGTAAGAGATCCCATTCCTACTGGACTACTCAAAAAAAAAACTCTCTGATAGATTTCGAGAAACCAAAGATGATAGAGAGAGACAGAGGAATGGAATATGTGGTTAATTCTCGTGAAAAAGAATGAAACCCTAAAAAGGTTTATATACAATACAACATTTAGTTTAGACCAAACTATCCCTACACAAATGTACAACGATAATGAAGGACAAATGAAATATTCCCAAAAATTACAATTTACTTCTTATTACTCTTTTTGTCTATCTCTCTCTGAAGTCCATTTATTTTACTGAAACCTTCATTTGCAAGTTGTTGTTTCTAACAAAACCAAGAAGTTCAAAGTAACAGAGAATGAATTTTATTGAGAGCTCAACGGGTCTGGTTTCATGTAGAACATAGAAGAACATGAATGGCTTCATTGCTTAGTTAATGTTGCTGAGCTAGAAGCTGTTTCGTAGGATATTAAATGTCTATGTACTTTCTCACAAAGATTATTAAAGAGGGTGAACTCTTCTTTTAGAGTAATGACACTATGAGACCTTCCCACACCCATGTAAGTAGGACTCTAAAGGATCACTATTAAATTTTGATACAAATATCTAAAAAAGTCATGACATAGGTGTGGGATTTCGATGATTAGGTTTTTTAAGGATCTGTGTCAAAATTTAATGGTGATCATTTAGAGTCTTACTCGCATAGGTATGGGAGGGTCTCATAGTATGATTGCTCATTCTTTTAATGTAATAACATAAGATTTTAGCAAGTGCCTTATACTTTGTTGTTGGACGTGGATGACAGAGGTCATTTTCCAACATATTAAAATAGAGAGAAATTTGGTGGTGGGTCATAGGGGTGGGAATTGGAGTCGACGTCAATTGGACCTGGACCTAACCTACTGGTTTGGAACACATCCGGTACAGGTGTCTATAAATAAAAAATATGTAAAAATTATTTTATACATTGTATACTACATAATTATTATTATTTATAAAATAATTTATATTAATATGTTCTAGTCGGTTGGGTCAAGGTCTAGTGGACTAGACCCAACTCGTCCAATCCATTTTCTAAGTCCATAGATAGACCCATCGGGTTTGAGTGGAGCCATCGGGTCCATGGGTCAACCCGTCCCAATTCCCACGGATCAGTTTGCTGGAATGGATGTTAATTTATATCTGTGATTTTAAAGTGGACGGATGTTTTGGGCCATTTTGTACACTAAGCTCATTATACATCAATTATAAAAAAATATGACAAAAGAACGTAAAGCGTCATGTACAAACTAGAAAAATAGTTTATACTTTGACACTCAAAACTCAAAAGAGAGAAAATAATTGAAACTTATATGTAGAAAAGATAAATATTTTTTTCAAATTATATGAAGAAGTGATTAGTTTGGAAATCAAAATTAGTACTCGCATCTTTTTTCTTTTTACAAATATTACTAACTTTATTAAATCAAAGAGAAAAAATTACAACAAATAAATATGTAATACAAAGAACTACGTCTAACCTAATGCTGTGAGATTCGTTTCACAGTCTTTTTCGGTTTGGTGTGAAAAATAAAGCAATTCGATGTTTCAGCCAATTCAGGAGAAGATTTCAAACTTTTTTAAAAAAGAATTAATAGAAATAAATTAGATATTTTTATATAAAATATTAAAATAATAAAAAATTTAAAAATAAAAATAAAAATAAAAAATACTTTTATATAGATATTACTTTGTTTCAACCGAAGAGGCCGAAGCTTCGGCCAAATCAATTAGAGGCTGACCGAAACGGTAGCACCAGATATCGCTTCGCTTTTGTCTAGGCCTAAAATCTTAAAGCTTTGACTTCTTCGGCCAAAGCAACACTAGTCTACTAGTAGCTCCATATGTGACATCCCATCTTTTGCTAGCTGATTTGCTTCAAAAATTGGCCAAAAGGCAATGGTTTCCAAATGCATAACCCTCTATAATTTGAAAAACCCATGAATTTTTATCATTTATCTGATCCACCTCTTATTGACCTTAATGAGTTAGGAAAAGACGACTTTTTGATGATGATGATACCGTGAGCCACCTCCATTTTAATCCGGTCAATGTCATTTTGTTGCACCCATTCCATACCTTGGTAGGTTTTCCTTGGTTTGAACCACAATGAGAATATTTGGATCTACTGGAACTCTCTTTTTTCCATTGTAAACAATAACGACAAAGCATGATAATTTGAAATTTACAAGTAAACGACAATAACTCAGAAGCGTGTGTACCATGTTCGCGCGGGAGCATTGTCTAAATCTACCTCCTCGATCAAAAGACCTACTTCAAAGGACTTTTTCAATCTCAAATTTTAGGAACCGCCTAATAATATTATTTTTAAAAGAAACAAAAGTGAATTTTGAATCCTCCAACACTTGGATCTCACTATCTAAAAATTGAACGGTATCTATTCAATCTTAAGATAGTTTTTATTTTTAAGTGCATAGATTATGAAATTAGGTAATTCCTTTATTGAGGTTAATCTATAGGTTGAAGATGCTATATCACCAAATTTTGGGGTCTTAAAATTGACCCTAGAGTAGCTTTTACCCGAGAGAGCAAAAGGACAATACACTCTGGCGGGAGTATAAGAAGAAAATATCATCCAAAGAGAAAGTGGATTATAGTTGTGACTGGCAATATACAAGGCGTTGACATAACCAGCGATAACTTAAATGCCTTTCCCCACTTTCGACGCGGATATTCAAAGCTGGCCCTTTCACATTTTAATTCATTGTTTTTGTATTGTCACTTAATTCGTGTACCCAATTATTTCAATAGGTATTTAATCATTTGTCCTTTTCTTCAACTGTAATTTTTTGTTTTTTTTTTTTTTTTTTTTTGAATGTTAGCTTGAAAATTTTTCATTGATCTGGTCTAGAACTTTTGCAGAGTACTGCATCTCTGCTGAAAATGTCAATACAGATAAGGATAAATGCCTTATGCGTAGGACATTTCTACATTTACATCCCCCGAGACATAAAAATCGATGGTTTAAATATTTATTAAAAATTTTAGTTTTTAAAAACTACATATTTTTTTTTTTTTAGGGATTCTTTGATATTCATGTTAGAAATTATGTACATCTAAAAAATTAGGTCCAAAACCTCTCCTAAAAATGAAACATGAAGAGGGGATGCGTATATATACATACGAGTCCTTGGACTCATAAACACTGTGTCCCAGAAATAAATCATTAATTGAAAACTTGTAGACATCAAAAGTGTTCTAGCTACTTCCCCAGGCGACTTATTTTTCTCAATATTTGATTGTGCAAGATTTTTTTAAAAAATTATTTGTAGTATCTATTTACTTCAATTAGTTAAAAAAAAAGCTTTGACAATAATGAGTGATGGCACTGGCACCTCGAAGATGTTCTCTCAAATGACTTACTTCTAAAAGTATAGTTTAGGGCTTTCAAATTTTGGCAGTGTTGTGGTCTATTCGAGGGGTATAGAACCGGGAAATAATCATTTTTGTTGATAAAGGTCAAACTTACGTGAGTAAATAGCAACGACGCATGGTACTATTAATCCCCAACGTCCATTCGTGGTAAGTAACGATGGATTCTTTTTGGAGCAAAGGTTCTTGACACTTTTGAAGTGGACACCAAATTTATTAGGATTAAACGGGTTGTGTAATATGGTGAAGGTTTAGTCGAAATTAATTTGGCTGCCAGTTGAATAAGTTGGACTATATTTTTAAAATGTAAATTTTTAAATAATTATTTATAAATATAAAATATGCTGTTATAAAAATATTTTGAATTTTGTTTGATCACTCTAACCAGTCAAAACAAGTTAGTTAGACCAACAAAACATCAAACATTAATTTTGACTGATTTTTAATTTAACTCAATTTTTTTAGATTTTTAATTGAACTCAATTTTTTTACCTCAGTCCAAACCTACCAAAGTGCCAATCTAACTAGACAGACCACTTCGACCGAGTCAGTCTTAATCACTGTGGTACACACCAAGCTATCTACTTTTACGAAACCAGAGTCACCATGCAATGCTTCCTTCTGTCCATTTTAGCCCGAGGAAGTTAATGGCGTGTTGGTAAATGACTAAATATCAATGGCATTCAATACGTGCTCTTGAAAAATTTAAATATCACTTATTCTTGTGTAGATAATGCATTCAATGTGCCAACCTCCCCGTCAAACTTTTCACACAGCTCCAAGACTTTCTCTCTCTCTAGGAGTATTTCATCTCTCTCTCTAGAAGGATTTCATATCTACTCATCTTCTCTATGTTGTGAGAACCCCATCTCCAACTCTCTCTCTCTCTAAGAGGATTTCTACCCTCTCTCTCTCCTCTCTCATCTTAAAAGGATTTCAACTACTCATCTTCTCTCTCTCTCTTTCTTAATTGAGCGGGGGATTTCAACAACTGATATTGTCTTGGTTGTGAGCACTTAGCATTGCCACACAATGGCTTGTCATGTTAAGCAAAATGTGAGTGAAGGCATGGAAATTGCTGGAAAAGTTGGAGGAAAGCCTCTTCCTCCAAAGTGTTTGGTGTGGGCTAGCTTTTTTCTCAGGACTCTCGCTGCTGTACTAACTTTGGTTGCGGCTGCGGTGATGGGAACCGCTAGAGAAACCAAATCAGTCCCGTTTACGTTAATTCCTGGAGCACCACCCTTGATCGTTTCTGTTCCCGCAAAATACCATTACTCCTCTGCCTTCGTGTAAGGATATCCTTTCATCCTCTTTCTTCTCTTTGCTTCAATTACTCGAAAATTTGAGGGCTATTTATTTATTTATTTATTTATTTATTATTATGTGTGTGGAGTTTTTTTTCCCTTAAATTAAGTTTAGAAGTGTCTCAGTGTTAAACTTTATTTTTTGTGTAATTTAGGAGGGTTCTAATCCTTCGAAATCGAGCTTTCAACATCAAGCGACTCCAAACAGTAAAATAGACTTACAGTCCCTTGAATTTTTATTAAAAAACTGAAAGGTTATCTTTCTTTGGTATTTTTAATTTGATCATATCTTTACCTAATACAAAATTATTTTAAATATGCATTTCTTTGATGATGGTATTTATTACAAGTTAAACATGCTTATCATTTTAATGAATATATTTGAAAATGAAATAACTTGTTTTTAGAAGTCATTACCATAAAACTTATTTTTTTGAAAATTAAAAATGGGATGTTCCTAAAATATCCCTAGGCCGTTTATTTTTATTACAAAGAGGTAACAATTATTATTAGCCATGTAAAAGTGTAAAAAGTGTAAAAATGTTTTTTCAACTTTGAATCTAATCAATGAGACTCTTAGAACAAAAAATATGATGGACACACTCCAAGTACTAAAAGTAAAAGGTGCTGTTTGTATGGTTGCAACCTTAAACAATCTAAATAAAGTGCACATCCAAATTTTATTTTAAGATGTAATTTTGGTGTAAAAATTTCTTAGAATATTTCTAATTATGATTTTTAAAATTCTAAAAATAGTTCAAATCAAGTAAATCTATAAACACATGAAAATCTTGAAAATGAATCATCTAGATAATATATTACAAGATGTACTAGTTTTTGTACTCAAAATTTTTATTTTTTCACATATTTATACATCTTTGAAAACGAACAGTCAAAAATTTTTGTAATGTTTTTTCACATATTTATACAAGATGCACTTGTAGTTTAATTTGTTCTTACCGATCCAAAAATTAGGGTTTTTTTTATTATATTAATCTTGATGTTTTAATAATATAATTCATATTTAAGTACGTTTATAGCAAAAAAAGAGCATTTAATATTTTATTTTGTAAAACATCATTATAATTTAGTTTTCATCTTAATAACGGCAAACAAAATTTTGATGGAGTAAATTAATGCACCCCATTGCACGTCTATCACCGAGAACTGCCACGTTATATGCCCAATACTGCGCCACGAATAACCCGGTGGTAAATATCTACGGCCAAAATATTTCATTCTCCTCAGGTAGCATATTGTACATTTTACTCCCCCACGAAAAATCCAATTTAAGAGTATATTTTACTCCCCCACGAAAAATCCAATTTAAGAGTATATTGAGGATCTTGGAATCTAAACCTAATAAAAAATAATTTCCAATTGCATTCCCTACGGGCTTGAAAAATATAATGTCTCAAGATTGCATAGAAACTATTCGACTTTTAAAGGTGAGATCTAAGTGTTCCAATAACTCAAAATTCAATAGTTTTTTAAGGGATTGTATACAATGAGATCATTTATTTTTTGTATTAGGTGATCACAATTACTTACAACCATCCGTTGTGAAATTTAATAGCTTGGGTATGTCACAAAGTTTGAAAAAAATTTATTTTGAAGTTTGAAGTTGGTCAATAAAATAACTGCAACCATCCAAGTTCATATTTAATAGTCAAGATTAATTGTGAACACCTTGTCCCAAAAGTAAAAATAGTCTTATTCTACCCTTTTTTTTTTAAAAAATTAAGGGCGTAACTGCATGTGCTCGTGGCAGAGCAAGTAGACATGCTTATATCCATGATACTCATTCTTAAATGACAAACAACGACAAATCTACAGTAAGGTCATGAGCGCGTATGCTATGCTTCGCACGCTTACTCTTCGTGCAAAATATATATTTGGTTTTTGTTCTAACATTTTAGGATCCACTTAGAATCACCAGGTAATTACGTAATGAAAAATTAGATTTCAAGTTCTTAAACACTTAGATCTCACCCTCTAAGAATTAGACCATCTCATGTTATTATTTCAGTCACATTTTAAGTATCAATTGGAGTTTTTTTTTTTTTATGCCAATTACCTAGTTGAAGTGGTTACATTCCCAAAATTTTGTGTCCTAATAATACTCTTAGATGGAGTTTCTTAAATGGACAATATGCTTGTGTAGCAAATCCTTTTGGCATTTTTAAAAGTTCTTTCGAATATTTGTTTTTAAATGACAATACGTCGTATTTGTTTCATTAAAAGAATTAGGGTTGAAAACCCCATTTTTAATGTATATTGCTATTTTAATAAGGCCAGTTATAGCGTTCTCTAGATTGGACTATCCACCGAATTGATGAGGGATTGTCCCAATAAAAAAATGATCCAATTACTGGTCGAATTGATTGGATTGCATTTTAGGAAAAATAAAATAAAATAGATATAATAAATAAAATATATATTAAAAAATTTTCCAATTTCATTTAGTTAGTCAAACTACATGGATGAGAGAGAGCGAGAGCAAAAAAATACTGTTTGCTATGGAGTTTTTTGGAAAATGCACGGTGGAGAGAGAATGATTTCACATTGAAGAGAAAGTTATGAATTAGAAATTCATACAATCGATCATTTGTAATGCAGTTGTCTCGAAAAGTTAAAAAAATAGTAAAGTCCCGGTCTTTAAAAATCTAGGATCCATAGATCTATTTATATTTTATATTTATTTTAGACTTATTAAGAAACAAAAGGAAGCTTTTAGATAACGTTTTATGTACAAATTATAAGAGAAGATAATAATTCCCATTAAAAGAGGAAATAGAGTCTTTCACTATAAGCAAAGATAACTCTCTCTCTCCTCCCTTTTCTTCAATTAGGGGCGGCAATGGACCAAAACCTGGACCCAAATACCATTTGTCTTGGTCCGGGTCCGGTCGGATCTGACGCATACCCGCCCCTACCCTCAGTGATATTGTATCCATCTCTTTTTTCAATTTGAAATTAATATTCATGTTGGTCGTCACCGAGGTTTTCAACTTGTGAAATTTCACGCAGAAAATCCATATATGTGTAAACTTTTGAAGGATGCATGTTTGAAATGGTGCGCTTACCCATCAAAATCCCATCTCGGAAAGGAAAGAAATCTGAGAATAGCATCATTTCAAAAAAAAAAAAAAAAAATTTAAGAAGGAAAATTGTTTAATTCGGGCTAGCCCGCATGATTACATATGCGGTACAAAAGTGTAAAGCATCCATCATAAAGATGGATGCAAGTAGGTGTTCCATCTAAAAGACCGGAACCTAATGGTTCAAATGTTTTTTTACTAGAATTAATTTTTTTAGTTTTAAAATTTTATTTATTTTTTCATATTCATGATCTCCATGTTAGAGATTACATGTCTTTAAAAATTAAGTCCAAAAATTCACTTGGCCGCATCGAACCAATCGCCAATTGGTTCAAATCAAACTGGTCGAGTCCACAAATTGGCTTGGCTGAAAGTAGTTTAAAAAAACATTACAATCAAAATCTAAAGAGTTCAAAATGTTCAAACGAAGTTTAGGAATTTCAAATGTTCTTTAAAACACCAGTTTAAATTACTAAAATATCTCTAATGGCGTTCATAAGCCCTAAGTCCGAGCTTTGATTCAGCGTGGGACTCCAGGACTCTGCATTCGGTTTCTATAGGTCCATGAAGAAATGAGTCACTTCTTGAAAATCTATTTTTGAGGTAGATTTTTTGACGTAATTTTTAAGGACATGTAATCTCTACACGGAGATCATGAACATAAAGAATAAATAAATTTTAAAAATTAAAAATAATAAATCTATTAAGTAAATATTTGGACCCGCTGCATGAAACAAATTTTTTTTTTAATTATGACCATGTTTTTTTTTTTTTTGTAAGCATAGAGCCTAGGCTTTAAACAATCAAATTAGAGCCTACCTTCAAATAGTGTCGAAAAATATTGTTTCAATAGTAGAAATCTTTTTGATAGCCTTAAAATATATTTTCATTTTTATTTATAAAGTTTAAAGCTTCAAAAATAGTGTAGATCGATAGATATATGAAAAATTGAAAATCTTGAAAATTGATGGTCAAACAATGTATTACAAAATACACTATTTTCAAAACTTGAAATCTATTTTTTTTTCATTTCCATGCATTTTGATGTCGAGATGATCAATTTGAGGATATTTGGGCATCAAAAGAACCTCTTTTTGTAGAATTTTTGAGTTAGGCTCAAATTTGATTATTTTTTTATTTTTATTTTTAAGTAATTCAATGGGGGAAGATATGCCCGTACTTTTATTTTTCAATGGCTTAGAAGTTAGCTTTTTTCATGGTATCAGTGTATTGGTGTTAGTTATGGGAATGAAAACTACGACATGGTGACTAGGATGGGGTGCTGCCACAACGACCCCAATACCTTTTACTTTTTTTTATTTTTTATTTTTTATTTATTTAACAATAGAGAAGTGCAGGTACCTATTGGTGGCCAACGTTATTGCATCGGTGTACGCTTTTCTCTCCCTCATCCTACAAGCGTTTGGTAAGCGTTCGTCCCTGCTGCTTTGCACGTGCGACGTTGTTATGTTTGGGTTGTTGTTTTCGAGTGTAGGGGCATCGGGTGCAATAGGCGTGGTTGCGCACAATGGGAATTCGCACGTGAAATGGAATAAAGTGTGCGATGTTTTTGATCAATTTTGCAAGCAAGTTGGTGCGGCCACCCTTGTCGCTTTCTTCGGGGCTTTGACCTTCCTGCTGTTGCTCTTTCTCTCTCTCTTTAATCTCCACCGTCGATCTCCCTAGTTTATGCTCTCTCTCTCTCTAAAACTCCGTATGTTGTTTTTTTAGTGAGCTGCTACTTCTCTCTCTCTCTCTCTAAAGTTTCTCTCTCTTCTTTATTTCTGCTTTTAATATGTTAAGTTGTTAACAAGCCTTTCTCTCTCCCAACCCCATTGTAAATGAATGTAAACGTGAGTGTGTGTAATTTTAAATGTCCATGTTCTACTACCCTCTCTCTCTAGTTGTGGCTGTAAGATACTAGAGAAAATTACGCTACTGTTTTATTTTACTGTTATATCAAACAGCTTTACAAATATGCAGTATTTTTTTTGGGTAAGTAAATAAGCGGTATTTACCTTGAAGGATTAACCTCCTCGTAATTTTTTTTATTTTTTTCAACTATGTCTTGTTCTGATGTTTTAAACATTAGACTGCTTATTAATTTTTATTTTTATTTTTTTAATATTCATAAGGCCATTCAATGACAAAACAAAATATAGCATAAAACATTAGAGCACTTGTGTTAAGGTTTTTTTTTTTATCCTCTATTTTCTATCATTTTCTTTGTTCCTCTTTCCTTCGTGTGTCGACATTTTAAGTTATTTTTGTGTTACTTATGTTGCCAATGTTGTAGAAGTAATGTATGGATTATGCGTTCTTTTTATTTATCCTTGCAACGTTGTATTACTGGCATGTATATGGTAATAATATTAGTCGTGACATGAATGAATAAGTTAATAATGTTAGAAACTATATTTTTGTATATTTGAGCCTTAAGCTCCTATAGAAGATGTATTTCAGAGTTTATCGAATATGTGAACGAGAGTCCCAATTTATAGGGTTATAAAATTGTGTACTACTAAAGAAACTAACATAGGTAATGAACCACTTTTCTAACACATAAAAGGAAAGAACAATATTTTTTCAAAAAATGAATGCAGGTTTTTATGTTTTCACACCTCTCCTCAAACTCAAGATGTATTAAGAGAGAGGAACTTGAGTTTGAACAACTGAAGGCAGGCCCTAATAACAAAACATGAACAGACAAGATCGAGTTGTGGTTTTCTTAAATCTCTCTACCAGTCTCTCCTTAAATTAAAAATCAATTATAATTTCTGTTTTTTTATTTATTTCTCCCTTAACTCATCCATCTCTCTTTAAATCTCTCACAATCTCTTTTTGGATATCTCTTTTTTTATCTTTTTTTAAATCTCTCCCCGTCTCCTCCTTTCCCTCCCTTTCTTCCTCTCGAGGCTCTTTCCCTCTCCACGCTCTCTCCTCCTCTCTCTCTCCAAGCACCTTCACTTTCTTTTTGTCTCAAAGCTTCTTTTTTTTTTATGGTATCTACTCCCATCCCTTTCTAAAGTCTCTATTTATATTTTTATATCTTATTTTGTCTTATTCTAATTTGGATTTTTTTTTACCAAATTTTGATTTATGGCCTAATCATAAATCTCTCGATGCTGCAAATTTTGAACGTCCTCTTAAAATTATAGGTAACAACATGAGTTTTATTTATTTATTTATTGTAGTTTGGTACTGTATTTATTTGTGTCGTTTGCCATTTAATCTAATTATATTTTATTTATTGAAAATATAAATTTAATTTATTATGTGAATCATAAATAAAGAAGAATATTATTAAGCTTGAGTAATTGTGGTTGAGTAATGACAATAGTAATCTCTAATTTATTGTGGTTTTATATCAGTCTCAAAGTTTTCTTACAATGTCTACCACTTTTTCCCTTCTAAAGTCTCTCCACTTTTTCCCTTCTAAAGTCTCTTTTTGTATTTTTTATCTTATTTTGTTTTATTCTAATTTTGACATTTTTTTTTTTGTCGGATTGTGATTTACAGCCTAATTGTATATCTCTGGACACTGTCAAATTTTGAACACTATTTTAAAATTGTAGGAAATAAAATGAGTTTCTTTTATTTATTGTAGTTTGGTACCATATTTATTTCTATCGTTTTGTCATTTAACCTAATTATATTTTAATTATTAAATACATAAATTTAATTTATTTTGTGAATAAAAAATAAAGAAGAATATCATTTAGCTTGAGTAATTGTGGTTGAGTAATTTGAATAATGAGAATAATATTTTCTAATTGTTGTGATTTTATACCAGTTAATCATAGATCTCTAGACGTGGTCAATTTTTAAACACTCTTTTAAAATGTCTGGTAACAAAATGAGTTTTTTTTTATTTATTATATTTTGGTAATATTTTTTTCTCCATTTAACATAATTATATTTTATTTATTGAATTTATCAATTTAATTTATTGTTTGATTCAAAAATAAAGAATAATATTATTTGGCTTGAATAATTGTGATTGAGTAATTTGAATAATGATAATAATATTGGAAAATAGTTTGATAGGGTAGCAGCCCTATCAAAGTAAGTAAAGCCTAGCCTCATAACTCATCCAAAATTACAATTCAAACATTAAAAAACCTTTACATCAGTCATCCCAACTTGAATATTATGGTTGTAAAAAAAAAAGGCTTTCAAGCTCTTAAAACAGTATATATTCTAATAAAATATCTAATTCATCCATTTTGCCCTAAAAATAAGTGTTCACATATCCGCAAAATATGTACAATTTTTTTTGAGTTTCGACTTTCATTGTCCATGTCGGAAATTGATTTTAGCGCGTCATAGAGATTTTTGCTGCCGAAAGTGCTTTTCAGACGAGGATTTGAGGTGAGGGTTTAATTTCTTTACATAAAGCCTAGGCCTTACAGAGACCTCATCCAATAGTATTTTCTAATTGTTGTGTTTATTTTCATAACTATAGTGTTGTATATAATTAAGACAATTATATATTTTAATTAATCAATTAGACAAATATTAATTTGACAGTAATAATTAATTATAATAATATAATAACACTTACATAAATAATGTATTAACATCCTTCATTAGTAATAACGAATTATATATAATTAATATATACCTTATAATTAATAAAAGAAGTTAATAAACATAATATATTATAATGAAAACTGATATTCATAATAATTAACATGGTTATAGATATTAATATGCATAAATATAAATTTATTGAAAATTTATAATATTTTTTATTTATTAAAAATTTATTATCATATAATTATTTATTGTAATTTCATTAATGGAGATTATAATAATTATGTTGTATTAATAAATTCTAATTGCCTAAATTTTTTGAAAATAAATAAAAAATTTACAATTTATATATATATATATATATATATATATATATATATATATATATATATATATATATATATATATATATATATATATATATATATATATATATATATATATATATATATATATATGTATATATATTATCAATTAATAATATTTGCCAATAATAATTAACATAGGAGATAATTAATCTATTTGATTATATCAATTATAATTCATAACTATTTTAATATTCATAACAGAAAATAACTATAATTATTAATTTAAAATAGCAAGTGTATGATTGTAATAGTTTATTAAATATTATACTTATTACACACATAATTATATTATAGATTATATTATTATAAATGTAATTATATATTAATAGTATTATTATTATAAAAGTTTGTTCCACATTAATTTTCTTATTTTCAGAGATAATTTTGGTCGAAATTATAAATGTGATCAGTATACATGAATAATAATAATCATACTTTAATAATTAAAATATATTAATTGATATTAAATATAGTTTAACTAGTCATAGATACAACAATTATGTTATACTGCTAGAATTTTAACTAACTAATATTAATCTATTGTTTTAGGTTATTTATATTAATCTATTTTAATAATATATCAATAATTATATAATAATAAATTTATTTTTAAAAGTAATAAATATTACTATAATTGAGTTGATAATCATAAATAATATCCTTTCTATGATACTTCATTCGATATTTTAAAATTTTATGTGTTATTCAACATAATGCATAATAATGTATTCATTTCACTAAATTTATGTCTATTCAATCAAATAGTATTTCAATCATTATTGTTTGTTTATGAAAAGTATTTCATCTCTCTTTCGCCTTCTTCCTACATGTGTGATAAACTATTATTTTTATATTATTGTAGAATTTAGTTTAATTTTTATTTCATTTTAGATTTTTTAAATTTATTTTCTTTATAAAATATCATTAAAAAAACATTACATGCATAACAGTTTGATAACACCTGCAATACAAGTGCATGCTACTAGTATTATTTAATTGAGAAATTGTATGCTATAAAATTATTTATCTTTGTTATATGGACATCCAATGGCTACTAGCCATTAAGATGTCAAACTAGATGACATAGAGTTTTCATGAAGTTCGAGAATTTTTTTTGAACTTTTTTTTGGGTGAGAAAATATCAAAGTTGCTCTCAAGTTTATATTTTTTATAGCATGAAGCAAATGGAAAGATGGGGTTGATCGGAAGTGTTGTTTGATTAGGAGAGTGGGTTTAGATAAAAAAAAGTCAGCGAGATTTTTGCCGATGTTTTGATAAATGTGTATCTTTTCTAACTACAATTTGTAATCTTCATTGTGATAGTGAATTTTCACTCGTTGAGACTGTGATTGTAGCCCTTAGGGATGAACCATATAAACCATACTTCATTGTAGTATGCTTTTTGTGTGTACTTATTTCTCGCACTTTTATTATTATTATATTCATCTATTTTGAATCTAGTAAACTATGTCTATTAATCTTAGGTGGGATTCTAGGGTTTGAGATTCCTAGTTGTGTAGGCAAAGGGGTTTCGAGGAAGGCTTTGCCGTGTCCCAATTTGAGGTGCACCTTACTTCAATCGTATAAGGTTTACACCTCATATAAACTTGACCCTTTCTTTGCAACGACCTCCAAAGGAAGCATATAGCGGTGAAAATACCCTTGTGGTCAAGAATGCCTTGTAGCCCCATTTCTAAACAAGATTTTTTAGGGGGTGAGGCTAGTTTGGCACATAGTGTGGGACTCGCATTTGTTATACGTTAGATGCCACTTCATTGGTCAAAGTGGCTTCTAATTTATAATTGAAGGTAGCATGGAACTCCATATACTAAACTGGCATGTGTTTGATAATTAAAATTTGTTTGAATCTCCAAGTGCCGGCCCAGGTTTAGTTTCACGATTGAGGCCTTTCCAATACATGGAAAGCTGGACCAGCATTGTCTTATATACAAAATTTGAAACGATGCTGGTCCAACATTTTAATGTTGGATTGGCCCCGTTTTTTTGAAAAAAAAAATAGAATCAGGTCTTACACCTGAAGTGCCGCACAGCTTTGCCCTTTGAAAAAATCTCGTTTAAAAACAAGGCTACAAGGCATTACTAATTACTGAGGTACTTTTTTTTTTTTACAACTGTCATCCAATTTTATAAAAAATTACAGGAACGAGATTAAATCGTTAGAGACAATAGCCTCAGATAACTAACTACTGAGGTATTTTCTTCCTAAACTACCCTATATTCTTCCTTAGGGGTTGGCTGCAAAATTAACAATGTATAGGCAGGCCCATGCTCAAAAAGTATGATCCAATGGGGTGGACGTATTTTTTCAAATCGATAACTCTCGTAGGATACATTTGGCTGGCATTTTTATACGAAAAAATCTTTCTTTTTGTGTGGTTTGGTGTGAAAATATTTCCACACAAATTAATTATCGATTTATGTTGAAAAGATATACGGAAACCAATTGCTATGAAAACATTTCTACACCTAACCACGTGGAAAATTTCTTTCGCATTAAAATATTTTCACGGGAAATAAATATCTATCTCAAGTGATAAGATCATCTGTTGCTTACAACTGAAGGTACGGGATAGGCTCCGAACGCATTAATTCCATCCTTATCATTCCAGCGCGGGGTAGACCTATTGCATACTTCTGTTTCCTTTTACTTGAAGAAAAACTAGCGACTTAGGATACCCATTTTCTTAAGGGGTGAAGTTTATATAAGGTTGCAACCTTGAAATGTAGAACTATGGATGCACCTCAAATATCCATCAGAAAAAGTTGTTTTCATGTTAAAAAAACCCTCTAATTGATCATCTCGACATCGAAATATATGACTATGAAAAAAAAAAGATTTTACGTCCCAGAAATGGTGCATCTTACTACATATTATCTAGACCATCCATTTTCAAGATTTTCATATGTTTGTAGATCTACTTGATTTTAATCATTTTTTTTGTTTAAAATTTTATAATTAGATATGAAAATAGATTTTGAGATAATCTTAAGAATATTTTACATCAAAATTATATGTTATGATAAAATTTGAAGGTGCACCTTAAATGGATTGTTTATGGTTGCAACCTTATGGAAACCGCACCTTTTCTTAAGAAACCATTTCCAATATAAATTTTTTTTTCTTTTCGGGTGTAGTTTATATAGAGCCGAGGCTCTAAACAATCAAAGTAAAGTGCATTTTTAAATAGTATCGAGAAATATGGTTTTAATACTGGAAATCTTTGTTATAGTCTTAAAATATATTTTTATCTTTAATTATAAAATTTAAAACTTCAAAAATAGTGTAGATCCAGCAAATTTATGAAAAGTTGAAAATCATGAAAATTGACTGTCAAAAAATGTGTTACAAGATGCACTATTTTCAAAACTTGAAATCTATTTTTTTATCATGTCCATGCATCTTGATGTCGAGAAGATCAACTTGAGGATATTTGAGCATCAAACAACATCTTCTAGTAAAATTTTTGAGGTGGGCTTAGTTTGAGTGTTTAGAGCCTCGGCTCTACATAAACTTTTTCCTTTTCTTAATGGCTACAAATTCACCCTTTGCTCAAGAATTAAGCTCTCTTTGTATTTGTCCGAACATTGGTGGAAGAGCTTCGCACTTCACCCTTCACCTGGCGATGAGAGAGAGAGAGAGAGATAGAGACTTAGCCTTTTGGCCAACCTTGCCACATACATGAAATTTATTTGTGTAACGTCCACTTTTTTATTCCACGTCCAGTTGATCTTGGAGAAGTCCACTTCCTCTAGGAAAATTTTTAATGTTTTTTTTTGGCAGAAATCTTCAAGGCAAATGTGGAACAAACGGAGAATTGTTCTGCATAAGGATAACATTCAGTAAACACTCAGCTACCTAAATGAATTTGGGCTAATTTGATGGTCGTGATTATATATTATATTTTAATTTTTTTATACAAATCGATATCATTTGAAATTTGGATCTTCTGTTATTGAAAAATAGACTAATTTAATACAAACATTAAAAATAATTTGTAAAAATAAATTAACTACAATATCCATAAATTTTCAAGGGTATTTTGGTTCATTTATTTTTTTATAAATTATTTTTTAATATTTTTATTTGGTAAGCATTAGTGAGAGGAATTGATGCTCCAAATTTTATGTGATTTGAATTAGTACAGAAAAGATAAAAAATTCAAATACAAAATATAGTCATAACTATCAAATCGGCTCAGATTCAATCTAAGCCATTGGGCTTGCACTATCCATCAGCCCTTGAGCTGATATGATCGGTTACACTATCCATCAGCCCTTGAGCTGACATGATTGGTTTCATATATATATATATATATATATATATATATATATATATATATATATAACTTTAGCTGATGTTTTCTTACTTTCCCTCTAAATTCCAGCCCTATAAACCCCTATTTTTAATATTTTTTTACATCACAGATCTAGATCAGATCCAAATCATTGATCCAACAATCGGACACAGGAGAACAATCCGCCCCACCAATCCGAGCTTTAAAAAAGTAGTTCTTAATATTCAATCTATGGGTCATCCTCACATGGGTTTCTTGTAGTACGCGGTTCGAGTTTTAAATGTCCATCTCTTACTTTCACATGTTTGAAAGTCAAGGCCCATTTCCTATTTTTCTCATTTCATTTTCTTAACTAAGCTTTAACTTAGGTCTAAATGTTATGTGAATATTTAGACTAAAATCTGAACGATTGAACTAGATCTGGAGCTATGATGCAACATTAACGGCGGAGAAAGATCTATTTTCATTCCAAATTTCAATGAAATACATCTGAAAGTTAGCTGTACTGAACTGGTTAAACAAAAATATTGTGCAGCACCAGTCTTATGTAGTTGAATTATCAAATGTCAATTGTGTAGTTGAATTATTAGGTTTCAAATGTGAAGCTGATTTGTTGAATATCGGAAAGAATTAAGTATTCGCTTATCCTAAACTTTGTACAACTCGAAGATATGGATCAAGACAAGCAACTCGAAGGCGTTATTTCGATAGAGATATAATGTTTTGTTATTCGGGTACTTGGTAACGGGATGAAGTCCTTCAGTGGGACAAGACCCACAAAAGAAATCGATCCAAATAACGTAATTAATAGTTTAAGTTAATTAACGGAATAAATAAGATAGATGTAAAGTGTGGTCCCTCTGAAAAAAGATCAAAATCAACGGTCTAAAATTTTTCTTCAAACAATCATCACTTTTAATTTTAATATTTATTTATTTATTTACATCTGAGTGATCTTCATGTTAGAGATAATATATTTCTAAATACTTGTGTCTAAAATGTACGTTAACAAATGGATCATGAAGGGGGATCTACATACAAGTCGTAAGACTCATAAAAATTGCCCAACATCAAATAATTTATTTTTTCGCTTCCGTTTCACTTAGATAATTTTTTTTAAAATATCTTAAAAAATATTCACCCCAAACAAGCAGAGCATTTCAATAATTTGATCCACAGTATATAAGCAATGGCACTCCCATTATATAAGATCAGAAAATAGACTCAGCATAGGTTTAATTTCTAAAGTGTCATTTCTCTAATTTTATATGATCTGACAACTCATCCAATCAGATAAGGATCCTAAAGACCCCAGGGTTTGTTGGCTTAGGATTTAACACCTATTTAAATATCATTTCCATTTCTCTATCACTTCTCTTATGCTTATTAAAATAAGAAAAAAGTTTATATAGAGCCGAGGCTCTAAACAATCAAATTGGAGCCTACCTCAAAAATTTCACTAAAAGAGGTGGTTTTGATGCCCAAATATCCTCAAATTGATCACCTTGACATCAAGATGCCTGAACATGAGAAGAAAATGGATTTTAAGTTTTAAAAATAGTATATTTTGTAACATATTTTTGGACCGTCAATTTTCAAGATTTTCAAACTTTCATAGATATGTCGGTTTATACTATTTTTGAAGCTTTAAACTTTATAAATAAAGATTAAAATATATTTTAAGGCTATCACAAAAATTTCTAGTATTGTAATCACATTTCTTGATTCTATTTGAAGGTAGGCTCTAATTTGATTTTTTAGAGCTTAGGCTCTATACAAACCACACCCTTAAAATAATTGCTTGAGTACCTTTTTTTCGTGCATCATTTGAAGAAGGTATCAAGATTCTTAATAAATTATACAACGGTGTGTGAATGGCAATATACTAAATGTTATCTCTATTCTTTAAATTCTTAGAGGGTGTGGTTTTCATTTTTATTGAGACCACCACCCTAGTGACCCCTTCAAAAAACTCACTCTTAAATTATTTAAAAAAAAATGGGCAGGAACTTGTTTTTCCAACTGAATTATCCCCCACCCTACAAAAAAAAAAAAAAAAAAGACTTTGGCAGAATTTACAATTCTGGCGTTTGAAGTCCCTATTATTACTTGAAAATTTATTTTGTACCACTAATTCTGATAATTAACACTGCAAAAGCATTAAGGAGATCTTTCAACAATTATAAAAATAGACGGTCGAGATAATATGCTAGAAATTGCAGTGTTTTTATGACTAGAAATATTTTTTTGCCCATATCTATTCTACATATTTAAATATCCAGATGATCAATTAATGTATTTTCAAGCATAAGAACCTTCTCGGATGGATCTACTACGCTGACAATACTTACATGGTTGATGCCTTGTATCAACTAATTCACATAGGAAGAGATGCTCCAACTATTTCTGTTTTTCAATAGATTGAGGAGTTACATTTTGAAAAAAAATGTTATCATTGGGGGTGTCAGATGGATACTGTAAGGATGCTACGACCTACCCGTTTTCTACTATTTTCCTTCTTTAAAATACATTTTTGAGTTACTCGTAATTTTTTATACAACAGCCAAACAGTGTGTCCGGTCGAAGGCGAGAATCTCCTGTTCCCATGCACTCTGTTCTTTTAGCGTGTAAGCAACCCACTCACGACCTGTATACCCATTCGAATATGACATTTAAAAACAAATAAACGAATATTCACCATCGCAAATTCGCAATAAAATATTACTCATTCGCTGTATAGGAATTAAGTAATTGATTTGGAGAGAGAAGGGGAGATATTGACTGAGAACTATAAATGTTGGTCGCCCTTCAATTCATGATCTGCAACTACATCAAACAGAGAGAAAGCAAAGTGTAGAGATATACAGAGACAGAGAAAGCAAAGTTTAGAGAGAGAGAGAGAGAAAGCAAAGTAGAGAGAGAGGATTTGCAGTTGTAAGTGAGCCATGGCGTCGATCGAAAAGGGAGTGGAGATTGAGGGGCGGCGGCCTCTTTGGTGCTTAGATGTGGGGTTAAGGCTTCTGAGCTTTTCGGCGACGCTCACAGCTGTGATTGTTATGGCCACAGGCAAGGAAACCATCACCGTCGTCTCCCCGTTGCTCCCTTTTCCTATTACCCAAGAAGCAAAATTCAATCAGTCTCCCGCTTTCATGTAAGTCAAGTCTCTCTCTCTCTCTTCCTATTATCCAAGAAGCAATATTCAACAATCTCCCACTTTCATGGAAGTCTCTCTCGTGCAGGCCTCAAAACTGTAATCTAAAATTCTTGGATACGTTAGGAGTTCCACGTTTGGTGCGGTATGAAAAAACTTTCCAGACAAATATTTTTACGGATGGGAAAAAGCTCTTTCATGTGATTAGATGTGAGAGTTTTTTTGTGATCTCTGTTCACTTTGTCAGAGTTTTTTTTTTCATGTCAAGTATTTTCATATATATCAAACATATGGGGTAGCAAAATGCTTGGATAGCCATCGCAAGAGAACATATTCCAGTCACGAGAGCAGCCATTTTGTGCATAAGCCAAAGTTTAGGATTATTTTTAACCCACCCCTCCAAAGACCTTGTTTAGGCAGGACCACCATTGGGGGTCAAACATATCCTTAGAGAAAAATATATTGTGATCCTCATGATAACTTAGCCCATGTAGTCATGAGTTCATCACCATCCAATTAATAGGTTGGATGGATTACATGCAACTATCTGTTTCGAAAAAAGTCATTTCTTTTTTTTTTGAAGGCGTTAATGAGAAAAGAGGCCGTACCCTTTTAATTGATAATCATTGATGACACTACCACCATGCGGTCCCATTCTTTGTTTGAAACCCAAATACTTATTGTGAACAAAAGGCCATAAATCTCTCTCTCTTACTCTAAGTTTGAATTAAAATCAGTGGATTTCACATTGGGCAGATACTTTGTGGTGGCCAACGCTGTAGCGTGCGCGTATAGCATCTTCACGGCGGTGGTTTCCGGCGTCTCCAAGAAAAGTCCCTCCGACAAGCTTTTGTTCCATCTTCCTTTCTTCGACGCCGTAAGTGTCTCGTCTAATTCACTTTTTCCCGACTTTATCTCTATACCTTTTAAAGGAATGTTTGGTAGTTTCACGGGACCATATTATAGATTTGAACCATGGATTACACAACCAGTCATGGGATCTGATGAACCAATAACTTTCAAAAATGGTTTGTATAACACTGTAAGTCGATTTATAGAAAATAAAAAAAAATTAGAAATAAAAATGCAAATTGGATCTCAAAACCGTCAGAAATAAAAAAAACCTCCTCGAAGTCTAAGATGAATCCTCTGTCCATGTTGATTTCATTCAGTCTTGAGTTTTTGAAATCTTATTTCTGGATTTCTTTTGAATCCTTCATTGGGTGTATCGAAGATGATTGAAATATTGCCACAATCCTCCTCATTGGATGTTTTACCCATGGGACCGTATGTAATTTAAACCCGTGGGACGATCGTACAAAGGCACTTTAAAAATTAATCAAAAGCATGGGATTAGATAAGCCTACAACCCTAAGCTCTTTTCTTCCACTAATTGATCTAAAATAGATTTTACAAATTGATTGTGGCCCTATTCAACATTAATCCATAATCAGTATAAATTAATGCTTAACCGGTAGTCTAGTCTTTGTGTTTATTTGAACTTTATTTTTGGGTGAGGTTTATATAAGGTGCCCCCCTTATACAATACAGGTAAGGCACATAATTAAGTTTTGTTCGGAGATATAGTTCCAATGTTGGAAACCTTATAATGGCTTGAAAATGCAAGTTCAATTTTAATATAAAATTTCAAATTTCAAAAACACTTTGGATTAAGTAGATCTATAAACACTTGAGAATCTTAAAAATAGACGGTCTAGATAACTTGCTACAAAAAATGTTATTTTTAATACTCAAAATTCTTTTTTTTACTTATATCCATATATCTCAAACTAGACATGATCAATCTGAAGGTTTCCCAACTTCGGAACACTCCATCTTATTAGATTTTTGAGTTGCACTTTAATTCAAATAGTAAAAGGTTACAACCTTATATAAACTTTTTCCTTTTATTTTTTATGTAATATACCAAACATTTGTGTTTCACTTTTAACTATTGTTGATGAAATCAAAACTAGCACACTAATCTCTTGCAATCATATGTGAAATCCATTAACTTAAAGATTATTAGAAGGTTTGAAAATTTTCTCTTGACGATTTGAGCCTAACAAATGGTACACACTCAAAGTCAATCAATTTCATGAAGAATATTGCGATTCCAGCCTCTATGTATGAAAAGTGAATGGTCCGCTCATATACTTGCTTCTTCTTCTTTTCCTCTGGGGGTGTCTCTTATAAATGCTAACCAAACTGAGTCCATTGCCCTTTCGATGCAGGTGTTTGCAGGGATCGTGGGCTCGGCTACAGGTGCTTCTGCTGCAATCGCGTATGTTGGACTCAAGGGCAATTCTCATGCTATGTGGCCCGCGATTTGCCCCGTCTTTGGCAAGTTTTGCCGGTACGTTGGAGGATCGACTGCAGTCTCCCTCGTTGCCTCAATAGCCTTTGTGCTTCTTGTCGGCCTCTCCTCACACTCTCTCTACCGTAGAAGAAGCTCCAAATAGCAAATGTTACCCATGTGTATGTATGTATGTATGTATATATGCATGTATGTATCTATGTGTGTATGAATCTCTTTGCTAGTGTGTGTATTGTCGGTTCGCACATGATTATGTGTGGGCAATGTGTGTGGTATTTTGGTTTTCCTTCTTTATTTGAAATATTGTTGTATCAGGGACTATTGTGGATGAATAGTAACTTGGTAGTTTCAGTTTGCCGGTCTTTATTAAATTGTTATTTGGAAAGTTATACCCTTGATATACAAGGAAGTCACAATTACTTACAACCATCTAATGTGAAATCTGATTGTTTGGGTTTATCATAAAGTTTGAATTTTTTTTTTTTGAAGTTTGAGTTTGGTCAACGGAGTAAATGAAACCATCTAATGGTCAAGATTCATTGTGACCACCTTGTATCAAAGATAAATAGTTTCATTATGTACTTTTCTTAAGTTTAATTCTTTTTCTATTAATAAATTACACCAGGGTAAGAAATCAATGAAGTATTATTTATAATTTTTTTGAATAAGCAAGTATTACTCATAATTGGTTCTATCTTTGTTCCAAAAGAAAGGAGCTGACAGAACTTGGTGAACCGGGCCTTTTGTGTATGCCGGTAGCTGGCACATGTGCATTGTATGATAATGCAGTTGAGAAATCAGGCAATTTTAGAACATTTAAGTTGAGCAAACATTATACATGGAACAATTTATATAAGGTCGGTACCTTATATAGTAGAATTAAGATGCATCTATGAAAAATAATATTATGATGTTGAAAAACCATCTAATTAATCATCTTGACATCCAAATGTATAGATATGTAAACAGAAAATTTTCAAGTCTCGCCACTAAATTGCACAAAAAAATGGTGAGCAATTGACCTTAATTCAGTTGATGGAGCGGAGGATTGTAGTGGAATGTTGTTTATCCCTAGGCCGTTGGTTCGAATCCAGTGGGTTGGAATTTATAAACATTTTTAGCTACCCAAAAAAAAAAAGAGGTTGTAAAAATAGTAATCTTGCATCATATTATTTGGACCGTCCATTTTCAAGATTTTTATGAGTTTATAGATCTATTTCATTGAACTATTTTTTGAGTTAAAAATTTTATAATTAAAAATGAAAATTGATTCTCGAGCCATCCCAAAAATTTCAACTCCAAAATTGCAGCCTATAACAAAGTTTGAAGGTGCGGTTGCCTTTAATTGTTTAAGGTTGCATATGCAAATCACCTATTTATACTCCATAGTTTAATCATAAACAAAGGAAGACATGATTTTATCCATCCATAGTTTAATCATAAACAAAGGAAGACACGATTTTATTTATTGATATCACTACGGTGGTTTGTGGCATTTTCTGAACAAACACGTTTTTGAGCGTGGTCATGAAATGGTAGTAAACTATGGATATAGGCTGGGAGACCAAACTATGGCTCAAAGCACTTAGTTTCTTTCTACTTAAGGAACGCACTTAAGTCTGATTTATGGCCCATCCAAACGGCGCCTAATGCTAGTTTTGACCAGACTTCTCACGCATGTTATACCGGCGCACATCATTCAAGCGTGACAATAGTAAGTGCCAAAAGATTTCATGCTCCTGTGGGAGCATACTATTCATTTACTCCCTTGGAAAAAATCCATTCAGCAGTGACCCTAGGACTATAAATTGTAGATATGCGACATCTTCAACCCATAGACCAGCACTAATAAAAAAAATTGTAAATCACACTCTATGTACTTGGAAAAGAAAATGTTTCAATATTAAACAAAAACAATCCAATTTTTTGAGGTATCTTAGTGCTAGAAAACGTAAAATTCAAATCACTTACTTTGATTCTTAGGTGGTTTTTAAAATTTTTAAATTGAAAAAAAAATCCTCCCAAGGGAGTAGGTGCATAATATATGCTCGGACGAGTTTCTTGTGTACCTTTATAGAATGAACATGTTTTGATAGGGCTTCAACCCTATCAAAATAAGTAAAGCCTCACCTTAAAACTCACCGAAAATTGTACTTATGGTATCGAAAATCCTTCATATTGATCATCTCGACCTTGACCATTATGGTTCTTCATCATCATCATTATCATAATCATAACCTTTTACCGACTATTTGAGGTTGCTACATGAATTCTGATCCGCCAATTTGCTCCATAAATGACCATACTTATATATCTTTTCTCACTATTTCTAGCCATATTCTTTTGGGCCTACCTCTTACTTTTTTTTAGCCTTTCACTTGAACCAGCTCGCACCTCCTAATAAGTACGTATTGAGTTTGTAATGCACATAGCCAACCCACATAAATCTACTTTCTTTTATCTTATCATTTATTGGAGTCATGCCTAAGTTCTTTCAAATATATTCATTTCGAATTCTATCCCTTCTTGTCTTGCCACTCATCTATGTCAATATCATCATCTCAGCTACATAAAAGCTATACCTAAGGAATTATTCTTTGCACACTTCACAAATCTATTAACTTTCAAGCCCAAACGATTTTCCTTGGGTTATGCGTGGAAGCATCCCGCTGACGGTTGGGTCAAACTTAATTTTGATGGGAGTACGAAGGGACATATGGCTGGGTATGGGGGAAGTCTTCGTGATCACTGTAGAGCAATGATGTAGATTGTTTTGGGCAGAATCCTCCCTCGTGAGATAAATGAGGCGGTGAAGATGGGAGTTCTAAATGTAGATCGTTCCTACTCGAGGAGCTCGGCTACGTCATCAGCCGGTGTTTGTTCCCGGACTCTAACCCTTGGCACCTAAGTAGTCTCATAAACAAAATTTTGTTACATTTGAGGGATTTTCAAGTCTCTTTAACGCATGTTGCTCGAGGGTTTAATTCGGGCTACTTCGTAAGCCTTGGTCTTGTTGTCCCCCCTGGCCTTAACTCCTTCCCTCCTGATTCCCTCAGGGCCTTTCTTGCTTTGTCTTTTCTTTTCTTTTTTATTTTCCATTGTTTCATTATCTTAACAAAGCTCACACTTACTCACAAAAAAAAATATATTATCCTAGTAGCCGGGTTGGTTCCTATCAAGTTTCTAACATGCTAGGCATGGGCTGGTGTTTGATGTTTCAGGTCTTGTTTGAAAATAGTGTATTTTGTAAAGCATTTTTGAATCTTCAATTTTCAATGTTTTCAAGTTTTTATAAATCTGTCGTTCTACACTATTTTTTAAACTTTAAACTTTATAAATAAATATGAAAATATATTTTAAAAGTTTCACAAAGATTTCCAGTATTGAAACCATATTTCTTGACACTATTTGAAGGTAGGCTCTAATTTGATTGTTTAGAACCTAAGCTCTATACAAACCGCACCCCTTAGAAAAAGCTACAACAATAATCATCCCAAATTAGAATCTTAATAATTAAGGTTCAATTGGTTTCAAATATCTTGATTCCCTCAATTTTCTCTTTTGAATAAATTCAATGAATAAAATACTTGATTTTTCTTTTTCTCTTCTAATAATGTATCTTTCTTTTTAGAGCACTGTGAAATAAGGTCGCCAGGTCTCCACACAAATTGGATTAGGACAAATATAAAATTTTGAAATTTATTTTTTTAAATAATAAATATGAAATTCATAGAAGGTTACGAAATTAATTTATCCTTAAACTATCAAATTGATCATATTTTCTAAATTTTGTATTTGTAAATAGAATCAAAGAATCTATCGATTTCTTTCTTACTTTTTTGTTGTGAGTTTTATTATATATAAATGATTTATTTTAATTTAAAATTAAATCCCAGAAAACTAGTGATAATTTGATTAGTAATAGGTGTACACGTCCCTCAAGACTTTATGACCATGTTACCCTAAAACACATCTCATTATCTAACGCAGATATGAATAATACCAATGTCAATTTTTTTAAAATTAGCCTTTCAAATGCACCATCTAAAAAAGGGGCCCATGGGATTTTGGGTGAAATTATTTCCCTTGAGATTAAAATGGAGTGCTTAGGCTTCAAAAGTATCAGACATGAGTATTTATATCACTAATATGTCCATACATGCAAATTAGGGTTTTAAAACCCGGTGATTTTCACTCTGAGTCACGATCCGAAAGCAGAATCGATCAGGATTGAACTGGCTCAAGCATGGCATGAGTCTAGGTCCATTCTCTCTCTCTCCCCCCCCCCTTTCCTCTTTTCATTTTGTTCTTGTCTTCTTTAAGCTTATTTAATGTTATGTGTGGTCCCCTAAATCCCCATCCAATAAACCTTTATTTCTATTTTTATTTAATTTTTTTTATTTTGTAATTATTTTGGATCACCGAACCAAACAGTTCAAAAACGGTCTAGATGGCTGATCCAGCAAATCCAAATCGGGATTGATTGACGATCCGCCCTGATCCGTTATTTTTTAAGCATTGGTGCAAATACATGCCATTAACATAAACACGAGTCTTATCCAATAGGTTTCAAGTTAACATCAACTTTCTACTCAATACCATAGAAAATCGAAATCTAACGTGCAAAAGTGCATCATTTTGAACGAGTAGATCTCAGCCATCTAGTCTCTTGGGCCATGGAGATGAATCTTTCATTGACCATTGTTATCTCAATAATCACACACACAAAAAGAAACGATTTTTTTGGCCGGTATGGCCTAGTACAAGTAACACACATCCCTCAAGAGTTTTGGCTATGTTATGTTGACCCATATATTCATGTCAATGTCTAACATGGATATGAGTGTTAAATATTATTTTAGAATTGATGTTTCAGACGCGCCTATATATGTTTCATCGAAAGGGAGAAGTGGGATTTTTAGTGACATTAATTATGTTTGCAATAAAATATCAAGAAAATAAATTAAAAAAAAAACATCTTAATTTCTAAAATGTTTGACAAATTTCATCGTGTATAAATAGGTCTCTGCCACCGTATGTTCTTAGTTGTAGGCCTGATGAATCTTTCCTTCAACAATATCATTTCAATGATCAAACAAAGTTCATCTCCATTGAGGATCACTAGAATCAATGGTTGGAGACAAACTAGCGTATGAAGTTATACACCGTACGTAATATGCTATGCGATCTCATGTGGACAATTATTAAACGAGCAGGATTACAACACTTTGATTGCAACTAGTGCTTCAATAGCCAGATTAGTGGGGTGGATAATTTACCACATATATGTGTAGGATCGGTGGATTGGTGCTCCGATTCATGTTAGGATCGGTTTGAATGGGCAATCTAGAAAATATAAAATAAATTAAAATTAAAATTAGGCTTTGTAGGGTGGAGATGTTAGAAAGGACCTAAAAAAATGTTATATAAGTCCAAAAAAAAAAAGAGAAAGAATTTATATAAGGTTTCAACATTAAAACATAGAAATAAAGATGCACCTAAAAAATCCATTGGAAAAAGTTGTTTTAATATTGAAAAACTTTCTAATTGATCATCTTAACATCGAGATATAGAAATATGAAAAAATAAATAAAAAAAATTGAGTCCCAGAAATAATGCATCTTACAACACATTATCTAGACCCTCTATTTTCAAGATTTTCATATATTTATAGGTCTACTTGGCTTTAATCTTTTTTGGAGTTTAAAATTCTATAATTAGAGATGAAAATAAATTTTCGGATAACTCTAAGAATTTTTTATACCAAAATTACATGTAAAAATAAAATTGGGAGGTGTGCCTTAATTGGATTATTTAAGGTTGCACTTTATACAAACCAAACCTTTTAAAAAAAACGTATATAATTGTGATATTTTTTTGTGAATTTGCTTCAGAAGTATTAGTAAAACAAAGAAAATTTTCGCTTGTAATATAAGTAATCAAATACTAGATCATCAATAAGAGTGTTGTTTTTAACCTAAAACTCATTTTATAAACTAAAATTGATTATGGCAAAAACAATAAACTACGAATAGGCATTAGAAGATGAAATGCAAGCAGAAAGAAAAATTTGGGGAGAGAGAGAGAGGATTTATGCTCGGTCGAATGAGCCAAGAGATACATGAACAAACAAAAAACTTTTTAAAGAAGTTTTCTTTTGGATAATAAAATAATACAACTACATTTGTTTTTGAGTAATAATACAACTACATAGTTCCTTTCCCTTAAAAGAACTAGTGCTTTTAGGTTTATTAAAATTTGGGGAGAGAGAAAGGATTTGTGCTTTGTCAAATGAACCAAGAGATACATGAACAAACAAAAAACTTTTTAAAGAAGTTTTCTTTTCGATCAAAAAATAATACAACTTTATTTGTTTCTTTTACCTTAAAAGAACTAGTGCTTTAGAACCTTTATTAAAAACCATACCTTTTCAAACTTTTCTTTAAAAAGAAAATCTCTTTTGTGGAGAATCAGTGTTCTAAAACAAGTCTTGCTAAGTATACTGAAGAAAGGAGCATGTTATATGCTAAATATTGGAGCATGTTATATGCTAAATATTGAACAACATACACACAAGACGAGGATGGAAAGTTAGACATGGGTTTGTTGGGGGCAAGATGTTGGATGTAAAATTTAATAGATGAAAATGTGTCACAATATTCGCAGGATTATATTTTGAACTTTGTTCTCAAACAATAACATATATTAACCACTGTATTTCAAATCTAATGGCCAATGATGATTGTTTCTTCCTTGTATAAAAAATAAGTGACCTCATTATATATATTTCCTAAAATAAAAAGAGCATGTATACTATAGTATCGTGTGAGTATAGTTTACTTCTACTCCCTCAGTCAAAAGACCTAGTTGAGACAATCTTGTCAATCTGAAATTTTGGGATCTACTAAAGAATTAAAAGATGATTATTCTAAAAAAAAATATTGAAATTTGAGTTTTCTAACGTAGAATCATCTAAAAATTGGAGCGTCTCTATTCAATCTCAACACATTATTTTTTTTCAAGTGTACGAAGGGTACAATTAGGTTACTTTTTTTTATTGAGGTTAAACTATGAGTAGAAGAGGTTTCATTCCAAAATTTGAAATCCTAAAATTAATTCTAGCTAGGGGTTTACATGAGGGAATAAATGGACATTCTACTCCTACTGGAATAAAATATCTTTTGGCCAATAAAAATTAAGTCGTATGAACCACTCAAACCTGAAGTTTAAATGAGGTTCTGTTTGGATGAGCTCACTTTTTAAATACAAAAAGTGAGAATTATACAAGGTAAGTAAGATGCAATTTCAACTGCTCAAAAAATAGTAAAGATGGGCATATTGATAAAGGATACAGTTTGTATAGGTGTATAACCCCCCTCCCCTCCTTTAAACAAACAAAATAATGCGCACCTCCAAAACCTATTGAAAAATGCAGTTCCGATGCCGGAATAATTAAAGTAGCCGGAAATAATTAAAGTAAGATGCAATTTTAACTGCTCCAAAAATAGTAAAGATGGGCATATTGACAAAGGATACAGTTTGTATAGGTGTATAAACCCCCTCCCCTCCTTTAAACAATCAAAATAATGCGCCTATTGAAAAATGCAGTTCCGATGCCGGGAATTCTTAAGATAGCCTGAAAATTTGTTTTTTACCCCAAGTTAGGTAGTGCAAAGGTCTAAAAATTTGTTTGTTAAACTATTTGTCAAAAAAAAATTTTGTTTGTAAACTCATTTAAAAAATTTGTATAAGGTTGCAACCTTAAATTGTAGAATTAAGGATGCACCTCAAAAATTCATTGCAAAAGGTTTTTTTAATGTTGAAAAACCCTCTAATTGATCATCTCGGCATCAAGATGTATGAATGTAAAAAAAAAAGATTTTGAGTTTCTCAAAAATAGTGCATCTTGCAACATATTATCTAGACCATCCATTTTCAAGATTTTCATATGTTTGTAGATCTAATTGATTTTCCTAAACCCTAAATCCCTTTTGGAGTTTAAAAATTTATAATTAGATGTGAAAATAGATTTTTAGATAATTTTAAGAATTTTTTACACCAAAATTGCATGTTATGATAAAATTTGGAGGTGCCCCTTAATTGGATGGTTTGAAGTTTGAAGTTGTAACCTTATAAAAACCACACCCTTATTGTTTTTTACACAATCTTGGTAATATCCCAATAATAGAGATGCACATGAAACAAAGACCTCTATGATCTTCTATCGGGGAATCCATTTTTTTTATTTTTCCTTCACCCTTTTCTTTTGGCAAAGATCACTTACATGTGGTCTTTATTAGAATAAGATAAATTTTAAAATAAAATCAACATAACAAGCAAACCAAGATCTTAACAACTTGATGCCATTGAAACAACTATGTATAAGATTGCAAGAAACAAAAGGAAGAGTGTCGAAGATTACCTTAACCAGGCTTATTACACCCTACACCGAGTCACAACGATCCGATAACGCGGGGTCAACGGTCTAGCTTCAATCTTGAATCAAGAAAGCAAATTTCGGCCAAGCCACATCAATGGAACATGAACCCTTTTGATCACAAACTCAAACTCTAGTTGAATTCTCTTAGCAACCTAGTTTGAAAGAGATAGATTTTCTTTTTGCTAAATCATAAAGTCCTTAGCCATAAATCCATATTTGAGAGATATGAGAGAGAAGAACTTCATAGCCTAAACCCTTAGGTTCTTTGAGAGATAGGAGAGAGAAGAACTTCATAACCTAAACCCTTAGATTCTTTGAGAGATAGGAGAGAGAAGAACTTCATAACCTAAACCCTTAGGTTCTTTCACAATGTAGGAGAAAGAGATAAAAAATGAGAGAGATAAACTTTCTTAAGAGAGAGAGATAGAAAGATAATATGTAGAGATTTTAGGTAAAAACAATCCTTTTTTTTATAGGTTTGAACAAGATTATGGTTTCATAGGGTTTTCTTTGGCTTGTCTCTTCTTGTGAGATTGAACATAGACCGTCGATCAAGAGTGACTTGTGGGGTGAGAGATCTGAGCCATCCATTCCATAGATGGGCCATCAACATAATAGAAGGTGCGTGGACCATTATCTCCATTTCATTAACCATTTTCTCATCAATAGAAATTAGATAATTTAAATCTAATTAAAATATTATTCATTCCATAATCTTTCACAAAATATTCCAAAAATATATCAAGTCAATGTGCACTTTCAATATTTGGTTAAAATATTTCATATCTTATTTGACCACGTGTCATAACATAATATTACCAAAACATGAAATAACTTAAACTCCAAGAAAGAATCTAATGGGTGGGGCGTGCCACCCATGTGTGGCACATGTGGGCCCCATCCACTTGACACATGGTGGGCCTATGTGCACTATGGGCCCCTCCATGATATTTTATATAATTTTAAATTCTAAAAAAAAATTCTAAAACATTATTTGAATTTTTATAATTTTGTAAAATCAATATCTTCATTTTTATAGGTTCAAAACAAGTAATAAATAAAATATCAAATGACTCATAAAAATTCAAATAATAATTCTAAAATAATTTCTATCATAAAACAAACATAATTAAATTAACTTGATGGGAAATGGATCCATATGGTTAAGGAATTTAATATGCAATCATGGGGCACTCTTCCTTCAACTGTGGACTACAGACCACACTTGCTTTATCGAACCGACCCAGTGTTTCCCATGACCCATAGTTCAAGCAGAGGCTCATTAGCGGGTCACTAAAGTCTGGCGGATGAGCCAAAGAATCACAATCCCAATCTGTAGATTATAGGTCCTCTCTTAGAGACAAGTCAATGTCACCAAGACCTTATGCGACCACTACTCTATGGCCTATAGGGGTATCTCTCGCAAATGTATACGCTTCACCCTAAAAGGTGGATATCTGGCTTTCTCGAATGATCTATCGATATGCATGCCGTGTGATGATACATGGATGAGGTTTTGGCCCCTGTCTTTGTAGGCCACTATCACACACAAGGGTCACACAGTCCCTCGGCTCACTCATCCGGGCATGTTCTTCGACCTCATCAATGGCTAACTCATAAACCCTCATCGGTTTGTTCTTTATGCCTAGGTAACATGGGTTTTTCTCAATCGACTAGCCTAGATCGTTAAGCACAAATCGGTATCAGCAAACCATCGTTTGCTTAGTATGGTCCACGAGGGACCACACTCCCACTAAGTTCATGTTCTATTATGTCATTTCATTTTACAAGCACTCATAAGGCCTTTAAAAGTCACATAAACCCAGCATCTCTCACTTGACCTTTGAATGCATTACATTTATCACTTTCTCACTCTTTCTTATTCTCATCTTTCTCTCCCAATTGCAATCTCTCTCAAGCTTTTTTACTTATTCTCTGAATACATTAATCATGGCTTTCACCATCAATCTTTTCATAAAAGGATTTATAGAGGCAACACATTTTTCTCTTTGCTCCTCAAATCTCATCCTAAAATTGGTTGTAGCTCATCTTTCACATTGCATCGCAAATCATGGACCTATTGTCGCAAAAGACCATCACGTACCCTCATCGTACGAGGTCGTATGTTCATGGGCTCAAAAGAGTTCTTCAAAGAAGCTGCTCCCTTTTGTAGTCATACAACCAGCACCAAACAATTGGGTTCCATGGGTGAACAACATTATAGTATGTTATTCCATTTGACATGTCAAATACTAGCAGGTACGCCCACTGGAATATTTAGTTTATCTGGATCTGGATCTTTCTCAATCTCACCTCATTCCTCTATTGATACAAACATGGTTTTATATGCTTGGAGTTCTTATGGAATCATGGCTCTTTTGATACGCATATCGTCAACGTGCTGTCACTGAAAATTCTTACTGCCTCACAACACACGAGGTGAAAGTCAAGTCGATTAAGAAATTTCTTAATCCATCGGACTCCTTGATCACCAAACAGCACACCACGTACTCTGCCTTTATGGTAGACAATTTCGTCACATCCTGTTTATTTGATTTCCAAGAAACTGTACCTCCTCCAAGTATGAACATATATCTAGATGTAGACTTCGCATCATCTAGATCTGTGAGATAGCTTGCACCTGTATATCTGAATATCCAAGTGGCTAAAAAAATATGGGACTGTAGCAACACCCACTCAATTATTGCACATACAACATATACATTCTCAACATTCTTATACATATATCATGAGGTAGCATATCAAGTCTCATGCAATATTTAATTCAATACCCGTTGGTTTCATAATATGCAAAAACCTTCATGAACCACAAAGGTTCAACCACACTAAACATTTTTGGTAGTAAATTCATACAAAATAAGTTATCTAATTAACATAATATGTGTCAGGGAAGCCCAACATGATGGCATTCTTACAACATTCCCTATGGTTCAAAGTCTTAGGTAATCGAGGATTCTAAATAACTAAAAACATGGGTCAAGGCATATAGGTATTTAAAAAAAAACAATGCATGATAGTTTTTCTCCCACTTTTATAAATACATTCAAGACATAATGTTTTTCTTTTTAATAAAAAAAATTTGACTTAGTATATATATATAAATTCACAAGCAATAGTTATATCATAATATGACAGTTTAAAATGGTTTTCATAAAGACTTAATGGACCTTAAAAGACTATGTTGTTTTTTCAAAACCATATTCATAAACTTAAGCTTTTATCAAATTATTCAATTTAATTATAAAATACATGATTCGCCTTCATAAATCATTTTACCACATTCACCTTTTATTTCCTACCAAGTCAAGTTCATGGCCACAAAAACAAATCACATATACCATTTTATAATTTTATCCAAAATAAAATACAACTAAATAATGTCTATTAAAGCCTTGACAAAATACTTTCTTTGTGGCAATTATGGAGAATTTATCAAGAGATCATCATCACATGCAACACATCATATTATAGACATTATTGAGAGGATGGTCACCAAGACCAAGTTCCATCATAATACTCCCTTTGTGCTTACATATTTGAATGAGCTACACCCATCTCTAGTATTTCATCCTTAAGGCTCAAAGCCCTTGATCAAATCACATCTCCATGTGTATCACTACCTTAAGTAGTTCATACTCAAGCACAATGAGGCACAAAAACACAAGGTATTCAAAACCGACACTTTCAAATTTGTTAGTACTTATCACTTAATGTCCATACACTCCATACATATTCATAAAACAGTTAGCAAAAATATAACCAAAGCATATTAAACAAAGTTATTGATTCATGTTTCCCTATATGACCTTACCATAAAATGTGGGATAAATTTCATACCTTAAATCCATGTAGTGTAGTACTTGGGCTTTCTTGATTCATTGTTTTTACTTGTTTGGCAAGCTTTTATGATCTTGAAAGTGCATGCAACTGATGGAGAATATATTGGTCATTAGTTTCACATGTCACGAAGTGTTCATCTCTTCAGCACTTGGATTCTCATGTCTTATACCGTGAAGAAAATATCTTCTTCATCCCATTATTTCAAGTATCACAATTTCGATTCTCCCATTGATTTTTAGCGTTTCTATGTTGCCACCAAGTCTCTCTGTATATCCCTTTATTTCGAAGAAACCAATATATTTTATAGGTATTGTGTTTCTTCTTCTTTCTGTTATTTTTAGATCGAATACTCTTCACATAGAGTGTCATATCTTGTCAACTCTGTATTACCTCTCTCTGAAGTTTTATTATATAGCTCATTATAAAACCTCTTTAAATGAGGCCAAAAAAAAGGTTTTCATTCTTAAGAATCCAAAGATGTGTCTTAACATGTCACATCTTTTTAATTTACTGCAAAATAGAATTTGAGCATCCCATGATAAAAATCTGATATCTCTCAACTCATAAAGAGTTAATCTTCGAATCTTTTTAAGTATTGAAATAGATTCAAAAAAATATAAAATAATGCTCAATTCCATCCCTAAATTACACCATTTAGTGAATATTCATTTTAGTGACATTTATGTCACAATGCAATTTTTTTAGTTGAAAATCAGATTAAACACCTCTCAATAAAAAATTTGTTTCTCTCAATCCTCAAAGAATTTCTTCTTGAAATCTTTTGTGTTGAAAACTAGACTCAAAACCAAATCATAACATCATAGTTTAAATCCCAAATAATATTTTTCTTCAGAGAAATAAATAAGTGACATTTACGTCACAAAATAAATCATACTGCAGAATTCCAGGATGAACATTATCTAATAAAATTGTCTTTTCTCTCTACCATCATGGAGTTTTCCTTTTAAACCATTTTTATTTGAAATTAGACACATAATAGTAACACATATATTTTCACAAATCTTATATCACTCTGTTAAGTAGGCTTGATAAATATCGTTATTCATGTCTTCAATGAAGGACATACCAAATTACAGAAAATTCAAGATGACCTCTCTTTAATCCAAAATTTTTATTCTTTTCTTCCCATAAATATTTCTCTCTCAAATAAATTTTATTAAAAATTAGACTTAGAATGGAAGTCTAAAAATTTAGTGTGAAGCATAAAGCATTCTGTTAAGAATAGAAATTAAATCTTAACTTCCAAGTCATGAAAATAATTTTTGTTGTAGAAAACAACACTTACGCATCATTCAATAAATTGATAATATCTTTCAAACAGTAAGGATTTTCTTAATGAAACATTTGTTGTTTGAAAGTATACTCAATTTAGGAGTCACAGTCCAATTTTACCTAGAAATAAAATCATCTGGTTAGTAAAAAAAATCACGGAACTCAATAGACAGTTCTTGAATTTTGTATGGTCAAAACTGACACCCTTCATTGTTAAGTCCATAACTCTCAATTCCTATAGGATCTCCCACTGAAATTTTGCAGGCAAATCCTACTATTAAAGACACAAATTATCAATGAAGTATGCAATTGAAAAATACCTCATTATATTCTTCATATCACTACTCCAAAATAGCCCAGAATACTAATTATGTAGAGTGCCTTTTCGGTGTTGGAATATCTCAATAATTCTTAATCGTAGGTATATTTCTTGATCACAAAGGTCATTAGCTTTCTTATATCTCATTCCCAAGCTTGATCTAAACTCAATACAGAGAAAATATAACTAATGGCATCAAGTATCAATATCTCTGATATCAATGAAAGAAGGACCTATGTGATCTTTTACCGGGGAATACATTTTTTTTTTTTTTGCGTCACCCATTTTTTTTTGGCAAAATATCACTTACATGCAGTCTTTATTATAATAAGATAAATTTCAAAATAAAATCAACATAACAATAAAACCAAGATCTTAACAACTTGATGCCATGTAAACAACTATGTACTATGCTTGAGAATAAAAGATAAGATTGCAAGAAACAAAGGATGAGTGCTGGACATTACCTCAACTGAGCATATTACACCCCACATCAAGTCACCACCATCCGATGGCGCGGGATCAACGGTCTAGCTTCAATCTCAAACCGGGATAACAAATTTCGGCCAAGCCACACCAATAGAACATAAACCCTTTTGATCACAAAGTCAAACTCTAGGTGAATTCTCTTAGCAACCTAGTTTGAGAGAAATGAATTCTCTTTTTGCTAAACCCTTAACCATAAATCTATATTTGAGAGATATGATAAAGAAGAATTTCATAACCTAAACCCTTAGGTTCTTTCACAATGTGGGAGAAAAAGATCAAACATGAGAGAGATAAACTTTCTTAAGAGGGAGAGATAGAAAGATAAGGTGTAGAGATTTTAGGTAGAGACAATCCTTTTTTTTATAGGCTTGAACAAGATTAGGGTTTCTTAGGGTTTTCCTTGACTTGCCCCTTTTTGTGAGATTGAATATAGACCGTCGATCAAGGTGACTTGTGGGGTGAGAGATCTGAACCATCCATTAACATTATAGAAGGTGCTTGAACCATCATCTCCTTTTCCTTAACCATTTTTCCATCAATAGAAATTAGATAAATTAAATCTAATTAAAATATATGCATTCCATAATCTTTCACAAAATATTCCAAAGACATATCAAGTCAATATATACACTTTCAATATATGGTCAAAATATTTCATATCTTATTTGACCACATGCAATAACATAATATTACCAAAACATAAAATAACTTAAACTCCAAGAAATAATCCAATGGATAGGGTGTGCCACCCATGTGTGGCACATGTGGGCCCCACCCACTTGACACATGGTGGGCTCATGTGCACTATGGGCTTCTCCATGATATTTTATATAATTTTAAATTATCAAAAAAACTTCTAAAACATTATTTGAATTTTATAATTTTGTAAAATCATTATCTTCATTTTTACAAGTCGAAAACAAACAATAAATAAAATATCAAATGACTCATAAAAATTCCAATAATAATTCTAAAATAATTTCTGTCATAAAACAAAAATAATTAAATTAACTTGATGGGAAATGGATCCTTATGGTTAAGGAATTTAATCAGCAATCATGGGGCACTCCACCTTCAACTGTGGACTACAGACCAAACTTGCCTTATCGAACCGATCCAGTGTTTCCCATGACCCACAGTCTAAGCAGGGGCCCATTAACGGGTCACCAAAGTCTGGAGGATGAGCCAAGGGGTCGCAATCCTAGTCTGTGGATTACAATTCCTCCTTTAGAGACAAGTCAAGGTCACCAAGACTTTATACGACCACAGCTCTATGGCGCATAGGGGTATCTCTCGCACATGCATACACTTCACTCTAAAAGATGGATTTCTGGCTTTCCCGAACGATCTATCGATATGCATATCATGTGATGGTACATGGATGAGGTTTTGGCCACTGTCTCTGTACGCTACCATCATACATAAGAGTCACACAGTCCCTCGGCTCACTCATCTGTACATGTTCTCCGATCTCATCAAGAGCTAACCCATTAACCCTCATCGGTTTGTTCTTCATGCCTAAGTAATATAGGTTTTTTCCAACCGACTGGCCTAGATCGTTAAGCACAGATCGATATCAGCGAACCATCGTTTTCTTAGTATGGTCCACGAGGGACCACACTCCTACTGAGTGGGACCACACTCCCACTGAGTTCATGTTCTACTATATCATTTCATTTCATAAGCACTCATAAAGCTTTTAAAAACCACATAAACCCAACAACATATCACTGCATCTAAGTGGGCACATGAAACAAGCACCTACCTTTGGATGAAGCAAACCACAAGTTATGAAATCACATATAAGTTGTTCCACACCTCGTAGGTTCAAAACTCCACTGAAATCTTCTCATAAACATTGTCTTTAAAATTTTTGTGAACCAATGGGTATTCCTATCGACGGGAGCACCTTCTACTTCATGGTTTTTTATACAATTTAGCACTTTATCTCTTTTCTGCTACTCCAACTCATGGTCATATGTATTTTTTATGGTATTGTGAAATGAAATCAAAAGATGTTAAAGTTAAATGAGTGATCTCTTGTTTGTATTTGATAATTTTCCTTGAATTTTAAAATTAGAATCACACCCTTTATCTCTCCACTTTCTATGAAATTTTGAACTCTTATTTTAAAAGATGAAGTTTCTATAAGGCCTCTCATTCAAATCCTCGTCGGGTAAGCACTTTGGACAACAGAAAGCTCCATGAGGGCTCTAAAACAAATTTCCAACAACGATAATGAATTTTGAAACTAAAAAAATTACAAAACTTGTGGATCTCTATGAACACTTCTTTTGTCAATTTAGATAATTAGTTATAAGGAAAAAGTTTATATAGAGCCGAGGCTCTAAACAATCAAATTAGAGCCCATCTCAAAAATTTCACTAGAAGAGGTTGTTTTGATGTCCAAATATCCTCAAATTTATCATCTTGAAATTAAGATGCATGAACATGAGAAAAAACTAGATTTCAAGTTTTGAAAATAGTACATCTTGTAATGCATTTTTTGGCCGTCAATTTTCAAGATTTTTAAGTTTTCATAGATCTACTCGATCTACACTATTTTTTAAGCTTTAAATTTTATAATTAAAGATGAAGATATATTTTAAGACTATCACAAAGATTTCCAATATTAAAACTACATTTCTCGATACTATTTGACGGTGCACTTTACTTTGATTGTTTAGATCTTCGGCTCTATACAAACTGCACCCTTGTTATAATATACACTATTTTTAGAGTTGAAATCCTAAAATTTTCACATGTCACAACCTTAATGTTCAAGCCAAGATGATCGCTGTAAAGGTTTTTTAATGCTTGAATTGCAATTTTCTATGAGGTGAGCTTTACTTATTTTAATAGGGCCACAGTGACCCTATCAAACCATTTTTCCTATTTTAAATAAAAAGGTGCGGTTTGTATAGAGCATAGGCTCTAAACAATCAAATTAGAGCCTACTTTGAAAGAGTATTGAGAAATGAAGTTTCACTATCAGAAATCTTTGTGATAGCCTTAAAATATATTTTTATATTTATTTATAAAGTTTAAAGCTTCAAAAATAGTGTAGATCAACATATCTATGAAAACTTGAAAATCTTGAAAATTGATGGTCCAAAAATACATTACAAAATACACTATTTCCAAAACTTGAAATAAATTTTTTTCTCATGTCCATGCATCTTGATATCGAGATGATAGAGCTTCGGCTCTATATAAACTTTTCCCTTTGTAAAAAGGAGGATCTGTTATTTTCTATAAGTACACAAGGGACTAGTGGTGCTGTTTTAAACTCTTATTTTCTATAAGTACACAAGGGAGTAGTGGTGCTGTTTTAAACTCTTACTATAGCTGCAGTTGCACATGGGACTATCTTATATTTTCTTTCCAGTAAGTACATAAAAAGTATCAGTCCTCATCAACTTGGGACATGATCATATGCTATGAGTTTCACTAGACATACCATCTCTTGTGGCTTGTTGGTTTTGTTGTGTACAAGGCAGACTTAAGAGTATATGCTAATAAGTGAAAAATATCCACATTATTTTTTTTTAAAAAAAAGGTTTATATAAGGTTGACACCTTAAAATGCAGAATTAAGGTGCACCTCTAAAATCTTTCAAAAAAGATTGTTTTGAAGTTAGAAAAACATCTAACTGATTATCTCGATATTGAATTGTATAGATATAGAGAGAAAATGAGATTTTAAGACCTAAAACTCATACATCTCACAACACATTATATGAACCGTCCATTTTCAAGATTTTCATGCGTTTATAGATATGCTTGACTTGAATTATTTTTGAAGTTTAAAATATTATAATTAAAGATAAAAATAGATTGTCACACCATCTTAAAAATTTCCATCATCAAAATTGCTTCTCATGATAAAGTTTAGGGGCGCACCTTAATTTGATTGTTTAAGGTTGCAACCATATGCAAAGCCTTAAAAAAATGTGAGGGTTTTAAATGTTGGACTTTTTTAAAACCCTAAATACTACTATTTTAAAAACCTATATTTCATATCTAGGCGGACCACCCTATGCCACTTTCACGTGGGGCAAAAGATAGCTTGTGTCAAACTTTGAAAGAAGACGGTTAAGGTCTAAGGACAAATAAAGAAGAATGAAAAATATAGTGGGGTGTGGTTTGTATAGGGCCGCGGTTCTAAACAATCAAAGTAAAACGCACCTTCAAATAGTGTCAAAAGATGTTGTTTCAATACTGAAAGTCTTTGTGATGGTCTGAAAATTTATTTTCATCTCCCATTATAAAATTTAAAACCTCAAAAGTAGTGTAGATCGAGTGGATCTATGAACACTTGAAAATTGACAGTCCAAAAATATATTTCAATATGCACTATTTTTAAGACTTGAAATCCATTTTTTCTCATGTCCATACATCTTGAGGTCAAGAGGATCATCAATTTGAAGACTTTTGGACTTCAAAACAAACTCTTTTAATGATCTTTTTTTAGGTGCACCCTAAATTGATTGTTTAGAACCTCGGCTTTATATAAACTTTTTTCTCTCTTAGAAGTCCTAAATTTTTTTGTAAAGATTAATGATTTAGCAATTATAATAAAGTTTGTTTATGCTTTAAACTTTAAAACAAGAATAGACGATCCACCCATCGATCTGATTTTTAAAACACATGTTAAGATTCCCTTGAAGATTATTGTATATTATCATATGTCCAAAAAAATGTGAATATAAAGGCCACTTTATTGTTACATATTCATTATTGCATGGTGTTTGTCTTATGCAAGATTCGGTGGAAATGGTGTGATCTCCTTGAAAGTAAAACAAATCATAGTCCTTATTTTTGGGCTTGGAGACCACAGGTCTGTTCCCTTTAAAGCAATGTAAAACATGTTTGGACCCACTCATGGCTATTATTTAGAGGAGCTTGACATGAACCACATCCCTCTTCTAATTTCGATGCATGGACTTCTAACTTTTTTTATTTAGATTGGGGGAGACAGGTACTGTATTGTCCTCGACCTAACAACCAACTTCTAAATAATTATTTAAAGGGTTAAAGATGGAGAGATTGAAGAAGATGTTGAACATAGAATTAAAGTTGGATAGACGAAGTGGAGATATGTAACTGGAGCTTTATATGATTGTCTCTTACCAATGAAGCTGAAAGAGAAGTTGTGTATGGCAGTTGTTAGGCTAGTTTTGTTTTATGGGGCGCAATATTGGGCGGTCAAAAAACTACAAACCATAGGATGAATGCAGTTTGAGATTATAATGTTGAGATTGATGAGTGGGAAGATAAGAAGGGATATTGATTTGAAATAAATACATTCAGAAAGATTTAGGTGTAGCTCAAATAGACGGTGAGATAACAGAAAATAGACTTAGGTAGAAATGTGTAACATATATCCAATACAACACCTATTAGAAAGTACGAGTTGGTTCAAGTGGAAGGCTAAAAAAAAACAAGGGGTAGACCCAAAAAAAATGGTTAGAAGTAATAAGAAAAGATATGGGATTAAGGCTTATCTACGAGTATAGCTCTTGATAGAGCAGAATGACAGGTCATGATTCATATAATTGACCCCAAATAGTTGAGAAAAAGCTATGATGATGATGACGATGGTGAAACTCTTTACAAAATCAAATGTTATCAATTAACATTGGAAAAGTTATTTGTGAGTTAGGGGATGTGTGCATCCCCTCACCCATCGAGTACATCTTAAGCTGGACGTAAAAAAGTAGGACTTAAATTAATGTTAGAAAAAGTATGAAATTATCTTGGCCTAGATCATGAAATCCATCTTTAAAATGGACTTTAGAGGGGGGACACACACATACATGTGAGTTCGAGGACTCATAGAAACTCCCGTCCATTAACATTTCAGGGGTTCTCATTTTTTTGTCATTTCACTTAAGTACATCATGAATAAAATAAAAAAAAATAATCAAAGTGCCCTTGTGTTAGCATTGGGAATTAGGATCAATCGTGGGCATTTATCATCCTGACATCACAATATATGAATATAAAAAAAATGGATTTCGAGTAGTAAAATAATATATATTTTAATATATTATCTGCACCATCTATTTTCAAGATTTTTTTAGTATTTATAAATTTACTCAATCCGCACTATTTAGAATTTTGAATTTTATAATTAAGGGTAAAAGCAGATTTTTAGCTATTTTAAGAGTTTCCATCATAAGAATTGAATATTTTAGCAGCATTTGAAAATGTGCCTTACTTTGATCGTTTAAGGTGGGTGCTACACATAAACCCCACCTGTAAAAAGTATTTAAATGGTGGTTTCAAAATGAATTCAATACTTCAGATAAAATAGCAACTTTTGCGTAATGGAGTTAGTGTCCCATGTGCTCCTGTAGTTTTAGACACACTACTGAATTCCGTGTCCCAGCATAGATCCCAAATTTCATTAAACACTAGGGATGCAAAGGAATTCTCTGGTGTCACGTGTGCCCCTTATGTATGAACCTTATACTAAGGTGTACATTAAAATATCATCCAAAAAAGTTGTTTTGATGTTGAAAAGCCATACATTTGATGATCTAGATATTAAGATATATAGATATAAAAATAAAAATGATTCCAAATCCTAAAATAATGTGTTTTGTAATACACTTAAACCGTCCATTTTTTAAATTTTGAAGTGTATATATGTCTACTAGATCTACACTATTTTTAGAGTTTTAAATTTCATAATTAAGGTGAGAATAGACTTTTAGGTTATCGTAGGGATTCTTGGTATTGAAATCAGTGTTTGTAAAATTGAACCGGAGCAGTTAACCAGACATGGGCCTAAAAGCGGTTTAACCAGTCTAACTGGTAAACCAACCAATTAAACCGTTCTAACCGAACAAGTCCTGAGCGGTCAAAAAATTGTTGGAAAAACTAAAAAAGATACAAAAAAATCTATTAAAATATGAAAAACATATAAAAAATGATTAAAACAAAAAAAACATTCAAATGAAGTTGAAAATTAATGTAAAAAATAGATTTAAAAGAATCAATTTGTACGTTTCTTTCAATTTTCTGAAAAAGATGGAAGAATGTAAAAGTGAGTATTAATGACCAAAAAAATTTCTAATCTTCACGATAATATAAAGAATATTAAAAAATACATTATAAACCAAATTCTTTATTTTTAGGATTTTATATACATTTTTTTTAAAAAAAAAAAATACCGAAAACCAGATTGCCCTATTTTTATTGAAATTACATGTTTTAGCAAGATTCAAGGTCATGTACAAGTCATGACAGGCGTCCTAAAATGGTTCTGAGATCTCTTCTCGGGTTCCATCAAAATTCAATTTAAAGGGACATAGTTGGGGGAATAGATGTTGATTTGTCTTGCATTCAAGGCAAACTCACCTTGTAACACTTACCCAAAATACTCATGGGATAACTCTTTGTTTTTCATATTTAATGGGATATTAATCCTCAATTTTAAGAAACCTTTAGTATAGGATATCTCAGAGTTTATGAGGATATGGACTTCTGTTCTTTGGGGGTTTCCTTATTTTCTATATAAAGTCTATATTAGAGAAGGAAAGATTCAGAAAATTAAAATTTTGAGGGTTTTCTAAAGAAAAAATTGTAGAGAAAAGAAAGCTTAGTAAGAGATTGAGTTTTGTCTCTGGTTTGCTAATTCTGTCATTCTCTTTTTTTTGTTATTTATTTTCTGTTTTATTGGTTTGCTAATTCTGGCATTCTCCTTTTTTGTTATTTATTTCCTTTTTTATTTTTTTTGTTTATTGCTTATTACTTGTCCCCCTCCTTTAGCCATTTAATGTGGTGTACTGATGTTAGTATATCTCTTCCCACTTTAAGCACCAATGGAAAGCTGCCCTAATATTAATCCACTCTTGAATTTGATTTTAAGAAAGAGTGCAATTTGCGGCTCTTTTTGTTTCTTTGACCCATCAATACACCGATTTTCTCCTGCAAATGGGCTATTATTTGCACTTTCAATTGACTAGATTTTTCTTTAAGGACTTGGCTTTTTCAAAAACACTGAACTGATATAGGGAGTAGGGTTTGGGTATTGGTGGTTTAGGGGGCTGATGCTTCAACTGATAGCGGTTTGGGTATCAGACCGCTATCAGTTGAGGCAGATGCCTCAACATTACGTCCCACCTTCTATTTCCACTATTAACAAATAAAAAATAAAAAATAAAAAAGTTTTTCACAAAGGATTTTTATCGAAAGCTAAGTCACTGAAAGGAGTAGTAGGAGTATTGAATTTGATTCCTCTGGCTGCCTTAATACGCTATTGACGACCTGAAGATGATAAAAGAGTTCATATTATTGTTCCAAAAGAGATCACTTTCAGAGGGGACGTTGGGCCCATATACACAAGAAAGAGCCCATTTTAAAGAAAATTGTTTAATGCGGGAGGGGCGGCATTTTTGCATTTGTGGTATTTGAGGTATAAAGCATCCATTTTAAAGATGGATTCAAATATGTGGTCCATCTAAAAACAATTGAAACTAATGATCCAAATGTTTTCTTAATAGAATTATTACTTTTAATTTTTAAAATTTATTTATTTTTTCATACTCATGATCTTCATGTTAGAGATTACATATCCTTAAAAATTAAATAAAAAAATCAATCTCAAAAATAAATTTTTAAGAGGTAACTCATTTCTACATGGACTCATAGAAACCGTGTCCCCATTTTAAATCCATTTCCGAGCCCTCAGTGTGCACTATCTCAACCACTTGCCTACAAAAAAAAATCAAGCTGTCAAGGTTCCTAGGACCCATTTCACCAAAAGTCCCTACACTTGGGACACCAATAAACTAAACTGCATTTCTACCACGAATAGGGTGCCGATCACACGGTGGAGAAAAGCTCTTTACTTGGAGCAGGTATTTGGTTTCTCATGACCAACCAGTTCCGCCATCACCCAAACCCCTTACATTTCGAGAAGAAATGTAAAGGGTTTCTTGTCTTTCTCTATGGGCTGATCTCCATCCTCAATTTCCAATTCACGGCGGATGTCGAAAAAGGGAGCATGATTGTGATTTCCAATTCACGGCGGATGTCAAAAAAGGGAGCATGATTGTGATTTCCAGTTCACAGCGGATGTCGAAAAAGGGAGCATGATTGTGTTTAATAAGTAATCCATTCCAATATTACATGGGAAAGATTTTTATGCTTCCCCTACAACATAAAAGATATAACTTCTCCTTTCATCCAACTGTCCAATTTAGGTCAAGTGAGCCATTAATCATTTGCTATCATCTCAATGCGGCGCCCTTAAATAAAATATTAAAAAATATTTTTGATAGAATATAGTGACCATAAGGCTCAAAAATTGGTGTCAAAATGTTTTTATAAAAAAATAAAAAATAAAATAGTATGGAGAGTGACATTGTAATTGGGGCCATCTAAGTTGTCCATTTAGAAGGGCCAATTGGATAGTGAGAAATATAGAAGTTTTATGCAGTAGGAAAAGCAAATAAAGGTTGCCCATATTCCATTCTATGTCCTCTTATTCCCTTCTCCAAAAGGCATAACTAATGTTTGCTTCTAATAAATATATTTTTTCTCATTTCTTAAAAAAAAAAAAATTGGAAGAAAAAGAAAAGAAAAGAAAGATAAGATGTGGAGTTGGATTCACGTGGCGTCTTTTTTCACATAAAGTCACCATAGTTGAGAAAAGCTTATCTAGCCCTTTTTAAATTATAATATAAAGGTAAAGGTTTATATAAGGTTGAGGCCCTAAACAATCAAACTAAGGCACACCTCAAAAATTTACTAAAACAGGTTCTTTCGATGCTTAAGAATCCTCAAATCAAGCACCTCGACCTCAAGATGTATAGAGATGATAAAGAATAGATTTCAAGTATTAAAAATAGTGCATCTTGTAATGAAAATTTTTGGACCGTCAATTTTTAAGTGACTATAGATATGCTTAATCTACACTATTTTTAAAGCTTTAAATTTTATAATTAGAAATGAAAACAAATTTTCAAGCCATCCCAGAGATTTTTAGCACTGAAACATCTTTCAATATTATTTGAAGGTATGTCTTACTTTGATTGTATAGGGCCGGAGCCTTATACAAATCACACCCTAATATAAGTGATTTGGATCTTCTATATAAGGTCACGCAACATGAGAAAGAGTTCTCATATATTGCTGTTTCTACGTGCAAAAATAATGAAGGAAAATTTTTATATAAGGTTGCAACCTTAGAATGTAGAATTAAAGATGTACCTCAAAAATCTATTGAAAAATGTTGTTTTAATATTGAAAAACCTTCTAATTGATCATCTCGACATCGAGATGTATGAATATGATAAGAAAAAAGATATCGAGTTTCATAAATAGTACATCTTGCAACACATTATCTAGACCGTCCATTTTTAAGATTTTCATATGTTTATAGATCTACTTGATTTTAATCATTTTTGAAATTTAAAATTTATAATTAAATATAAAAATAGATTTACGGATAATCTTAAAAATAATTTACATCAAAATTACATGTTGTGATAAAATTTGGAAGTGGGCCATGAATCGCTTAAAGTTGCAACCTTAAAGAAACCACACCCATAAATAAATGTTGGAAAAAGTTTATATAGGGATGTTACCTTATAATGTAGAACTACGGATGCCCCTAAAAAATTCCTTTGGCCGATCATCATCGAGATGTATCACTGAGAAAAATAAAAAGATTTTAAGTATCAGAAATAGTGTATTTTACAACATATTATCTACACCGTCAATTTTAAAGATTTTCATATTTTTATAGTTCTACTTGATTTTAACCAGTTATTAAATTTAAAATTTTATAATTAGATATAAAAATAGATTTTGAGATAATCCTAATAATATATGGGCCAACTTTCTATGCTTCCCCTACAACATAGAAGTTCTATCTTCCCCTTTATCCAACCGTCCATTCTGAATGGAGGGCTAAGATTGTCCCAATCACAATGTCACGTCTCTACACTATTTTTTTTTTATTTTTTTTTTCTATAAACTATTTTGACACTAAATTTTGGATGTCCATTCCTCTATTAAACTTGGACTAATGAAAAATAAAAAAAAATATTTTCAATAAAATAAAATGATCAAAATACTTTTGAAAGTTTCAAGAGGTATTTTGGTCTATCAAAAAACTATTTTTAATATTTTTTATAGGTGCATCCCAACGACACGTATCAAATTTCATATTCATACAATTAATATAAAAAAATTAAAAATAAAATACTTTAAGATGCCAGATCTAAGATTAAACGATGAATAACTCCCTTAATCAAAATTGAACGGTCAGATAGTAAAAAGATGATTGGACTTCTGGAGAAAAATAAAAATTTTTCTCGTAACATACTAGATCAAACCTACGCACATGATAAAATTTAAAGGGGTACCGTACCTCTACTCCTACGAAAATAGTACATGATTATTCCGTTTGCCAACGGCACCATAAATGTTACATTGAAGGCGAAGTGATTGAGAACACGTTTCCGACATCCTTTTGTGGCATTTTCAATAAGAACGGCAAATGGCTTACAACTTGGACTCACTTGTAATTTCGCTCTTTGATTTTTTAGAGAGTACCGGGGCTGTTAGCGCCTACGGATTTACATCACCAAATCCAAGGTTCAATTTTTACCCCTTTTTTTTCCACCTTCCCATGGGGCGATCTAGCTACTAACAACTCTGTTAGATGTTTCAGTTCGATCGGTATTAAAAATATATTGAGAAGTTTTTAAAAATAAAAAAATTGATCAATAATGTATTTTTTATATTATAGTAAAAATTAAAAATAATTTTGATCATTAATACTCATTTTAATTTAAAAATCGATTTTTTAAAATTTATTTTTTATTAAGGTTATGTGTTTTCTTTTAATCCTCCTTTAAACCAGTCGTTAGCTTTCCATGGACCAAAAAAGCCCATTAAAGAGGTAGAAAAAAACCACCCGGAGAGCCAGTTCCCGGTCATTCGCTTTCAAAAGATGGCCACTGCATTATTTGTGAGAAAAAAAAGGCCAAGAAAATAAGTGACAAAAACAAAGGGTGTAGTTTGTATGGAGCCTAGGTTCTAAACAATCAAATTAGAGCCTACCTTCAAATAGTATCAAAAAAATTTCAAATAGTGTCAAAAAAATATAGTTTCACCACTGAAAATATTTGTGTTAGCTTTAAAATATATTTTTATATTTATTTATAAAGTTTAAAGCTTCAAAAATAGTATAGGTCGATAGATCTATGAAAACTTGACAATTTTAAAAATTGACGGTTCAAAAATACTTACAAAATACACAATTTTAATAATTAAAATCCATTTTTTTTCATGTATATACATATTGATGTCGAGATAATCAATTTGAAAATATTTGAGAGGAAGAGCATCCACCTCTAGTAAAATTTGTGAAGTAGGTTTAAATTTGATTGTATAGGGGCTCGGCTCCGTATAAGCTTGAGCCAAGACAAAAAAGCCACCCATTAAAGAGAGAGACAGTTCCCACTAATGTGCCTTTCAAAAGACGAGACGGCACGGCACACATTAATTATTTAGCGATTGAAAGAGGAGAGAGAAAATCACTGCTCTACCCATGAGAAATCCGAAGAGAGAGAGAGGGAGGCTTTTGTCGCCAACCCAACGAGGGGGGACTCGGCACCCGTCGCAGTCCTTGTCATTTAGAGAGAGAAACAAACGCTGGGAGAGAGAGGGGTTATTTGTTTGCTGCTCTGGTATTGGCAGGTTCGTTTTGTCACGGCACCTTCTATTGTTGTGTTTGGTCCAAGAACTCGTGCTCTCTCTCGCTCTCTCTCTCTCTCTCTAAAATATTTTCATATTTTCTCTGTAAATGTAAAATGGGTGGTCTTAGAGGAGGACAGCATACACATGTCCCGAAAGGAGCGATGCAGAGCCTCTGTCCAAACCGCTCATTTTCTATTCAGGTAATAATATTTTTCTTGGTCCTTCTCTCCCTACACGACAAGAAAGAGAGTGAGCTCTCTCACTCTAAAATCCCCCATTCTATTATTAATTTTTTCACATTGGGTTGTTCTGACCAGACAGTTATGACGAAGCCCCAATTTTGTTTTCCATTCATCCAATTGTAAGGTTATTATCTGATTTTTCTCTTAATAATTTTAGGTGCATGAATCCCCAATTCAGACATTCATATTTTCTTTGAATAGTCATCTTACCATTTTCTCTCTCTAAGGTTTTTGCATTCAATACGCATCTTTAAAAATTAAGGACATTGCGTAGTGGTGGTGCTGTGTGGTCTGAAAAGCATGAGGTCAACTCTTTTTAGTGTTTTTTTGGTTGTCGACTGACTACTCTATTTAAGGGAGTTTGTGACTGCTCTTTCTCTCACTAGTCCTTTGTTTTCATTTTAGTTCATGTTATACTGTTAAATTTGCACGGGGAGGAGAAGGCATGAAGTGAATAGGGGGATTTTTTTTTGGATTAAATTGGAACTTAGGCTTTGAACTGCTGGATTGATACTTTGGGGTGCTGTTTTATCTTGTTTTAGATTGACATTACGATTTTTTGCTGTTGAATAGGCATTCTTGCGGCCTAAATGGCACCAACGATGGCCCTTGGTACTCCTCATGCTCCAATTGGGATCAGGGTTTTGGAATACTTTTCTAATCCATGTGGGTTCAATCTTATTCCCAGTTTTAATCCTTTATTTTCGAGTAGAAATCGATATTCGATTTCAAAGACAGGGAGTAATGCTTTGGTGGATGGGCGATCCACCACTTTGTCTTTGGAAAAAGAGAATAAGGAAGAGAAGTTGATTGGGTTTGAAGGCAATGCGAGAGTTGTGTCTGAAAGGGAAGGAGAGGGAAAGGATAAAGAGTTGAAAGTGGAGAGTGGTGTTAGGGGGTTGGAATTGTTAGAAGATGATCTTAGCTGGGAAGTTCAAAGTGTGAAAGACTTTTTCGATAGGTCGAAGGAGTTTACCAGGCCGGATGGTGGACCACCTCGCTGGTTTACCCCTATTGAATGTGGGTGTCCAATGAAGGATTCTCCGGTTTTGCTCTTTCTGCCTGGTACATGTTACGGAGCATTTTATTTATGGACATCAATACATGTTTGTTGATGTCTTTTGTTAAGTGTTTGTTTATTGTTTAATGTAGTTGTTTTTTAGTTCTTGTGTGGTTATTCTTGCTCCATAATTATATTTTAGATGGAATACCTGCTTTTCATTATTGTGCTTGTTTGTTGTCAACTTTTTGGATGAAAGCCAACAATCAGTGTAAATGTAGGTTGGCCTTTTTTATTTTATTTTTCTTGTTTTTTTTCGGGGATGGAGAATTTATAGAAGGCAATACTTAATAACTCTCGACTTGAATCAAATAGTTGCTTTTTTGCCAAAGGAGAAAGTTTATATAGAGCCGAGGCTCTAAACAATCAAATGAGAGCCCACCTCAAAAATTTCACTAGAATAGGTGGTTTTGATGCCCCAAATATCGTCAAATTGATCATCTCGACATCAAGATGCATGGACATGAGAAAAAAATGGATTTCAAGTTTTGAAAATAGTGCATCTTGTAACGTATTTTTGGACTGTCAATTTTCAAGATTTTCAAGTTTTTATAGATTTGCTCGATCTACACTATTTTTGAAGATTTAAATTTTATAATTAAAGATGAAAATATATTTTAAGGCTATTACAAAGATTTCCAACATTGAAACCACATTTCTCGACACTATTTGAAAGTGCGCTTTACTTTGATTGTTTAGAGCCTCAACTCTATAGAAACCGCACCCCTTTGCCAAATGATGTTCATGGCTCATGTGGTGAATGCCCTTAGTCTATTTGCTTTGAGCTCTTTCTTTTGCCGATTATTCAAGCTACTTGTTGGCTCAAAACAATGCTGGTGAATTGAGAAAATTTTATGGTTTTTTTGCTGTAATTCTTGTCCTGTTCCATTAATGGTTTGATGCTCCTTAATCGAATATGATTATTTGAAATTTAATATCGTAGGAATGGATGGCACTGGTTTGGGGCTCATACTGCATCATCAAGCTCTTGGGAGGTAAGGGTTTGTGCGTTTGTGTTGCTTTTCAGTATACATACGTGGGTACCTATGTACAAAAGTACAAAACTACAGTCTATGTCAATGCATGTTTTTTTTCTTGTTTATATATATGTAGGTACCTACAAAACTACATAGATGCATTCACAATTTCACAACTAAGTATAGGTGTGCAGCGGTGTGTATGTGCGTGTAGGTGTATATGCATGTAGGCTTATATATGCATGTGGTTACGCTCATGCTATATATGCATATGGGTATTTGTCTATGTCTATTCTCATTTGTTTTTTGTGCCTATGGCTTACATTATGGTTATGTGTGTTTGTATTTATGTATGTATGCTTGTATGTCGATATGTATTTATGTATACATATAGATGCATGCATGCATCGGCGCTCTCATGTTTTATGTTCCTTAAGTGAGTTTATTTACTGGGTTCTTTAACTCTAGAATTAAATGGCTTCTCTGTCTTGGAGTTGTGAGATGTATGCTCTTTGATGTATAAATGAACTCTGAGGTTTCTCAAAATTTGCTTTGGGTACAAACGCATATTGCTATGAAATGAATATTTAAAAAGGCAATCCACATTTGACTGTGAAAATGAATAGAATGTTCTTGCAAGCCAGAGTAGCATATGGGTATTCTAATCCTTTTCGGCCATTGGTTACTCATTTTAGGATATTTCTTCTCTCCACGTAATTATGGATTACTTTGGACTTTGGAGAATTCCAACTTAGGGTATGTTGGCACCAGAGAAGAGGTGCTTAATTTGATTTTTAGTAGAAAGAATGGTGGTTCTTCCCTCTTATATGGTAAGATATTAATGTTATGATGGTCCACATCACAAGAGGGGATTCATGTTTTTAATTGAATTTGTACATATACATATTAGTGGCTGCTTAAGACATTATACTACTCCACGTCACTATTGTGTCTGAGTGCAAGAATTAGTGTGGGTGGAATAATTTGTAATGAGGGCTGCTTATTAAAGGTGAACTAATCCCTTATTAACTTTAAGTGCAGGATTTTTGATGTTAGGTGCATGCACATTCCTATTTATGACAGAACACCATTTGAAGGTTGGCGACTCAATTCTTCTCTAGTAGTTCATATGACAAATTTATTGTTCTGTCTTCTGATTATATTGTGGATGCTGTTATATTCTTTTCACCTTCTTCCATTAACCTTATGTTCTTCTCTACGTGTTGGAGTACTCGGTTGAGCAAATTGATGAAATTGAACTGCCTTAAGGGCAGTGTTGACATGTGTGATGGAGACTATGCTACAAGCTTTAGAACCCGATCAAGTCCACGTTTGACTTGACCTAGAATGGGCTGGGATCATTGCAGGCTGTTAGCGATAAGCAAAGCAGTTTCGGGGCTAACGAGAAAGTCGTTTGGGGACTTTGAATAGTGCATAATTTTGCACAAGTTACACAAATATGAGGGTTCCAACTTACAGGTAGCATTAGCAGCATTGGTAGCTCATGAAGAGCTTCTAATGATGCTCACAGCTAATGTATGGCAAATTGGCAACAAAGTTTGATGGATTTTCCTAAGTTTACAGGTGGCCTGATGTCACCTTGAATGGACTACCATGGATTATATTGAGAAAGGGCAACATGTGTAAAAATTTACAAATTCGTACTCTTCTAAAACTGTTAGAAAAATATGCGTTCTTCATTAGGCCATTTTTATTTATTTATTTACTATTATCATGTAAGGATGGACTTACTTATATTCTGTTATTTAATTATTGAAAAGTTTATGTTGAATTTGATATGTTCTTAAGAAGTTCTTATTGGGTTTCTAACAGCTTTGAGAATGCCTATTTGCAATAAGAATTGTAGTGCCTGTACTTAGCAGTTTATGTTCTCATTGCATTGGGCAATGTTTATTGTTATTCATTGCTGGACCTTCTTTCTATGTTATTTAGTCTAGATGGATAATTGGGGTTTCATGGATCCAGGGCTAGTAAAATTTGTTGAAGATACAGTGAGGTTAGAGCATGCACTCTCTCCAGACAGACCAATATATCTTCTCGGAGATTCTCTTGGAGGATGCCTTGCACTAGCTGTTGCGGCTCGTAATCCTGCGATTGACCTTGTATTGATCCTGTCCAATCCTGGTAAATGATGATCTTGGCTTTTTGTTTTGCAAAAAGAAGTCTGGAATCTATCTTATTTTTAAAAATATGTTTACATATGCTTTTTTTCAATGCTCTATGAAAAACAAATCTAGTTCTTGGGGTCATTCACATCTGACAAAGTGATGGGCAGTGATGAATGATGTATGATGATGGAGAGAGAAAGGGATGCACTGTTTGTGTCATGTCCTGTTCTGGTCTCTCCATTTCCGTCTTTCATTTTACTTTTATGGTGGTGACTCCATTGGCATGTGGTTTTGCATTGGATCGTACCTCACTTTCCGGGTTTACATTTGTGATATGGATTACATGGTAACCCATTTCCTGTTGTTTCAGCAACATCCTTCGGAAAGTCACAACTGCAACCTCTATTACCTTTGATTGAGGCTGTACCAGCCGAGCTACATAGTGCCATTCCATATCTTCTAAGCACCATAATGGGTATATTGTTGGAACTCTTTCACTTAAAACTCCATGATAAACATCTCATGCATGTAATGGATGTTCTTGAAATGGGTGTATGATAAAGTAGCATTATCTCTAATTGTCATTTGAGCTGGCTGCAAGTATTTTACATAAATGAGGCTGGTATCCTACAACATTATTGCATATTAACGGTTTTAGACTTATCTCTCATCAACTAATATGTTTCAAGAGGTTTTGCTAATTTGTTTTTTAGAAGAAGACTAACTTAGGCTTTGCTTTGCTTTGTGTTTTGTTTAGTCATGGAGCCGGAATGAAATCAATATGAAAATTTAACATAATTGATGATGTTTAGTCTTGCTCTCTATTGTAGGCCTTACACTAAACAATTCACAAACACAATAAGCGTGAAATGATCAAAGCTAGAGATTGTTGCGACCTTGTGATTACTACTACCTGTTTGAGGGGACTTACATCCTGAACTACTTTACTTATGTATCATATGCCCATAGATTTGAAAAGCATCCTAATCTGTGTCTTGTAATTTGTTTACACTTAACTAGAGGGACTTTTACATGGGGTGCAGTTTAGATCAGAATCCCTATATGCGCCTGTTTCTTTTTTGTGGCACTTTGGACAATTGCTGATAAAACTTGATAGGATTTAGAAATTGAATGATTCTTTTGATTAGTTTAGGGATAACTCCGTTATCTTTGGAAACATTATTACTGTTTTCCTAGTTTTTATGTGAAAATTGCAAACATCTCTGGGTTGACAGGCCGAATTTTTTTACTTCAAAATCATGACTCTGAAAGAGCTTCATAAGTGTGCCGTTCTATTTGGTCTAATTCAGCTTGACTTGATAAAAATGAGCTGCCTGTTTTTGTCATTATGAATGGACTACTGCCTGCTTTTCTCAGTATGAATGAACTACAAAATACAATTTAACTCGCATTTTTGTATATTAAATTGTTTACTATAAGACAATTTACCTTTGATACAAGTAGGTTAGAATCACCGCTAGCCATCTGGTGTGAAATCGGGTGGCTATGGGTGTGTCCTTTTTCCATACAAGGTTTGAGAAAAAATTTCTTGGACTTTGAGCACGGTCAATGGGATGCCCCCTGTCACCCGATTTCACATATGATGGCTAGGGATGACTCTAAAAATAATTGGTCTCATTTCATACTTTCCCTTTTGCATACATTGTGGGCACTCTTTGCTGCTCATGTTCATGAGAAATGAATTTTTGCAGATACTCCTTTGTTACTTGGCCTGATAGTTCTTTCATTCTTAGTTTTCTGCAATGGCAGTAGGTTGCCATTTCTTGTGTTGTATAACATTTTCTCCATGACTTTTGGACTATATTCATAGATTGAAGTTTCCATTCATAATATGAAAGTGTGTTATGCACAAGTTCTTTATTAGTTATGAGCTGAGTATCTTAATGCATGGTTGGAGTGTATCTTTCTTATATCTTAGCATCCTTATATCGTCCACCTCCAGGCTGTTTGGGTAATTACTTTCTCAATGACTTGTTTAGGTGATCCTGTCAAGATGGCAATGGTTGATGTTCCAGAGGGGCTTTCTCCTCCAGAGATGGTGGACCAGTTATCAGGCAGTCTTGTTGCCTTGTTACCCTGTCTCTCTGTAATTATTGAATCAGCACTTATTTCCTTGTTTATTGTTTTTTAATCATTTCTTTTTCTTGTAATATGTTGAGTTACCTTGTGTTTTTAATGAAGCCTCCTAAATTCAGTAATGATGTAGAATTGTGGCCTAGATTCACCATAATAAAATGCTTTTGTAAGTTTCTTCAAAATGTTCTTTTATCATTTAACTATCATTTTTTTCAATAACTAAAAGAAGCTATAATTGGTCACTAGGAATGCACTTTGTTATAGTTGTAAGTCAGCTTCTCCACTATACTGCATATGGTTTAAAAGCTTTACTACTTGAAACGCTCTTCTTTAAGCCATCGTCAAACTCGTGGATGATTATTTTATGATTTGAAATGTATCTAGTTGCAATGAGCGAATGTTGTGTGAAATCAAATGACCTGCGGTCTGATCATACCTTTTTATCTGCTTATGGGTAATGCTCATGAACTACAGGAAAAGATGAAAAGCTTAGTGACTTAAGAAGGTTGAGGCGGTTAAGAAGTATTTTTTTAGCAGTAGTGGTGGTTTTGTTGTATGTGATGTGGGAGGTTATAAATTTTTTGGGAATACACAAATGTAAATATCAATCTGGTGATAATTTCTGAGATAATGTACACAACATAATATCGGGGTGTCACATCGTATAGATAATGTTTTCTCTATACCAAATTGCCAAAACACCCTCACACAATTAAATGACAAAGGTATCTCTATATAACTACTCAACCACACCAACCATTGCATAGAGCTCAAATTAGCCTTGACAATTGAACCAATGAGAGTTTGTCTACCAACAAACAAGTCAAGCTTTAGTTTACAGTTTTTGTGAAAATATTTGTGATAATGCATCTCGACTGATATGAGGCAAAGAAATAACGTTGGTTGTGAAATGAACCTGAATGAGACCAAATGCTTCTTCTATATGTCCTGAAATGAGTATGGGACGGGATGCAAATTTGATCAATGAAACTCATGCTATCTTCATAAAGTGATGGGAGTTTATAGGCCAAGATTGAAGAATTTGATAACTCCTCACATGGTGAAACGGTGATTATGAAATAGAGTATTTGAAATGTTGTGATATACTATGGAGTACTAAACTTCTGTATATATCATGTCAAAAGACAGTTTCTCTGATGCAGCCTAGTTGTTTGTCTTTTCTACCAGGCTTTGTCAGAAATAATACCAAAAGGAACACTTGCGTGGAAGTTAAAGCTACTTAAATCAGCTTCCTCTTATGCCAATTCTCGTCTTCATGCTGTCAAAGCTGAAGTTTTGGTGCTCGCCAGGTTTCTAACTCAACCGGATATATATGTTTACTGAAATACCTCTTGTTATGGATTATTAATTGAAATTATTGCTTGTTTATGCCCTTCATATATGTTCTTGTCCTGGTTAATAAAGTTGATGTTTGAATTATCATGCTTTAATTCTTTTTTGTCATGCTTTAGATCCTCTCTATCCCATACAAACTAATTTTCAGACCACAGGACCAAAGGTCCCTTGATATCACTATTTTCAGGCTACACATTTTTATTGATTCTTGTTTTTCTGGTGGGTGCCAATATGCGCTATCATTCACCATTATTACTGTTTGGTTGACTGTGTTATGTATCTAAATTTGAAATGTTTTGACCAATAAAAAGCAGCTCTTGGGATTAGTGTTTATTTTGTTATCATCATTAGAAGGCTTCATTCCCACATTCTTAAATATCAAGGACATATTCTCAATGTACATAAATATCGTTATTCAGTCGCATTAGTAATGAGTTAAGCATATTTTTATCTGAATTGTGAAATGGCACTTTTACTTGATGTCTAGTTTTGTCAATTAGCACTTCATTCTGGAGTACATCCTTCAACTATTTGAAATCAGAAGCAATATACCTCATTTTTTTTATATTGCACTTTTTCTCTGTTCAGACTTTTATTAGGTGTAACTACTGGAACTTGTGATGGTTCAAACCAACTTATTCTTGTGTCACCGTAGTATTACAATAATCTATTCGGTGTGGTTTGTATGAGGCTGAGGCTCTAAACAATCAAAGTAAGGCGCTCCTTCTAATAGTGTTGAAAGATGCTGTTTCAATGCTGGAAATCTTTGTGATGGTCTGAAAATTGATTTTCATCTCTAATTATAAAATTTTGAATTTCAAAAGTAGTGTAGATTAAGCAGATCTATGAACACTTAAATGTCTTGAAAATTGACGGTCCGAAAATGCATTACAAGATGCACTATTTCTAAGACTTGAAATCCATTTTTTCTCATGTCCATATATCTTGAGGTCGAGATGATCAATTTGAGGAGATTTTTGGCCTTCAAAACAACTTCTTTTAGTGAATTTTTGAGGTGCGCCCTAAATTGATTCTTTAGAGCCTCGCACTTATATAAACTTTTTCCTAATCTATTTGATGACATGATTTCTGTTAATGGTATTAAACATTAATGTCATGTGCAAGCTCAGAAACTTAGTTGTTATCTGTATGTCAGTGGCAAGGACCAAATGTTACCAAGTATGGAAGAAGCGGAACGACTTCGCCATACATTACCAAACTGTAGAGTTCGATTCTTCAAGGATGGTGGCCATGCAGTTTTATTGGTATGAAATGGGTAAATGAGATTTTCTATTCATTTTCTTAAATTTTGTGATGTTGTCTAAATCGTTATCTAATCCTTTTAATTCCTCGTTGACATAACACACTGTCAACTGCATTAGAAGATTTTTGTATTATTTGCAATCTAGAAGTTAAATGCTAAAGGGAATTTAGGTTCCCTTCATAGGAAAAGTCTTTTTTTTTTTGTTGATTTTTGATGATGGAAAGAGGAGAGCTTTCTGAAGAATTACGAAAAACTATGACAATCTTATGAATATGATGGATAAAGAATTCATTCAATGCACTGAATGAAAAAGAGAAATTAGATCTTTGGAAGAGTATGATGAATAAATTGGTAGGTTGAGAGTTGACACCATTGTTCGCAAAATCGCCCATTAGGATGATCAACCGGTATTTAAAAAAAACAAATTAAAAAAAAAATATATAAATTCTCAAAAATAAGGAATTTGATTTGTAATGCATTTTTAAATATTCTTTACATTATGGTAAAGATTAAAATTTGTTTTGGTCATTAATACTCACTTTTATATTTTTCCATCTTTTTTAGAAAATTTAAAAAATAGCTTGAAAAATATAAAATGGGTTAAAATCCATTTTTTTCATTATTTTTCAACTTCATTTGAATGTGTTTTGTTTTAATCATTCTTTATATTCTTTTCATATTTTAGTAGATTTTTTTATATATTTTTTTAAAAAATTTAACACTTTTTTGACCACCCGGAGCTTGCTCGGTTAGAGTGGTTGAATCGGCTGGTTAGCCAGTTTGGCCGGTTAAACTGCTTCCAGGCCCATGTCCGGTTAACCGTTCCTGTTCAATTTTGCGAACATTGGTTGACACTAGATTTTGTCTTCAGTCTTGCAGTGTGTAGCAGGAACCTAGGAAAACCGAATACGATGATCTATTGCTGAAATCTTTTGTTTACAGTACAGATTAAGAAATGGATATCTTATGTCTAAATGACTTTTAAGCATCCTGAAGTCTAGTGGTCTTGAGTGCCAATGTTGTTCTCTATTTTTGGATCACCAAATGGATCATTCAACCATTTTTTGATAAAAAAGGAGAATAGGAAAATTGGGGAGTAGGGGTGGCAATGGGTCAGGTCAGGTCTAGATCGACCTTGACCTAGACCCGACCTAGGCCCCACTCGACTGGAATTCACCCGGACCTGGGTTTGGTCCAAGTGACTTGGACCGAACCTGACCTGGACCCAAGTCTAGAAATTTTAAAAAAGAAAAGAAAGATATTCTATGTATTATTTAGTATATATTTTTTATATTTTATGCTGGTTCGGGTGGGGTCGGGGCAGCCCAGACGCGGAGCCAACCTGATAGGGTCCATGCCAGACACGAACCCTACCCGCCGGGTCCCAAACATCGGCTCAGACCTGGTTCGGACCGACCCGATCCAATTGCCACCCCTATTGGGGAAATGAAAATTAGAATAAGAGTTTAGAAACATAACAAAACCACAAACATAAAGAAAGAGCAAAAAAGAAAGAGAAAAATTGTAAAAATTGTTCATATGATTTTAAACATATGTTCATTTTACATTACTTGCTAAAAGTCCAGTCTCCCCTGCAAGATGTGCTTTTTATCGTTTGAACTTACCTTCCTGAAACTGTGCATCCGAACCCTATGTGGAGGTGGAGTAAGGGGCTGTGTTAGCTATGATTATGAGATACTATGAAGTATGCTGTAGTGGTTGATCTCGGGCTTTTGAATTTTTTTCATGTCCTCAATGGATGTTGCTAAGCTTCACTTAATTCGATTGCTTTGATTCTGTGGATTTACAGTAGATTTGTGTAACCATTCACCAGAAATTTGTGGGTTGGAATGGTTGGAAGATGGGCCCAATTTTTTTCTGTTAGTTTATATGTGCTAGTCATGGGTGTTTTGACCTTTGTATGGGTGCTTGCACGTAATGATTCTGAGTGGAAGTCATTTGCACAAATTCTAGTCTATATTTATGAACCTTGAATGGCTTTACAGATTCTTTATATCTTGCATCTTGCTTTAAAACTGGACGAGTTAGATTTTGCCTAGTCCCAGCTGTGAAGAAAGTTAGGTTTCTGGTTAAAAATTTGTGACATAAAACTTGCCTGTGGCTTGAGGAATATTAAATCCTGAAATTGTTCATCAACTGTAGTTCTTTATGTCAGTGGTATCGATGTATTTCATATAACTTGAGGATCGAGTCTCTATTGAGATGAATAATGGTATGCTCTTGAGTGTGTGCGCAGATCATTAGTTGGCACAAAATTCCTGAACCATTATTATATGGTTGATCGTACAATAATCAAAATATTCACAGATGTAAACTTCTTAATGTTTGAAATTTAGTTGGTAAGAGTATTATCTTTCTTAATGACATGAAGCCGTTATTGACACAGGAAGATGGTATCAATTTGTTGACAGTTATTAATGGTGCCCAAGTTTATCGTCGTTCAAGAATTCGTGACTTTCTCTCGGATTTCCTTCCACCTACTTTAAGTGAATTCAAGAAAGTATATGAACAACAGAATGGGTAATTGTTCTTTTCTTTTTCTTTTTTTGATAGGAATGGGTAATTATTCTTTTGATTTCATATGATGTAAGAAAATTCCCGTTACATTTGGTTGCTATGCTTAATGCTCTAATTTCATTATTTTTTAGTTGGTTTCATCAAGCTGTCAATCCAGTGATGCTTTCAACTATGGAAGATGGAACAATCGTGAAGGGTCTTGCTGGATTTCCCGATGAAGGTCCTGTTTTATTCGTTGGTTATCACATGTTGATGGGACTTGAGTTGTCTCCCCTTGTAGGGGAAATCCTGAGAGAGAAGAAAATACTTCTGCGAGGCCTTGCTCATCCATTATTATTCTCAAAACGCTCTGAGAGTTCTACCCAAGATCCATCGTCATTTGATGCGATCAGGAATTTTGGTGGAGTGCCTGTATCACCAAGCAATATTTTTAAACTTCTTTCAAGAAAAGCTCATGTTCTTTTGTACCCAGGCGGTGTACGTGAGGCTCTTCATAGAAAGGTAAGCTGTTTCACTTGACTTTACTGGTAGTGTAGTTATGTTTCTAGTCTATGATTGATTCTCATTCATTACCAAATACATGGCTCAGGTATTATTTTTGATGCTATAGCAGTCATAAGATATAATATCTATGGTTTGTCCCATACATATCCGATTAGAAAGTATATCATATGCATGATGTGTATCTTACATGATGATAGCTGGGTTAAGGGGGGTGACAATGTGATTTGCATTCTGAGGATTGACGGTGGTAGCTCTACCTGATTCTGTGATTTGCATACTACAGTTGATCTTCACCTCCTTCCGTGATAATCTATGGTGGACGCCTTGCTTGTATTTTATAGAGAATATACAAATCAAGTGTCTGATTCTTTTTCAATTTAGTTTAGGAGGCTTCTGTTCTTAAAACATATTTCACTGTTTGGTGGCAGTAATATTCCCATCTATGTTCTCAGTGGGAATAAGATAAATATGGGTGTGAATTGTGCAGCCCACTAATTTTCTTACACACTTTAGCCAGTACAATATATTTTTATAGGAATCCGACCTTTTTTTAGATATAATATCTCAATCAACTTTAACCGTGTTCTTTGACAAACACTGATTATGTAAAGCTCATAATAATGCTTCCAACCTCTGTAGGCTTTGTTGATTGTCGATTGACAAACACTGATTATGTAAAGCTGATAATAATGCTTCCAACCTCTGTAGGCTTTGTTGATTGTCGACTTTGTTGTGACTTGCTCCCATACTTCAAAAATTAAAAAAGCATGGAATTTTATTATCATGAGTTTGAAAGTGCGCACTCATTAAGTATAAGGAAGGAAGCCCTGACTGAAGAGTTACAAGACAGCAGGTAAGATGTGTTGCAAATATTCGTTCTCATCAGGCTAGGTTGTCAAAAAGAGATTGGCCTCACATTCATAAAGGAAAGAAAAGGCATAGCATTCTAAACCCATGATTATGCATTTTTTCTAATTTAGGAGCCTCACCTTTCTTTGATGGGTTCTGATCTTTTATCATACTATTTCATGAACTAATGCAATATTCTTTTCCAATGACTCAGAATTTTAGATTGCCTGTGAATATTTTTACTTAGTTATTGTGATTCCTTGTATCTGTCTGAATGATCCCAATAGAGTGTCTTCTAAAGATGTATTTGCTCTCTATCTGTAAACTTTTCTGTCCACCTGGCTTTGAAAAATATATATGCACACTAATCTCTTTAACCATCTTTTTTATATATTAAAAAGAAAAGAACCGCTTTAACCATTGTCATGCAATAATATTGGTTCAATAGTTGGGTGTTTCTTGAACCGTTGGATATGTGTCAACTTGCAACTCATGATTGGCATATAGCAAGCATCGACTATTCTCTCGTTTTTTTTTTTTTTGCCCTGGGGGGGGGGGGGGGGGGGGGGGTAGATCAGTGCGGATTACAGGCCCGTACCCATTTTTAGAAATAGTCAACTTTTGAATATGTCGTTCCTAACAGTGTTTTCATATTATAACAGTTGGCTATGAACCATCTATGTATTTTTCTTGGGGATATTCCACTTGTACCCCTATATACTTATTTGTTTGTTGGCAAAGTCTTAACTTTCTAAAGTGATATAATGTGTTTGATGGATGTAGGGTGAAGAGTATCAGTTGTTCTGGCCGGAGCGTTCGGAATTTGTGAGAATGGCAGCTAAATTTGGTGCCACTATAGTGCCTTTTGGTGTTGTTGGAGAAGATGACATCGTGGAAGTAAGCTCTTAAAAGTTTACTTTGGCAGTCTGTAAAATTTCAATCCGATATTGGGGAATTTACTGATCCTATTCGCGTCAAACACCATTTAGAACAAGAAAAAAAGATCCTGTTCATAGCAACCTAATATCTTTTTAGTGTAAAAATCCTTAAAGTTCTGCATTTATTGAGATTATCTTTTATGACTAGGAAAATGAACTTTTTTAAGTAGGAAAATAAATAATCTTTTAGTCTTCAATCTTCTCTTAACTATCACTTGAATTTGTTTTGATAGCGTGGAATTAAACATGTGATTTTGGTCGGTGATTTGGTTCACGATGGGATTATGCATATTGTCTTAATTCATCAGGACCCATGTTCCAATCATTAGTTTGACATTCCTTTATGCTATAGCTTATGATATTTGTCATATCTCGATTGTTAGTCTGATCTAGTCCTTTTTGTAGTAGTTGGTTGTTGATTACAATGATTTGATGAGCTTCCCTCCAGCTAGAGACTTCATCAAGCAAGGAAATAAGGAGCATGTCAGATTAAGGTATTCTTTAAGTGTGTGCTCATGCTTGATGTCTTTCATTTTAAGCTGGGAAAGCTGGGTTTAGGAAGGTTCCTACAACTTTATATAAAATATATTGAAGTTAAATAAATGCTACAATTGTTAATCTGATGTAGTTTTATGTATTATCATGTCAGAATGCTCTCAAGTGCTCGAGTCTTGATTTTGATAATCATTTTTATGTATTTTCTTTTATTTTCTCTTGTATTACATTATTTATGACATGGATCCTTTTCTGATCGGCTTAGCTTATTATGAGAATATTAAGGTATGACCATATGTAACTATGTTTGGGATGAAGATTACTTCAGCTTAGTTGAACTTCCTTTTAAAAAAAAAAAGGTTATTTCAGCTTAAAATTTCATTACTTGGTAACTTAAATATCATGTGTGAAGGTTGTAATTGTCAATGCTTGATGAAATCCCCTGTGAATTATACGACAAGCTTATGAACAGGTGAATATTTGTGACTTAGTCGAAGGGGTAACTACTTGTATATTTGAGTTTCAAAAATTTATTTGCCCCCATGCAATTAACCTTCCTAAGTGTAACACTGTTATTTTTACATATTTGCATGCACCTTATACAAATCAGCTCTCCCTTTATTACTCTGCATCAATTACCTTGGTAAAGCACAACAGATAGTTACCATTTCCTTGTATAACAATCATCAGTGTACACATATCCAAAGAATTTTAAAAGCTTGAAGAGCTATTTAAGCTTGTGTTTCGGCTTGTGATAACAGGACTGATGTGACTGGGGAGTTAGCGAACCAAGACATGTATTGCCCTGGGCTTTTGCCAAAAATACCTGGGCGATTTTATTATTTGTTTGGGAAGCCTATTGAGACTAGAGAGAGAAAGGCTGAACTCAGAGACAAAGAGGAAGCACATAAGCTCTACGTGTACATAAAGTCAGAGGTGGAGAACATTATGTCCTTCTTAAGGAAGAAGAGAGAGGAGGACCCTTACAGGAGTTTATTACCGAGGGCTTTATATCAGGCGACATGGGGTTTCACTAAGGAAGTCCCCACATTTGAGCTATGAAAGGCTGGTATGAAGGTGTATTTTATCACTTGTTGGTTGTATAGTGGTGAGATAAGATGTGCAATTCAGAGGATATTCATATTAAATCTGATGGTTTCATTCATTTATCTTCTTCAGGCTTCTGCACTACTTGGTTCAATTGATTGCCTCAAAAATCTTGTACAACAGTTATTAAGTTTAAATGCTAAAGCTTGTGCCTCTGGCCACATGAGTGATATCTTTGACGAATTTCGCTAAAATTGACAAATTTTGGATACTTTAAACCTACTTTATTTTTACGGAATCTTGTTGCTCATGCATTCAACTTGCCTAACTATACAGACATGCCCTCATGACCGACCACAAAAGAAGATGGAAATTAAACAACTCCGATAAAGAACATGAAGTTCAGAAACTAAGTCTTTTGCTTAATTAGTAAAGCACTTTTTTAAAAAGCATTCATGCAATGAACAATCTTTTTGTATGCTTGGTTGCTTAGAGAGAGAAGGGGAAAAGAGATACGAGAGATTCACATAAAAAAATTTCTTATTAATTAAATAAAATATATAGAAATCTAGAAGGGGGCACACGTTTTGTGCTTTGGAGAAAATGATGGCAAGTGATATAAATAAAATATATAGAAATCTGGAAGAGGGTTCGTTTTGTGTTTTTTTGAAAATGATGGCAAGTGATATCTTTGGAATGTCAATCAACAAGTTTCTTTGAATGTTTCACGACTTTTCAAACTTTGGCATAATTTTCACTGTGAAAAGAGTGAAGGAAATTTTAAGTTCATTGGACATGTATGCTGAAAATGTATCTTTTGTTTCTGGTGTTATAATATTTTGTTCTTCCTTCATGTTTCCTTACCGGTTATAAGTATATGTAATTTTAATTCTTCCCAAAGCATTTCTGAGGTAACAACAATATTGCAAAAATGACATATTTTAGAAATAATAGCCCTATAATATTGGAAAAAAACTATTTTTTAATGAAAACTCATTAATTAATTAAATGAAATGAAATGAAACTCTTGGTTTTTAAACACAGAAGATTTGAAATCTTTATTTAATATTATTGCAATCAGCGGGCTCAAAATCTTACCATAATGCATGGCCTAATGGCATCCACCCCGGCATTTGGAGGGATGATTGGGTCTGTCTGGCGGAACTTGGAGGGATCATTGGGTCTGTCTCGAGCAGTCGAAGAGCAACTGGAAGGGACTTTAAATTTAGCCGCACCAACCATGGTATAATAATCTTTTCTTTTTTTTTAATTGAATCAAACCCAATTATCCCATGCATGGTGCGTCTTCTTTTTATACCTCCTAGAAGTGCCATCACTATTTTTTTTTTTTTTTTTGACAAATGTTCGAATCTTTATTAAATAACTTAAACAAAGCAAATCACATCAGAAGACACAGACAGAGAAGGCAAAGAAGTGCCTCCTTTAACGAGGGAGTCTGTTATATAGTTGGCTTCACGATAAACATGCCAACTAAATCCATGATTTCCAACCAAAGAGACCGAAGTAGTCATGGGGTACACGATTTCTTAATACACAAATTAATAACATTTAGTGAGTCACCTTCGTAGATACAACAATGAGCGAGATTTTTAGATATAATGAGCTTCAAACCTTGTAATAAAGAAGCAAGCTCCGCATGATTAGCCGTAGCAACCTCAATAGGACCCGCATAAGAAATAATGGTCTCACCAAGCTCATTGCCTAGAACACCTCCTATGCCAGCCAAACCTGGATTACTGAGAGAGCTACCATCGAAATTTAGTTTGAAACGGTCTGTCTCTGGTGGAGACTAGAAGCAACACGAACGCATCTTCACTTTACCCCTGAGAAACAAATTTTGCAGATTAATGAAGACGTCCGCTTTAAAAAGGCCCGAACATTTTTTTGTGACCGAATACCATTGCCAAAGGGAATGCTTTATATTGTCTAACAACCAGTCAAAGGAATGCTAATACCATCAAAAGTACACCTATTCATTTCCTTCTAAATTTCCGAAACCACTGCTCCTCGAGCAATACACCAGATCAAAGAACCTTCAGAGAGGAGATGAGAAAAAGAGAACTGAGTAATAATGTCCAAAACCGACCTAAGAAGAGCAGCATGGATTCCAAATAGGTTGAAAAAACCATACCAAATAGTTAATGCCACATAATATTAAAGAAAAAGATGGTTCCAGTTTCCTCATCAAGTTTACACATAAGAAAAAATTGCCATCACTTAGCTCTCAAAAATAGCTCGATCTCTTTAAACTTCCTAGCTTTCTAAACTTTATCTTTACCAACAACCTAATCAAAACCAATCTCTTCCTACCAATCAAGGCTTTTAAAAAAAAGAATGCCACCCCCAAAAATAGTGTCAAATGGGTGGATCGACGATCCGGATAAGAGAAAATAGTGTTGCATATGTAGATTGGCGATCCTGATTGAAGAATCGGCTAGATTGGCATGTTTTGACTATAAAAAATTTCAAAAAATCACTAAAAATCTCTAAAAAAAATTTTTAAGAAAAATTAGGGGTGTTATATTATGTACTTTCATTATTTGCAAAAATATGTAAATAGAAACATTTCCCTATCTGGATGTCTATATAATTATTAATTATAGTATAATATTATAATATTGCATCAAAATTATTACAAATTGTTAAAAAAACACTCATATTACAAGATTGAAAAAAATAATGCCCATTCTAAAGTGAAATTAGCAAAACATTTATTAATTCGCTTTACTTATCCAAAATTACCACAATCTAACTAACTATATATTATTACTGAAATGGAAATTGTTTGTTTATATTTAATTAGTATTATACTATACAAATAAGAACATATCCAAATTTTTTCTTATAATATCATCTAATTTAAAAAAATTTATTTATAACTACAAGAAAAAATTATACATCATATAATTTATAGTGCAAATAAATTAATAAATAAAAATACAAGATTTCATTATCAATGTATAATAATTAAGGATAGTATTAAAATAATTATAATTAGAAAATTAATAGAAATCACTTCATTATCCTATGATTAAAAAAAACAAAGACCTTATAAATTTTAATGTTATGACATTAAAAAAAAAAAAAAAAAAATTTGAACCTGAAAAATGCCAAATAAAGATATCAAAATTCAGAAAAAAAAAAAAGAGTTAAATTATATACTATGTACATTGTCTAGTTTATTTTACTTAATCAAAACTTTTTGTGGTTAGTTTTTATTTTCATCAACTGGACCTTACTTGGATTATATGGTTTACTTCGTGTTTATTTACACTGCCTCTTGACAACAAGCACAACAACTACAATAATAATAGCGACAATTATAAATATATATATCAGTTATAGTTTTCGTTATTACTAAAATATCAAATAGTTTCATTTATTACTGAAATGTTTGTTTTTTTTCATTTCATAACGAAATTTTTAAAAAAATATTTTTTATTCCTGTTCAGTTTTTGAATAACCGAAATGGCTAGATTTTCGACTGTTCAAAAATCGAAAATAAGCTAATTTTGGTTCTTGAACAACAGAAAATAGAGAGGCTCGTTTAAGTTTCTGGAATACGCAGTTCTATTTTCGGTTGTGCAACATTCGAAAATGTCATATTTCTGGTTGTTCAACATAAGAAATATCGTATTTTTGGGGGTTGAATAACCGAAACTAAGACTTCTGTCCTATTTTCGATCGTTTTAAAGTACCGGCTACACTGATACTATAATATTTTAAGGAATAAACAATAAAAAATGGTAAGACCGGGCTTAAAAAAATGGTAAGACCGGTTGAAGGCCTGTAAGGGCCCAGCTTTCCAAAAACTAAGAATTACCCTTACAAAAATAATAAGACTAAAAATAAATTTGAATAAAAAATACCAATTCAACGCCACTTCTTCCGATTCGATATTCTCGCTCGAAAGAATTCAAACTAGCTGAAGCCCGTGTGAACCGAGCTTTCCAAAATATAAGATAAGACTTGTTAAAAAAACAAAAGAGAAAAAAATAAAAAAAAAATTGAATAAAAAATATTAATCTAATGCTACTTCTTTCGTCTGCCATCCGATAGCTCTCAAAAAATTGAGCTTGGTATTCTCGCCCCCAAAATAATCAAACTCTATAATCTCGGTCTAGCTCGATATTCTTGCTTTAAAAAAAATCAAATTCTATAATCTCGAGCAATCTTGGAGTTTTGAAATGCTTTAAGATGAAATTTTCTTGAACTCAAGCATTGTGTAATTGAAAAACTTATACTGTATCTTGGATCTCTGAAGTGATTTGATGCGTTTGATGGATGAAGGGTGAATTAGACAAGTTGGTTTGGCCATAGAAGTAAGCTCTTAAAAGTTTACTTTGGCAGTCGTAAAATTTGAATTTTGTTATGGTGGTATTTACTCATCGTCTTCATGTCAAGGACCATTCAGACAAAGGAAAAATGAAAACTTAATACCTTTCCGGTCGACAAATCACATACATTTATTTGTAGTTCTGCATTTGTTGGGATTATTTTTAGAACTATGAAAATGGGCTTTTTGAGTAGGAAAATAAATAATATTTTATGTGCCTTTGGTGTTCTTTTGACTATCATTTGAATTTGTTTTTGTTTTACCAAATAGTCTACATTATATTTCACCCTAAAACATTATCTTTTTTTTTTAAGAAAAGGTGAGTTTCATTGAGATAATGAAAGTTACAAGGAGAAGGAAAACAAAAGAAAAGAAGGTGAAGGGAAGAAGAGAAGAGAGGAGAGATAGGGGAGAAAGAAGAAAAGGAAAAAAAAGGGAGAAAAAAGGAAAAGGAAAACCCCGGTCTCAATCAGGATGTGACCTCATTAGCCAAAGAATTTGCCTCTGAATTATAACCACGAACAATATGGGAGCAGGAGACTTCAATCCCAAAAAGCAACAACATGATTTCGTCAATGAGACTACTCAACCTCCATGGTGTTGAGTCCAGGCGATGACACTAAGAAATTGTTGGTATTTTTGGTTTGAAAAATACTTAAGTGTATTTCAAAACAACATTTTGTTTTTATTGTACTTTCTTAAAATGCCTTTGTAAAGAGAGGAACATGTGGGTTTGAATCCCACATTCCAGAGGAGAGACTTTGTTGAGCCATATTTAAGAGTATGCTTTCCATTCAATATACTTTAAGCACAAAGGAGAGAGAACGCACATGTGTAGAGCACGCATGCACGTGCGGCTTGGAGGGAGATCCAACGGTCATCTAGCCGTTAATGCATGTGTGAGACATCCAACGATCATCTAGCTATTGATGAGAGATGGAGGCAACAACCATCAATGGGCAGCTTCTTGGTGCTCTCTAACAAGGGTCATCTTGGTGCGCTCTAACAGGAGCCTTGGACCTCCTACATGTTTTTTGGACACTTCAAATTTTTTTCAAACCTCTAGCAATACACCATTCTCTACAATTCCAACAAGAAAACCTATGTGCTAAACTCTCTCTCTCTACTCGATTTTATCTCTTTTTCTCTCAAAACTATCAAGACTCTGGTGTCTATTGTGTGGGTTCTAACTTCCAAGTTTAAGTGCATACAGCTAGGAACATTGAAAAAGACCTCTTTGTTTTCCTGTATCCCAAGGACGAATTGCGCTTCATATGTACATCAAATAATCTATCAAAGGGGGGCAAATATTATAGTGCTCCTGCATGCCCGAAAACAAGAAGAGTTCGAGATCTAATTTTACAAATTGTATTATTTTCTACCCTCATTTCACCTTGCCCAAACTCCAACAGAAATGACATTCGATGAGTCACCGCAATTATAACCCTATGGCGAGAGGGATCCAAAAGGGCCACACCCTTTCATACCGCCCAAAGCTCAACTTCGTTGGCCTCGCATAGATGCAGTCTCCTTAAGTAAGTCTACAGAACGGAGCCCAAGTGATCTCGAAGGAGACCCCCATAGCTTGCAATGAGACCTTTTACACTGCCATCAAAATTAAGTTTAAACCAACCCTCGGGTGGCGCTACCTTGACAAAACGTTTGGTGGGACAATTGGGTTTAAATTGTAGGAGCAGTGAGTAGTTTGAGAATATAAAGTCTCTGGGTACAACTTTTAGGGGAAGAAAAGTATAGACCCAAAGAGTGATCGATCACTTAATGGCTTCAATAAAGGAAGGCAACTCTCTGTTGCACCCCTCGAAAGTTCTCAAATTCTGCTCTCTTCATAGGTTCCAGGTGATTGCAACAACTGAGATCCTCTAGAGTTGAATTCCCAATGAGGAGAAAGGAGGGATCCACAATTATTGTAGCCAGGCATTTGTCTCAGCATATCTGGGTCCAATCCAATTAGCAAAACTGAGCAACCAATCCCATAAGGCTGTGGCAAAAGTGCAGTGGATGAAGAGATGGTCTATATACTATTCATTGCTTTTGTAGAGCAAATAAATATTAGTGAGGATGAACCCCAATCTCCTCAGCCAATGAATAGTGATAAGCCTCTTATAACCAAGAAGCCATAAAAGTGTCTTGACTCGATGAGGGACTTTGCACTTCCAGAACTTAGCAAGGGAAGACTTGCCTTTGATATAGCCGTCTCTATAGATCGCATGGTATAAAGAAGAAGCTGATAACTGACCATTAAGTTCTAGGTACCAGATAATCCTATATGGTTTCTGGGGATAATAACATAAGGCATATAACGATGCCAACAAACCCTTGAATTGTTCGTCAACAGAAGCATCAACCCTCCAAGTACTAATCCTGATATCCCAAACCAGATAATCCTATCATTTGAATTGGTTTTGATGGTATGGAATTATACATGTGATTTAGTTCATGGTGGGATTATGCAAGTTGTCTTAATGTAGTTGAACCTACATTCCAATCATTAGTTTGATATTCCTTTATGCTGTAGTTATAGATATTTGTTATATCTTGATTGTTAGTTTGATATAGCCCCTTTTGTAGCAGTTGGTTGTTGATTACAATGATTTGATGAGCTTCCCTCCAGTTAGACATTGGATCAAGCTACAAAGTAAGAAGACTATCAGATTAAGGTATTCTTTGGAGTGTGTGCTTATGCTTGATCTTTTTCATGTTAAGCTGGGTTTAGGAAGGCTCCTACAACTTTGTACGAAGTGTGATTAAAAGTTAACTAAATCTACAATTGTTAATTTGACTTGGATTTATACATTATGGCTCAATTTAAGCCAATAACCAGTAAACAACAATGTTTTATAGCAGAAATAAGAACCAAGAAGGAAATCACAATAGAAGGAACGAACATGCGGATTCGAGTCCTCCACTATGGGGCTCACAAGCACAAGAGAAAAGAAAAAGAAAAACACCCACAAAAAATACCTCTCTCTCTTTCTACAAAAAAACAACGTTTTTTTTAGTCCATAAAAACTAATCCTTTTACAATGGGGTTCAGTTTGTATAGAGCCTAGGCTCTAAACAATCAAATTAGAGGCTACCTTCAAATAGTGTTCATAAATGTGATTTCAACGCTGAAAATCTTTGTGATAGCCTTAAAATATATTTTCATCTTTTTTTGTAAAGTTTAAAGGTTCAAAAACAGTGGTCTATGAAAACTTGGAAATCTTAAAAATTGAAAGTCCAAAAATGCATTATAAAATATACTATTCCCAAAACTTGAAATCCAATTTTTTCTCATGTCCATACATCTTGATATCGAAATGATTAATTTGAAGATATTTGAGCATCAAAACAATCTCTTCAAGTGAAAATTTTAATATAGGCTCTAATTTGATAGTTTAGAGCCTTGGCGGTATATAAACTTTTCCCTTTACAATTCCGTAGGTTCTCTTTTCCATAATCTTCTATCAAACTCTCTAAAAAGATAAAAAACTACCATCCTATTACTTATTCCACAACTAATCCAACTCGTAAAATATTTCTTATTATCTCATGTTCCCAGTGAAGGACAAGAGATATGCTTCCTTCAATTCACGAACTTCCTGAAGCAACTCAACAAAAACGGTACTCATAACGAAAAGGGCAAAGTTTATATAAGGTTGCAACTTTAAAATGTAGAATAATAGATGCATCTCAAAAATCTATCGGAAATGTTGATTTACTATTTAAAAAACCCTCCAATCGATCATCTCGACATCGAGATGCATGAATATGAAAAAAAAGTTTTAAGTCTCGAAAATAGTACATCTTGCAACACATTATCTAGACCGTCTATTTTTAAGATTTTCATATATTTATAGATCTACTTGATTTTAACTATTTTTGGAATATAAAATTTCTAATTAGGTATAAAAATAGATTTTAAGATAATACTATATATTTTTTTAGAACAAAATTATATGTTAATAAAATTTTAATGTGTCTTAATTGGATTGTTTAAAGTTGCAACCTTATAGAAACCACACCCTCCGAAGAATAGCTTTTTAAAGTAATCTTAAAAAAAAAATTCAAGAACGCTATTAGCATCAGGCGAAGCCCGCACATGTACAAATGTGGGCTTGGTAAATATTTTTTTTAAATATAACTTGACCGTAATTTTTAGAGTATATAATTTTTAACATAGAGATCATGAAAATGAAAAAATAAAAAAAAATTAAAAATTAAAAATAATAATTAATATGAAAAAAATATTTGAAAAGTTAGTTACAATTGGTTTATACCTGGAGAGCGCAAATGCGGTCCATCCCCATGAAACCATCGTTCAAAATTTAACGGACAAGCCTTTATGGATAAGAAATATCTTAAATAATCAAAGGGAAGGAAAGGGAATGGAGGGCAGGTCGTATTGGTACCACTCGCATAAGAGAGAGAGACAAAGTGGAGAGGAGAGGAGAGAGAAACACGATTCCGAAAAAAATCACTGCCCAAAAGGAGTGATGCAGGGCCTCTGGTCGAAACGCTCATTTCCTATTCAGGTAATAATATTTTTATCGAGGTTTCTCTCCATTCATCCAATTTTAGGGTTGTTATCTCATTGTTCTCATAAAATTTTGGTGCATGAATCCTCATTTAAATATTGATTTTTTTTTGTTAGTATTCTCATACGCATCCTATCATTTACTCTCTGTAATATTTATTCTGCATTCGTCTACGTAACTTCAAAATTAAGGAGATTGCATAGGGAAACTCTATCGTCTCAGAAGCATGAGCTCAACTCTGTTTAGTGTGTTTGGTTGTTTACTAACTGCTCTATTTAAGAGAGTTTGTGACTGCTCTTTCTCTCACTAGACACGCTTAGGTGTTCTTTGTTTTCATTTTAGTTCAAATTATACTGTTAAATTTGCACAAGGAGGAGATGGCACGAAGTGAACTGGGGGGCTCTTTTTTCTTCTTGTTGTAAATTTAATTTTAGGCTTTGAAGCTGTTGAATAGGCATTTTGCGGTCGCTGTTGTTTCTTGTTTTAGATTGAGATTAGGATTTTTTGCTGTTGAATAGGGCTGTTGTGGTCTAAATGGCACCAGCCATGGTCCTCGGTACCACTCATTCTCCAATGGGGATCAGGATTTTGGATTACTTTTGCAATAGGCGTGGGCTCATTTTTATAACTGGTTTTAATCCGTTATTTTCGACTCGAATTCAATATCCGGTTTTAAAGATGGGGATTAATGCTTCGGAGGATGGGCAATCCACCTCTTTGTATTTGGAAAAGGAGAGTAAGGAAGGGCAGTTGATTGGGTTTGAAGAAAATGGGCGAATTGTGTCTGAAAAGGAAGGAGAGGGAAAGGACAAGAAGTTGAAAGCAGAAAGTGATTTTAACGGATTAGAATTGTTAGAAGATGATCTTAGCTGGGAAGTTCAGAGTGCAAAAGACTATATGGATAGGTCGAAGGAGTTTGACAGGCAGGATAGTGGGCCACCTCGCTGGTTTACCCCTATTGAATGTGGGCGTCCAATGAAGGATTCTCCGGTTTTCCTCTTTCTGCCTGGTACATGTTAAAGGGTATTTTATTTATGTACATCAATACATGGTTCTTGATGTCTTTTGTTAGTTGTTTGTTTGATGTAGTTGTTTTCTAGTTCTTGTGTGGTTATTCTTACTCCATAATTATATGTTAGATGGTATCCTCGCTTTTCATACTTGTGTTTGTTATTTGTGCACTTTTTGGATGAAAGCCAACAACCAATGTAATTGTAGGATAGTCTTTTTATACTCTTTTTTTTTTTTTTTTTTGAGAATTTATAGAAGGCAATGCTTACTAACTGTTGACTTGGATCAAATAGATTCTTTTGCCCAATGATGTTCATGGCTCATTTGGTGAATGCTACTTTTTTGAGCTCTTTTTTTTTGGCCAGTTATTCAAGCTACTTGTGAGTTCAACCAATGCCGGTGAAATTAGAAAATTTTGTGGTTATGTTCACTACGAGTAATATGGGTATTTATTTGCATTTATTGCATGCTGTGCAGCGGATCTTCATTATTATTCTTGTCCTGTTCCATTACTGGATTGATGCTTCTTACTTGAGCCTAATTATTTGAAATTTAATATTTAGGAATTGGTGGCACTGGTTTGGGGCTCATGCGGCATCATCAAGCTCTTGGGAGGTTAGCATTTGTGCATTTGTGTTTCTTTTCTATATACATACGTGGATACCTATGTATAAAAGTGCAAAACTACAGGTTATGTCAATGCATATGTTTGTTGCTTGCTTACATATATATGTAAGTACCTAAAAAATTACATAGGTGTGAAATTGTGAATGCATGTATGTGTGCATGTTTGCATGTATGTATTAGTATAGGTGTGCAGCTGTGTGTATGTGTATGTTGGTGTATATGCATATGGTTATGCACATGGTGTGTGTGTGTGTATGCATGTGTATTTGTCCATGTCTATTCTCGTTTGTTTTTGTGCATATGCCTTAGATAATGTTTATGTGTGTGTGCATTTATGTATATACGCATGTATGTCTATATGCATGCATGTATCCACTGTCTCATGTTTTATGTTCCTTAAATGCATTTATTTGTTGGGTTCTTTAACTCGACAATTAAATGGCTTCTTTGTCTTCGACTTGTGAGGGTATGTTATTTGATGTAAAATTAGCCCTGAGGTCTCTTGAATTTGCTTTGGGAACAAATGCACATTGCTATGGAATGAATATTTAGAAAGGCAACCCACATCTAACTGTGGAAATGAACTTGCAAACCAGAGCAGCATATGAGTATTCTTATGCTTTTAGGCCATGGTTACTCATTTTAGGATATTTCTTATCTCTCACATATATATGAATTTAGACTTTGGAGAAATCCAACTAGGGTATATTGTCACCAGAGAAGAGGTGCTTGATTTGATTTTTATTAGAAAGGAAGGCGGTTCTTTCCTCTTATATGGTAACATACTAATGTTACCATGGTCCATATCACCAGGGGTTTCATGTTGTTGGTTGACCACCATTCTTCGTTTGAAGATGACTTATGAATGTAAATTCTCATAGTACTTATGTGACTCTTGTTGCTAGTTTTACCCGTAGCAGTCATTTAATCAGATACAACTAGGCATTCTCTTTTATCCGTTAGCTGCTAGCTTGGGTAACAGTTAGCGAGTAGTTTGGTTGCTAGTTGGTTTGTTGGACAGACTATAGGGAGTGCAAACTCAAAAACATGATTCCATGTGAGCCAATGTTCTTGTTCATCCCATTTTGCCCTCTTTTAGACATATATACATTAGTGGTTGCTTAAGATTTTTTACCTGCTTCTCCATGTCACTATTGTGTCTGAGGAGTGCAAGAATAAGCTTGATTGAATACTTTGTAATGAGGACAAGTATGAAAGGTGAACTGATCTTTTATTATAAATATTAAGTGCAGGATTTTTGATGTTAGGTGCATGCACATTCCTATTTATGACAGAACACCGTTTGAAGGTTAGTGACAACTTTTCGCCTGTAGTTCATAACTTCATATGACAAATTTATTATTCTGATCTCTGATTATGTTATGGATGTTGCTATATTCCTTACACTTTTTTCCATTAATCTCATGTTCTTCGCTTCATATTGGAGTACTCACTTGAGCAAATTGATCAAATTGAACTGCCTAAACTGCAGTTAGTTTTCCTCCTAAATTTATTTTGCAAGTAACATGGCCATCTGAGTTAATCCTGATCGTGTTGACATGCGTGGTGGTTAGTATGCTACAAACTCTGGACTCAACCAAGGCCAATAATGTTTAGCTTAACCTAGAATGGGCTGAGATCATTCTGGGCTGTTAGTGCTAAGCAAAGCAGTTTTTGGTGATAGTGGGAAAGTAGTTTGGGAACATTGAGGAATGCATAATTTTGCGCAAGTTACATGAAGATGAAGGTTCCAACTTCCAGGTAGCATTAGCCACATAGGTAGCCTGTGAAGAGCTTCTCATGGTGCTCACAGCTCACATATGGCAACAGAGTTTGATGGATTTCTCTAAATTTACAGGTGGACTGATGTCACCTTGAATGGACTGTTCATGGATTATATGTAGAACTTTACAAATCCATACTCTTCTATAACTTTCAGAAAAAAAAGCATTCTTCATGAGGGTAATTTTTTATTTATTGACTGTTATCACATAAGCATGGCGTTATTTATATTCTGCTACTTAATTATCGAAGGTCTTATGTTGAATTTCAGATGTTGTCAAGGAGTTCTTATTGGGGTTCCTTACAGCTTTGAGAATGCCTATTTGCACTAAGAATTGTAGTGCCTGTACTTCACAATTTATGTTCTCATTGCATTGAGCAATGTTTATTATTATGTCATTGCTGGATCTTCTTTCTATGTTATTTAGTCCAGATGGATAATTGGGATTTTGTGGATCCAGGGCTAGTAAAATTTGTTGAAGATACCGTGAGGTTAGAGCATGCACTATCTCCAGACAGACCAATATATCTTCTTGGAGATTCTTTTGGGGGATGTCTTGCACTGGCTGTTGCATCTCGGAATCCTGCTATTGACCTTGTTTTGATCCTTTCTAATCCTGGTAAATTATGATCTTGGCTTTTTATTTTGCAAAAGAGTTTGGAATTGATCTTATTTTTTTTAACTAATTTTGCATGTGCTTTGTTTCATTGGGCTACGAAAAAATCTAGCCCTTGGGGTCATCTGCATTTGATAAAATGGACGGTGATGAATGATGTATGATGATTGAGAGAAAAAGAGACGCACTGCCTGTGTCATGTCCTGATCTGGTCTCTCCGTTTCCATCTTTCATTTAATTTTATGGTGGTGACTCCATTGGCATCTGCTTTTGCATTGAATTGTACTCCGTTTTCCAGGTTTATATCCGTTATATGGATTGGATTGTAACACATTTTCTCTTCTTTCAGCAACATCCTTTGGAAAGTCACAACTGCAACCTCTGTTACCTTTGATTGAGGCTGTACCAGCTGGGCCACATAGTGCCATTCCACATTTTCTAAGCACCATAAGGGGTATAATATTGAACTATTGCACTTAAAACTCCAGGATAAGCACCTAACGCATGTAATGGATGTTATGGAAATGGTTGTATAATAAAATAACATGATCAGTGATTGTCATTTGAGCTGGGTGCAAGTATTTACATAAATGTGGTTAGTATCCTACGCGAGTCTTTTAAATTTGCTTTGTGTTTTGTTTAGCCTTGGAGCCGGATGAGATCAATATGAAAATTTCACACAATTAATGATGTTTAGTGTTGTTCTCTGTTTTGCACCTTACGCTAAACTGCTCACAAACTCAAAAAGGGTGAACTGAATAAAGCTACCGATAGTTGTGCACCTTGTGATTACTCATGCCTGTTTGGAGATACTGAAGTCCTGAATTACTTATGTATCATATGTCTATACCTTTGCAAAGCGTTTATGTCCTAATTTGGGTCTTGTAATTTGCTTTACGCTTAACTAGAAGGATTTTTCCATTGTGTGTAGTTCAGATCAGAATCCTTACACATGCCTGTTCCTTTTTGTGGCACTATGGACAATTGCTGATAAACTTCATAGGATTTAGAAATTATGAATGATGAACCTTTTCATTAGTTTAAAGATTAATCCCTTCTATTTGGAAACATTATTAATGCTTTTCTAGTTTTTATGGGCAAATACCAAATAACTCTGGATTGACAGGCAGAAATTTATTACTTCAAAATCATGACTCCGAAAGAGCTTCATATGTGTGCTGTACTATTTGGTGTAATTCTGCTTGAATTGATGAAAGTGAGCTGCCTGGTTTTCTTGTTATGAATGGACTACAAGATGCACCTCAACCCTCATTTTTATATATGGGATTGTAAATTATAGAACAGTTTACCTTTGATGCATGTAGGTCAGAATAACCCTTAGCCGTCTGATGCGATATCGGCTGGCTCGTGTGTCTTCTCTCTGCACAAGGTTTGAGAGAATCTCGGGCTTGGAGCACATTAAATGGCAAGCCCTTTTGTCGTCCGATTTCACATAATGAGGCCAGAGGGTGATTGTAACTGTGTGCTAAAGATAGATGGTCTTATTGCATACTTTCTCTTTTGTCTATGTTACAGGCACCCTTTGCTGATCATGTTCATGAAAAATGCTTTATGGAGTTACTCCTTTATTACTTGGCTTGATAGTTCTCTCATTCTTAGTTTTTGGGAGTGGCAAGAGGTTGTCATTTCTTGTATTGTATAATATTTTCTTCTTGACTTTTGGACTACCTTCATAGATTGAATTTTCCATTCGTAATATGATAAGTGTGTGATGCACGAGTTCTTTTTTTGTTCTGAGCTGTATATCTCAATGCATTGTTGGAATATATGTCTTATATATTAGTATCCTTATACTGTCCACTTGCAGGCTGTTTGGGTAATTACTATCTCAATGACTTGTTTAGGTGATCTTGTCAAGATGGCAATGGTTGATGTTGCAGAGGGGCTTTCTCTTCCAGATATGGTGGCTCAGTTATCCGACGGTCTTGTTGCCTTGTTACTCCGTCTCTCTGTGGTCATTGGATTGGCACTCATTTCCTTGTTTATTTTTTGAGCATTTCTTTTTCTTTTAATATGTTGAGTTAAATGGAAGCATATAATGACCCTTCTAAATATTGAATGGAAGCATCCAATCCATTAATGATGTAGAATCGTTGGCAAGACTCACCATAATAGAATGCTTTTGTATGTTTCTTAATAATGTTCTCTCATCATGTAACTACCATTTTTGAATATCTAAAAGAAGCTATAATTGGTCACTACTAGTGCACGTTAGCGTTTTTCCTTTTTGCTAAATTTGTAAGTCAGCTTCACCCATATACTGCATATGGTTTAAAAGCTTCTAGTACTTGAAACACTCTTCTTTATTCCATCATTAAACTCTTGGATGACTGTTTTATGACTTGATACGTATCTGGCTACAATTGGTGATGTACAAAGTCGTATGACCTGAGTTATAATCTTGGCTTTTATCTACTCATGGGTAATGCCTATGAACAACAAGAAAAGATGAAGAGCTTAGTGACTTAAAAAGACTGAAGCAGCTGAGAAGTATTCTTTTGGTGGTAGTGGTGGTTTTGTTGTATGTGATGGGGGAGGTTGTAGTTTTTTTGGGAATACATAAACTCAGATGTCAAAACGGTGACAATTTCTGAGACGGAATGTATAATTAATATAATATTGGGGTGTCACATCATATAAGTAATGTTTTGCCATACCAAATTGCCAAAACACCCTCACGCAATTAAATGACAATTCTATATCTATGTAACTACTCAAGCACATCAATCATTGCGTAGAGCTCAAATCAGCCTTGACAAGTGAACCAATGAGAGTTTGTCTACCTCCATTATTTGTGATAATGCATCTCTTGACTGATATGAGGCAAAGACATAACATTGATTGTGAAAATAAACCTGAATAAGACTATCTTTTTCTATATGTCATGAAATGGGTATAGGACTGGATGCAAACTTGACCAATGAAACCCATGCTCTTTTCATAAAGTGATGGCAGTTTATAGGCCAAGATTGAAGAATGTGATAACTCATGTGGTGAAGTGGTGATTATGAAAAAATAATATTCAAAATATTGTGATATTTTATGGAGTACTGAGTTTTTGTATTATATCATGTCAAAAGAAAGTTTCTCTGATGCGACCTTGTTTTTGGCTTTTCTACCAGGCTTTGTCAAAAATAATATCAAAGGGAACACTTGTATGGAAATTGAAGTTACTTAAATCGGCTTCCTCTTATGCCAATTCCCGTCTTCATGCTGTCAAAGCTGAAGTTTTGGTGCTTGCCAGGTTTCTAACCCAACCAGATATATATGTTTACTTAACTACTTCTTATTATGGAGTTAGTTGAAAATTTTTCTTGTTTATGCCTTTTATACATGTTCTTTTCCTAATTAATAAGGTTGATGTTTCAATTATTTCATTAATCTTTTTTTTCTCTCCCATACAAATTGATTTTCACACCACAGGACCAAATGCCCTTTGACATCTCTATATTCAGGCTATTATGGATACTTGTTTTTCCGACAGGTGCAAATATGTAGTATCATTTTAACATTAGTACTGTTTGGTTGGCTGCGTTATGCGTCTAGATTTGAAATGTTTTGGCAAACAAAAAACAGTACTAGTGGTTATTTCATTAGCATTAAAAGGCTTCATTCCCACATATATAAATATCATGGACGTATGCTCCATATATGTAAATCATGTTTATTCAGTGGCATTGGTAATGGGTGGTTGCATATTTTTATGTGAATTGTGAAATGACACTTTTACTTGATGTAAGGAACTTGTCATATAATTGATCGTAAATTGGTGGATATGTATTTTTCTCAATTAGTACTTCATTCTGGAGTACTACCTTCAACTATTTGAAATCAGAAGCAATTTACCTTTTTTTTTTTTTTTTGTATTACACTTTGTTTTTCTTCAAATTGCAATTTTTGTTGTAACTAGCAGAACTTGTGATGGTTCAAATGAACTTATGCCTGTGACACCATAGCACTACCAAAATCTATTTCAGGACATGATCTGTGTTATGGTATTTAACATTAATGTCATGGGAAAGCTCAAAAACGTAGTTGTAATCTTTATGCCAGTGGCAAGGACCAAATTTTACCAAGTATGGAAGAAGCGGAACGACTTCGCAATACATTACCAAACTGCAATGTTCGATTCTTCAAAGATAGTGGCCATGTAATTTTATTGGTACGAAGAGGGTAAATGAGTTTTCCTATTCATTTTCTTAATTTTTGTGATGTTGTTCTAAACGTTTTTTTTATTCTTCGTTGACCGGTAGGTTGAGACTTGAGAGTGGATTTTGTCTTCTGTCTTGCAGATGGTCTGTGTGTAACTGTAGGAAAGAACCTAAATAACACCAAATTTGATGATCTATTGCTGAAATCTTTTGTCGGTAGTACAGATCAAGAAATGGATATCGTTTGTCTGACTTTTGAGCATACTGAAGGCTAATGCTCTGGGTGCCAATGTTATTCTGATGGCCTGGATGTCTAACTAAAAAGTGTCACTCTTAGATTTTCGGAAAAGCAATTGTATCATTCAACTATTTTTTTGGATAGAATAAAAATTTAGATACAGGGCGAGTTACATAAACACAAACAAAAGAACGAGCAAAGAAGAAAGGGAAAACTCGTAAAAATTGTTTATATGATTTTAAATGTATGTTCTTTTTATATCACTTGCCAAAAATCCAACTTCTTCCCTGCAAGGTGTGTTTTTTATCATTTTCAACTTTCCTTCCTGAAATACTGCATCCAGTTTCTATGTGGAGCTGGAGAAAGGGGCTGTGTTAACTATATGATTGTGGATGGCACGAAATGGGCTGTAGTGGTTGATCCTGGGAATTTCACATTTTCATGCTCCCAATGAATATTGCTAGCCTTATTTACTTAATTTGATTGCTTTAATCCTGTGGATTGACAGTAGATATATTTTCCAACCATTCACCATAAATTTGCGGGTTGGGATGGTGATAAGATAGGTCCAATTTTATTCTGTTAGTTTATATGTGCATGGTCATGAGTGTTTTGACCTTTGCATGGGTGCTTGCACATGCTTGCTTTAAAATGGACTAATTAGAGCTTTCCTTGTCCCAACTGTGAAGAAAGTTAAGTTTCTGGTTGAAAATTTGTACCAGAAAACTTACCCAGGGCTTGAGGAATATTAAATCCGGAAGTTGTTCATCATCTAAGTAGTCCTTTATGTCAGTGGTGTCAATGTCTTTCATATCAACTTTGAGGATCAAGCTTATGCTCTTAAGAGTGTGCGGGGATCATTGGTTTGGGGAAAAATTCTGAACTATTGTCAAATGGTTGATATTAGAATAGTCAAAATATCCACAAATGTAAACTTCTTAATATCTGAAATTTCGTTGGTGGGAGTACTATCTTTCTTAAAGGTATGATGCTGTTGTTGACACAGGAAGATGGTATCAATTTACTGACCATTATAAAAGGTGCCCAAGTTTATCGTCGTTCAAGAATTCGTGATTTCGTCTCTGATTTCCTTCCGCCTACTTTAAGTGAATTCAAGAGAATATATGACCAACAGAATGGGTAAATATTCTTCTAAGTTTATATGATGTAATTTCCTTATATTTGGTTGCTAGGCTTAATGCTTTAAATTCATTATTTTCTAGTTGGTTTCGTCAAGCTGTCAATGCAGTGATGCTTTCAACTATGAAAGATGGGACAATCGTGAGGGGTCTTGCCGGAATTCCCGACGAAGGTCCTGTTTTATTTGTTGGTTATCACATGTTGTTAGGACTTGAGTTGTATTCCCTCATAGGGGCAATCTTGAGAGAAAAAAAAATACTCGTGAGAGGCCTTGGTCATCCACTTTTGTTCACAAAATTCTCTGAGAGTTATTTCATAGATCCACCATTTGATACAATCAGGAATTTTGGTGCAGTGCCTGTCTCACCAAGCAATCTGTTTAAACTTCTTTCAAGAAAAGCTCATGTTCTTATGTATCCAGGGGGTGTACGTGAAGCTCTTCATAGAAAGGTAAGCTGTTTCCCTTCACTTTACTGGTAATGTAGTTATGTTGCTATTGTATGATAGATCCTCATTGGATTCTGATTCATTACTAAACTGATGACTCAGGTATTATTTTTGATGCTATAGCACTCATAAAATGTATTATTCATGGTTTGTCGTATACATATTGAATTTGAAAGTATATCATATGCATGAGGTGTATCCTACATGATGTTAGCCGAGGTCAGGGTGGAGAGAATTGTCTTTCCTTTTGGAGGATTGATGGTTGTAGCTCCGCCTGATTGTCTGTGATTTGCATACTTGAATTCGTCTTCACCTCCGTCGTTGAGAATCTATGTATTTTATCGAGAATACACAAATCAAGTGTATCTGATTCTTTTTCAATTTAGTTTAGGAGGCTTCTGTTCTCAAAACATATTTTACTGTTCCACTGAAATATATGGTTGACAATACTAATATTCCCATCTATGTTCTCAGTGGGAATAGCAAAAATATGGGTAGGAAAAGCAGCCCAGTAATTTTCGTACACACTCTAGCCAGGACAATATATATAGTTCTCATTTCCAACTTTTTTATTTTTTATTTTTGAATAATATCTCAATCGAACATTAACTCTATGTCGACTTGTTGCGAATTGCTCCCATACTTCTAAAATTGTGAAAGCATGAATTTCATTATGATGAGTTCGTAAGCACCAATTATAAGTAAGGTAGGGAGCCCTGACTGAAGAGTTCCGAAGGACAACAGGTAATATGTTTCACAAATATTCATCCTCATAAGGCTAGGTTGCCGAAACGAGTTTGACCTCACATTCATAAAGGAAAGAAAGGCATAACATTCTGAAAGAAAAGGCACAACATTCTGTACCTACGATTATGCAGTTTTTCTAATTTTGGAGCCTCGCCTTTCTTTGACAGGTTGTGATCTTTTTCACATTATTTCGTGCAAGGTTCCGTGACTCTGCCAGGTTACCCAGACTCTCCCTATGGGTGAGGCCGGGTATAGTCGAGTAGGGTGTACACTGTATAGTAACACATGAAAGAGCCCTTTTCAGCTATTTTTTCAGCTTTTTTAAGTAAGAATGCATGATTTTCATAAATAATGAATAAGGGAATCTATTGGAGTTTATAGATTGCTGCTAGGGTCATAAAAATCACCAAAATTGATTGGAATATTACTGTATTATTTAGTTTTGTGGAGATTGAAATTTCAGTCACCCCTTTTCCTCATTGTCATCCACATTTCTGTCCTTCCGAGTGATTTTGGATACATTTAATAGATCTTTGAGTTATCTACAAACGCCCTCTATTGATTTGCATATAGAGGCTTAAAATTTAAATATTTCGAAGGTTTCCCCTCGTCCCTATGGAGACCCTACTTCTTTTGGGTATGTTCCACCATTTATTTGATTTCTCATTTATTTTCAGTCATTTTAACTGAATTTGTGTACCGAGTTCTCTAACAAGTTCCCAATTGGATGTGCTATTTGAGTTCTTTAGATCAATTAGTCGAAGCTTTGTTTCATGCAGTAAGGAAAAAAAAACCCATTTTTTGGGAAATAAATTAGGGTTTTCATTAATTTTCAATTTAATGAAATTACTTCTTTTATTAAGGTAATTGTAATAGTGTTTAATTCATGATTTATTACCGCTTATTAAAAATATTATTCCTATTTATAAATTTTTATTTTAAAGTTAGTAATTTATATGCCCTAAAATATTTGGGTGAAATTTTTTGCTCAAAATATTATAATGCTTTTACACTGAAAAATCAGTGGTATAATAATAAATTTCTAACTAAAATTACCTAAAATTTTTGGAAGGTGCTGTCACGATAGATTTGTAACTAAATAGATTTCTTTTAAGTCGTTAATTTTTTTTATCTTGTAATTTGAAATTGTTATATTAATTAAAGTAATAATGCTTACATTTTGTAAATAAACCTATGATATTATGTGATAGATAAATCTGTTTTTATTACAATAGAAAATGCTTTATAAATATAAATTACTTTCTATTAAATTTATAAAAGAAAATAAGTTTCTTTGCAACAGTATAATGTTTGAAATTTTAATGTACAACTTTAGTAAAACGCATTAGAGATTCAGCCATTTTTCAGCTTTTTTAAGTAAGAATGCATGTTTTTCATAAATAATGCATAGGGGAATATACATTGGAGTTTATAGATTCCTGTTAGGGTCAGAAAAATCACTAAAATCGATCGGAAGATTACTATATTTTCGAGTTTTGTGGAGGCCGAAATCAGCCCCCCGTTTCCTCATTTTCATCCTCATTCCTGTCTTTTTGAGTGATGTTAGGTACATTTTGTAGATCTTTGAGTTATCTACAAAAGCTCTCTATTGATATTCATATAGAGGCATAAAATTTAGATATTTCGAAGATTTCCCCTCATACTTGTGCTTCCTGGCCGTCAATCTTAACTACCTCATCTTTAGTCCTAATATTATTAAACTTGCATTTCATATACTGTCTTAATCCGGCTAATTTTAAGACCTTTGGATTCTAGGGCATCCCTCCAAAGTTCTAACTTTGTGTTGATGCCGTTTTGGGTCTCATCGATCAAACTATGTCATCTGCGAACAACATATACCATGGTACCTCATCTTGTAGGTGCCTAGTTAATTCGTTCATAATTAAGGCAGAGAGGTACGGGCTCAATGCTGACCCTTGATGTAAACCTATCGGCACTGAAAACTCACTTGTCTCTCCACTAGTTGTTTGCACACTAGTTAGCGCTCTATCGTACATATCTCACTAAGTCGATGTAGTGTTTGGAGATTCCTTTCTTTTCCAACACCCGCCAAATCAAATATCGAGGTACTTTGTCATAAGGTTTCTATAGATCAATAAAGACCATGTGGAGGTCTTTTCCTTTCACCCTAAACTTCTCAATTAGTTGGCTAAATAGGAAAATAGCCTCAGTTGTTGACCTTCCTGGTGTAAAACTAAATTGGTTTTTAGATACACTCTTTTCATGCTTTAGTTGTTGCTCAGTCACTCTCTCCCAGAGCTTCACAGTATGATTCACAAGCTTGATCCATTGATAGTTCGCTCGATTCTGTATGTCCCATTTGTTTTTGTAAATAGGTAATACAATACTTTTCCGCCATTCGTTTGACATTTTCTTTGTTCTCAACACCTTGTTGAACAATTTTATCAGCCAGTCAATGCCAATCTCCCCCATTTACTTCCAAACCTCTATCGAGATACCATCTTGTCCTAAAGCCTTTTCTATCTTCATCATTTTCAAAGCTTCTTTCACTTTCAACATCCTAATCCTACGAATGTGTCACCATAGATTTGTAACTAAATAAATTTATTTTAAGTCATTAATTTATTTTGAAAGTATTATCTTGTAATTTGAAATTGTTATATTAATTAAAGTAATAATGATTGCATTTTGTAAATAAATCTATGAGATTATAAGTGATAGATAAATCTATTTTTATTACTATGGGATGTGATTTATCTTTTTATAAATTATTTCTATTAAATATATAAATGAAATAAGTTTCTTTGAAACAGTGTAATGTATGAATTTTTAATGTACAACTTTAGTAATATGTATTAGAGATGTAATATTGCTAACTTTATATATTGATCTGATTATTCAAAAATTTCATATTAAAAAAATTCAAACATTTTGAAATGTGTCATATTGCTCCTTTTTCCAACATTTACTTAAATTGTTAAGCATACTTTATAATAATAAATTCATATCTAAAATTGCCTAAAATTTTGGAAGGTGCTATAATGGTAGATTTCTAACTAAGCAATTTTCTTTTAAGCAAGTAATATTTTTTAAAAAGTATAATCTTGTAATTTGAGATTTGTTAATTTGAGCAGGCCCCAAATAGATGATGACGATATTAGTTGAAATGTAATATTTAGATTCTAAATTTTAAAAAATAAAATTTTAGAAATAAAATAATAACGATTTTGGTGGTTCAATTCCTCAACCTTATGTTGAAAACCCACAACGTCTACCAAGATGCCATTATAAGCTTGTTGTAATAGGCAGTATGATCTATACATGTATGTTTTATTTTAAGTGGTTCAAAACTAAAAATGTCCATGGGGTGATTCGATCCCCTTACCCCTTATAAGAGGCCCATACCATCTATCCGAGGCGACATTTTGAATCTTACGCTAAGCAATAACTATATGATATGTTATATCAGTTAGTTTTTTCGTTTTTCTTTTCTTTTTTGAACTCAAGCTTGACTCGAGTGAGTTACCCAGACTTGCCCGAGTAACTCGCCTCAGCCAAGGGGTGAGTACCTTGGCCTAGTCGAGTCCCGGAACCTTGATATCATATGAACCAATGCAATATTATTTTCTAATGACTTGGAATTTTAGATTGCTTGTGAATATTTTTTTACTCAGTTATTAAATGATCTGAAATGCAGTATCTTCAAAATAACCTCTTTAACCATTGTCACACAATTATATCGGTTCAATGGTTGGGTATTTTTGGAACCATTGGATATTTGTCAACTTGCAACTCATGATTGGTGCATAGCAAGTATCAACTATTGTTTATTTCTTTGAATATGTCATTACTGACTGTTCTTTCATATTGTAAATGTTGGCTATGAACCATGTTTGTGTTTTTCTTGGATATATTCCACCTGTACCCCTATATGCTTCATTTGTTTCTTGGCAAACTTACACTGTGTCTTAGCTTTCTAAACTGATTTGGTGTGTTTGATGGATGAAGGGTGAAGAATACAAGTTGTTTTGGCCAGAGCGTCTGGAATTTGTCAGAATGGCCGCTAAATTTGGTGCGACTATAGTACCGTTTGGTGTTGTTGGAGAAGATGACATCATAGAAGTAAGCTCTTAAAAGTTTACTTTGGCAGTCGTAAAATTTGGATTTTGTTATAACGGTATTTACTGATCGTGTTCATGTGAAGAACCATTCAGAAAAAGAATAAAAGATCATCTTCATGGCAACTTAATACCTTTCCATTGGAAAAAATCCCATACATTTATTTAAAGTTCTGCATTTATTGGGATTTTTTTTATGAATATAAAAATGAGCTTTTTAAGTAGGAAAATAAATAATCTTTCATGTGCCTCTGGTGTTCCTTCGAGTATCATTTGAATTTGGTTTGATAGTGTGGAATTGTATGTGTGATTGAGTTCATGGTGGGATCTTTAGTTTGATATTCCTTGATGTTATAGTTTATGATATTTGTTTTATGTTGATTGTTAGTCTGATTGCTAGTCCTTTTTATAGCAGTTGGTTGTTGATTACAATGATTTGATGAGCTTCCCTCCAGCTAGAGACTGGATCAAGCTACAAGATACGAAGATTATCAGATTAAGGTACTCTTTGCAGTGTGTGCTTATGCTTGATCTCCTTCTTGTTAAGCTGGGCAAGCTGGGTTTAGGAAGGCTCCTACAACTTTGTATAAAGTATGATTAAAAGTTGACTAAATGCTACAATTGTTAATTTGACGTAGTTTAATACATTATAATGTCAAAATGCTCTCTAGTGCTAGAGTCTTGATTTTGGTAATTAGTTATATGTATTTCTTTCATTTCTCTTTTGTTATATTATTTGATATGGGATTCTTTCTAATTGACTTAGCTTATAAGAATATTAGGGACATTTACATGTATAAATATGTCTTGGATGGAGCTCACTTCAGCTTAAGAGGACTTCCTTTTAGAAAAAGGAGATTACTTCTTAAAATTTCACTGCTTGAAAATTCTGTAGACTAGTAAGGTTAGTTTGGTAGTTTATATTTCACGTGAAGGTAGTTTATATTTCACGTGAAGTCTGTAATTGTCAATGCTTAATGAAATCCCCAGTGAATTTATATGAGAAGCTTTTGTTTTTTTCATATTGTCCAAATATATATATATATATAGGAAATTTTTTTTGTCAGCCCATGTATTGATGGAACAGTGTAAGCCCAAGAATCTGGGCCGATCCAATGATCACGGTTCTATTTCGTAATTGAATTTTAATTTTTTTCTACACATCCAAATCATTTGAAATGTGAAACATCTATTCTTCAAAAATATTGGAATCTCATAAAAATATTAAAAACATAACTCACAAAAAATAAGTTGACCAAAATACCCCTGAAATGCTTCAAAGGTATATTGGTCAAATTATTTTATGCGAATTATTTTTTTAATATTTTTATTAAGTGCGCTTTGATGAGAGAAATTGATGCTCCAAGTTTCATGTTAATTGGATTTATATAAAAAATATTAAAATTATATTGCCGAAATAATGTCATGACCATCAGATCGGCCCAGATTCAATCTGGGCCATTGAGCTTATACTATTTCATCAGTTGGTGGGCTGACCTTAGCAGTTTCCATATATATATATATATATATATATATATATATATATATATATGGATTATTTAGGGTGCTCACACTATGGAATAATTTATCATTGTCCTTAATAAAGTTTGAACACTTATATTTCATTGTTTTGTACATGGAGCATTTTTTAATAGGGGTATTTTTAGTCATTAGGAGAGGTCGGACATCATCCACATGGGGTGTGACATCACACCCCTCCTAATGACGAAAAATACCCTTACCGAAAAAATGTTTCATGTACAAAACAAGAGTACATAAATGTCCAAATTTTGTTATGTAAAATGTGATAAATTACTCTATAGTGTGAGCACCCTAACATAACCCTATATATATATATATATATATATATATATATATATATATATATATATATATATATATGACAAGCTTATGAACAGGTGAATATTTTGTGACTTAGTTGAAGGGGTAACTACTTGTATATTTGAGTTTCAAAATTTATTTGCCCCCATACAATTAACTTTCCAAAGTGTAATGTTGTTATTTTTACATATTTGCATGCACCTTATACAAATCAGCTCTCCCTTTATTACTCTGCATCCAGTACCGGAGGTAAAGCATATTTTGTGACTTAGTTGAAGGGGTAACTACTTGTATATTTGAGTTTCAAAAATTTATTTGGCCCCATACAATTAACCTTCCAAAGTGTAATGCTGATATTTTTACATATTTGGTTGCACCTTATACAAATCAGCTCTCCCTTTATTACTCTGCATCAAGTACCAGAGGTAAAGCACAACAGATAGCTATAACAATCATCAGAGTACACATATCCAAAGAATTTTAAAAGCTTGAAGAGCTATTTAAGCTTGTGTTGGTGCTTGTGATAACAGGACTGATCTGACTGGGGAGGTAGCAAACCAAGACGTGCATTTGCCTGGGCTTTTGCCAAAAATACCTGGGCGATTTTATTATTTATTTGGGACGCCTATTGAGACTAGAGAGAAAAAGGATGAATTCAGAGACAAAGAGGAAGCGCATAAGCTCTACCTGTACTTAAAGTCAGAGGTGGAGAACATTATGTCCTACTTAAGGAAGAAGAGAGAGGAGGACCCTTACAGGAGTTTATTACCGAGGGCTTTGTATCAGGCGACATGGGGTTTCACTAAGGAAGTTCCCACATTTGAGCTATGAAAGGCTGGTATGAAGGTGTATTTTATCATTTGTTGGTTGTATAGTGGTGAGATAAGATGTATAATTGAGAGGATATTCATATGAAATCTGATGTTTTCATGCATTTATATTCTTCAGGCTTCTGCACAACTTGGATCAATTGATTGCCTCAAAAACCTTGTACAGCAGTGATAAGTTTAAATGCCAAAGCTTGTGACTGTCGCTACATGAGTGATATCTTTGATGAATTTTGCTAAAATCGAAAAATTTTGGAAACTCTAAACCTGCTTTATTAATCAAATTTATGGAATCTTGTTGCTCATGCATTCAACCTACCTAACTATACAGACATATGCCCTCATAACTGACGGCAAAATTAGCCTTCAACTAAATTGGACCACTTTACGAAGATGGAAATTAATAAAGAACAGTGAAGTTCAGAAACTACATCTTTTGCTTAATTAGTGAAGCACTTTTTCAAAGTTGACATTCATGCAATGAGCACATTCTTTTGTATGCTTGGTTGAAGAGAGAGAGAGAGAGAGAGGCGGCCGGGAGGGTGAGGGAAGATGACATTGGGTGGCGCTGTGTTTCTGTACAGTATTGACGGATCCCCAAAAAACCATGTCACGATAATTTATTGGAACTGAAATTTTGCCAAGAGTCTCTTGATTATCATGTGATCGATGCCAAAAAAAAAGGAAAAAAAAGAGAAAAAGAAATTGAGCTCATAAAATTGTACTTCATGATGTTTGGCAAATGAACAGTCGAAAATTGCGGTTAGAGCAGGAGCCGCCATCCAACAGATGCTCGGTTTTTGGGGGTTCTGTCAACACTGTATAAAAGAGCAGCCCCATCCACAGGAAAATTTCCAAAAGAAACAAAAAGGAACCTTCAAAAAAAATTTCTTTTTTTTAGACAAGTTTGAATAGTTGGAACCAACTTAATCTCTCTCTGAAATAGAATGGAACGTGCAAGCATTTTCTTGATGCTGTCAGAAAAATGAAACAGAAAGGAGAAAAAATATTAACGTTGTAATGTAAATTTACAATTCACCAGCCCTCCCCTTTAAAAGCACGTAATCCTAACACCCACAACAGCAGGAAGAAACAAAGACGCTAGAGAGAAATGACAGGAAAACTCTGTTTTATGATACTTCTTTTCACTATCATTTCCCTCTCCTCCTCCCTCTCTCTTCCCCTCATTCACCACCTCTCTCTCTCCTCCCAAAACCGCACCACCGCTGCAAGACTCCGACGACTTGTCCAAATTTCCAGCCACCGCCTCCATTACCTATCAAACTTTCCAGTGAAAAATTCCAGCCGTAAACCCCAATCTCATGTTCCACAAGAAATGGCACCAGAGATCCATGGTGATAGCTACTTATACCTGGTTAATTTCTCCCTAGGAACCCCACCAGTTCAACAGCTTGCCATTTTAGACACGAGCAGTCCAATACTATGGATACAATGTGAGCCGTGTGATCCCTGTTTCTCTCAATCGGTGCCCATTTTTTCACCGGAGTCTTCAAAATCATTTTCTCCTGTTCATTGCTCTGATCCTCTCTGTAATGGCCTTCTTTGTGACAACAATACAAACCTTTGCACCTTCTCCTCATCTTATGGCCAGAGTGCCACAACCTCTGGCCAAATTGCCACCGAAACCTTAACTTTCTCATCTGATTCTGGCGACCAGCCAGAATTCTCACCGAAAATTGCCATTGGCTGTGGCTTTAGCAACAGGAATTTCAAATTTCCTGGTGGATTTTCCGGCATATTTGGCCTAAGCAATAGTCCCATTTCCTTTATCTCACAATACTACAAATCAGAATACCATCAATTCTCATATTGTTTACTCAGGCTTTTGCTTGAAACCACTGAAACACAAACCAGCCAGCTTAGATTTGGCATTGAAGCTAAGCTTTCAGGACCTGATGTAAGAAGCTTCGAGCTCTTAGACTATGCAAATTCACTGTATTATCTGAATTTAACAGATATCAGCATAGGGGACAACCGGTTAGGGATACCACCTAAGGTGTTTGACATGGATTCTGATAAAAAAGGTGGTTTTGTGATCGATTCAGGAGCCACTGTTTCTTATTTGAGAGAAACGGGTTACTCATATTTGAAAGATGGTATGGTTTACTGGTTTTCCGGTGCCTGGAATTTGACACAAATTGATGGAAAAAAGTATAGTTTTGACCTTTGTTGGGAAATTCCGACTCCAGAATTTAATGAGTTTCCTAATTTGACACTTCATTTTGGGGAAAAAGATTGGGAACTGATGCCGGAAAATGTGTTTTACGTCGATAGAAATGCCAGAATATTTTGCATGGTCATTTTGGCATCAGATAAAATGTCTATCTTGGGGACGTATCAGCAACAAGATTTTAGGGTTTTATATGACATTTCTGGGAGAAGGGTTTCGGTGCAAAGAGCGAGCTGTGCTGGTGGTGGTTAAGACTGCTTGTTACAGTATCATGCTAACAAGATTTTAGGGTTTTATATGACATTTCTGGGAGAAGGGTTTCGGTGCAAAGAGCGAGCTGTGCTGGTGGTGGTTAAGACTGCTTGTTACAGTATCAATCCACTTTGTGTTTTGTTTTGGTGTTCTTTTTTAGACATATTCCTCTCCTTTTCTGTTGAGTTGGTTACAATAAGGTTGTAGTTTGTTTTGATGTCTTTTTTCTTAAATAATGTGTCATTATGTTTTCAGTTGGTAGGAAAAATGTTAGCCTTTTTTTTTTTACTTGCCTATTTATCTTAGATAATTTTACGAGGAACAATGCCAAACAACATATAATCCAAGATTAATTATATTTGAAACAATGAATTATCTATGGTAACAAGTACATCCAAACAACCCCCAATGAATAATATTGAGGTTCACAGTTTATGAAAAGGGAATGACAAGAAATTTTAAATGGTTATTTTTATTAAAGATAACTATGATCAAGATTTGACAGCTACTACTAAAAAAAATCAGCCCAAAAAAAGCCACAATTTAGAGCCTTGTATTCCATGACAATTGGAACTTATTTCCAATGTAGGCCATGGCCTGCAAGGTGCTTCTAGGAATCACTGGACCGGCTTGTCACGGAATCAGTCGATGCCAAATAATTATGACTCTCTCATGCAACAACCATACGCAGACTGGGGTGCCACCTTAGTGTTAAATAGGCGCTGCATCATTCACCCCTTCTTGAAAAGAACTCGACTTCAAGTTTGAGAAATCTTCGCTATGCTCCCATTCTGCTCCATATGAACCTTAGATTTTATTTACCCTTGTTGCGGATCTGTATGTCGCCAATAATTGGTTCAATGTCATACCATTGAACTGCCTCCAAAAATAAAAGTTGTATGTTTTCTCAAGACATGATATTTACCCTTTAGAAAAGGACCTTCGGACATACGTGTAAGATTTCAAACTCTTTACAACGTAAATTATGCTAGGTTTTCCCTCATGTATTTCATTGCCTCTTCTTCATCAATGACAGGTGGTCCGTTCCGATCCACAAAAGTCATATAATTGAGGTCAAGGATGAGAAGGGCATCCCTCTGCATCTTTGAGTCTCAATTCTTCAAGCTTTAGTTCATCTCTCACTTTATTTGGATCCTTATAATATATAGAGTTTCACCATCAATATCAATAAGAGCAATTCAATTTTACACTTCGGAAAAAGATCTACAAATAAGTGGCATGAGAGAGTCAAATGTATTTAAATAATTAGTTGTTTTTAAATACATAAGTGGGAATGGAAACCTAAAACGATAGCTAAAGCTCAAGTGGTTCTACCACCACCACCTCAAATCCATTCCCAAAAAATTAAGACAATTACCTATGATAAGATTCAACATCTAAATATCTCAAAATCACACACAATGATTCTATTTCATTCTCTATTATCTATATTGAACCTATCCAAAGATTGTATGGTCTCTTTTCAATGTTTGGAAATTAATTTTCTTGATATATAGAGTATACATGATTTTTTTCCTTGGGGTTGTTTGGTCCTAAAACTACTTATATAATAGGTTTTGCCCAATGTTAACCTCATGGTCATGGGGTTATGATTAAAAGTTGGATCAAATATTTGAATACAAGCACTCATAATACATTTGAATGGCCACAAAAACCAACAATGATGAGCATTCAGGGTATGGAAAAAGACTGACAAGAGTCAATGTTGTAATATTGAGAGATCCACAAGATGGAAACCAATTATGTATGATCACATCCAGAAAATCTTGGCATAATCAATGTTGACTAAGTTTCCACAAAAGAATTCTTTGAAAATTTGATAAAATAGTTCATTGATTTCGTAATTTCCTTATAAGAAGCCCCTATTGAAAACAAAATTACATTTTATAACGAAATATGAAATCCATTTAAAGAAAATTTTAAATTGCATGTTATTTTCCACTATTTCTTTTAAAAGCCGTAAACTTTATATAAAAGGCTATATTTTTTAAAATCTAAATATTAATTCGAATAATTTTATTTGCATATGATTTTAAATATCAAGTTCTAAAAAATTTAATTGAAAAATCTATGAGAGTATATAATTAGAATTATGAATTAAATTGTAATTGCACAAATCATTAACGAGTAGAAAAATTAAATTTAGATTATAATTATTTGTATTCATTAAAAAGTACAGGGCCAATTGTATTTTCAATTACCTACCTGACACTGAAGGTGATCAAATTATCTTCTCAGGCAAAAGCAATTAAAAAGCCGAGTAGCAGAAAATATTCTCATCAAGAATATGCTAAAGCTTGAATCTTTATGAACTTTTTGTAATTATAATATCACCTTATAAATTAAATTATAAAATGTCAAAATTCTAATTTTTAACCATTGTTCGTATTATGGTAATAAAATTAAATTTTGATTTAGCAAAGTTCCAATTATTATTTGTGTTTATAATAGGGCATTACTATTATTTCAAGTTAATCTCTAAATAAATTTTTATGGAATAATTAAACAGTTTAAATTCAAGTGAAAATTATAAAATTTACTTGTTAAAATTAAACTGGGTCATTATTTATATTTTAATTTTGAAATCAATTTTTTTTTTCAAAGCATGAGAAAATTAATTTTACAATTTTATATTAATGAAAATTTCAATTCACCTTTAGGAAGACATAGTTATCCAATATACAGTTTAAAGAATTATAAAATTAGAATTGTTCTTACCAACAAAAGTGTAAATTCTTGAATCTTAAAGTTAACTATTTGTACATAAAATTTAAAATTCTTTATTTTTGTTAGTGTTAATAACTGTTATGATTCACAATAAAATAATGATTGAAAGTTGAATTAGACGAAATGCATGGTTAGTATTTTTGCCTATAATCTATAGTGAAAAGTTATTCGAGAAATATTTTGAAAAGCTTGCAGGTTTTCAAGCTTACATATGGACAAATTTGCTTAGTAGCATTTCTTTTGGTCTATTCAAACATTGCATTGCCCTAAATTCAATTATTTTCCATTCACTATTGCTTGTAGGTTTTCAAGCTTAGATATGGACAAAGCACTTCTTTTAATTATTCATATGTTGCCTTGCCTTAAATTCAGTTATATTCCAATAGCAGTTTTTCTTTCCTTGAATGTGACTTGGAACTTAGTTATGTTTTAGTTTTTTAATGCTTAATTATGTTTTCAGCTTCATACACATCACTAAAACACTGTCCTTTCTTTGAAAAAATTTCTCTATTAGTGAATTACTTACTTTCCAGTTTCTACTTATTAAAAAGAGTTTCTGAACCTTAAGAGCTAGCTTAATCACCTCTATTGTAACCTTATCATATAGTTAGAACTATATATATGGACAATTTTACACAATTTTTATTTTATACTATCAATTAATATCATATTATTCTTTCTACAATATTGTGAGGTAGTAGTAATGCATGTACCTGAATAGGATTCCAATTGTTGAAAGTTAGAAAGAGCCTACCATACAGAATAAATGAAATTGTTATTGCTCAACTCTTTGCCAAACTGCCTCTAGTAATATTTACCAAATTGGTCATGTCCAAGGAAAAAACAGACAGTTTGCTCTAACTTCCAAATATACATGGACATTGCTAAGATTTAAGAACCTCTTTTGGGATCCAACTAGAAACAAAATTAGTGAGAATATGAACAATGATATGAGAAATAACGCATAAAACACATACATAGTAAAAATATAAAGATTTATGTGGCTCATCCAAAAGAGCTACATATGTGGATATGGCAAATTGAAATCCACTATACCAATGAGAGTTACATCACAAATTCTAAAATGTAAAGTTACCTCTCTAACCCTTGACAAAAGGTAGTTGAGCAACTAACACAAAGTTATCTCTTTAATCCTCGACAAAACCTCGTTACGAACCTCTTTTATACCGGCTCTATTGGCCAACATCTCTTGCAGATCCCCAGCTCTGCTCTATAGCTCCATTGTTTAGGAAGAGAACTTTGAGAGCGATCATAATTTCTTTCATTAATAAGAAAACCACCCAAAATCTCCATGAGATTTGTCTAGCTTGCCTTTCAATGCATACATAAGACACCTTGCCTATCTCTAAAGAAAGCCACATTTCCTATATGATGACACATAAGTTCTCTTCTCTTTTATTTCATATATATATATATATATATAAAACTTATGACATAACCGTGCCAATTTGGTTGGACTCAATGAGTATCACAATAAGGAAACTTAAAAATTAATGAGTACCGCAACTAGCTCAAGAAACTTAGCAATATCAAAATCAATATCAATCCTAACCTTCGATATCAGTATATTCAACAAATATTGGTAAAGCTCTCTATGGTGCATCAAAAGAGAACCTAACGGTTTTACTAGCCTCTACTTTCATATTTGAGTGACCTTGATGAAATATAGAATTCATTTCACCATCTATAATACTTTTTGATGTTCTATCCTCAGAGGTTAGTATAAACTGATGATGGAAATTAGCTACAAATATATCGCGATCGGATGCATATGATATGGTGTTTTAGAGATTAGAGTTTTGCACTCTGAAATCTGTATCCAAAAATGGGAAAGGAGGCTGGGTCATGGTAGTAGCATCACCATGGTTTCCATCCCACCTCTAACACCACCCTATTAATACTTAAAAAAAATACTAACTCCTAATCACTTGAATAAACGGGTAGGGGCTGTCTTCCCCGATGAATTACAAAAAAAAAAAAAAAAAAAAAAAAAAAAAAAAAAAAAAATCTATACCCAAAAATAGCAAAAAAGAAAGGGAAAAGAAAAACAAATAAAAAAGTAAAAAAAATAAAAATTACAATTGCTTTGAACCTTAGCCTACATGTCCATAGAATATAGGAACTTCCTTCATCACTCATATTCCATGCAAATCTTATTCCTTAATCAGCATGGCTTAATACTGAAACCCTAAATCTTGTTACATTGAGCAGGAGCAAAGGAAAGCTTCTCATTCTCAAGGTCGTAATTCACATTCATATTCCTCTGCACATTGCTACCAAAAATGGAAAATGAGGCAACGCTCCATGTAGTTAAGCAAACGACCCCTTCAAACACCTCCACAAAAGAATTTTCAGGAAACACAATCCAATCCGCACCGCCATAAAAATGGAATGTCATATTCGGAATTTCGGCAAGGTCACCGAGCGTTTCCATTTTGTAGCACAGGCCGGAGTCGTTGGTTGCCGGATGTTTGATAGCTTCGCGCAATGCTTGAATCAACAAGTCGTAAACGACTTGGGCCAGCACATTCATTGGGGTGCCAGAATCGATGACCAACTTGCTTCCATTGGGGTTATTGGGATCGAAAAATCCTGAAGGGATACCAATGCGATTTAAGCCGACGCTGATCTCTTGGAGATACAAGATGTAATATGTTGGATCCCCAAGCCGAAAAATCGGTGTGGACTTGATATAGCTCGATGAAATAAGGGCATCAGAGCCAAAACTAAGCTTGCCTGAACCACTTGGTGCTAGGCAGTAGGAGAACGTCTTGTTGATGGAGTTCCCTAATTGGCTAATAAGGGACATGGGCCCACCCCCGAGCCCGACAAGCCCATCCGTGGCGCTAAAAGTTTTAGAATTATTATCACCACACCCAAATCCAATTCCTTCAAAAGAGGTTAAGGCATCTGCACCGGTCTTAATACTAGGAATGTTTTTCGTATTAGCACTAATATCTTGAAAGGTGAAGGTATCGGATGATAATATCCCCTTAGTGTATGTTTTATCAGCATAGGCTGCTAAGTATTGGCAGTCGTTCGTGCAAGGCATCTGAAGATATTTGCAGAGGGGTTCTGAGCAACCGATCTTTCGATAAGTTGACGACTTTGTGGGATCAAAGGTCGGTGATGTTTGGTTGAAGCATGATGTGCACGGCAAGCATTGTGTCCAAACAATATCACTTCCAGTGTCGACAAGGAACTGGAGTTCTCTTGCCGGGGTCCCGATCCCAACTTTCATGAGGTATTCACTAGGAATCGGAGTCACTATCATCTTAAGTTTTGACGAAAAAGATTTTTCGACAAAGACTGAGTTGAAGTGTTGGAGGCGGGAAATGGAGCGGAGAGTGGCTTGCCTGAATAAGTCATAGCTTGAAGCATTAGGGTCATGAAGCGGGGAGCCAGGGGAATCACGATGAATGAGGTCTAGCCGGAAACCGGTGATACTTCCGACCAAAGACAGACAGAAAAGTGAAGACAAGAAGAATGTGAGGTCGTGGAAGGGGATGACAATAGCGTTGGACATGAGTTCCATGATATCACCAATTGGTATTCTTGATTGAGAGATGGGGTAGCTATTTAAAGGCAATTACAGTTTAGGGTTTTTCAAGGAAATGATATTCGTTGTATAGGAGGTCTGAAGATTTGTGCAGGACTTTTTCCCTTTCTGGTGGGATTTTCGGGACTAAGAAAGAATACACCTAGATTTCTTCCACTTTAAAGTAATCTAGGTCCATCCCTCTTTGCCATTCAGCTCAAGTTGTGAGAGATTATAATGTTCTAAATTTGGTAAGTGTATAATGTTCTACAAGATTGTTTTTGAGAAAATTATAATGTTCCACCAATTGGTATTTTTGATTGAGAGATAGGGTAGCTATTTAAAGGCAATTACAGTAAATTCTTTGTTTAGGGTTTTTCAAGGAAATGATATTCATTGTAAAGGAGGTCTGAAGATTTGTGCATGATTTTTTCCTTTCTGGTGGGAAATGAACAGTGGGCAAGACCGGATTTTCGGGTCTAAGAAATATTACATAATATTTCTTCCTCTTAAGTAATCTAGGTCCATCCCTCTTTGCCATTCAGCTCAAGTTGTAAGTGAGAGAGATATGTATATATAGAGAGAGAGTTTCCATCCTCTTTAATTTGGCAAGTGTCGAATGTTCTAAACGATTTTTTTTTTGGAGAGATTATAATGTTCTAAATGATTATCTATATCTATACTACATCATTATTAAGCCAGAGGGTCGGACATGTGTTAGAAGAATAAAAATGGACCTTTTATAGATTCTATTATTAACCCAGAGTTATGGATTGGGTTTAGCAAAAATAAAAGGTGACCTTGGCCTTAACGAAGATGAAAGGCATGTGACCTTTAAAGAGGAGTCCAGAGCACTATGTAGGGTATAATTGGGCTTTTATAAATTATCCCATCTCTCCAAATGCTTAGAATGAAAGCCTGGAAAAGAGAAATTTTAGGAAACCAATTAAGCTACCTACATGGTGTTGATTAATGTTTCCTAACCTCGCTTCTCTCCAAATCTTTAGAGAAAGAGACAGGTACCAAGAGATAATAATATAGTGAGAGAGAGAGAGAGTATTTGTCCAAATCTTTGGGAAGAGATTGGTACATGAATATGATATAGGATCTTAAATGTTTTTTGGAAACAATCCATGTCTTCTTTTTTATGAATAGAAACATTCCATATCACGATATTATTTTTTTGGAAACAATCCAGGTCTTTTTTTTTTATGAATAGAAACATTCCATATCACGATATTATTTTTTTGGTATCTTTTCTTGATATCCTCAAATGGAAATATATTAGGAAACATACTAAAAAAGTTATTTCCTAACATAGCCTGTATCTTCCTTGATATAATGGCAATAGATTGGTGGTATGGAGGCCATTACATTTTCAATTAAACGAATGAGATTGGAGTGATGGATGCAACAAAAGTACATCATCAACTATTGTTTTTAATATGCAAGCCAAATGCATGCAAAGGAGCACCCGTCGAGATAATAAGGAATGTTTAATGTTTTAGATTTGTGCTGACGCATAGATCACTTTTTTCTTTTTTTTTTGGGTGAGTTAGTGGGGGGGAGGGTATCTACCCTATGTAGGAATTGAGTTTAGGACATAGCGTTGCAAATCGTTAAGTGGACTTTCAAACCGCCTTATTTTATGTTTTTTTTCTCATTCTTTAAATCCATTATCTATATATATATATATATATATATATATATATATATATATATTATTTTATTATTATTATTATTATTATTATTTTCAATTCCCATTTTGTTTTTGGTTAGAAAGTTGGACTTTCAAACCGTCTTATTTTGTCTTCCTATTTTGTTTTATTTTGTTTGGTGCTTCTATTATTAGACTTTCAAATAGGGTAAAATGGATAAATTGGGAAACAATACAATATAATATATCCCAAATTATGAACCATGTAGTAATACCGCGTCACTTTTCTAGTTTTACAATGTATACATAACTGAAAGAGTATAAAGTGAACGTCGATTGATTATTCATTATAACTGGTTATATTTGTTCCTCACTGTAGCTGGTCCCAAATAGTAAAGAAAAGGCTATGATGATGATGATCATAATTTATTCCTGTTCCTCACTTAAAGAATTGCATTAGTTCCTGATTTTAGTTGGCAGAAAAGAAACCTATGGAAAGAACCAAAAGAAAAAAAAAATATATATATTTTTTTAAAGTAATTCCTCATATTTAAATTTATTTATGTTATCTAAAAATAATGGCACAAATGAAATATGGAACACAAGGAACGAAATCCCTAAAATTTACTGAAGCATAAAACTGCTTCTCCATCCCCATATCGGACTCGACAACCATACTAGTTAATCTAGAATTAGATGGAAAACATATGGCAAGAACCAGAATATGTAAAGGAAAGAGTTTATATAGAGCCGAGGTTCTAAACAATCAATTAGAGCCTATCTCAAAACTTTCGGAAGAAGACGTTGTTTTGATATCCAAATATCCTCAAATTGATCATCTAGATTTCAAGATGCATGGATATAAGAAAAAAATGGATTTCAAGTTTTTGAAATAGTGCATCTTGTAACGCATTTTTGGACCGTCAATTTTCAAGATTTTCAAGTTGTCATAAATCTCTTTGACCTACACTATTTTTGAAGCATTAAATTTTATAAGTAAAGATAAAAATATATTTTAAAGCTATCAAAAAGATTTCTAGTATTGAAACCACATTTCTTGATACTATTTGAAGGTGTGTTTTACTTTGATTGTTTAAAGCCTCGGCTCTATATAAACCGGTAAATGCATGAAAAAACTAGAAAAGATAATTATTGACCTGCTCTTATTAGTACTTTTTAATGTAATTGATCTTGCCATTGGTCCAGATTGATTCACCGATTGCCATCACAACTGGTTAAAGCCAAAATTGAAATTTTTTTTTCTTTAGATTAAGAGACAAATCTTATTCTATTTGACTTAAGGGTTTTGCCTCAATAGAACAAGGCAGAACAATCAGCTAAACAAGGTAAAAATAGCATAAGAATCATGAGAAATTGATTGACGAACGAGATGAATGAAAATGCAGAGAAAATCAGTGCAAAAAAGCTTACTAAACCTAAAAAACACAAGATTTATTTTTAAATAAATGCTGTTTAAAAAATTGAATAACAGGCTAATATGGAATCACCTAGTGCCGTTTGGTTTAATCTGTATCTGTTTCGATGTTCTAAGTGGGTTTTTCTGCGTAACTGGTTTTGGTTTCCATCTCTAGGTTGATATTTCCATCTGTGCCTGCTATTTCATGTGAATCTTTCCTTCTCTATATCGAGCCTTCAATTTTTATAATACTACAACATTTCCTTCTCTATATTGAGCCTTGAATTTTTATAATACTACAACATGCCGGGAAGAAGTATTATGTAAAGGGGTGTTTTATATGACAATTAACTTTATATGGAACATTGTGATTCAATGTTCTATATAACATTGTGATATGGAAGGAGAGCCTTTGCATATGTAGCATTGTGATTCAACCATCTGATTTCAACAATAGTTTAGGTGTGTCTTCTATTCAAAGTTTGTAAAAAAGGTTAAAATACTTTGTCACTGGCTTTTTTTTAGCTATGAAATACTAAAAATAATCCTAGCTAGGAATTTACCTGATAGAGTAAATAGATGATTTGTTATCTTGGAGAGGACACATACATGCTTTTGTTAAAACTGTTTATTTTGTACATTTGTGATGCAATTGAAAAATAACAGGTTGCCAATAACCTAGCAAAACAATTGTATTTTAAAGAGAAATAAAAATTTGAGAAAAAATATGCAAAACAAAAGTATAAACATGGGGATCCAAGTCCTCCACTACATACTATAAGAGCAAAGAGAAGAAAAACCTACCAAAAAAAAAAAAAAAAGATTCTCTCCCTCTCTCTACAATAAAACTTTTTTCATTCAACCAAAATCCATAAAAAATAACCACCTAACTTTACATAGGCCCATTTTCTTTTTACGTACAATGCTTGGTGCTTTTTTTTTTTAGGGGATAAGTACCACTTTTGTTTTTACTATTAAAAAATAACTTCCTTCATAAAAAAAAAAAAAACTAAATATATATATATATATATATATATCTTCGAAGTCGAAGTTTCTAAAAGTCAAACTTGCCTAAAACGAACTCAGGCCAAAACAAAAAAAGTGCGTACATACCAAAAAAAAAAAAACATTTAACCTTCCTAAAAAACAAAATGATACCACCTACAAAAAGGTACTCCTTTTCAAACCCACACCTCTTAAATATAAATGGACTATTTTCAAACCAACACCTCTTAAATATAAATGGACTATCTAAAGATAAACCTACCCATCTAAAGAGTAGCATTCCCAAAGTTGAAAAACATAACCCTAACCCCTAAAATAAATATATAGATATTTTAAAATAACTTAGTAAAAATTACATGTAGAAATAAAAATAAAAAAATTAAAATTAAAATATAATATCGATTTAACCTTCTCTTAATTTGCATCATTTTCCCTATTAAGAATAATCTCAACCTCAAAATTTGAAATTCGTTAAGATCATTTTTCCAATAGCCTTACAACCTTATTCAACTTATAACATTATAAACACAATCCTGTGACTTTTGGGTTATTGTCGTGACACAACGATTATGCATTGATAAAAAGAAACCCTCAAGGAAATGGTCATTTTATATCAATAGAGTCTGTTTAGAAACTTGCTGAAATTACTCAGGCTCATCCCTCGGACATACCACTTGTGCATCTTTGAAATGAGCACTAGATTCAATGGTCGAACCAATTTGACCTATTGATTCTCCTTGAAAGCTTTCATCTTTTTCTCGTCAAGTATCTCTAAAGGCTGGAGCACCTTTGGATTTGAGTCGATATATTGTGTCTCTCTCTCCATTGATAAAAAAGTTAGATATCCTTGCTGCCACAAAGCCAATTTTTGCCTTTCATCTTGTTTTTCACCAAATATAGGACATTCATAAAAAATAGGGTCACACATGACATCAATGAATGATAATTCCCATTCAAGATCCAAACCTACTTGTTTTTCACTTTCAACTGGTTCTTCATTAAACTTAGGTAGATCACTCTCCCTGCCGTGAGGCTCTCGACATGGAGAGTGCGTATAGCACGGGTACTCGAAATAACATCCGACTCACTACCGTCATCATAGTATGTCCAGGTTGGATTTTACGCTAAGTACTAGGTCAGCTCCTTTACTTGCCCTATCAAAGTTTTGAGTTCTATATCTTCGAGGTCTCGTTCTCGTTGAAAGGGCTCAATCCTAATGCCCAGCCATAGTCTATTATCACAATAATTGACTGATGCTCTGATACCACCTGACATAGTTAAAACTTACTGCAAATACAATTGTGTTTAAGAGAGAAATAAAAAACTAAGAAAAAATTTGCAGGAAAAAAGTAGACATGGGGATTCGAGTCCTCCACCACGCACCATAAAAGAGAAAAAAAACCCACAAAGAAAGCTCTCTCTCTCTCTATAATAAATTTTTTTCATTCAACCAAAATCCATCAAAAAAAATAATCCCAAAACTGGGGCTGAGAATTTACATGGATTAGATCCAAAACTTGAGATTTGGATCCTATTTCGATTCGAGAATGGATCCAAAATTCAGATCTGAATTTAAAAATTAGATCCAGATAAAAATTACGATTGGATCTGAGTACAAGTTGATCCAGTGCTCTATACGCCTAATTCTCCGTAGAAATTATGCACAAATAGAAATTATGATCCGATTTGGGTCCAAGATTGACGGGGAAAAGCTGCATCATTGGTAGAAAAGATAGGTGCTCTATATGCTCCGACTATATTTCACAGTGGAAACCCTAGCTCCAAAAGAAACTACTGTTCTTCTTGGGTCCTCATCCCTCTACATTCCCTTCAGCCTGCCACCCGCCCATTTCAAGCCATCTCTCTCTCTCTCTCTCTCTCTCTGCAATTTGACAGGAGCTTCCTGGGCTCTTCAATTCCCATCAGCCTGCAACCCAACTTATAAACAAATATCCCATCTCCCCTCTATCCCTCTCTCTCTCTCGCTGCTATTCTCTCCCTCTTTTTCTCTCTCGTGTTGTAGGAGTGGTCAATGGATTCCCTTACTCTCACTTTTCTCTCTTACTCTCTCTTTTCTTTTATTTTGGTTCTCTGCTTACACTATTTTTCTCTAAAAAAACAAACCATTCTCTCTCTTTCTATCTCCCTAATTCTTTTTCTCGCTATGGACTATTGAATAAGATTTTTGTCACCTTATTTGGGTTAAGGATTGTGGTGGACCGCATTACAAGCTTGAAAAAAACTTATTGCAGTCCAGCACACAGTGTGCTAGACCTCATTACAAGCAATATAATTAGAAACTAGGGTTGAATTTGAAGTAGCGTGGTTACCTGACGCTGATGAGCCGATATTTGAGACTTTCGCGGTTTAGATGTTGGGGTTAATTTTGGAGTTGCTGATGACTAAGAATTACACGTTGCTGATGACTAAGAATTACCCGTGCTTAATAAAGGAGAAGCTATTTGTGAAGTTTGATTGATTGAAGAGGGCTCATACTGAAGAATAGAGTGATAAATTTACAGAGATAGGTTGTAGAGTGATAAATTTACAGAGATAGGTTGTAAATTAAGGTTTGATGATTATCTGAAAAGGTTTCATTGGATTTGGAAAATTCAATTGTGTAAATAAGCCAGTGCTGATTGCACAATTTAGATCTATTCATTTTTCTATACTTAAAGTGATCTTGTTACTTAAAAGAGAGGAAGAGAGGATACGTCTTGAGAGAGAAGGGAGATTTTGAATGGAGAGGGAAAGTGTGTTTGGACATAGAGAGAGAGAAATGGGTTAGGATTTGGGGCGTGCTAGGATTTAACAACCTTTTTAGACCTGAAAATAGGAATTCCAAAAGTTGGATCGGACAAAGATTGAGTATGAATCTCAAATCTTGGATCTCACCAAGATCATGTATTTATCTAACTAGAAACAAAGAAACAAAATGCGAGAGAGTACGAGCATGAGTCATTCCACGAGAAATAAAGCAGAAAAAATAGACACCACAAAAATACAAAGATTTACATGCTTACATGGGCACAACAAACTGAAATCTACTATACTAATGTCCACTATACATCACAGACCACAAAAGCCAATCGACACTAATGTCCACTATACATCACAGACCACAAAAGCCAATCGACCAAAACCAGTCGAGCAAACATTTTTAGACCCATCAATTTCTCATCTCTATTCCCTAGCTAAACCACTGTCCAGGAAGAAACCATCAACTAAACTACTACCACTCTCCAAGAGGAGAACCTACAGAAGGCGCAATGTGGAATTTCTCTCTATAAGAAGCTCGTTTCGAGGCATTGCATCTACAGAAGGCACAATCTGGAATTTCTTATGGCTCTCTTCTATCTATGGGGAGGCTTTGCATCTACAGAATGTACAATGTGGAATTTCTCTTCATAAGAAGAGCTCTTCTCTCCAAGGGGAGGCATTGCAGCTCATGCACGAGAGGCCCCTACCTCACTCTTTCTAGAGGAAGCCAGCTTTTCCATATGATGACCCGAATAGAGCACACAAAATCACTTCACTTTCACATATATATATAAGGTTAGGAGTCCATATAAAATAAAAAACTTTCTATAAATGTTACATATATGTCAAGAACCAAGATATATCCCAAAGTACTAATCTGTTTAGATTTGTATTTCCTTTAAGAAACGTATCAATATCAATTCCAATCCCATGTAATATGAGATTTTTTTATGTTGGGTGAGTTTGGATAATCACAATATCCAACACAGAGAGGTAAAGACATGGCAGGTAGAGAGATACATGTGATAGGGCAAAGAAAAATATGTTTTTATTTTGGGAGAGAGAATGTTGTCAAAGGAAAGAGTCACGTGATCCCAAAATATAGGAGAAGACAGAGAGTAAGGGCATTTTTTTATCGTGAATCCATTAACTTTTGGACTTGAGGGGTAAATATAAAAAAAAACAAGTATTCTAATTGAAGTTTATGGTGGGATACAAAAAGTACTGGAGAGTAGATGTTTAGAAAGTGGATTTTGGAGTATCTATAATTTTACCAAAACAAATATGTCTTCCAAGAACTTCTAAAAAGTCAAACTTACCGAAAACCAACTCAAGCCAAAAAAAAGTGTGTACCAAAAAATGATTTAACCTTCCTAAAAAACAAAAAAGATCTCCTTTTTGAACCACCACCTCTTCTCTAAAGATAAACCGGTCCATCTAAAGATAAGCCTTTCAAAAAATGAAAAAGCATAACCCCATCTCCTAAAACAAATATTTTCTTAAAACAATAACGTAACAAAAATTACAAGTAGACATGAAAATCACATAAAAACATTGATGTAAACTTCTCTTAATGTGCATCGACTTACTCTGTACAGAAGATCAATTTAGTAGGGTTTTATTCATATAGAAATTTGTGATCTATATTAAAACTAGTAAATTAGTAATTTCAATAAAAGACTCCTAGCTATTGATTTCCTCATGGGAGCAAATATAAAATTTTCTCCCACGAAAGCATGGAATACTTTCGGTGAAAATTACAAGATAACGCATTCCTGTGAAAACAAATTCTCTTTGAGAGAAAGAAATGGAGCTTATAAAATTGTACAGAATGACGTTTGGCAGAAGAAAAAAAAAAAGAATCTTCAAAAGGAAAATTTCCAAAAGAAAAAAAAAGAACCTTAAAAAAGATTCCTTTTTTTTTAGACATGTTTGAATCGTTGGAACCAACTTAAATCTCTCTCTGAAATGGAATGGAACATGCAGGCATTTTCCTCATGCTATCCGAAAAATGAAATAGAAAGGACAAAAACTATTAACTTTGTAATTTAAATTTAAAATTCACCAGCCCCGCCCCTTTAAAAGCACCTAATCCTAACGCCCACAACAGGAGGAAGAAACAAACACGCTGAGAGAAATGACAGGAAAACTAAGTTTTATGATACTTCTTATCACCTTCATTTCCCTTTCCTCCTCCCTCTCTCTTCCCTCATTCACCACCTCTCTCTCTCCTCCCAAAACCGCACCACCACTGCAAGACTCCGACAACTTGTCCAAAGTTCCGGCCACCGCCTCCATTACCTATCAAACTTTCCAGTGAAAAATTCCAGCCGAAACCCCAATCTCATGTTCCACAAGAAATGGCACCAGAGATCCATGGTGATAGCTACTTATACCTGGTTAATTTCTCCCTAGGAACCCCACCAGTTCAACAGCTTGCCATTTTAGACACGAGCGGCCCAATGCTATGGATACAATGTGAGCTACGTGATCCCTGTTTCTCTCAATCTGTGCCCATTTTTTCCCCGGAGTCTTCAAAATCATTTTCTCCTGTTCATTAATCTGATTCTCTCTGTAATGACCTTCTTTGTGACGACAATAGAAACCTTTGCACCTTCTCCTCATCTTATGGCCAGAATGCCACAACCTCTGGCCAAATTGCCACTGAAACCTTAACTTTCTCATCCGATTCTGGCGACTGGCCAGAATTCTCACCGAAAATTGCCATTGGCTGTGGCTTTAGCAACAGGAATTTCTATTTTCCTGGTGGTTTTTCCAGCATATTTGGCCTAAGCAATAGCCCCATTTCCTTTATCTCGCAAAACTACAAATCAGAATAACATCAATTCTCATATTGTTTACTCAGGCTTTTGCTTGTAACCACTGAAACACAAACCAGCCAGCTCAGATTTGGCCCTGAAGCTGAGCTTTCAGGACCCGTTGTAAATGCTTCGATCTCTTGGACTATGGAAATTCACTGTATTATTTGAAATTAATAGATATCAGCATAGGGGGCAACCCGTTAGGGATACCACCTAATGTGTTTGACATGGATTCTGATAAAAAAGGTGGTTTTGTGATGGATTCAGGAGCCACGGTTTCTTATTTGAGAGAAAGGGGCTACTCATATTTGAAAGATGGTATGGTTTACTGGTTTTCCAGTGCCAGGAATTTGACACAAATTGATGGAAAAAAGTATGGTTTTGACCTTTGTTGGGAAATTCGGTCGCCAGAATTTAATGAGTTTCCTAATTTGACGCTTCATTTCGGGGAAACAGATTGGGAACTGATGCCGGAAAACGTGTTTTACATTGATAGAAGTGCCAGAATATTTTGCATGGTCATTTTGGTGTCAGATAAAATGTATGTCTATCTTGGGGATGTGGACGTATCAGCAACAGGATTTTAGGGTGTTATATGACATTTCTGGGAGAAGGATTTCGGTGCAAAGACTGGTGGTGGTTAGGCCTTCTTGTTACAGTATCATGCTACTTTGTGTTTTATTTTGTTGTTCTTTTTTAGACATATTCCTCTCCTTTTTGTTTACAATAAGGTTTTAGTTTATTTTGATACCTTTCTTTTTAATTAATGTATCCTTATGTTTTATGTTGGTGGGAAAAAAATTTAGCGCTTTGCTTTTTTTTTGTGTTGCAGATAATTTTATGAGGAACAATGCCAAATAACATATAATCCAATATTAATTATATTTGAAACAATGATTTATCTACGAAAACAAGTGCACCCAAACAACCCCCAATGAATAATATTTAGGCTATAAAAAGGGAACGACAAGACAAGACAAGACATTTTAAATGGTTATTTTTATTAAAGATAATTATGATCAGCTACTATTAGAAAAAATCAGCCCAAGAAAAGCCATAATTTAGAGGCTTCTATTCCATGACAATTTTTAACTTTTTTCGAATGTAGGCCATGGCCTGAAAGGTGCTTCTAGGAACCACTCGATCGGCTTGTCCCGGAAACAGTCGATGCCAAATAATTATGGCTCTCTCATGCAACAACTATATTGTGTCACCTAAGTGCTAGATAGGCGCTGCATCATTCACCCCTTCTTGAAAAGAACTCTACCTCAAGTTTGAGAAATCTTTACTACGCTCCCATTCTGCTTCATATGAGCCTCAGATTTTGGACAGAGTGTTAGGATTTAATAACCCTTTTAGATGCGGAAAAGAGAATCTCAAAAGTTCGATCTCATCAAGATCGTGTACTTATCCAACTAGAAATAAAATAAAAGAGTGCACCAGCCATAATATGAGAAATAAAGCATTGTTCACCATAAGATGGCTACATCTATGGGTACGACAAACTAAAATCCATTATAATCCACTATACCAATGAGAGTTAGATTACAAATTTTGGGATATCGGTCATCTCCATTCCACAACTAAAACACTCTCCAGGAGGAAAACCTTGGGAGCAATCAATACTTTCTCTATCTAAAAGGGGAAACCACCAAATATCTCCAAGTCTTTCTCTATCTAAAAGGGAAAACCACCAAATATCTTCATGGGAATTATTTCTCTACAAGAAACCAGCCTCTCAATTTAAAACCAAGACTTTATCTATCTAAAAGTGGAAACTGCCAAATATCTTCTTGGAATCGCTTCTCTATAAGAAACTAACCTCTCAATCTACAGAAAGCACAATGTAGAGTTTCTCTTCATTAAGAAGCTCGCAGCTCTCTATGAAGAGGCCTTGCCTCACTTTTTCTAGAGGAAGCCACATTTCCCATATGGTGACTTGAATAAGACACACAAAATCTCTTCACTAGATATATCCAAGAGTACTAATCTTTTTGGATTTATATTTTATTTATGAAACTTATCAATATCATTCCTAATACCATATAATATGCGATTTCCTTATGTTGGGTGATTTTGAATAATCACAATATTGAACAGAGAGAGAGAGGGTAGAGAGAGAAAAAGAGAGAAGCACATAAGTAGATAGAGAGAGTTTCTTCGGTAGAGCAAGACAGAGTTTGAGAAGACAGAGCAAAATGTGTTTTTATTGTGGGAGAAAGAGTGTTGTCAAAGGGAGATAGTCACGTGATCCCAAAATACAGGAGAAGAGAGAGAGTAAGGGCATTTTGCAGAGGGACAATTTACAGTCTACCTCAGCATATGTAAAAGAGTTCAAACGATCAAAGATTGGGGCTTCCTGGGGGTAGCACGTATGACGCGGCATGCACTGTGTCCACATTAGGTTGCTTTCAGTGTCCAAAAATAACTGATAGCTTGCAGTTGTGGCCCCAATGCCAACTGTCATAAGGAAGTCTCCACTGATGGAGGTTGTTGTCGCTTTGAATGCCACCGGAGAGTATTCTTCTTCGGTGGCAGTCAAGGTTAAGTAACTAATAGCGTGCAGCTGTGGCCCCGATACCAACTGTCATAAGGAAGTCTCCACTGATGGAGGTAGTTGTCGCTTTGAATGCTGCCGGAGAGTATTCTTCTTCTGTGGCAGTCAAGGTTAAGTACTCATAACGAGTCATCGAGCGGGCGAAAGCATGCCTTACAAGGTCATACATAGTGGCATTGGGGTTGTAGAATGGTGACCCGAGCTCATCGTGATGGGTGAGGGCTACCCGGATCCCTGCGAAAGATGGAGAAGATATGAAGATGGTGAATTGTATTAGGGCAAGAGCTTTCAGGGATGCCACGAAAATCTGGTCAAGCTTGAGTGTGCATAGCTATTCATATAACATGCTGTATTATCTTGGCTAGATGTGAGGTGATATGGGAGTTACTGTGTTTCTAATTAGAGGTCATATGGGAGATATTTCCAGGTAATGTTATGGTAAACAAACTTTGCAAAGTGAACGGATTGAAGATTTCCTCAACCACCCTATATCAACAAGGGACGGTCGAGGAAATTCTAAGGATCACTTTTTCAGAAAAAGGAGAAAATATAGAAAAAAGAAAACATGCATTAAAAATTAAAACCCTGAAAAGTTTAATGAGAACTTAATATAAGTCAATTATATTTCATTGAATCAAAGAGAAAATCAAATTAGGCCTAATTATAGTAATATAACGTTTGTATTATCGAGTTTCATGGGGATCAGTGTAAAACAAGTTCTATAGAAATTGTCGTACTGTTAGAGACAGGTAGCACAAAATTGCAGCAGAGATATTCAGAAAAATGTCTTCCTCATAATGAAAAAGTGGAAATAGATTCGATTCGATGAGCACTAATTGCACGCATGTCAAGATTGAAAGCATTTTATTTGCAGCAATTTAAGTTAATTGTTGAAATCCAGTAAAGCTCAGGTCCTTATTCGAATATTTAGGCAGCTTGACCCCACGCTTATGTCAATGAGATCTAGGATATAAAGCACCAGACGATTCTGCAACAGGTACAAGTAAATCGGGGTTGAAAGGACGAAGCCCTCTGGGATGCTTGCTCAGTCTCCAAACTCAACTACACTCTGGCCACTTACCATTTTCTGAATTTCTTCCCGATGCTATCAACTGGTTGGCTGACGACAAATGAGAGGGGCCTGGCCCAAAACTAATTACCCCAACAGCGATTGGTCCCAAATCACTAATGTATATTAGGTGTGTCTTGATGAGAAGAATACATGCTTAACATTTCAAATGATTTAGATTTATGTAAAAAAATAAAATTTAAATACAAAATGAAGTCGTGACAGTCAAATCAACCCCTATTCAATCCGGGCTATTGGGTTTATATGTAAATATGAGCTAGTGAGCTAATTTTTAATATGCACCGTAATTTGATTATTTAAGGCCTCACCCCAGTGTAAACCTTTTCCATATAGAATCATTATTTTTATCTTGTTGTATATTCTTTACTCGGAGCAATGAATCAATATCTAATGTTACTCTTGGATGGAATGATGTCACGAAAGCAATGATCTTGAAGCAATAGCATAGCAAGCAAGTTTGAGAGTGATGAAAGAGAGAAACATGGGGGATGGGGGAGGGGCTCAGAAAGACACAGGAAGCACTATCAATCACTACTATTATTTCTGTAAAAACTTATTTATAAATCAATTAAGTGAAACTCTTGTACAAAGATCTGGGTTTTTTCAATCACAACAAATCTGAACCTCTTATTTAATTTTACTGCAATCTGCGGGCTGAAACGAGAGCCTCTCCATACCGTAGTCGTGCTCCACCAGTTTATGGTGTGCTAAGGTTCCTCATATTGACATTCCTTTGGACCCCGCAATGTCCAAGCAAGCCACATTCTTTGCTGAAAAACCATACAATCCCTCCGGTGGAATTCGCCTTGTCAAAGTGGAATGTAATGGATGGTAAGGCACATACGTCGACCGGTTCATTTATTCGGTAGCAATACTTGTACCGCTTCGCTGGGTCGGGGACGGGGGTGCTTGAACTAATTTTCATCCCAATCATTTTAAACACTGTCTCATTCATTCTTGTGACGGAGGTGCCGGAATCTATGACGAAGATCTTATCATCCACAGTTGGATTGAAGGTCCATGGTGGGATGTGGAGGGGGGTGGTTCCCACACTGATGTCTATGACACGTAAGATAACCAGCGATCGATGGATTTGTCGAAAGTCGGTGTATGGGAATCGACAGGCCCTGACCCTTTGGGATATCTGCCTGGTTTCCGAATTCCATTATGCTGTTGCCGCGCAGCATGATGCAATAGGCAAATCTCTTCCCAATGATATCACCTAGTTGGTCGACAGACAAACGAGAGCATCCCTTCCTCAAAACGGATGATCCCAGCAGGGAGTCTTACAAAACTACCTCCTGCATATACATGGTTGCATCCGAAGGCATATCTCTGCACTTTGGCTCCATTAACACTGATTTCAACTCTATCTGTAGTATTAGAACTAGTACTAATACTAATACTAGTACTAATACTCCATTAACTAGTACTAATACTACCGCTGAAATTTGAATTAATTCGCTGAAATTTGAATTAGTTCTAGTGCTAGAGACATTGGGAATAGTTGCTGGTACTTGGATTGATTGGCTCAAAAGTCAAAATGTCAATGATGATATTTCCGGTTACATAGATCCATCGTTGCACTGAATCGTAAAATGGCATCCCGTGCCGATGCATTGCTTTAAGTGGACCCTCCAGAGGGGTGATTTGCAAGGGACCTGTCGATGACTTGTAGGGGTTGAAGACTGGGACTTGCTGGGGGTAGCACTGATAACACGGCAGGCATTGTGTCCACATGCCTCCCACTGTCAAACAGCAACTGGTATTCTGTGGAGAACCAATGCCGCCGACGGTCATGAGGAACTCACCAGGAATGCTTTGCATAAAGGCTCTTAATGCCGTAGGAGAGTATTCTCCCGTGGCAAGCGAGCTTAAGTACTTGTAGCGAGCCACGGAGCGATCAAATGCTTGCTGGAAGAGCTCATACTCACTAGCTTTGGGGTTGTAGAACGGGGATTTGGGATCATCGCCATGGATAAGGGTTACCTTGATACCGGAAGAGGGTGAACAAAGATATGAGAAAATAGAGATGGTGAAAAGCATCAGCATTTGGGCCATGGATTCCACCATGGTCAGAGCTTGAGGATCTAGACATGCTTAACTATACAGATTTATTTCCACATTGAACATTGCTCGGTTGGGTTTTTAACTGGTGATGTTTGGAATATTTTTTGGTCCAGTTTTGGTATGTTATCTGGTTTAGAATTTTACAGTGAACTTGTTTGGGCAGTAAAAGTCAGGATCGGTGTATCCATTCTTAGGGAGACGCATTGAAAATTTAGCAGTTGATTATTTCCTTCAGTTTAGTACTCTTCTACAATTCAAATTACAAAAAAGGAAGCGAATTAATGCACTTAACCGTTGTTACCTCCTCTTCCATTTTAGGATTAAGGAGTGGATGTGTTTTAAAAGAGTGATTTATGTATGGACCTTAAAAGTTCAGGTAAAATACAAAATATTTTACTTATATACGGAAATTACAAAGAAGATAAAACCTAATTTTTTTATTTTTTTCAAAATTGCCCCCTTGGTCATCCTGATTTTTTTATTTTTTTAAGTTTTTTCATTAGTAGATCATTGCCCCATTGCTTCAAGGCATTGCCCTCCAAAGGAAAAAACTAAAAAAAAAAAAGTCAAAATTTGGATTGACAATAGGCATTTTTGGAAAAAAAGTAAAGAAGTGAGTTGACTGATTTTTTTTTTGTAATTTCCGCATATAAATGGAAAATTTCGTATTTTATCTTAAATTTCGGGGCCCGTACACAAATTACTCTTTTGGAAATTATAGCTCGGTACTACAAGTTTACTTTTTGGCTATATATAATTTCATAAGTGGAGATAACTGTTGAGGTTCGACTATACTTTTTATCATAAAGCTTGGGTCTTTATAAACTTTTTACCCTGATTGATGCTCGAAAATCTACATTATGGGAAATTCAATTATGTGAGATTGATGCTCCAAAATCTACATTATGGGAAATTCATTTATGTGAGATTGATAGTGATTCTATACTTGTGACGGGTTGAATGCAGGATTTTGTGATGGTTCAATGGAGATACCATATTTTATTTCACAATCGCATTGGAGGCTCTGAGATTACCGGTGGAGATCAAGTCGCATGTTTCGTGAGGCCAAACAGGCCGTGGATTTATTGGCCAAATGAGATGCGGTGACTTAAGACGCCACAGTTTGGCGAATAATGCTGGATTTGGTGATATCCAAAATCACCTCTTTATTATTGGGATTGGTATAAGTGTTGATGTGTTTTTGTAGGAAGTTGTTTTTTTTTTTTGGAAAAGTTTCATATGGATTGGTATTAATATTTGATGAGTTTTTGTAAGAAGTTGTTTTTTTGGAAAGTTTCATATGTTTTAGGATAGATTTGAGGATTAAAAAAAGATAAAATTAAAGGGAAAATTTCATGTGGGCTGGACCGCATTTTTACTTATGCGGACCAGAAACTATAAAGCATCCATTTTAAAGATGTATGCAATTAACAATGAAAAATAACTATCCATATTTTCTTATTAGAATTATTATTTATATTTTGTAAAATTTATTTATTTTTTCATATTCATGATCTCCATGTTGGAGATCACATGTCGCTAAAAATTATATATGAAAATCCATCTCAAAAATAAATTTATTAAGAGGCCCGAATTTCTACATATGAGGGCCTGGCCGTATAGAAACTAGGTCCAACTATAACATCATAGTAATAAAACAGCGATAGTTTTGCCATTGTTTACGATCGAAATATAGACATAGTTTATAAGGATCTTTTAAAAATTTGTTTTGAGAAAAATAAAAAATTTGTTATAAACTATCTACAAACTTCGAAATTTTATGGGAATCAACATTACATATTTTTATAATTTTTTAAAAGTGAATAGGATATTATTTTCAAAATATATAATATATTATAATTATTTCTTTTAATAGTAAAAAAACATATTTTATTTTACATTTCAAAATATGAAATTTAGTTGTTTATACGTTGCAACTAAATAATGCAATCATGAAATTATGGTATGCACGTATCGATAGTTTGAAAATTAATATTTAATAACTTTTTATAAATTTTGGATTTAGGAAAAAAAATCATAAGTGAATTTAAAGTATATGATATTCAAGTGAATAAACAATTTGCAATAAATCAAATTTACAATAAAAAAGAAATGAGATTTTAAAATCTTACAAGTTTTATAATAGGTAAACATTCTAATCCATTACATGGAATCCCCAATCTCTCTCTCTCACTCACTTCAACCAACTTTCTTTCTCTTTTTAATTGTACTATATAATCATCCTCTTTCTCTCTCTACTCAATGTAATGTCTTATGACTTTTTCATTGGATGTCCATCCATTAAATGAAATTAATTTACATGTTAATTTACTAATACTAATTTCCATGCTAGATTGCTTGATTTCATTTCAAAATACCAATAGTTTCAGAGCCCATGCATTAGATGAGTTTATAAAATTTCAAAAACTTAGAATTATAAATACCCAATTTATTTTGAATGTTTCCAGACAACCAAATATTATGTGAATTGAATGTTTAACGGTTTTCATGATTAAGGGGAACTTCTACAACCTATTCAAATTCATAGAGTCCGTTTATTTTTTTTGGACAAGATAATCTTTAGTTTGATAAAATCGATCTAGATTTAATAATTGGTTGATTTTTTAGAGCATATTGTAGTAAATCTTGGAACAAGTCTTTAGATCACATTTTAGAGTTTACTTCCCAAGATTAACGTGGGTAGGAAAAGGGGTTTCCTTTTAGTAAGAAAATTTTTAGGAACATAAATATTTATTTTAGATAGATTTTGGAAAGACTCTAAAATAGATTAGTATAGTGAGTTATCATTTTTGGCTTTTAGTAGGAAATTATTAGGAGGAAGTTATCTTTTGCAATAAGATAGAGGTGGAACCACAGTTAGCAAGTCAGAAAATAATAAAATGTCCGTCGACCAAAATATCAGTAACAAATCGGTTTTGTTTCAAATAATTAAATGAAAAAATCGAGTAAAAAATACGGATCGCCAAAAAACAAGGTAACCTATAGAATCGTGAATATTTTGGATTTGGTTCAAAAAGGCTGAAAAACTCGGATATCTAAAGATGACATAATATAAGATTATGATTTGCACTTATTGTATAGATATACTAAAGTCATTAAACAATAGTTTTATAGCCTTACTAGTATTATTAGAGCATTGCTTAACCATTTTTGTTGAAACTTTCAATAAATCCAGCAACAATGCTTACTCTATTGGCACATCACAAGACATTTATTGGGAGCACAAAATAAAACAACAGCAACAATACCAAACACGATAACTAATTAGCAAATAACAAGAATTGTGAACCAAAAGTATATGATTATTTTTCAAAGAGAAAAACAAAAAACGCCCTCAGTATAGCATTATAGCTAATTAAAAGAAAATGCAAGGACCCAAATATGTTAAATAGTGGTCCATCCAAAATGTTGTGTTGTATACATCAATAAAATACAAAAATAAAAAATAAATTGTGAAATTAAACAGACTGTTCTATGCATAAAATAACAACAAAATGCCTAAAAAATTTGAATCTCGCATTGAATTCCTAGCTACCGAAATCTGTAGTATCATTGAATCTCTCTATCTTGCTCTTTATAAGTACCCTATGAGTTTTAAGAGAAAAAAATAAATTATTCTTTAGGTTACTCTTCTTCTAATTCTACCTATTATTTTAAGATATACAATTGTTTATGGAGCTTTAAAGTTCATAATGAGATATGGAAATAAATTTTCAAGCCATCACAAAGATTTACAATGCTAAAACAAAATCTTCGGACACAATTTGATAGCGTGCCTTACTTTGATTATTTAGGGCCTCAGCCTTATACAAAGACCATGAACTTAACATTTTCACTAGAAAAAAAAAAAAAAAGAGATTCAAATCTTTAAATTTATGGCAAAGTAAAGAAATGCAAGCCATAAATTGAATTGGCCCAATAATTTGCCAAGTTTTGTAATAAACCCAATTAAGAAATCCTACATTCCCACACAGTTGGTGGGAGCGAAGAAGAGGTTTTGTTGCTGAAGGTCATACTCCACGAACATGTCACGTTGAAACAAACCACCGAAAATTGGTGTGGAAGTTCCTCTGGTAGACAACATCCCTAGACAATACACCGTATATTCATCATCCACAGCGTCAAATAAAGCTTCTGGCTTAGCGACCCAGTCTGCATTTTCAGCAAAGTGAAATGTAACACTTGGAATCTGAGCAAAATCCTCCTCATCTGTCACAGTGTAGCAAAGATCAAGTAGTTTGTTAGGGTCCTCACTCTCTCCAAGATGATGAATAGATTCTTCTAAACTAGATTTCACCACGTTGTAAGCCACTGTTGGCAAGGAAGAGTAAACGGTGCCGGAATCTATGATGAGACGCTTCAACGGGTCCGGTCCGAAGGATCGAACGTTCCCGGTGGGATGCCGAGGCGCTTGTCCCCTACAGTCATGTCCACAAGATCCAGTATATGAAAAGTCATATCATTTGGCACGCCCTTTATTGGAGTAGATTTGGGATTAAGTTTAGAGACAGAGGGATTCTGCCCCATAAAAAATGTGCTCTCGGAGAGGGCAACATGAGAATTTGTTGCCAAATGATCCACCTAATTGACTAACGAGGGAGGGAGGCGGGTCTCCCACGGAGGCCTACTAGCCGATCCGGTTTTCTCAAAGGACGCGTTGTTTTCATAGCCACATCCAAACCATACATTTTTAATACTAGCTCGTCCATTGTCATTTGTGATAATACTAGAACTAAGTTTATTATTAGTGCTGGCATTTTTTCCAAGTAGAACATTTTTTTTTGTCTTTTCAAAAATAAATAAAGGTTTCAGATGCAAAGCTACCCATTGAAGTGAGAATGACCTATCCATATACGCGACGAAGTATTTACAAGGCCCGGCGCATTCTGGGGCTGAAATACTTGCAGGGGTCTTCGGCACAGTCGAATGCGTAGTATGTGGATGATTGCGTGGGTTGGAATATTGGATCCGGCTGCTCGAAACATGGGTCACATGGAGGGCATTGGGTCCAAATTATGTCACTCCCAGTATCCATGAGCAAATGTAATGTCCGAGGTGGGGTCCCTATCCCCACCTGCAAGAAATAATCACCGTCATTACCTGTAATGGTTGTAAGGATCTCCTACTGAGAGAATTCTCCACCGCCAGATTTTTGCCATTGGAGATGCCGGCTGTGGGATTGTGATCGGAGGATGGCATTCCTCACTCGGTCAGAGCGAGTAGCTTTCGGGTCATAAAATGGGGATCCTGGAGAATCACGATGAGTGAGTTCCACTTGGAATCCTGCTAAGTTATCAGTCAACGATGGCCGGAAAACTAGAGAGTTGGATGAAATGCAAAGTAGGGGACCAACAATATTTAGGCTGACCATCTTAGCAGCTTGTAATATGGAGCATAATATGACTCTCCATAGTTGTAGTATTTATAGATGGTTTTGTGAGCTGGTTAGAAGATTTTTGGATAAAATATGTTTGCATGTTCTCATGGTTGAGCTGTACTACCATGACTCTCCAAGGCATAACACAATGAATCTCCATGGTTGAGCTGTATATAATCTATAGGTAAACTTCTGGAGATATTTCTCTTAATGAAAGTTAATACACCAGAATTATAATCTCTTGAGGTGGCCGCTGTTATTTGAATCGATTGTGTTTTAATGGGGGATTCTGTGTAATAAAAAAATTTTATCCTTGCGCCACACAGAGCATGTCATCATGGTAAAACCCTATCAATGGGGGTGGACTCTAAACTTTTGGGACGTAAACTCCTCAACCAATTGAACTTTGATGAAGATTTGCTACAAAGTTTTACTTTTATTTTTATTAATTTTATTTTTAGAGATGTGGGTAGGCTTTAAATTTTTATTATTAAAATTAATTATTAAAAATAAGATTTTTTAGTTTAGTTTGATTAAAGGAAAATTGTTTCATACGGGCTGGACCGCATCTCTACATATGCTGTCAAGGTGCAAGTAGGCATTCCATCTACAAACAATGGAAACTAACGGTGCAAATGTTTTTTACTAGAATTATTCTTTCTAGTTTTTAAAATTTATTTACTTTTTCATATTCATGATGCCCATCCTAGAGATTACATGTTCTTAAAATTTAAATCATAAAATCCATTTAAAGAATAGATTTATCAAGAAGCCCGCATTTCTACATATGAGGGCTTGCCCGCATAGAAACTAGGTCCTTGATTAAATCCATTTTTTTGAAAGTTTTTTTTAGCTAATACGATCCACTTTCTTTTAGAAAGTCAAACTGTATTTTTGTATGTCCCTATATTTTTGGTATGTGGGTATGTTTTTCATTGAGAAACACGCCACATCCTAATCACCATTATGGTTTTCATTCTCACCACTAACACCACCCCACTAATATCTTCAAAAAGCTAACTCTTAATCTACTTGAGAAATCCAGTAGGGGCGGTCTTCCCTACTGAATTAACCCCAAAAAAAAGAGATTAAGTTGTTTCTAGTAGAGATAAAAGTTTTGTTAAGTGTTAGATAGAATATTAGATAGGAGTCCTTTAGGAGAGTGCTTATCTTTTGAACCTTTGCACTTTTAAGAATATTGAGTCCACTTTTTCCTAGGGATATCTTTTGTAAGCGGTTATAAAAAGAAGATCGTATAATGTCTTGAGGAGATTGAATTTTATGAAATAAAGAAAGTGTTTTTTTTTTTTTAGAGAGAAGCCATTTGTAGGTGTTTTTTTCTCTTGTATTTATGGGTCCATGCCGGAATACTCGTATTCGCATGTTTTGTTCTTTCTTATTGTGATTTATTTCACGATTTTTTATTTTCCTCTAAAATATGGTTATTTTTTCTGCGTGTTGTACGATTTTTTATTTCTCCCTAAAAAACGGTTATTTTTTTCGAGCGTCAAAATTCCAAATCGCTCAAATAATTTTATAGTGCGTCAAAATTCCAATACGCTCAAATAACGGTATGCGACCACCACGACCTCGGCCCCTCTCTCTTTTAAGTCTCTCATTTGCGTATAAATGCAAAGCTTATCTTTCACGAATCAACTACACATTCAAAAAAAAAAACAAATATAAGCTTGTTATTAAATCCATAAAAAATAGTTATTAAATCTAAAAATAGTTTTCACGCTTTACGTACGCCTAAATTATTTGTAAGATTCCATCCTTCCCTTCCCTATTGAATATCTTAAATACAAAATGCCCTTGAATTTTTTTGTTCTTTGGAATGGCATGCTTTTGGCACGCTCACATATATAACTCTGGTGTCAAAATTTGATATTTTCTATTTTCTAAATGCATGCGTTCAATCTTTGGTCATGGATGACACAATGGACTTCAACAGATGCCGTGATATGCAATTATGCATTGTTTAGGCAGTGTTATCAAGACTAGACTCGTGCTTGACCGGCACAGTAGCTGGTTCAGTCAATATCGGTCTAATCAGCATTGAGCGAACTATTTTTTAAATATAATTTTTTTAAAAATAATTCAATAATTTTGAAAATTAAATATAAATAAAAAAGTTGAACATTATAAGCCAATTTTGCACACATTGCAAGGTTCTATATTCTACATTCATATAAATGTTGAAGACACGAAGAAACCCACAAAAATAAGCGAATGTATGCGCAGTTGGTACCAGATCTGAAATTAAGAAAAGAAAATACAATTAATGGAAAGAAAGGATGTTTTAGAAAAGGTAAAAAATGCAATTAAAAAAGAAAAATGTAAGAATATAGGGAGCAATGTACCAACACTCCACTCAGCTAGGGTACTCGCACATTAGCCTAGGCAAATTATTCGGACGAGTCTAAATAACTTGTTTGTTCCAAAAAAATAAAAACTAAAACAAAAAAAAAGTTATATACATATATATTTAATAGTTTTTTTTTTTCCTAGAAAGGTTGAAATGGTGCCACGGTTAGAGGTTCTCCTACTTGGACTTGCCCAATACTCGGACTCGATACGTCTCAGGCGAGTCACATAACAAAATGTCACATTAAAAGAATCCTCCTAAGTATTCTTTTATCAGAATAAGTAATGTACAATACGCTCGAGCGGGAGTTTCATACTTGTTTGCCTCTCTATAAAAACACTATCCTTAAGGAATGAACAGTAGATTGAAAAAAAAATCAGAAGGTTGTTATTAATGCCATTAAATTAGTTATTAAATCTAAAAATAGTTTTTTACGTTTTACATGCACCAAATTATTTCTATGTTAAATTATTTCTATGTTGTAAGAGTGTCATTGACTAGACTTAAAATTCAAAAAACAAAAAAATTTCTCAAACTTCGTATATTCTACTTGAAAGTAGTTGAAAATTTGAAAGACGGTAATAATCCTAGTAAACCTGGAACGGGAATATCATTAAAACCATATGGAATTTATTCAAAACTTTGGACAAACATCTTGCCTTTTAGGTTATTTTCCTACTATAATCACTGTACATGATACTGTGGGTTTCACTTGAATTCAATTGTTGTAATCTCTCCTCTTTATTAATGAAAGCTGAATACAAGGCAAAAGAAAAGAGGAAACCAGATATGAAAAACTGATTATAATCTTGTTTCATTTCATCTAGAAATCAGAAAACTAGATCTCTTTACAATTTGCAGGAGCAAATGAAAGCAACTTTCTTCCTAAATCGTACTGCACATATTTATCAATCTGCATATGACTACCAAAGATGCCAAAATCAACATTCGGAGGAGTGGCCATAGACAGGCAATGCTTTGTGCCGTCGACCTGAAGAAACAGGTTCTGAGGCTCCACCTTCCACTGGTTGTCGAGCGCAAAGTGGAAAGTAAATGGTTGAAAGCGAAGAATATCTTGCTTGCTGTTAACTTGGTAACAGAGCCCAAACTGCGGGTCGGGAACCTCTTCAAAATCCCAACCGATGACGTTTCCGGTGGTAATAAGCACCTTGAGATACAAATTATTGGGCAAGTAAGTCAAAGTGGAGCCGGAATCCATGGCGAAAAACTTATTTCGATCCGTTGGGTTGAAAGTGCCATCAAGAATGCCTACTCTCACTGTCCCTATATTGATGTCTCGGATGTATGGAGAAGGTAAGTGTGGCAATTAATGAATTGGAGTAGTTAGGATGGGTGCTTGGGGCATCTTGGGCAGAGCCCCGAAAACCAGCTTGCTGGCTTGACCGTTTAGAAGACAATAGGAGAATTTGTTGTCGACCATGTGACCAATTTGGCCGATAAGGGAGTTAGAGGCACCACCGAGGCACCACCGAGCCCCACCAGTCCGGCTGGCCCAACATCGAATGAAACTCTGTTCTCGTGGCCGCACCGGGAACAGTGATGAAGTGACCTTCACCGGTCTCGAAGGTAAAGGTTTCACTGGCATAATGACCTTCACTAGTCGCAGGATTGAACTCCTTACAGAAGGGTGAATCACAGTTGATTGCTCTGTACGAAGTCGAGTTCAGAGGTTCAAAGATCTCTCTCTGAAGGAAGCAATTTTTGCATTGGGTCCATGTGAGTTCGCTCCAAGTGTCCATGATCCACAGGTATAGCTTATATGGGTCCCCTATCCCGAGCCTCATAATGTATAAGCCAGTATCCAAATAACTTAATAGATGGTTGCATATTGGATGGTTCGGCAGGAGATCTTCCTGTGAGTGCCCAATTTATGCGTTGGAGGCGGGCATTTGAGCGAGCAGCCTGGCGCGGTCATTGTCATTGTCATTGAGATTCGGATCATAAAACGGTGAACCAGGGTCGTCACGATGCGTGGGGTGGGGTTTAGTCGCACTCCGGCAAGGGATCCAGCCATAGATGGTCGGAATAGAGAATGGGTGACTATAATGCATTGTGATGTAACAAGTATATTTGGGATGGCCATGTTTTGCTGGTGAAATAGAGGAGTTTTGGTGCCAGCACTGAAGATCACAAGGTGTAGTACTGATATATGGTTTGGCATACTCTCCAGGGATATCACATTATTCAGAATTTGGCAAGCTCAATAATGGCTTCCTGGCAGATTAATCTCCTTGCTTGGGGTGTTTATAGATGGTTTGACACCCTCTTTACCTGATTTTGGAAAATCCAATCTGTCATCTGCTAAAATTTCATAACTAAATCAGACTATAATCTTTTGGTGGCCAGGTTTTGAATGCATCAAGTGTGTTTATGGAGCATAAAAATAGATATATATGTTTTTCTGGTTGACTTACTATTTTGCATGGAACGGTGATTTTTTTGGAAGATCCTGAGAATCAAGAAGTCCTTTTAAAAAATGTGGGTACACCCAAGAAGTTATCGAGAGATCATTTTGTTCACATAGTGCAGCAACTAGGGCTTTTTTTGGAGGTTAAATCAAAGAAGGGGCTCAACTAGGGCTGGCAAGGGGCCGGGCCTGGGACTACGGGGGGGCTAGGTATGTTTTGAAAACATAAAAGGAAAGTAAGGAAAAACGAGGGCCAGGCCTTGCCAAACCGGCCTAGCCCTGCCTTCGGCCCGGCTCTGTCATGGCACTGGGACGGGCTACCCAGCGTATTGCCACCCTTATGCTTAACTAAGTGTTTGGTCAATTGGATGTTAGAATCAGAATTAGAAATTTCTAATCCAGAAATTTGAAAGGGTGAACTTTGAGTATCTGGTAATGTTAAATACCATGCTTAATTAATCCATTTAGAATTCATGAGATTTGGGAAAACTGTGTTAACTTGGAGTTTTGTAAATTTGACGATCTGGAAATTAGACAATCTGCCATTCATTCAAGTATTCAAGCCATTGCAACACTTCAAATGGAAGAAGAAGACCTGATTCCCATGTGTTCACAAGAGATAGGCACAAAATACAAGTGCTTAATCCGTTAATAAAGAATTGCACATTATTTTTCAAAATATAGTCTCCAGAGAAAAATCAGGAAAAATACATTGGGAAACAAATAATTAAACAAATGGTAAGAATTAAAACCTTCAAAAAATTTAAACGGAAATAGGAGAAATTTATTCCGTAACCCAAAAAAAGACACTAAGTGAACATTTTCTCATGTTTTAATTCTTATATATTCGTTACTGATAGAGTCTTTTAAGTAAAAACTCTCCTCTATTCTTCACTATCTCTACAATATATAACTTCTATGTATATACATCCAATAAATAGTAGGAATAGAAAGAAATCACGATCATCTATACTATACTAATACTTACCACGAAATACACGACATACAGTAAACAATATACACTTTTCTCAACCGTCAAAATATATTTTTTGTTTATTCATATGGTGCATATTTCTAACATACCCATTATGTGAAATTGAAATAAAATAAATGATGCAGATCAAAATCTGCTTGATACAAATTTTTCATTTTATTTTTGTTTTTTTTAAAATTTTTAAAGGTGTAGGTAGAATTTTTACGTTTTTTTTTATCAAGGCTAATTGTTAAAAAATAAGATTTTTTATTTTTCTAGCAAGTCTATTTTTAGAAAGATAGAACCCTTTATATAAGGGATTCACATGAATTGTAAGGGGAGATTGATTTTTGGTGAATAAAAAGAAACGATCTTTGAGAGCGTGGAGAGAGAGGTTTTTTTTGTGGGTATTTCCTTTTTCTCTCTTTGCTTGTGGGAGCATAGTGAAGAATTCGGATCTGATGCATATTAAAATTTGGTTTCTACAAATTTTAATTTGAATTTTTATTATTTTTATTTTTAAAAATTGGGTAGTCTTTTTATTTTTATTTATTATAAGATTTTTAGGGATTAGTTGATAAAGTCCTTTTTATCAAAAAAATATCTTTTAGTAGAAGGATAAATCATTTTATTTGGGTACTAGTGTTTTTTAGTAAAGGAACTTATCTTTACGGTAAGCATGGGATAGAGTCGTAGTCTATATATTTTTTTAAGGAAAGTTTTAGTTTAGGGAAAAATACAAAAAACCTCTCAAGACTACAGTTATTATGCAATTTATCCCCAACTTAACTTTTTCTCTTACTTTTTTTTTCTCAAAAATAAATTTTCTATGCAAATACCCCCAACCAAAATATAAATAAAACACCTATGAGACAAACATAGGTGAGATAATAAGAATAGAGAGTTTGGTTTTTTTTTTTTTTTTGAGAAGAGGAGGAGGTTCTGTTATGATGGTGTAGATGTTTTATTTTGGTGAGGCTTATTACTATTTTCATTTTCTTTCGACTCATTATCACGGATTATGACGCGGTTAGCATGCAGGCCAAGCCCGCACATGCAGAAATGCGGGCTTGGCAATAAATATATTTTTTAAATATAATTTGATCTTAATTTTTAGAAAATATATAATGAAATCATGAATATAAAAATAAATAAATTTTAAAAATTAAAAATAATAATTATATTAAGCAAACATTTAAACGATTAGTTACAATTGTTTTTAGTTGGACCACCTATTTGCATCCATTTTTAAGATGAATGCTTTATACTAATGGACCACATATTTGTACAAATGCGATCCAACCCATCAAATGTTCTTCTGTTTCAAGAAAACTAATATGATAATGATTTATCTATTGTTTGGTAGTGTCAAGCATAAATTATTCGAGACAAACATAGTCACATATAAGTTTATCATTTTCAAAAATTATTTTTACTTTACTCAGTGTAACTTCATGTGGTGGTAAGGTATTTGTCTAGGGAAGGAGATGAGCATACTGTCAATCCAAACAACCACATAAAAATATTATACATAATATAATAATATAAGTACGAACTAGCTGAAAAAATTTGAGCTTACATCAAAACTAGTGATGCCCAAATATCTTCAAATTGATCATCTTGATATCAAAATGCATGGGCATGAGAAAAAAAATAGATTTCAAATTTTGGAAATAGTGTATTATGTAATGCATTTTTGGACTGTCATTTTTCAAGATTTTCAAGTGTTCATAGATCTATCGATCTACACCATTTTTTAAGCTTTAAACTTTATGAATAAATATAAAAATATATTTTAAGGCTATCTTAAAGATTTTTAGTATTGAAACTACTTTTCTCGACCCTATTTGAAGGTAGGCTCTAATTTGATTGTTTAGAGCTTAGGCTCTATACAAACCGCACCTTTTTCAAAAAGAGGTGGGAGGTGCTGTGATGAGAGTGTAGATGTTCTACGTGGTGGGAAGGGCATCACGTGGAGTATGACTTCTTCATTAATTAATTTTTTTTTTTTTTTTTTGTTTGTTGGCTGCGTAAGTAGTAAGAATTGAGTCTAGGAGGTAGCTTTGTAAATGGTCAAGCGCTAACCAGTTAAGCCAGGGCTTTTTTTCTAGTGGCGTATGACTTGGGGAAGGATATGTCATTTGCTCGAGCGAATTGTAGTAATTCATTATCACGGATAATTGTCTATTTCAACAAAACTAATCTGATAATGATTTATCTGTTGTTTGGTAGTGTTAACCATAAATTATTCGAGACAAATATAGTCACATATAAGTTTATCATTTTGAAAATTTATTTTTACTTTACTCAGGGTAACTTCATGTGGTCCAAAGGTATTGTCTAGGGAATGAGATGAGCATAACCGTCTATCCAACTGGAAAAATAATAGCATGCCGGATGTCTTAATTCTACACAAGATATTCTCCCCATAAAATTGACCATCATCTAAAGAGGCCTCAATATTTTATATAGGAAAAATACATAATAAGGCTATTTACCTTTAGTGCAGAGCTAGACATGAAATTAGGTAGCTACATTTATTACATTGACCATGCGCAAAATTCAAAAGAAATGTTTTCAAACTATGTGACACACCCAAGCTACAAGATTTCATATAAGATGATTATAAATAATTGTAACTTTTTTGTATTAAAAGTAAATAGTTTCATTGTATCTATAACTGGTACTACAAAGATTATTTGGTTGCAATTCGCCTTGTTTTACTTATTTAATTACAATTAGCTGCATCTCTAAATATTTTAGGAGATTTTTTTATTTCAGTACAAAATAATAATCACTACCTTTAAATTTCTATTCATCCCCAAAGTATGAGAATTAATAAGCGGCTAATAATGATGATATAAATATGCACGTTTTTATGTGCTGTAATTTGTAACATATGCATAAGGACAGCAAAATATCAAAATGTATGATTGGGGCAATGTTTTTGCGTCATGGAAAACCATTCCTGATTATCTTAAATTTTTACATTTGTTTCTAACTTTAGTTTTTCAATAGGGATAGTATATGATGAGGCCATTTATCATTCATACAAGTAGGTTACAATTACTTCTAAATATCATATGTCAAATTGAATAGCTTGGGGTGTTACAAACTTCGAAAAATTCTTTTTGGAACTTTGAGTCTAGTCAATAACATGCTCACAATTATTGGATTTGAAATCTTAAAAACAAGAGTAATTGCGACTTCTTTTTTATAAAAGTAAATATAATATTTGTCCAGATTTTCATAAAAAACCGTAATTTGAAAAAACTATGCATATAAATTAATAATAATACCAATAGATATATTTTTTTTTTTAATAATAAACTATTACAAACAAGATGGGAAAATAACGCTAAAGAAAATTGTAGTAATTAGTTAGTTTATCCAAAAAGACTATAGGTTCCAGACCCAAGTGGTAGTATTGGGGAAAAATGGCCAGGTTTGGTCCATTCCTCGAAAGAAGTTTTTATGGGATCCCTATCCACCACAATTTTCACTTCTGATTCCGGCTAACGAATAATCATTGAGTTCTCCTCTTTTGGACAACACATAAAAAAAGACCCACCAAGGATCAAGTAAGCAGTGAACCTTAGAGAGATAATATGGTTTGTTCTTTTCTTTCATAGCTCTCACCTATCTATTTTCCTTAGTTATTTATTAGAGCAATTATTATATCTCACATGATTTTGGTATCTTTTTTCGTAAATGTTTCCATGACAAAAAATAAAATAATAATATCATTCACTATAATAACCTCGTTGTCATTATTATTGTAACGATTCCATCAATTCTATAAAATTTAGTCGGTATAATTCATTATTTAAATAAAATAATATTAAAATCACAATTGTGTATATTCTCTCGACCGATTTTTATTTTTCTTAATTTCATAATCCGTCTCATCTCACCGGCATGCATCAAAACGTCGGAAAATCCATTCATCACAATGCCTCCAAAAGCCGCTATTACGAGTATGTCATGAAGGACGTGAATTACAGATAAATAAAGCCATGGAAGATATTCAAGCCGCATGAAAGATGAGTGAACTCTGAAGAGAGAGATTAGCTAAATAAATCAGGTGTATTCTTATTAAATTTCACTATAATAGTACTCCACAAGCACATAGCTGATATTTATGTGGAGATAACAAAGTAATAATATGGCACAATAATTACCAACACACCCAATTAACAAATCCTAGATCTACTCACAATGGTGGGAGCAAAGAAGAGCCTTTCTTGCCCAAGGTCATGCTCCACGAACATGTCACGTTGCAAGTAAGTACCAAAAATCACATAATCGATCCACCGGTAAACAAGTCACCTTTTCATCTTCATCCACAAGCACAAATAGAACTTTTGGGACTGTGATCCAGTCTGCATTTTCAGTGAAATGTAACATTTGGAATCTCATCAAAATCCTCCTCATTTTTGAGGAGGTAGCAAACTTGATTCGGTTGAGTAGGATCATAAGTCCGAGGAAGTGAAATAGAATCATCCAAACTAGAAACCAACTTATTGTAAGCCACTGCTGGCAAGTAAGTCATTACGGCACCGGAATCTATGGTGAAACTCTTCTTCGGGTCCAACGGATCAAAGGTTCCTGGTGGGATGCCGAGGCGCTTCTCCCCAACACTGATGTCCTCAAGATCCAGTATATGAAAAGTCCTAAAATTTGGCATGGCGCTTGATTGGAGTCGATTTGGGGTTAAGTTCCCCAAAATCAATGGGCTGGTGTCTTTAAAGGTGAGGAAATATGAGAATTTTTTGCCAAATGTTCCACCTAATTGACTGATGAGGGAAGGGAAGCAGGCCGGCCCCGCTCCGAGGCCTACCATCCCAGATCCCTCTTCCTCAAACGTAGATTTGTTTTCATAGCCACATCCAAACCACAAATCTTTAATATTAACGAATCCATTGTCATTTGTGATAATACTAGAAGTGCTAATATTTTCTCTAGTGTAGAACTTTTCTTTTGTTGTTTCGGTTTCAGATGCAAAGTTACCCGATGAGTATGACTTATCCACATAATCGACTCTGTATTTACATGTCCCGGTGCAACCCGAGTTTACAGCCCTGCAGGGGGCTTCGGCGCAGTAGAATACGCGGTATGTGGACGATTTCATGGGTTTGAATTTTGGATCCAGCTGCTTGAAACATTTCACACACGGTAAGCATTGGGTCCAAATTATGTCACTCCCAGTGTCCATGAACAACTCTAATAACAAAGGTGGGGTCCATCTCCATGAACTATTCTCCCTGCTCAGCTGTAACGGTAGATTTGACACCCAACGGAGAGAATTCCCCAACGCTGCCAGATTTTAGCCATTGTAGGTGGCGGATGTGGGATTGTGATCGGAGGATGGCATTCCCCACTCTGTCGGTCAGAGCGAGTGGCATTCGGGTCATAAAACGGGAACGTGGAGAGTCGCGATGAATGAGTTCTACTCGGAATCCTGCTAAGGTATCAGCCAAAGATGGCCGGAAAACTAGAGACTAACCATCTTAGCAGCTTGTAATAGGTTTGCTTTGTGGAGCATCCTGTGACTCTCCATAGCTCTGGTATTTACAGATGGTTTGGTATGATGAATTTTTTGGCTCTTAAACTATGTTCGTATATTCCTACAGTGGCTGTTTGGTTTTTTTGTTTTACTCTATTAGTTGGTGTCCATGGCATAATACAATGAATCTCCACGGCTGTGCTATATATGTAACTGCTATATATAATTATATGTAACTGCATGCATATGGTGGTCTTTTTTGGAAAATCCAGAGAATCAGTAAGTCCTAATTATGAAATGTGGATACACGCATGAAGTCATCGATAGATCATTTTGTTCGCATGCTATAGCAACTAGGATGTTTTTGGAGGCTAATTCCCTTGGTAAAGAATTGCAAATTCCCTTAGTAAAGAATTGCGCATAATTTTTCAAAATATAGTCTGCATGGAAAAATCTGGAACAAACATTGGGAAACCAAAAATGCAACAAATGGTAAGGAGTTAAAACCTTAAAAAAATTGAATAGGAAATATGAGAAATTTATTGCTTAACCCAAAAAACAACACCATTTGAACATTTTCTTATGTTCCAATTCTTATATATTCGTTAGTGATAGAGTCTTTTAACTAAGGAAAAAGTTTATATAAAGTTGCAACCTTATTTGTAGAAGAACTATGGATGCACCTCAAAAATCCATCTGAAAAGATAGTTTTAATGTTGAAAAACCCTTTGATTGATCATCTCGACATCGAGTTGTATGACCATGAAAAATAAAAAGATTTTAAGTATCAGAAATAGTGCATTTTACAACATATTATCTACACCTTCCATTTTCCAGATTTTCATATGTTTATATATCTACTTGATTTTAATCATTTGTTAAAATTTAAATTTTATGATTAGATATAAAAATAGATTTTACGATAATCTTAAAAATATTTTACATTAAAATTATATACCATGATAAAATTTGAAGGTGCACCTTACCTCTACAGCTATGGATGCATCCGTATGCTAACTGGATCCTTTTTAATTAAAAACTCTCTTACATTCTTCACTATCTCTTGAATATACGACCTTTCTATAATAAATGGCAGGAACATAAATAAATCATGAAAACTTATACCACACTAACACTTATATGATAGTGCACCTACTCTTCCCAAACATATTGATTATAATCTACACTTTCCATAAGAACACAGTAAACAATATACACTTTCCTCAACAGTTTAGTTTTTTTTTTTTTTGTGTGTGATATTCGTGAGGTGCATATTTCTCACATACCCATTATGTGGTACTAAAATCAAATAAATTCTCACTTCATAGTCCAAAGAAATTTACAGTGAGACATCGAAGAATTTTCATAGTGAACAAAACCTTGTACATTTAGACTGTCCCAAATACACCAAGAAAAGAGCAGAACTTGACCAATGCATCGTAGTTTGGGATTTAAATTTGAGTAAAATTGACTTCGGTTAGTGGGATATTTCGCTCAAAATTTACTTCAAGGGAAATATAAAAGGAAAAAGTTTACATAAGGTTAACACCTTAAATTGTAAAATTACCAGTAATTAATGTAACAGAAAATAGTGGTGGGTTTGTTTTTATAAACAAATAACAACATTGTGTGACTAACAGTTTCCAAGTTGGGCATGGCGTACTGATTCTATTTTTGGATTGGTTCATCAGTGCAATGAACACAAGTGTTTATTTTTGTAAAAAGCAAAAGAAAAGAATAGAAAGGAAAAGTGTATACCCATGCTTCATGGGGGGTTGTTGAGTAATGCACTAAACATGGGAGAAAGACATGTGCCTCTTTCTTGTGATTATAATTTCAAATAAATCCATACATTTATAAAAGGGAAAAGCTTATATAGAGCCGAGGCTCTAAACAATCAAATATGATTCTAACTCAAAAATTTCACTAGAAGAGGTTGTTTTAATGTCCAAATATCTTCAAATTGATCATCTCGACATCAAGATGCATTGACAAGGGAAAGAAAATGGATTACAAGTTTGGAAATAATGCATTTTGTAATGAATTTTTGGTCCGTCAATTTTTAAGATTTTCAATTTTTCATCGATCTATCGATCTACACTATTTTTGAAGGTTTAAACTTTATAAACAAATGTGAAAATATATTTTAAGGCTATCACAAAGATTTCCAATATTGAAACTACATTTTTTGACACTATTTGAAGGTAGGCTCTAATTTGATTGTATAGATCCTAGGCTCTATACAAACCGCACCCTTTATAAAAAGCCTATGAAACTCCTCCGAGTTAAAAAAATATATGTTTAAAACTCGGAATTGTCCTCTCCCGCTCTCCCTCTTCGTAATACATTTTAACATATCTCCTTGATTTGATGCCTATTGTGGGAAAAAGACTTTATTGTGATGAGCTTATCTTTTATATGGTTTATGGTTGCTCTTCTTCTGCTTTTAACTGCTTTAGTTTCTTTGGCGATTTATGGGAGCACACAGGTCTGGGTCGATTTCAGTTCAGATTTCATAGTCGATAGGTTTTTGGTTTTCTTAAGTACTAACGTGTCCCGGGTTGGGTAAGGGACAAGTACACTAGTACCCGGACCCGGATCCAAAATTTGCCGCGTCCATTTTGTAGGATCCAGACCTTACTTGTGGGTCCAAATACTGGAACCATACCTGGACCCGTGTTGGGTATACCCGATGGGTCCCAGGTCAGGTCTGAGTCCATTGCCACCCCTAGTTTATTGCCACCCCTAGTTTAAATCGGACTTATCATTTTCATTATCTATACTACCATATTCATTCTTTTTCTTTTTTTACTGACACCACGATCTAAATCTTAGAAAGTAGCCCCTCTCCCTCTCTCTCTCTTCATCACCCTTTCTACTCTCTTTCACCTTCCATTGAACATCTATGTCTCTCTCTTGTAATTCTCATAAAGTACAGGGAAAGTATAGAATGAGACCATTTATGTAAGTAGCCCCTCTCCCTCTCTCTCTCTTCATCACCCCTTCCACTCTCTTTCACCTTCCATTGAACATCTATGTCTCTCTCTTGTAATTCTCATAAAGTACGGGGAAAGCATAGAATGAGACCATTTATGTCTCATTAATTTTGACCGTTGGATGTGAGATTGGGTGGATGTAATTATTTCATTGACAAAGCTCAAACCTCAAAAAAAAAAATTCTTGAACTTTATGACATCCAAACTATCAAATTTCACATCCGATAGTTGTAAGCAGGGTTTGAAAACTCGGCGAGTCGAACCGGACTCGTCCGGTTCGACTCGAAAATCGACAGACCCCATGCTGGTTCCACTACAATATCGGGAATCGCCCGTGTCTAGAGAGAACCGGGCGATTCCCAATAGTGAATCGATGAGTCTCAACTGTGACTTGTCCAAGAACACAGGTTGCACAGTGTTCTTCACGATTTTCATGGTTTTTTATCATTTTCTAATCATTTTTCATCTTTTTCAGCTTTATAATCAAATATTGCAGGCTTTATTTTAAAATTTTCAGTCATTTCAGTAAATAAAAGGTAGTAAAAATCATCGATTTTGATAAAAAAATTTGGATCTGTGAATAACCCTAAAAACGTTTTAGGGTTCCACCATTTCTTTGATTTCAAGCAAAAGAGGGCAGCATTTTTTGTAAAATCTAAGGGTTATTGATCGTAAGAGTGTTGTTCAGAAGTTTTTGTTCACAATATGTGAGTATTTTGGACGAATACATATCAAATTTGAATTTGAAGCTATGGGTGCATGAAAAATAGGTAAGAACTGCGTTTTTTTTTTTTTCCCGCCATTTTATCAAATTCACTTAATATTTTACAAATAATATGTTAAATTTATAGACTTTTGATTTGTTATAGTGTTGTTTATCATCACATGTATTCAATTTGATTTTATTTATTCAATTTGAGTTTGATTTTTGAGAAAAAAAGACTGATGTCTGTACAGAAAAAATGGACTGCATTTTTTTTTTTTCCGCCATTCTATCAATTTCACCCAATATTTTACAAATAATGTGTTAAATTTATAGGGTTTTGATTCGTTATAGTATTGTTTATCATCATATGTATTCAATTTGATTTTATTTATTCAATTTGAGTTTGATTTTTTAGAAAAAAAAGACTGATGTCTGTGAAGAAAAAATGGACTGCAATTTTTTTTTTTTTTCTGCCATTCTATCAATTTTACTCAATATTTTACAAATAATGTGTTAAATTTAAAAGGGTTTTGATTTGTTATACTGTCGTTAATCATCACATGTATTCAATTTGATCTGATTCATTCAATTTGAGCTTGAATGACTGATGTCTGTGAAGAACTGCCTTTTTTTTTTTTTTCCTCAATTCAATCGATTTTATTTAATATTTTGATAATAATGTGCTAATATTATAGGGCTTTGATTCATTATAGTGTTGTTTATCAAAACATGTATTCAATTTGATGTAATTTATTCGATTTGAGGTGGACTTTTTAGTTGAAATGACTGATGTTAGGTGGGTCTGTAAAGAATTGCGTTTTTTTTTTTTTTTTAATTCATGATTAATTTTTTTGAAAAATCGTGATTTTCCAAAAAATTGTGACCAGTTTTTTATTATCATGAGGAATCAAAAAATATTTTTAATTTCTATTGTTAAATTTTTAGTTCAAAAAATTGCATGTTGATAGATTATTTATGCAAAAAAATACATGTTATTATATTTTTAATGCAAAACGGCATTTTTTAATTTGTTGTTAATGCAAAAAATACATTAAAAAATATATGTTGTTAAACTGTATTATATTTTTAATGCAGTTTTGTATTAAAAATGTATGTTTTAATTTTTAAATTTTTAATGCAAAAAATACATGTTAAACTGTATTATCATGATGAATTAAAGTGAATATCATTGTAAAAAAATTGTGGCATGTATGATAATTATATTATCTTATATTTTTCAATTTTATTATTAAATTTTTAATACAAAAAATATATGTTCTTAATAATTGAGTTATAGCCATGTTTGGAGCTTGCATTTTTTATAGCCATTTTTGTAATTGAGATGTACCACTATTTGTGATCATTTCAATTGAGTTGGGATTGTGCCCACTATATCATCGTCAATTTTATTTGTGGCATTGTGAATGACTATATCATTGTAAATGTTTTTTGTGTCAAATATACATGTAGTGGCATTATGGATGACTATATTATTGTAATTTTTTTCTTGATTCTAAGTGTGACTTATACAGACTTTTTTTTATCTATAATGTTGCATAAATATATTTTTTTTCTTAGTATGAACTAATTCATGTTTTTCGAAATGAAGATTTGTGACAAGTCCATATGCATTGGCATTATGAATTATTATACCATTGTAAATATATTTTTTATTGATACTATATCAATGTAAATCTTTTGTTCTATATGTAGTGGCTGATATAGTCTATTTGTATCTATAATGTTGCATAAATAAATTATTTTTCCCAGTCGGAACTAAAATATTTTTGTAAATAGAAATATTTTGCATTAACAACAAATATAACTTCATGAACTACCCTTACATATTATCACTACACATGGTGATTATTTTTCATATTGAACTGTCAAGTTAATTTTTAACTTTTTACATATTAAAACAATTGAACCATGACAAGATCTACGAAAGACCCTGCATGGCAACATCGGATCACACTTAATCCTAACAAAAAAGACAAAATTATTTGTAATTACTGTCAAAGAGTGATAAGTAGTGGGGTACATAGGTTCAAGCAACACTTGGTAGGGGTTAAGAGAGATGTTTCTGCGTGCAATAGTGTCCTTAATAACGTAAGAAAGCAGATGACGGAATTTTTCAAGGCTACCAAAGGTAAAAAAATTACAAAGCAATAAATGGATGAGGAGATAGCTAGTTTATATACGTCATCAAGCGGGAATGATCTAGAAGAGTAATGTAATAATGACTTGGAGATGGCCACAAGAATGAGTTTACAGGAAACATACCAAAGGGAACGCGCGTTTAGAATGCATGGTGGTTATAACATGGGCATGCATGGTGGGCCTAGCTCAGACATGCATGGTGGGCCTAGCTCAGATATGCATGGTGGGCCCAGCTCGAACATATATGGCCCGGCCAGCTCAAATATGTATGGAGGGGTTGGTGGCAATATGTATCAAGAGGAATCAGACGTTGAATAAATTGTTTCTAGCTTATCTAAGAGTGTCAATATTGCAAGGTCATGGTCATATAGACTCATTTCTCTCAAAGCCTAAGTCAGAACAGATGACCCTCAAAGGCATGGTGAAAGGTACCAAAAACATGTTGAGCAGATATGTTGGTAAATAGTTCTATGATAAAAGGGTCCCTTTTGATGCAACCAATAGCTCATATTTTCCACCTATGGTCAACACAATTCAGAGAGCCAGGCCCAGGTTAAAACCCCCAACAGCATATGAGCTCAGTGGGTCAATATTGGATGAAGAGGTGGAGGAAGTCAGAAAGTGGATTAAATAATATAAACAGAGTTGGCCAAGAACATACATTACTCTCATGAGTGATGGTTGGTTGAATAAAGTTAGCAAAAATGAGTTTTTACACTTCTTGGCCTATTCCTCAAAAGGTACAGCTTTTTTTGTCTAGCAAAGACGTATCAAGGATGAAGTAGGATGCAAACTTCTTCGTATGACTATCTGATCAGATAGTGGAGGAGGTGGGAGATAAGCATGTAGTCCAGTTTATTACGGACAATGAGCGTGCATGTGTTTCTACGGGCAGCAAGTTGATGGATAAGAGAAAGCATCTAGTATAGACCCCGTGTGCTGCACACAGCATCGATCTTATGTTATAGGAGATCGGTGATATCAAAATTATGAATGAGACTCTACAGGAAGCAAGGTTGGTGTCAAGATTTATATATAACTATTCTAAAATTTTATTTTTGTTTAGAGAACAATTTAGGAAAAAAAAGATAATCAGGTCTGCTATAACTCGCTTTGCGACAATTACTTGGCTGTGGACTCTATTCGGGACTCTGAATGTGCATTAAATAGATTGTTTACCAGTGAAGAGTGATTAAATGACCGCCTCTCGAAGTCCAGTATCGGGCTAAAAGTGGAGGCATAATCTCAAATAGGAAGTTCTGGTCTCGATGTTCCAATATCGTAGAGGTCACTACTCATTTGGTCACGGTGTTAAGAATGGTGGATGCTGACAAGAAAGCTACTATGGGCCTCCTTTATGAAGGTATCGAGAGGGTCAAATCAGCTATTGGGGAGAAGTGTAGTTTTGCTAGTAAAGTGATCGAGATTATAGAAAGAAGGTGGAACACCAAATTTGGACGTCTAATTCATTATGCAGGTAAATATATATTTATATAATTGGAATGTTCATTCTAAATTATTTTTTTATGAAATTTTAAATGACATTTCTCTATATATATATTTTCTAGATTACTACTTCAACCCAAAATTTTTCTATTTGACACCTGAACATCCCCACAAGATTATGGAAGGGGTCAGATACATTATTGTCATGTTGGAGAGAAGTCATCGAAACCAGGTAGCAACAATACAAGAGGTATTATTTAATATTTGGGTAAGAACTTGATTGAGTTGTTATATTTGTAAGGAATAATGCACTAAAACGAAATATTTTGTTTTAGCATGCTATGTATAGGGATGTTATTGGATCCTTCGGAACTAGACTTGTCAGGAATTCTCGAACTAAGATAGATCCAAGTTATCCCCTAACTAATATTTTGTTCATTCATATATTTAATCTTATGAATTGTTCTTGCCCTTTCAATGCTTTTTGCATTTTAATCCAGCTGAATGGTGGGAGATATATGGAACTGATGCACTGCACCTAAAGAGAATAGCAATCAAGGTGCTCTCCTAGACATGTTCTGCTACTGGCTGTGAGCGAAACTGGAGTACGTTCTAATAGTTGCACACTACTAGGAGGAATCGACTCGCTTTGAAGGAGCTTCATAAACTAGTCTACGTTCATTACAACTTAAATCTCCGAGAGTGACAAATAAGAATGAAGCTTGAAGACTATGAGCCGATAGACTTGGACACAATATTTGTCACATATACAGCAGAACAATGTGTAGTAGAAGAAGAGGAGCCAGTGTTATACAAGAGAGCGTTCCTTGAGGCTATCGGTGAGGAAGATCTTGAATAAGGTGATGAGCAGCATGAAAGATGAAGCAGCCCGCCAACATATCCACAATTCGTCGGAGATGTGACATTGCACCTAATGAGGGAGAGTGGGAAGGGGGTCTAAGAGAAAATGAGAGAGATGATGATTTTGAGGCCACCCAATTTCAGCCAAATTATTCATATATCGAGTCCCAACAACAAGAGGGTAGGGATGGTCACGATAGTGTAGGTGAGCATGAAGGATAAACAAGCTTCGAGGATTTTGGATTAGGACCACAACAAAATACTAATACTCAAGGATTTGTGTATAGTCAGGTGCCCACTAATTTGCATGATTCGTTTTTAGAACGAGCCAATAAATTGTCACGCGCATTCAATCAATGGCACTAGCGTGACCAAGATGAAGGACGACATCGTCTGTCATTTTATTTTTAGATCGTATGTTACGAATTGTATGATTTATTGTTGTCCATGTATGATGATATACTTAATCCATAATACTTCTATGTTTATCCTTTTGTGTGATGTAAATTAAATGGTAAATAGTAGTTCATGCAGGGAAAGAACATATCAATATTTGCATATTCATGCAAAGAAATGAAAATTCATAATGGAGTACCCTCATTTCTTATTGAATTCCTAAAAAACAACATTTATAATGAATTTTAATAATTTTAATAATTTTTTCAGATTTTTTTTAAGATTTAAGCCGATCGATTCAGCCGATTTCCGATCCGGATAGCCGATTCGTCGATCCGGATGGGTTTTTTAGATGCCCGATCCGGGTCACCGAACCTCTTTTTAAACCTCTTGTTGTAAGTATTTGTGACCACCTTGTATCAAAGGTAAATGGTATCATTCTATACAATCCCATATGTAAATGTGATATCTTATATTTCGTTTAGATGATTAAGTCACTAAAACACATAAAGAAGATAAATACCATAATTTGGATAACTAACAAAAAAAAAAAAAAAAAAAAGGGATGATGTTAAACGTCACATTCTTTTAACTTGAAAGGAATGATTGGCTTCTCACGGACCCAAGGTTTATTTGGGTAAGATTTTATAAATTGGGGCGTCTTCTTTTTCCTAAATAAGTATGGTACGTGAACATTTGTAGGGCTCACAGAAGTCCCTCAGTGGTCCAGATTAAACCTAGTGACAGAATAATTTTATTTTTATTTGTTGATTTTTATATTTATCTAAAATTTTGAGCTATGGATGCACTTATAAGATGTATTAAATAAAAGTAGTTAAAAAATATTTGAACAAAAAAAATAATTAAAATACCACTTGAACATTTTACCATTGGATGTGAAATTATATAGTTGCAATTATTTCATTGACAATCTTAAAAAACCCATCCGGATGGATGCACTTAAAGCTTGGACCATCGCCCTACTAACAAAAGAAAACTATAAAAAAAAAAATCAAAATCAAAATTTACATTTACGGATGGATAATTTTGAAAAAAAAAAAATAAGTTGATCGAACTTATTTTGTAAGTTCCACCTATATAAAGAGCATCTTGTACTTTACCGTTGGTACGTAAATCACTCAAAACAAATTGATCTTCTAGTGGTTGCATGTACTTGTGCATCATTCCATCGCCTACTTTGAACGGGAAACTTACCCTAAAATTAATTTTTAGTTGATCAAGCCCATCTTTACTAGCAATTGTAACACCTATTGGTGGAACGTACACACATGGTCCCTAGCGTCCAATTGGTTTTTAAATTTTTACTCGTGTCCTTCCCCTAAAAATCTTGAGATTTTCTTAATAAAAAAGTTTATATAGAGTCGATGCTCTAAACAATCAAATTAAAGCCCCTATCAAAATTTTCACTAAAAGAGGCTATTTTGATGCTCAAGTATTCTCAAATTTATCATCTCGACATCAAGATGAATGAACATGAGAGAAAAAATAGATTTCAAAATTTGAAAACAGTACATCTTGTAACACATTTTTGGATCATCAATTTTCGAGATTTTCATAATTTTCAAGTTTTCATACATATATTTGATCTACAGTATTTTTTAAGCTTTAAATTTTATAATTAAATATGATAATATATTTTAAGGCTATCACAAAGATTTCCAGTATTTAAACCACATTTCTAGATACTATTTGAAGGTACACTTTACTTTAATTGTTTAGAGCCTTTGGCTCTATACAAACCGCACCCTTTTCTTAAAGCATCTACAAGATCGTAAATGCCCATTGCCTTATGAGGTTGTCATTTTACACCAATGTTGTCAGGTTCACTTCAGAGTTTAATTATGATTTGTTTAAACAGTGAAGCAATTCGGTATTTCAGTTAATTCGAAAGAAGATTTCAAGTTTTTTTTTTTTTTAAATAATATGTATATAATTTTATAAAATTTTAAAAATAAAAATAATAAATCTAATAATAAATAACGTTGTTACATAATAAAAAAGCATCAAAATATAATATCGAGTTATATTGAAATAACATATAACATCCGGTGACTTAATATTGGTAGGCCTTTTGGAAAAACCTTATCGAAATTTTCAAACCGCTATTCAATATATTGTCTGAGTTTCAAGTCAACTCATACCCATTTTGTTCTATAGTTGTAAACAGTCTGTCATTCCATATGCGTACAAAGTTAATTATGGTCAAGACTTAAATTATTACTTTTCAAAAAAACACATGTCAACATCATATGCATCATTTGTCAAAGGAAAAAGTTTTGTATAAGGATGCAACCTTATAATATAGAGCTATTGATGCCCGTCAAAAATCCTTCGAAAAGTGTAGTTTTAATGTTGAAAAAGCCTTTGATTGATCATCTCGACATCGTGATATATGATCATGAAAAATAAAAAAAAATTTAAATCTAAAAAATAGTACATTTTACAACATATTATCTACACCGTCCATTTTCAAAACCTTCGTATGTTTATCGAAATACTTGATTTTAACCATTCTTAAAATTTAAAATTTTATAATTAGATATAAAAAAAGATTTTGAAATAATCTTAATAACATTTTACATCAAAATTATATACTATGATAAAATTTGAAGGTACACCGTACCTCTACAGCTAAAGATGCATCCGTATGCTAACTGCACCCTTTGCCAAAACACCAAATTTCGGTAAAACCGAAACGAACTGAATTTAATAACATTATTTTACACACCGGGCTTGAAAAACATCAGCCTCGGGTCCAAGTACATGGACATTGGGTTTGAAAAACATCAGCCCCGGGTCCAAGGACATGGACAATGGGTTTGAAAAACATCAGCCTCGGGTCCAAGTACATGGACATCCCATTGGGTCCCCTCGATCAGGATAAGATACAAATTAATACCGGCACACTTACTATCGTGGTCGAACGTGATTACCTTATGGTCACCCAAGCTGCCTCAAATAAGGGATCTTATACGGATAAGATACCCTTTTTTATGCATACTTCTCCAAAAAAAAAGTCCCCTTTTCTTAATGCCTTAGGAAGCTTCTTTCACGGGGAGAAAGTTCTTGAAAATACCACATTAAAATGCAAAAAATGAAAGCACGAAAATAAAATAAAAAAAAAAACTTAGTCCTTTTTGCTGATCTTCCATAGAGGATCAAGATGCAAAAACAAAAAAAACATAGAAAATCAAAAAAAAACTTGCCATTTTTGCTGATCCTCTATCAAGCAAGATGCAAAAAAGGAAAGCATGAAAAAAAAAAAAAAAAAAAACTATCATTTTTTCCTATCCTCCACTTAACATCAAGATGCAAAAAAAATAAGGCATAAAAAATCAAAGAAAAACTTGCTATTTTTGTTAATCTTCTACCGAGCATCAAGATGCCAAAAAAAACAAAGCATGAAAGCAAAAAAAAAAAAAAGAGTAATGATCCTATAGGACCATCCCCCACCCATGTGTGTAGGACCCAAAAGATCACAATTAAATTTGATACAGATTTTTAAAAAAAACTCAAGTCTCATATCTATGTGATAACCTTTTTAGGGATCTGTGCCAAATTTAATGGTAATCCATTGAGGTCCAACATACATGAGTGGGAGAGGTCCTATATGGTCATTTTTTAAAAAAAAACTTGCCATTTTTGCTGATCTTCTATCCAGCTAGCACAAATTCAAACCCGATGCAATGGCTCAAAAAACCTAAAAAAAAATATGCAACTTTGTGATCAATGCGAAATCTAAAACCAAAGATTCAGTTGGGAAGAGATCAATGCGAAATCTAAAACCAAAGATCCAATTGGGAAGATGCAATAGCCCAAAAAACCTACAAAAAATATCCAACTTTGTGATCAATGCGAAATGCAAAGCCAAAGATTCAGTTGGGAAGAGATCAACGCGAAATCTAAAACCAAAGAAATCAGGCCTAATTTTTGGCTAAACATCAATAAGTCTTCAACCCACTTTACAGAATAAGTAAGGTGTTCAAATCATCACAATTACCACTGGAAAAATCCTTTTGAATTTCATTATACTCATGTAACCCCTCAAATAAATTTTCTAAAAAATCCCCCAATTGTGTATGTTTAGATATAGCCTATTTTTGTAATTTTCCATTTGAGTGGCCTATGTTAAATGAAAACCATGGTTCTTTGATGTAGTTAAATTTAAGTACATGCCCTTGGTTGCTCAGTAGCCTCAAATCCCCCTTGATTTCACAGTACAGTAGAATGGCAAACCTAAAAGCCTTCATCTTCTTCTTCGTATTCCATCTCTCGCCCTTAGCCACTTCCTTGAAACTGACTATACAGGTTTCAAAAGGAATGAACACTCTGCAAACTTATATCGGCAACCCACCCAGGTATTTCTTATTGGTAATGGATACTGGAATGGATATCACTTGGGTCCAATGTACACCATGTGTAAATTGCATCACTTATATTGATGGTCGGTCCTTCGATCCCACCGGCTCGAGCTCTTACCGAAAAATCGATTGTGCAGAACCGACTTGCAGGTTGGTTACAGCCGATTGCTCAGGAACATGCGCATATTCTCAATACTACTTCGATAGCTCGTATTCGCATGGTGACTTTGGTACTGATAATTTCACCTTGGTCTCTGATACCGATCACCGGCCCCAATTTGGACCAATATATTTTGGTTGTGGCCGCGACAGCCATGTTTCATTTGATGGCCCATCCGGGGTGATCGGGCTTGGGAGAGGTCCTGAGTCACTTTTTAGCCAATTACGTTTATCAGTCGGCCCAAAGTTCTCCTACTGCCTTCCGCAACCTCAGTATCTCGGGTCGTTGGTCTTTGGACCGCACCCGAAGATGAATCAAAGCGCTGTTCAAACAATACCGATTCCTCGGTCTCAGGACTTCCCAAGTCAGTACATCCTAGAGCTCTGGGGCATCACCATCGGAAACATTCCCATCCTCACCTCTACCCCTACCCCTGGTGGAACTATTAAGCAAACTGACGAGCGAATGCTTATGGTCATCGACACCTTCTCCCCTCTTACTTATTTGCGGGCAGACATACATGCAAGATTGCTCCAAGGCCTGCGTGATACGATCGGCTCTAATTTTATAGAGGTTAGTGGCCACCTCCCCCTTTGTTACAATGTGACTGATGAGAGTGATATGGCCCGGTTTCCGTCTGTTACATTCTACTTCTCCGGTGGGGCGGCATGGAAGGTCGACCCTCAAAATATGTTTCCATGGGCGAGTCCTTATAAGTATTGCCTGGTTGTGGCGCCCGTTGATGGTTTGGGGATGTTCGGTAGTTGGGCACAAGTGGACAAGGCGGTGGAGTACGACGTTGACACAGAGCTCATTTCCTTTGCTCCCGCCGATTGCCAGGAGAACAGCGGCTTGCCTCCCGCCGATTACAAGGAGAACAGTCACTAGCCGCCCTCCTCCCTCCTCTTCTTCCACTTCTTCTTCTTCTTCTTCTTGTTCTTCTTCCTCGACACTAAATAAAGAGTGAACTTTACTTTGAAGGTGGGCGTTCTTCTTCTTCCTCGACATTAAATAAAGGGTGAGCTTTACTTTGAAGGTGAGCCTTCTTCTTCTCTTCTTCTTCTTCTTCCTCGACATTAAATAAAGGGTGAGCTTTACTGTGAAGGTGAGCATGTTTCTTCTCTTCTTCTTCTTCCTCGACATCATCTTCGTCTTCTTCTTGAGACATTATACAAAGGTGAGCTTCTTCTTCTTGAGACATTATATAAAGGTGAGCTTTATTTTGAAGGAGCGCTTTACTTTGATTATTTAGAACTTTGGCTCTATACAAACCGCACCCTATGTAAAAACCCTCAAGTTAGATTTCAAACAAAAAAAATTAATGTGTCAAAATAAACCCAACCACGAACCTCATCATTTACTTCATTTCGCTTATGAGTTTGGATGATTTTTTATGTGCTATTATACATTGGAGAAGCCCCACAGTATCGACTGCAAAATGCAATGTGGCATATAACAATGGAATCCATCTTTGAAAACCCCTAACCTCACAACTTTAGCATTCAAAATTCTCAAAATTTATCGATATTGACAAAAACCCAAAAAATAGGTCTCCTAGCGGCCTCCCTCTTGCCGGAATATGCTGCTGAAATCCCATTTTTGTGGCCAGAAATCCTATCTTAAACGGTTTTCGGGTTGACAGTTTAGAGACAGAGAGACAAAGTTCAGAGATTGAGAGAGAGAGAGAGCTATTTATTATACTCATAGCTAAAATATAAAGGTGAAACAGAACATATGAGACCAAAGACCTATTTGTTACTGCAATTGCCGGAAGCAAATGACAGTACGTCCTTCTCCAAGTCGTACTCCACTATCATATTGAAGTTACCATTGAAATTACCTTGGCCTATGTTCGGCACTATGGTCACACAAAACACGCCTTCATCTACCCCTACAAACAAATCCTCCAGACCAACTTTCCAGTCCGCATTACCAGAAAAGTTGAACGTAACATCTGGAACTCTGGCAAGATCATCCGGCCTTTCACTTCATAGCAAATGTCAAGTTTCCCTGTAGGGTCCCTTATATGAGGCAGTCTCATAGAATCTTGCTATTCATGGGTGACCATTGTTGGATTTGATGCTATCCAAAATCAAATATCATATTATGTGGGATTGAGATTGAAATTGATATCGATAAATTTCGTAAATGAGATAGAAATCCAATAAAATTAGAATTTTTTGATATATCTCTTTGGTTTTATTTATATATATATATATATATATATATATATATATATATATATGAAGTTTTATATTTTGTGTAGCTTCCTAACTTTTTATATATGGGATGAAAGTTGAGATAGCTTCTTATGGAGAGAAACATTGTGATGGAGAGAAAGTTGAGATAGCTTCTCATGTGAAATATTGTGATAGTGCTTCATGTTGACTCTTGACATGGTGTCTCATGTAGTTTCTTGGAAATTGAAAGGTTAGGCATCCTGTAGCTTCTTGGAGATTGAGAGGTAGATAAACGGTTCCATAGAGATTTGAGAGGTTTGTTTCTTATAGAGAAACAATTTCCATAAAGATTTTGGGTTGTTCCCCTTTTATTTGGAGGGAAAGTCAATTTCTCGTTCCTCACGTGTATGAAGGGAGAGTGGTTTGTGTAGGAAGGGAGAGTGGTTTATAAAGGTGTGCATAACTTGGTTATTTGTCAAGGTTTGTTAAAAATCTTTGGTGTAACTTTCATTGGTATAGTGGATTTCAGTTTGTCGTGCCCGTGAATGTAGCCCTCATCGGCGAACCACATAAATCTTTGTTTGTTGTGGTGGGTGAACCACAAAAATCTTTGTTTGTTGTGGTGTGTGTTTCTTTTTTTATTTCTCGTAATTTATTTAACAAAAATCAACCCATCGGGTTTAAAACTTCCACACACAAGTAACCGGGTTCAGAACTTCCACGCACAAGTAACCGAGTTCGACCAGGAAAGTAAGAATGCTATCGGTATCGATGAGCATCTTTTCCTGATAGAGGGGGACCGGTGGGATGTCAATGAACTCAGACCCAGCAGTAATCTTTTTCAAATTCACCATGTAGTATGGCCAATTGATAAGGGGAGTCGTCTTAATGTCAGCACTATGATTTTTTGGGAGTGTTCCTAAAGTTATCAGGCCGGATCCATTTCGAGGAAGGCAGTAAGAAAATTTATTCCCAATCCTGCAACATAATTGATTAAGAGTGCAGTTGGCACACGGATGCATCCGTAGCTGTAGAGGTAAGGTGCACCTGCAAATTTTATTATAGTACATAAATTTGATGTAAAATGTTCTTAGGATTATTTCAAAATTTATTTTTATATCTAATTATAAAATTTTAAATTTCAAAAATAGTTAAAATCAAATAGACCTATAAACATATGAAAATCTTGAAAATGGACTGTGTAGATAATATGTTGTAAAATGTACTATTTGTGAGACTTAAAATCTTTTTATTTTTCAAAGTCATACATCTGGTGTCGAGATGATCAATGGACTTTTGTCTGATGGATTTTTGAGGTGCATCCATAGCTCTACATTATAAGGTTGCAACCTTATATAAACTTTTTCTATTGATTAATGAGGGCTGCCGAGCCCTATTGAGCGAGCCAACCACCAAGCTCGGAACTTTCTCAGCGTTATCATGGCCGCATCCGAACAGGATTCCCTTAAATGAAGTTGAGAGATTAGATTAATTCAGCGTTTTAAAAAACGCCGAGTCGAACCGGACTCGCCCGGTTCGACTCGGAATTCGAGAAAAGAGACCGGATCGGTTTAAAAATCGGAAATCGTCCGGTTCTAGAGAGAACCGGACGATTCCGCACAGTGACTCGCCGATTCACTGTGCGGAATCGGCGAGTCCGTGAAGAACACGGGTTGCACAGTGTTCTTCACCGATTCTTTAAAATTTGTCATTTTTTTATCATTTTTCTTGTTTTTTTTGGCATGTGATCTGATTTGCAGGCTGTAAACAGCTTTATTCAGCTTTTTCAAGGATTAAATGGTGGAAAAATTGGTTGTTTTTGGATCACGAAAAATTCGGTGTTTAGGGTTTCCGCCTTTTCTGAAATTTCATGCCAAATAGGGCATGAATCTTTCAAAATTTGTAGGCATTTTGATCTTAAAGCTGTGAATTAAAACCTTTTGTTACTAATTTGTGATAATCGTTGAGAAAAACAAAGTGTTTTGGAGATTGAAGGCTTCGGTTCACAAAAACAGGTAAGAACTTTGGGTTTTTTTTTTTTCCGCCATTTGATTTATTTCAAGGCATATTTTGAACATAATGAGTTCAATAATTAGGGTTTTTAATCTTTATTGTGTCTAGTATGATTTAAAATTTTCAATTTTACGTAATCTGGTCAATTACAGCAAGAAATTTGATATGAACAGTGAGATGTCTGCGGAACCAAATTCCGCTGTTTTTTTTTTTTTCCGCCTTTTGATTTTGTTTTCATGATATATTAGAAATAATGTGTTAAAAGTTTAGGGTTTTGATTCCTTATATTGTTGTTTATCAGAAAATATACTCAATTGGATGTAATTTATTCACTTAGAGGTGAATTTTTGAGTTAAAATCGCTTATGTAAAACGACTCTGTGAAGAACAAATTCTTTTTTTTTTTTTCTTTTTTCTTTTTTTTTTTTCTTTTTTTTTTTTGTAGCCCATGATAGAATTTTTTGTAATCCATGATCGAATTTTTTGTAATCCATGATCGAAATGTTTGTTTTTTTTTCTTGTAATCCATGATCGAATTTTATTTTTTATTTTTTATTTTTGTAACCCATGATAGAATTTTTTGTAATCCATGATCGAATGTTTTGTAATCCATGATCGAAATGTTTGTTTTTTTTTGTAATCCATGATCAAATTTTTTGTTTTTTGTTTTTTATGTAACCCATGATAGAGTATTTTGTAATCTATGATTGAATTTTTTGTTATCCATGATGTAATTGTTTTTTTCTTTTTTTGTAATCCACGATCGAATTTTTTGTTTTTTTTTGTTTTTTTTTTTTGTAATCCATGATCGAATTTTATGTAATCCATGATCGAATTTTTTGTAATCCATGATAGAATTTTTTGTAATCCATGATCGACTTTTTTGTAATCCATGATCGAAATGTTTGTTTTTTTTACTTGTAATCCATGATCGAATTTTTTGTTTTTTTTTTTTTTTTGTAACCCATGATTGAATTTTTTGTAATCCATGATCGAATTGTTTTTTTTTTGTTCTTGTAATCCATGATCGAATTTTTTGTTTTTTTATGTTTTTTTTTTTTTTTTTGTAATCCATGATCGAATTTTATGTAATCCATGATCGAATTTTTTGTAATCCATGATCGAATTTTTTGTAATCCATGATCGAATTTTTAGAAAATTTGTGATTTTTTTTTTTTAATCCATGATCGAACTTTTTGAAAATTTGTTAATTTTTTTTTTTAATCCAAGATCGAATTTTTTGAAAATTTGCTGTACTTTTTTTTTTTATTTCTTTTTATCCATGATCGAATTTTTTGAAAAATGATGATTTTTCGAAAAGATGTGAAAATCGTGATAAAGTTTTGATTATCATGATGTATTAAACCCAAGTTTTAATTTTTATTGTTTGAGTTTGCTGTAATTTTTTTTTTTTTTTTCCATGATCGAATTTTTTGAAAAATGATGATTTTTCGAAAAGATGTGAAAATCGTGACAAGGTTTTAATTATCATGAGGTATTAAACCATATTTTAAATTTTTATTGTTAAAGTTTTTGTTGAAAAAATTGTATGTTGATGGATTATTTATGCAAAAAAATGCATGTTATTATATTTTCAATACAAAACTGTATTTTTTTTATCTGTTGTTCATGGATTTTTTAGTTGGAATGACTGATGTTAGCCGGCTCTTTGAAGAATTGCTTTTATTATTAATTTTTTAATGCAAAAAATGTATGTTCTTGATAATTGAGTTGTAGCCATGTTTGGAGCTTGCATTTTGTATTATTCTAAATGTTTGTAATTGATATGTACGAAAATATTATTGTCAAAAAAGGTATTTTGCAATAACAAATAACAACGAATATGACTACATGAACTACCGCAAAATATTATCACTACATATGGTGATTATTTTTCTTTTTGAACTGTCAGGTTAATTTAAACTTTTTACATCTTAAAACAGTTGAATCATGTCAAGATCTACAGAAGACCCTGCATGGCAACATGGGGTCAAACTTGATCCCAACAAGAAAGACAAAATTATTTGTAATTACTGTCAAAGAGTGATAAGTAGTGGGGTACATAGGTTCAAGCAACACTTGGCAAGGGAGAAGTTTCTGCATGCACTAGTGTCCCTAGTAATGTAAAAAAATGGATGGTGGCAATTCTTAATGCTAGCAAAGGTAAAAAAATTGCCAAACATAGGATGATTGAAGAGATAGCTAGTTTATATACACCAAGCAGGAATGATACAGAAAAGCAATATAATTATGACCTAGAAGAGCAATATAACAATGAGCTGGACATGGCCACAAGATTGAGTTTGCATGAACAATATCAGAGGGAATGTGGGTTTAGAATGCCTGGTGGGTCTAGCTCAGACATGCATGGTAGGCCTAGCTCCGATATGCATGGTGGGCCTAGTTCAGATATGCATGGCGGGTCCAGCTCGAGCATGTATGGCCGGCCCAGCTCAAATATGTATGGAGGGGTTGGTGGCAATATGTATCAAGGAGAATCAGTTGTTGAAGAAATTGTTTATAAGTTACCTAGGAGTGCCAGTATTGCAGGTCATGGTCGTAAAGACCCATTTCTCTCAAAGCCTAAGTCACAACAGATGCCCTAAAAGGCATGGTTAAAGGTACAAGAAACATGTTAGGGAGATATGTTTGTAAATGGTTCTACGATAAAGGGATTCCCTTTGATGCAGCCAATAGCCTATATTTTCCATCTATGGTTAGTACAATCTAGAGAGCCGGGCCCGGGGTAAAACCCCAGACAGCATATGAGCTCAGTGGGACAATATTAGATGAAGAGGTAGAGGAAGTTAAAAAGTGGATTGAAGAATATAAACAGAGTTGGCCAAGGACAGGAATTACTCTCATGAGTGATGGTTGGTTGAATAAAGTTAGCAAAAAGGAGTTTTTAAACTTCTTGGCCTATTCCCCAAAAGGTACAGCTTTTTTGTCTAGCAAAGACGTATCAGGGACGAAAAAGGATGCAAACTTCTACGTACGACTATATGATCAGATAGTGGAGGAGGTGGGAGATAAGCATGTAGTCCAGTTTATTACGGACAATGCGCGTGCATGTGTTTCTGCGGGCAGCAAGTTGATGGATAAGAGGAAGCATCTAGTATGGACCCCGTGTGCTGCACACAGCATCGATCTTATGTTAGAGGAAATCGGTGAGATCAAAATTGTGAAGGAGACTCTAGATGAAGCAAGGTTGGTGTCGAGATTTATATACAACCACTCTAAAATATTATTTCTGTTTAGAGAACACTCTAAGAAAAAAAAGATAATCAGGCCTGCCATAACCCGCTTTGCGATCGATTACTTAGCTGTGGACTCCATTCGACAATCTGAAGGTGCATTAAAGATATTGTTTACTTGTGAAGAGTGGTTAAATGACCGCCTCTCGAAGTCCAGTACCGGTATAAAAGTGGATAACATAATCTCAAATAGGCTGTTCTGGTCTCGATGTTCCAGTGTTGTAGAAGCCACTGCCCCTTTGGTCACGGTGTTAAGAATGGTGGATGCTGATAAGAAAGCTACCATGGGTATCCTTTATGAAGGTATTGAGAGGGCGAAATCAGCTATTGGGGAGAAGTGTAATTTTGCTAGCAAAGTGATCGAGATTATAGAAAAGAGGTGGAACACCAAATTTGGACGTCCAATTCATTATGCTGGTAAATATATATTTATATCATTACAATGTTTCAGTTTAAATCATTTTTTTATGAAATTGTAAATGACATTTTTCTACCTATATATTTTTTAGGTTACTACTTCAACCCAAAATTTTTCTATTTGACACCTGAACAACCCCACAAGATTATGGAAGGGGTCAGATACATTATTGTAAGGTTGGAGAGAAGCCATCGAAACCAAGTAGCAGCAATACAAGAGGTATTATTTAATGTTTGGGTAAGAACTTCATTGAGTTGTTATATTTGTGAGGAATAATGCCCTAAAACGTAATATATTTGTTTTAGCTTGCTATGTATAGGGATGCTATAGGATCCTTCGGAACTAGACTTGCCAGAAATTCTCGAACTATGATGGATTCAGGTTATCCCCTCGCTAATATTTTGTTTATTCATATATGTAATCTTATGAATTGTTCTTGCCCTTACAATGCTTTTTACATTTTAATCCAGCTGAATGGTAGGAGATATATGGTACTGATGCACCTCACCTAAAGAGGATAGCAATCAAGGTGCTCTCCCAGACATGTTCTGCTACTGGCTGTGAGCGCAACTGGAGTACGTTCCAATGGTTGCACACTACTAGGAGGAATCGACTCGCTTCTGAGAAGCTTCATAAACTAGTCTACGTTCATTATAATTTAAACCTCAGAGAGCGATAAATAAGAAGGAAGCTTGAAGACTATGGGCCGATAGACTTAGACACAATATTTGTCACAGACACAGCAGACCAATGGGTAGTAGAAGAGGAGGAGCCAGTGTTGCACAAGAGAGAGTTCCTTGAGGCTATCGGTGATGAAGATATTGAAGAAAGTGATGAGCAGCATGAAAGAGGAAGCAGCCAGCCAATGTATCCACAATATGTCGGTGATATTGCACCTAATGAGGGAGAGTGGGAAGGGGGTCTAAGAGAAAATGAGAGAGATGATGATTCTGAGGCCACCCTATCCCAGCCATATTATTCACATATCGAGTCCCAACAGCAACAGTGTAGGGATGAGCACGACAGTGCAGGTGAGCATGACGGATGGACAAGCTTCGGGGATTTTGGATTGGAAACACAACAAAACACTAACACTCAGGGATTTGGGAATAGTCAGACGCCCTCTAATATCGATGATTCGTTTTTAGATCGAATCAATGAATTGTCAAACGAATTCAATCAATGGCACCAGCGTGACCAAGAAGAACAACAACGTCGTCTATCATTTTATTTTTAGATCGTATGTTACTAATTTTATGCTTTATTGTAATCCATGTATGTTGATATACTTATTCCATGATAATTCTATGTTTATCCTTTTGTGTGATGTAAATTAAATGTTGAATGGCGGTTCATGCAGGGAAAGAACATATCAATATTCGAATATTCATTCAAAAACATGAAAATTCTTAATGGAGTACCCTCATTTTTTATTGAATTCCCAAAAAACAATATTTATAATGAATTTTAATAATTTTTTCGGATTTTTTTGAAGCTTTATTCTGACCGATTCACCCGATTCCCGATCCGTATCGTCGATTCGCCGATCCGGATCGGTTTTTTAAAAGCCCGATCCGGGTCACCGATCCGGTTTTTAAACCATTGGATTAATTATAATGCCGTTAGCATTGGCGCTTGCCACCTCAAAGGTAACGGTTTCATAGACCAATGTTCCAGATATTGAGGAGGGGACGGGTGATACCCTCACCAATCTCGGAAATAATAGCATTTCCCCTTGCAACGCGTTGCCCAAGCCTTACATACACGTCGTATAAATCATCCTTCTTAAAGATTATATAACTGACCGTTCAAATATTTTTTGAATATAATTATTATTTCTAATTTTTAAATTATACTTTTTTTTTTATATTCATCATCTTTATATTAAAAATTATATATTCTCTAAAAATTAAGATCAAATTATATATATATATATATATATATATATATATATATATATATATATATATATATATATATATATATCAAAACCTATATTTCTACAATATGCGGGTTGGTTGCATAGAAACCGTGTGTATATATGTATATATTCCTCTCAACATGTATGTGTATATAGGTGTGTGTGGTATCCTAAATGTAGTATGGCTTTACTAAATACATTAACGGGGACATATAAATTGTATGCGTAGTGCTCATGTTGTTTCCGTTTGTACATTTAATAAAGGAAAATTGTTTCATGTAGGCCCGACCGCATGACTACATACGTATACAGTCCAAAAAATTAAGTCTTAAAAACAGCCTCAAAAATAGATTTATTAAGATACCCGCATTTCTACATATGCAGGCTAGCCTCATAGAAATGTTAGCAAAAATTATAAATACCCCCCAAATTAAACTTTCTAGACATCCTTATTGTAAATGTTAAGGAATATTATAAATAGCCCCCAAATTAAACTTTCTAGACATCTTTCCCTCCAAACCTTTTTGTATCTCACCCTAAACCCTAATACTATTTTTACTTATATTTACCTCCAAATCAAAAAGTCAATAACTTAGATAAAAGAATGATTTTTTATTGAGTTACCTTTCTTCTAACTCTACTTATTATTTTGAAATATATGATTGTTTTGATATCTATATATTGGAGAATATATTGCTTGTATTTTTTTCCGTATACTTTTTTTAAGGAAACATGTTGGTGAAATTTTTGATGGAATGTTTCCTTAAAATAAAATTTTGATGGAATTTTTTGTTAAATCAATATTCTTAATTTACACTGTCTTTAATGTGCTTATCTCGAAACCAAAACTCAACGATATTAAATTTATGAAGAAATAAATTTTTGGAGAAGTTTTTTTCAAAAAAAAAAAATTCCATTAAAAGGGACAATTATATTCCTCATCAAGTTAATAATGAAACGATTGTATTCCTTGTCAAGTTAATTTTTGCTTAAACTGCAATTATATTCATTACTCATTACTGGAGCCATGTTCGTCTCATAACGAACTTAATAGAGCTGTTTCAAATTAACAAACCATGTGAAAAGGATAATGGAATTGGTTACATTAATGAATAACATTGGTACAAGAAAAAGTTACGCGGTTTGTTACTCTCTATTCCTGTCCACTAAAGGGGCCATTTGGGTACCTGGAAATTTATTACGTGATAATAGATTACAAAGAAATATGACATTTTCACTGTTTGGGTACAGTTAATTATAAGGAAATTAAAAGATATTATGTGAGATTTTCCCAACAATGAATAAATCCGTGCGTGATACATGAGATTTCCCAAAAATCAAGAAATCCGCCCCGATGAAAAATCTATTACTACGGGTATTTTTAAGAAAGGAAATATTACATTTTTCTTAATAATAAGTAACTTGAAGGAGATTACGTGAGATTTCCCCAAAAATCAGGAAATTGAAAGAGATTAAGCTCGTGCCCTTATCTAAAGGCATCAGCTGTTATATAAAAACAAAAATAATAATAATAAAAAATCTGTAATCAATGATAATTTACATAACACATTCATAATATAAAATTTCACACAACATAATGTGATCCCCCAAGCTCGTCCCTCATCTGAAGGCATGAGTGTCATATAAAAACAAAATTAATAAAAATAAAAATCACTCTTTTTTAAACTCGTCCCCTCATCTGAAGGAATCAGTGTCATATAAAAACAAAAAAAAATTTAAATAAAAATCAATAATCAATGATAAATTACACGACACAATCATAAGAAAAAATTTCACACAACATAATCCTAATAAGATATTACTAAAATCTCAAGTGAATAACATATCTCTTTAATCTTCTCTAATACCTCAAAATTTTATACTGCAATTACCACACCTTCTAGTTTACTAATCAAACTTCTTCCCATTTTTTAACTCGTACCCTACCAATTTTGAATTTAGTATCATAAATTTATTGTTTATTTGAAATTATATAGTGAAACATTTGAAAGACTTCTATACAAAATAAATAAAAATAGCGCTTATCATAATAAAATCATGTTATTCCAATCATATTGTTCTGATGACTTATCATGTTGAAACCAATGTCATGTTAGAAAACATGTGAATGCATATAAGTGCCAAAGGCACTTAAAATAAGTAGAAAATAGTGTCATAACTGTAAAATGATACAAGTTATTATTAGAAAATCTTTTTGAAATGGTGATAATGTTATTATTAGAAATCTTTTTGGAATGGTGTGATGATGATTTTAATTCAATATTTTAATAAAATTTTGTGACAAAAAAAGAAAGAAATGATAATTCGGCATTATAGTGGAATTTTGTGACAAAAAAGAAATGATACTTTATAGGCACATGCTGGTAAATGGTTAGTAATGCATTTCTTATAGTCCTTCTATACATAGCCAAATAATAACAATGTATTTCCCAGGTTGCATCTAAATACCACCCAAACAGTAACAATCCATTTACAGGTAACGTGTTATGCAATAATGTATTACGTCAGTAATGTATTACGCCAGTAATATTATATTTCACAGACAATATATTTCCAGGTATCCAAACGACCCCTAAGATATCACTTAAGTTGTGCTCTCATGCTCAAGCATGATAAAACATGGCCTCAAGCCTAAGTCAAAACAGGAATGCTGTTTGAATCCAAAGGCCCGAGCTCATACCGAAAATTTCATATAGAACTCTAATTCCTTATATTATTTCATAGTAGACCTTCCTTCTTTTTTTCTTCCAAGCAGCATAAGGAAACCCTTAAAGATTTCACCGCACCCCCTCATCTTTTATCTCCCTATTTTATTGACTTTTGACCACAAAAATTAGCCTTAATAAATCTTTTATACCATTTCAACTCAAAATCATTTTAAACCTTCTTTTTCCCTTTTTACCCACAACTCAAAATCATTTTTAACCTTCTTTTTCCCTTTTTACCCATTAAAAAAGTTTTTGGGTACAGTGAAATCTTTAGGGATTTTTTTATGCCGTTTGAAAGAAAAACGAAAAGAAGATCTACCATGAAATAATATGAGGAATTAGGGTTCTATACAAAAATTTTCTAAAATTAATTGTGTAAAACCCATTTACAAGTTTGTTAATGCCGATTGCTTGGGAACCTGCCTATGCATCACTACTCCGATAGCTCGTACTTGAAAAGTGAAGTTTTCACTACCAACACCCTTCAAAATTCGTGCTATCGAAGTAGTATTGCGTATGAGCGCACGTTCCCAAGCAACCGGCATTAACCAACTTGCAAATCTGTTATGCACCAATCGATTTTTCAGTGCGAGCTCCAGCCGTTGGGTTCGAAAAGCGTGCTCATCCTATTAGCGAAGCAATTTACACAGGGCTTGCATTGGACCGAGTTGAGATCTGTTCCAGTATCCATGACCCATAAGAACAACTTCAGTTGAAGTCTGTATAGGCAGTTTCAAGGAAGTGGCTAAGGACGAGAGGTAGAATACGAAGAAGTTCAAGGCTTGCCATGCTTTTGTGAAAACATGGGGGCTTGAGGCAAAAGTAGGTCTTGAGGGTTTGTTTGTAGAGGGAGATGAAGGTTTGCTTTGTAATATAGATAAAAAAAATTTGGGTTGATTGAAATTTTTATTTTTAGATCTATGAGTTTATATTTATTTTTATCTTATTAGGGTCAATGGTTAAAAATAGGATTTTTAGGTTAATTTGATAAAGTATGTTTTTTAAGTTAGTTTTTTTAAAAAAAAATGTATAAATCATTTTATTTTTCTAGAAGTGTTTATAGAATGAAACCCCGTACCTATTAGGAAAAGATTAATAGATTAGCGCTTGACGATTTGCAATACTACATCCTAGGCTCAATTCCTACCAAGCGTAGGAGCCCTATACCCACTTACTCACCCAACAAAAAAAAACTCTTGTATGTCATAACCTTGAATACTGGGCCGATAGCGCTACCTTAGACTGTCCAAATTTTACAGCGGATATGTCAAATTAATTGGTTTTTTGTCCCAAAAAATGGATAACTAAGGGTCATGAAATTAAAAGTTGATTACATTTCTAGTTTTCATAAGTTAAATAGAATTTGAGAAATTTTTGTTATTTTATTTTAAAAACTTTTTTTTTTTTTTTTTTTGAGAAATCAAACAGTTAATATAAGATCTATTTACTCTTTCAGATTCACTACGTTATGAATATGTTATCAACAATTGTTTCATGTGGGGTTGGACCGCATTTGTACAATATGTGGTCTAGAGGTATAAAGCATCCATTTGGATGCAAATAGGTGATCCATCAAAAAACAGTTGTAACTAACGGTCCAATTGTTTTCTTAATATAATTATTACTTTTAGTTTTTAAATTTTATTTATTTTTCATATTCATGATCTCCATGTTAAATATTATATATTCTCTAAAAATTATGATCAAATTATATTTAAAAATATATTTATTTCCAAGCCCGCATTTCTACGTTTGCGGGCTTGGCCGCATGCTAACCGCGTCCATATGTTATTTAAGATAAGGTATTTTCTCCTGGTCCAAATTTTACCATTTAAAAAAAATAATAATAATAATAATATATCTAACACAAAAGGGTCCTAATAAATAAGGTTTTCGTTCACATAAATGGTGATTTAAATTTTCAAAAATCTTTAGATTATTATTTTCTAATAGAAATTAGATTATTGAACTTTTTTTTAATTATAAACTTTTATAGTCTAAATATGTCAATTTAAAATAAGAAATTTGAGAAATATATTCAAGCAAGGTTTCAAAAAATCAGATGGCTGATTCGGATCGTCCATATGGATTTTCGATGTGGTTAGTCATAATGGAGATCTAGATCAGCGAATCGAAAATTAAAAAAAAGTAAGGCTGCTGAACCGGCCTGTTCACGGGTGAGCAGGCTGGTTCCTGATATTTAGCGTGACCAATTCAGCCCCAATAATTCCCATTTCAGATCAGGCAATCTGGATCCGGATCCCTGTTTTCTAAGCCTTGCGAGAGAAGGCAATGCAACCTTTATCTATTTATATAAGAGACTTATTAGAGTAGGAGGTGAAGCATTATAAAAGTATGATGATTGAAATCCTGAATGCACCATAGGGAGAATGGAGAATTTATGGCTGTTACCCGTGAAGGGGGTACAGTTTTCCTGCGAAGAGAAAAATATATCAAATCCCAACACCTTTGTTTGTTTGTTTGATTTATTTTCCAAGTTAACAAAGGTAAAGAAGAGCAAAGACAGTAAAAGTTTGTTTCTGTAAGAAACTAGAGAAACCAAACTGAAACCAGTAAAAATCACAATCAGTAGGACCAAAAGAAAGCAAGTTTCGTACTCCACAAACATGTCTCCTTGAATCAGAGCCCCAAAAACCGAACCATGAATATCAGGCAATATGCCCTGCAAAACGGCTCCTGGAGCCATCGGCACAAACAGAGTCCTCGGGCCGACTTTCCAATCACCATTGTTGCCGGAAAAGTGAAATGTGACAGCTGGAATTCTCTGGAAATCGAGATTGTTTTGCACTCTGTAACAAAGCTGGAGGTTGATACCGGAGACTACAACTTTTTGTAATCGAATTGCGCGATCTAGACTCTGAGAGAGCCTGTCATACGCAAGTCTGTGCAAGTAAGTGTACGCGGTGCCGGAATCGATTATAAGAGACCTCTGTTCATCCGTTGGATCAAAGCTTCCCTGTGGTATGCGTAGGCGCGTTATCCCTACAGTTATGTCCTGGAGATCCAAGATGTAATATATCGGATCGTTTGGCAAAAACAGAAGTGGAGTGGACTTAAGGTTTAGTACAGGCATATGGGCAGGTGTCCCAAAGACTAATGTGTTTGTGCCCTGTTCAGGCAAGCAGTATGAGAATTTGTGGTTGATGTTGTCACCCAATTGGTTAATAAGGGACAGGGACGAGCGGCCGACCCCCACTATCCCGGCCACTTCCCTCGCAAAAACTCCTTCATTTTCCTCACCGCACCCAAATGCTACATTTGGGACGGTGACAAAGGTGCCCTCATTGCTCGTCTCGAAAGTGAACGTCACCGTTGAGAAAACATCATATGAGGTCGAATGGTCTTCATAATCAGCGGCGTAATTGCATGTTTCTTCGCAATCACGATCGACAGTATCAAAGAGAGATGTGCAACACTCGACTTTTTGGTTGGTGTCGGAATTCAGTGGGTCAAAGAGTGGGGCCGACTGTGGGAAGCATATGGTACAACCCTCACACTGTGTCCATATAATGCTACTTGCAGTATCCATGATCATTCGGTACTCGATCTTTGGGGAGCCGATCCCGACTGTCATAGAATATTCACCGTTGAATGGTATCACTGTGGACTGGATGTTCGACCGTGAGAATCGTCCTGTAGATGATCTTCGATAAAGGGCCAATTCAAGTCTACGGTGAGGGGAGTTTGAGCGCTCATGCGATCATAGATTGTGGCATTGGGGTTGTAGAGAGGGGAGCCAGGCGAATCATAATGAGTGAGGTTTACCAGAAACCCGGCAATACATCCGGCCAAAGACGGACGGAATAGTGAAGAGGTGTATGTGGTAGACAGTATGAGAACAAGGACTCCCATGTTTACGCTTGTTTGGTAGGCACACTATTGAACCTCATGGCTGTGGTACTTATAAATGGTATTGCATGCACAAATTAATTACTGGTGAAATTGATACTTTCTGATCTTACATTTCGGGTTTGCATCCTTATCACTTCAAAGCTTATACTTGAATGTATGCTCAACTTCTCCATGCTTATGTTATTCATGGAGTCATGCAATTTATGTGACATATCTATAACAAGTATAGACAGACAAAATTAAGATGTTGTAAATATAAACTTGGGACCAATGGTTTAAAAAATGGATTGGTGACTCGGATTGGGCACCCAAAAAACCGATCCAGATCTGCGAATCGGCGATTTGGATCGGGAATCGGGTGAATCTGTCATAATAAAGCTTCAAAAAAATCCGAAAAAATTATTAAAATTCATTATAAATATTGTTTTTTAGTAATTCAATAAGAAATGAGGGTACTCCATTAAGAATTTTCATGTTTTTGCATGAATATGCGAATATTGATATGTTATTTCTCTGCATGAACTACTATTCAGCATTTAATTTACATCACACAAAGGATAAACATAGAATTATCATGGAATAAGTATATCAACATACATGGACTACAATAAAGCATAAAATTAGTAACATACGATCTAAAAATAAAATGATCGACGACGTTGTTGTTCTTCTTGGTCACGCTGGTGCCATTGATTGAATTCGTTTGACAATTCATTGATTCGATCTAAAAACGAATCATCGATATTAGCAGGCGTCTGACGGTTCCCAAATCCCTGAGTGTTAGTATTTTGTTGTGTTCCCAATCCAAAATCTCCGAAGCTTGTCCATCATTCATGCTCACCTGCAATGTCGTGCTCATCCCTACACTGTTGCTGTTGGGACTCGATATGTGAATAATATGGCTGGGATAGGGTGGCCTCAGAATCATCATCTCTCTCATTTTCTCTTAGACCCCCTTCCCACTCTCCCTCATTAGGTGCAATATCACCGACATCTCCGACGAATTGTGGATACGTTGGCTGGCTGCTTCCTCTTTCATGCTGCTGATCACTTTCTTCAAGATTTTCATCACCGATAGCCTCAAAGAATGCTCTCTTGTGCAACACTGACTCCTCCTCTTCTACTACCCATTGGTCTGCTGTGTCTGTGACAAATATTATGTCTAAGTCTATCGGCCCATAGTCTTCAAGCTTCCTTCTTATTTATAGCTCTCGGAGGTTTAAATTATAATGAACGTATGACTAGTTTATGAAGCTTCTCAGAAGCGAGTCGATTCCTCCTAGTAGTGTGCAACCATTAGAACGTACTCCAGTTGCGCTCACAACCAGTAGCAGAACATGTCTGGGAGAGCACTTTGATTACTATCTTCTTTAGGTGAGGTGCATCAGTACCATATAACTCCCACCATTCAGCTGGATTAAAATGCAAAAAGCATTGTAAGGGAAAAAACAATTCATAAGATTAAATATATGAATGAACAAAATATTAGCAAGGGGATAACCTGGATCCATCATAGTTCAAGAATTCCTGGTAAGTCTGGTTCCGAAAGATCCTATAGCATCCCTTTACATAGCAAGCTAAAACAAATATATTACGTTTTAGTGCATTATTCTTCACAAATATAACAACTCAATGAAGTTCTTACCCAAACATTAAATAATACCTCTTGTATTGCTGCTACTTGGTTTCGATGGCTTCTCTCCAACCTTGCAATAATGTATATGACCCCTTCCATAATCTTGTGAGGTTGTTCAGGTGTCAAATAGAAAAATTTTGGGTTGAAGTAGTAACCTACAAAATATATAGGTAGAAAAATATCATTTACAATTTCATAAAAAAATGATTTAAAATGAAACATTATAATGATATAAATATATATTTACCAGCATAATGAATTGGACGTCCAAATTTGGTATTCCACCTCATTTCTATAATTTCAATAACTTTGCTTGCAAAATTACACTTCTCCCCAATGGCTGATTTCGCCCTCTCAATACCTTCATAAAGGATACCCATGGTAGCTTTCTTGTCAGCATCCACCATTCTTAACATCGTGACCAAAGGGGCAATGGCATCTACAACACTAGAACATCGAGACCAGAACCGCCTATTTGAGACTATGTTGTCCACTTTTATACCGGTATTGGACTTCAAGAGGCGGTCATTTAACCACTCTTCAAAGGTAAACAATCTCTTTAATGCACCTTCTGATTCTCGAATGGAGTCCACAGCTAAGTAATCGGTCGCAAAGCGGGTTATGGCAGGCCTGATTATCTCTTTTTCCTTTGAGTGTTCTCTAAACATAAATAAAACTTTTAGAGTGGTTGTATATAAATCTCGATACCAACATTGCTTCCTCTAGAGTCTCCTTCACAATTTTGATCTCACCGATCTCCTCTAACATAAGATCGATGCTGTGTGCAGTACACGGGGTCCATACTAGATGCTTCCTCTTATCCATCAACTTGCTGCCCGCAGAAACACATGCACACGCATTGTCCGTAATAAACTGGACTACATGCTTATCTCCCACCTCCTCCACTAGCTGATCATATAGTCGTACGTAGAATTTTGCATCTTTCTTCGTCCCTGATACGTTTTTGCTAGATAAAAAAGCTGTACCTTTTGGGGAATAGGCCAAGAAATTTAAAAACTCCTTTTTGCTAACTTTATTCAACCAACCATCACTCATGAGAGTAATGTCTGTCCTTGGCCAACTCTGTTTATATTTTGCAATCCACTTTTTAACTTCATCTACCTCTTCATCTAATATTGGCCCACTGAGCTCATATGTCGTCGGGGGTTTTACCCCGGGCCCGACTCTCTAGATTGCACTGACCATAGGTGGAAAATATGGGTTATTGGCTGCATCAAAGGGAATCCCTTACCAACATATCTCCTCAACATGTTTCTTGTACCTTTAACCATGCCTTTTAGGTTCATCTGTTGTGACTTAGGCTTTGAGAGAAATGGGTCCTTACGACCATGACCTGCAATACTGGCACTCCTAGGTAACCTAGAAACAATTTCTTCAACATCTGATTCTCCTTGATACATATTACCACCAACCCCTCCATACATATTTGAGTTGAGGCCGCCATACATGCTCGAGCTAGGCCCGCCATGCATAGCTGAGCTAGGCCCACCATGCATGTCTGAGCTAGACCCACCGGGCATTCTAAACCCACGTTCCCTCTGATATTGTTCATGTAAACTCAATCTTGTGGCCATGTCCAGCTCATTATTATATTGCTCTTCTAGATCATTATTATATTGCTCTTCTGTATCATTCCTACTTGATGGCGTATATAAACTAGCTATGTCCTCATTCATCCTATGTTTGGCAATTTTTTTACCTTTGTTAGCATTAAGAATTGCCTCCATCTGTTTTTTTACATTATTAGGGACACTAGTGCATGCAGAAACTTCTCCCTTAACCCCTGCCAAGTGTTGCTTGAACCTATGTACCCCACTACTTATCACTCTTTGACAGTAATTACAAATAATTTTGTCTTTTTTGTTAGGATCAAGTCTGACCCCATGTTGCCATGCAGGGTCTTCCGCAGATCTTGACATGATTCAACTGTTTTAAGATGTAAAAAGTATAAAATTAACCTGGCAGTTCAAAAAGAAAAATAATCACTATGTGTAGTGATAATATGTTGCGGTAGTTCATGTAGACATATTTGTTGTTATTTGTTATTGCAAAATACCTTTATTGACAATAATATTTTCGTACAAATCAATTACAAACATTCAGGATAATATAATACAAAATGCAAGCTCCAAACATGGCTACAACTCAATTATCAAGAACATACATTTTTTGTATTAAAAAAATAATAATAAAAACAATTCTTCACAGAGCCAGCTAACATCAGTCATTCCAACTAAAAAATGCATGAACAACTGATAAAAAAAATACAGTTTTGCATTAAAAATATAATAACATGCATTTTTTTGCATAAATAATCTATCAACATACAATTTTTTCAACAAAAACTTTAACAATAAAAATTTAAAATATGGTTTAATACCTCATGATAATTAAAACCTTGTCACGATTTTCACATCTTTAATGAAAATCATCATTTTTCAAAAAATTCGATCATAGATAAAAAGAAATTAAAAAAAAAAGTACAGCAAATTTTTAAAAAATTTGATCATGGATTACAAAAAAAAATTTGATCATGGACTAAAAAAACAAAATATCAAATTTTCAAAAAAATTTGATCATGGATTAAAAAAAAAATCACAAATTTTCAAAAAATTCGATCATGGATTACAAAAAAAAAAATCGATCATGGATTAACAAAAAAAAATCACAAATTTTCAAAAAATTCAATCATAGATTACAAAAAAAAATTCGATCATGGATTAAAAAAAACATCACAAATTTTAAAAAAATTCGATCATGGATTACAAAAAAAAATTCGATCATGGATTAAAAAAAAAAATCACAAATTTTCAAAAAATTCAATCATGGATTACAAAAAATTCAATCATGGATTACAAAAAATTCAATCATGGATTACAAAAAATTCGATCATGGATTACATAAATTCGATCATGGATTACAAAATAAAAAAAAACATAAAAAAACAAAAAATTCGATCGTGGATTACAAAAAAAGAAAAAACAGTTTCGATCATAGATTACAAAAAATTCAATCATGGCTTACAAAAAATTATATCATGGGTTACAAAAAAAAACAAAAAAACAAAAAATTCGATCAAGAAAAAAAAACAAACATTTCAATCATGGATTACAAAAAATTCGATCATGGATTACAAAAAATTATATCATGGATTACAAAAAATTCGATCATGGATTACATAAAATTCGATCATGGATTACAAAAAAACAAAAAACAAAAAATTCGATCGTGGATTACAAGAAAAGAAAAAACAATTCGATCATGGATTACAAAAAACTCAATCATGGATTACAAAAAACTCTATCATGGGTTACAAAAAAAAAAAAAAACAAAAAATTCGATCATGGATTACAAAAAAAAAACAAACATTTCGATCATGGATTACAAAAAAAAAACAAACATTTCGACCATGGATTACAAAACATTCGGTCATGGATTACAAAAAATTCTATCATGGGTTACCAAAAACAAAAAATTCGATCATGGATTACAAGAATAAAAAACAAACATTTCGATCATGGATTACAAAAATTCGATCATGGATTACAAAAAAATCTATCATGGGTTACAAAAACAAACAAAAAAACAAAAAATTCGATCATGGATTACAAAAAAAAAAAAAGAAGAAGAAGAAATTCTGTTCTTCACAGAGCCATCTTACATAAGCCATTTTAACTTAAAAATCCACCTCTAAGTGAATAAATTACATCCAATTGAGTACATTTTCTGATAAACAACAATATAAGGAATCAAAACCCTAAATTTTGAACGCATTATTTCTAATATATCATGAAAAAAAAATCGAAAGGCGGAAAAAAAAAAAAAAACAGCGGAAATTTGGTTCCGCAGACATCTCTGTGTTCATCTCAAATTTCATGCTGAAATTGACCAAATTACATAAAATTGATTATGTTAAATCATAATAGACACAATAAAAATAAAAAACCCTACAAATTGAACTCATTATATTCAAAATATGCAGTGAAATTAATCATATGGCGAAAAAAAAAAAAAACCCAAACTTCTTACCTGGTTTTGTCAACCGGAGCCTTCAATCTCCAAAAAAATCTGCTTTTCTCAACGATTATCACAAATTAGTAACAAAAGGTTTTGATGAACAACTTTACGCTCAAAATGCCTACAAATTTTGAAAGATTCATGCCCTATTTGGCATGAAACACAAGGAAAGGCGGAAACCCTAAAAATGCAAGTTTTGTGATCCAAAAACACCAAATTTCTCAACTATTTAATCCGTGTAAAAGCTGAATAAAGCTGTTTAAAGCCTGCAAATTATATCATATGCCAAAAAAAACAAGAAAAATGATCAAAAAATGACAAATTTCGAAGAATCCCGTGAAGAACACTGTGCAACCCTTGTGCACAGTGTTCTTCACGGGACTCGCCTATTTAGTACAGTGAATCGGCGAGTCACTGTACAGAATCGTCCGGTTCTCTCTAGAACCTACGATTCCCGATTTTTTTAGCGGTTCGATCCCTCCATGGCTATTCCCGAGTCAAACTGGGCGAGTCCGGTTCGACTCGGCGTTTTTTTAAACACTAATCACACCACATCACTTCTGCAAAAAGGTCCCCATAAACTTTGAACCTATTTATTGTAAGGTGTGGTATGACGGCTTGAAAATTTATTTTTCGGTTCAACTCAAGAACCGGTACAGCCCGTGCCGGTTCAGATATAAAATCGGGAACCGCCCGATTCTAGAGGAGAACAGCCGGTTCCAATCTGGTTCTGTCCGGTTCTACCCGGTTCAGCCTGGTTCCCTTCCTGCACGCGTGCGACACGCACGTGCACGCGGGCGACACGTGTGAGGTTGCCCTAATATTTCTACACAAATATTTTAATCTATATTACATAGGTATTTATATACCAAAGTGGAATACCCATCTTTCGATGTGGGATAATTCCCAAACATCATTAAATGAAAAAGGAATTTAAATATATTCTATTAATCATCAAGTTATAACCACATATGGTGAGGTGGCGTGGTGGTTAAGACCTTTGCTTTTTCATGTGACCTCTCAAGGTCGAGTCCCCCCATGGGTGTTATTTTTTTGTGTTGTATAGTTTTTGTTGTATATATTGTATAAATATTTTTGTAAATAATATAAAAAACATAAAAAAATAAAAAATAAAAAGTTAATTTTTGTATAGCAGTTAATTTTTGTTGTATATAGTGGTATAATTATTTTTTTAAATAATATGAAAGGCATAAAAAAATAAAACATAAAAAGTTTATTCTAGTTGAAATCTCCATCTTTCTACTAGCAATCTCTTTCACTAAATTTATTATAGAAACCTAAAAAAATAAATTTTTGAAAAATTGAAGTGTTATTTCCAAAATTTGTACTCATTTTATTAATTTTTACATTGATAACCAAATATTTTATTTTATTTATTAAGTTTTACAATATAAATCATGTAATATACTTTTTTTCTTACAGTTGTCAATAATACATTTTAAATTAGATAATATTATAAAATATTTTTAATTGTTATTATTTGTCTAATAAAATAATTATAAAATGTAAGCTAATAATTATAATTTCAGTATATAATATTATAATTAGTTAGGTTTTAATAATTTTGGATTATAATTAGTTAGGCTGTAATAATTTAGATTTTTTTAGCAGATTAGGGTTTTTCGCCGAAACGAGATTTTAATGGCCATTCTTTCATTGATTAGTCTACTCTTTATAATAGTCCATGTATAATTATATATTTTATCTATAATAATTCTATGATTTTTCTTTTATGTGAGGCAAATTTAACGGTTAACATAAGTTTATACAGGGAAAGAGCATCTCAATATTCACAAATTGATAAAAAAATGAAAGTTAATAATGTAGTACCTTCATTTCTTATTGGATTCTTAAAAAAAAAATATTTATAATGAATTTTAATAATTTTTTCAGATTTTTTTGAAGCTTTAATTCGACCGATTCAGTCGATTCTCGATCCGGATCGCCGATTCGCCGATCCGGATCTGTTTTGGAGATGCCCGATCCAGGTCACCGATCCAGGTCACCGATCCGCTTTTTAAACCATTGCGTGTGATGATGTACTTGCGTGTATCTAGTGGAAGTGTCTGTAATAACCAATAAATGTGCAACATTGATGGCCGGTAAATAGAATTTTAGGATGCTCGTTATCAATTGATAGTTCTCTATTTCAATAAAATTAAACTTGGTAATGAGTTATTTGTTGGTAGCGTCATAAGGACGTGCTTGGAAGTAATTTGAAAAGGCATGGGGACTTCTGACGTTACTACCTTAAATACAGTAGAATGGTTAACTCATTCATCATCATCATCATTGCCTTTTTCTAACTAATTGGGGTCGGCTACACGAATCATGGTATATCATTTTACTCTATTTAAAGCTGTGAGGCTATAAATCCTTATATCTTTTCGGATTACTTCTAACCTAGTCTTTTTTGTGCCTATCAACAATAACTCATTGGTCCATCATTCTACTCTATTTAGGGTTTTGTTAGGCTACTCCACTTTGGTGTATACCCTTAAAGTCTTCAATATTTTTTAACACTTAAATACCCTTGAAATGTAGTACAAATTATTTCAAGTAGGGACATTTTTGGTCATTTAGAATGGTAAAATGGATATTTTTATAAAAAAATAGTGATATTCTATAAGTAATTAAAAAATAAAAAATATCTTCTTATCCCCTATTTTTTACTTCTATTGAAAATATTACTTGTAGCATAAAATCTCTATTTTTTCTATCTTGCAAACCCCTATATCCCTTTTACTATTAATTTTTGTCCCACACAAATACTAAAATGACGTCTATCTCTCAAAACACTCTCTCTCTAACCCTCCATCTCTCTCTTGTACTCAAAGTTAACCCTCTTTACATCGCCAGTGACACTTCTCTCTCTAAAAGTAAAACCACAAACTTTATAGAAAACCCAAAGCACATCTCTCTCTAGAATCTCTCTCTCTCTCTTTGATACCCAAAATCTGGAATCACCATCTCTCTCTCTCAAACCCCCAGCTTTCTCTCTGATAACCAATGTATGGAATCACCGTCTCTCTCTCTCAAACCTCCATTTCTCTCTCTCTCTGACACCCAAAGTGTAGAGACCCTCTCTACATCATCTCTCTCTCATGTCTCTCACAACAAATCACGAATTCAAAACATAATTGCAACAAATAGAATTCATCAAAGCTTGATCTGGTAAAATTCCTGAAACCTGAGAGAATTTACGAATACGAAGTTGTAAACTATTACACAAGGTCATAAGATGCACTTTTTTCTTTTTTCTTTATTATTTTTGCACTTTTTTTACCATCATATAGATGTATTATTGGCATCCGATTTGTCGTTTAATAGCTAAAGACGACTGTGAGTTTTTATTGTATATCATCCTTAATACACCCAAACAAATAGGCTTAAAGTAAAGTATTTTATCTCCAATGGTTTACGGTTACAGGTTGGGTCCAACTGGACCCGGACTCGGACCCGAATTGTGTTCGGATCCAAGTTTTGGACCAGGACCTGACTCGTGATACACCCCAAGCCATCTGATTTGACATCTAATGGCTATAGTAATTTCGGCATCCTTGTAATAAAGATAAATAGTCTTATAGTATACAATCACATAATATTATACATACCAGCGTTTAAAAAATCGCCGAGTCGAACCGGGCTCGCCCGATTCGACTCGGATTTCACGAAAATGGACCGGATCGTTTCAAGAATCGGGAATCATCCGGTTCTAGAGAGAACCGGACGATTCCGCACAGTGACTCGCCGATTCACTATGCGGAATCGGCGAGTCCGTGAAGAACACGGGTTGCACAGTGTTCTTCACGGATTCTTTCAAATTTGTCATTTTTTGATCATTTTTTTTTATTTTTTTGGCATGTGATCTGATTTGCAGGCTGTAAACAGCTTTATTCAGCTTTTTCAAGAATTAAATGGTGGAAAAATTGGTTGTTTTTGGATCACAAAAATTTCAGGGTTTAGGGTTTCCGCCTTTTCTGAAATTTCATGCCAAATAGGGCATGAATCTTTCAAAATTTGCAGGCATTTTGATCTTAATGCTGTGAATCAAAACCTTTTGTTACTAATTTGTGATAATCGTTGAGAAAAACAGAGTTTTTTGGAGATTAAAGGCTTCGGTTCACAAAAACAGGTAAGAACTTTGGGTTTTTTTTTTTTCCGCCATTTGATTTATTTCACGGCATATTTTGAACAAAATGAGTTCAATCATTAGGGTTTTTAATCTTTATTGTGTCTAGTATGATTTAAATTTTTCAATTTTACGTAATCTAGTCAATTACAGCAAGAAATTTGATATGAACAGTGAGATGTCTGCGGAACCAAATTCTGTTGTTTTTTTTTTTTTTTCCGCCTTTTGATTTTGTTTTCATGATATACTAGAAATAATGTGTTAGAAATTTAGGTTTTTGATTCCTTATATTGTTGTTTATCAGAAATTATACTCAATTGGATGTAATTTATTCACTTAGAGGTGAATTTTACAGTTAAAATCGCTTATGTAAAACGAACTCTGTAAAGAACATTTTTTTTTTTTTTTTTTTTTTTGTAGCCCATGATAGAATTTTTTGTAATCCATGATCGAATTTTTTGTAATCCATGATCGAAATGTTTGTTTTTTTTTCTTGTAATCCATGATTGAATTTTATTTTTTATTTTTTATTTTTGTAACCCATGATAGAATTTTTTGTAATCCATGATCGAATGTTTTGTAATCCATGATCGAAATGTTTGTTTTTTTTTGTAATCCATGATCGAATTTTTTGTTTTTTTTTTTTATGTAACCCATGATAGAGTTTTTTGTAATCTATGATTGAATTTTTTGTTATCCATGATGTAAATGTTTTTTTCTTTTTTTGTAATCCACGATCGAATTTTTTGTTTTTTTTTTTTTTTGTAATCCATGATCGAATTTTATGTAATCCATGATCGAATTTTTTGTAATCCATGATAGAATTTTCTGTAATCCATGATCGACTTTTTTGTAATCCATGATCGAAATGTTTTGTTTTTTTTACTTGTAATCCATGATCGAATTTTTTTTTTTTTTTTTTTTTTTGTAACCCATGATTGAATTTTTTGTAATCCATGATCGAATTGTTTTTTTCTGTTCTTGTAATCCACGATCGAATTTTTTGTTTTTTTATGTTTTTTTTTTTTTTTGTAATCCATGATCGAATTTTATGTAATCCATGATCGAATTTTTTGTAATCCATGATCGAATTTTTTGTAATCCATGATTGAATTTTTTGTAATCCATGATCGAATTTTTGTAATCCATGATCGAATTTTTTGTAATCCGTGATCGATTTTTTAGAAAATTTATGATTTTTTTTTTTTAATCCATGATCGAACTTTTTGAAAATTTGTTAATTTTTTATTTTAATCCATGATCGAATTTTTTGAAAATTTGCTGTACTTTTTTTTTTTTATTTCTTTTTATCCATGATCGAATTTTTTGAAAAATGATGATTTTTCGAAAAGATGTGAAAATCGTGATAAAGTTTTGATTATCATGATGTATTAAACATTTAAACCCAATTTTAAATTTTTATTGTTTGAGTTTGCTGTAAATTTTTTTTTTTTTTTTCCATGATCGAATTTTTTGAAAAATGATGATTTTTCGAAAAGATGTGAAAATCGTGACAAGGTTTTAATTATCATGAGGTATTAAACCATATTTTAAATTTTTATTGTTAAAGTTTTTGTTGAAAAAATTGTATGTTGATGGATTATTTATACAAAAAAATGCATGTTATTATATTTTCAATACAAAACTGTATTTTTTTTATCTGTTGTTCATGGATTTTTTAGTTGGAATGACTGATGTTAGCCGGCTCTTTGAAGAATTCTTTTTATTATTAATTTTTTAATGCAAAAAATGTATATTCTTGATAATTGAGTTGTAGCCATGTTTGGAGCTTGCATTTTGTATTATTCTAAATGTTTGTAATTGATATGTACGAAAATATTATTGTCCTTTTGCAATAACAAATAACAACGAATATGACTACATAAACTACCGCAACAAATTATCACTACATATAGTGATTATTTTTCTTTTTGAACTGTCAGGTTAATTTAAACTTTTTACATCTTAAAACAGTTGAATCATGTCAAGATCTACAAAAGACCCTGCATGGCAACATGGGGTCAGACTTGATCCCAACAAGAAAGACAAAATTATTTGTAATTACTGTCAAAGAGTGATAAGTAGTGGGGGACATAGGTTCAAGAAACACTTGGCAGGGGTTAAGGGAGAAGTTTCTGCATGCACTAGTGTCCCTACTAATGTAAAAAAACAGATGGTGGCAATTCTTAATGCTAGCAAAGGTAAAAAAATTGCCAAACATAGGATGAATGAGGAGATAGCTAGTTTATATACACCATCAAGCAGGAATGATACAGAAGAGCAATATAATTATGACCTAGAACAGCAATATAATAATGAGCTGGACATGGCCACAAGATTGAGTTTACATGAACAATATCAGAGGGAATGTGGGTTTAGAATGCCTGGTGGGTCTAGCTCAAACATGCATGGTGGGCCTAGCTCCGATATGCATGGTGGGCCTAGTTCAGATATGCTTGGCGGGTCCAGCTCGAGCATGTATGGCGGGCCCAGCTCAAATATGTATGGAGGGGTTGGTGGCAATATGTATCAAGGAGAATCAGTTGTTGAAGAAATTGTTTCTAAGTTACCTAAGAGTGTCAGTATTGCAGGTCATGGTCGTAAAGACCCATTTCTCTCAAAGCCTAAGTCACAACAGATGACCCTAAAAGGCATGGTTAAAGGTACAAGAAACATGTTAGGGAGATATGTTGGTAAATGGTTCTACGATAAAGGGATTCCCTTTGATGCAGCCAATAGCCCATATTTTTCACCTATGGTTAGTGCAATCCAAAGAGCCGGGCCCGGGGTAAAACCCCCGACGGCTTATGAGCTCAGTGGGCCAATATTAGATGAAGAGGTAGAGGAAGTTAAAAAGTGGATTGAAGAATATAAACAGGGTTGGCCAAGGACAGGAATTACTCTCATGAGTGATGGTTGGTTGAATAAAGTTAGCAAAAAGGAGTTTTTAAACTTCTTGGCCTATTCCCCAAAAGGTACAGCTTTTTTGTCTAGCAAAGACGTATCAGGGACGAAGAAGAATGCAAACTTCTACGTACGACTATATGATCAGATAGTGGAGGAGGTGGGAGATAAGCATGTAGTCCAGTTTATTACGGACAATGCGCGGGCATGTGTTTCTGCGGGCAGCAAGTTGATGGATAAGAGGAAGCATCTAGTATGGACCCCGTGTGCTGCATACAGCATCGATCTTATGTTAGAGGAAATCGGTGAGATCAAAATTGTGAAGGAGACTCTTGTTGAAGCATGGTTGGTGTCGAGATTTATATACAACCACTCTAAAATATTATTTCTGTTTAGAGAACACTCTAAGAAAAAAGAGATAATCAGGCCTGCCATAACCCGCTTTGCGACCGATTACTTAGCTGTGGACTCCATTCGACAATCTAAAGGTGCATTAAAGAGATTGTTTACTTGTGAAGAGTGGTTAAATGACCGCCTCTCGAAGTCCAGTACCGGTATAAAAGTGGACAACATAATCTCAAATAGGTTGTTCTGGTCTCGATGTTCCAGTGTTGTAGAGGCCACTGCCCCTTTGGTCACGGTGTTAAGAATGGTGGATGCTGATAAGAAAGCTACCATGGGTATCCTTTATGAAGGTATTGAGAGGGCGAAATCAGCTATTGGGGAGAAGTGTAATTTTGCTAGCAAAGTGATCAAGATTATAGAAAAGATGTGGAACACCAAATTCGGACGTCCAATTCATTATGCTGGTAAATATATATTTATATCATTACAATGTTTTAGTTTAAATCATTTTTTTATGAAATTGTAAATGACATTTTTCTACCTATATATTTTTTAGGTTACTACTTCAACCCAAAATTTTTCTATTTGACACCTGAACAACCCCACAAGATTATGGAAGGGGTCAGATACATTATTGCAAGGTTGGAGAGAAGCCATCGAAACCAAGTAGCAGCAATACAAGAGGTATTATTTAATGTTTGGGTAAGAACTTCATTGAGTTGTTATATTTGTGAGGAATAATGCACTAAAACGTAATATATTTGTTTTAGCTTGCTATGTATAGGGATGCTATAGGATCCTTCGGAACTAGACTTGCTAGAAATTCTCGAACTATGATGGATCCAGGTTATCCCCTCGCTAATATTTTGTTTATTCATATATTTAATCTTATGAATTGTTCTTGCCCTTACAATGCTTTTTACATTTTAATCCAGCTGAATGGTGGGAGATATTTGGTACTGATGCACCTCACCTAAAGAGGATAGCAATCAAGGTGTTCTCCCAGACATGTTCTGCTACTGGCTGTGAGCGCAACTGGAGTACGTTCCAATGGTTGCACACTACTAGGAGGAATCGACTCGCTTCTGAGAAGCTTCATAAACTAGTCTACGTTCATTATAATTTAAACCTTAGAGAGCGACAAATAAGAAGGAAGCTTGAAGACTATGGGCCGATAGACTTAGACACAATATTTGTCACAGACACAGCAGACCGATGGGTAGTAGAAGAGGAGGAGCCAGTGTTGCACAAGAGAGCGTTCCTTGAGGCTATCGGTGATGAAGATATTGAAGAAAGTGATGAGCGGCATGAAAGAGGAAGCAGCCAGCCAATGTATCCACAATATGTCGGTGATATTGCACCTAATGAGGGAGAGTGGGAAGGGAGTCTAAGAGAAAATGAGAGAGATGATGATTTTGAGGCCACCCTATCCCAGCCATATTATTCACATATCGAGTCCCAACAGCAATAGTGTAGGGATGAGCACGACAGTGCAGGTGAGCATGAAGGATGGACAAGCTTCGGGGATTTTGGATTGGGAACACAACAAAATACTAACACTCAGGGATTTGAGAATAGTCAGACGCCCGCTAATATCGATGATTCGTTTTTAGATCAAATCAATGAATTGTCAAACGAATTCAATCAATGGCACCAGCGTGACCAAGAAGAACAACAACGTCGTCTATCATTTTATTTTTAGATCGTATGTTACTAATTTTATGCTTTATTGTAGTCCATGTATGTTGATATACTTATTCCATGATAATTCTATGTTTATCCTTTTGTGTGATGTAAATTAAATGTTGAATGGCGGTTCATGCAAGGGAAGAACATATCAATATTCGCATATTCATTCAAAAACATGAAAATTCTTAATGGAGTACCCTCATTTTTTATTGAATTCCTAAAAAACAATATTTATAATGAATTTTAATAATTTTTTCGGATTTTTTTGAAGCTTTATTCTGACCGATTCACCCGATTCCGATCCGGATCGCCGATTCACCGATCCGGATCTCCAATTCGCCGATCCAGATCGATTTTTAGAAAGCCCGATCCGGGTCACCGATCCGGTTTTTAAACCATTGATACATACTATGAGGTACCTAACAAAAAACTAAGACCTAATATTATGTACAATGTATTAGTTCTATAGTAGATAACCTGCTTCAGATAAAATTGATTTCTAACATGAAATCGATATTCTTCTCCAAAATATGAAAATATACGCGTTTTGGCATGCCGTACAAACACGTAAGAACCACTAAATATCAAAGATTTAAATGTTTAATTGGGGTAATTTTTTTATGTTACGGAAGAAAACTTCATTTTGCTTCTGAAACTTATGATGGTTTTACAATATTCCATATGTTTCTAGTTTTACTTTCCTATATATTTTCAGAATTTTTTATGCAAACGATAATTTGAGAAAACTATGTGTAATTCCTTGATTAAGGCAAGAGGCTCTTGTATTATTGTCAAAGCATTCAAAAATCTCAAAATTTTACCGGAATGATTAGTAAGAAAACCTAATTGCAGCCAATGGGCTTAATGCTAGATGATGTTAGATTGTCAAGATGGTGAGGCACCACACCAAATCAGTGTTACCCCTACACTAAATATTTTGCATGTCGACACGTGTTGACCCCATCCATCATATCGCCATGTTGTCATGTTGTCATTCCGACAACCCTATTTTCCCTAGATCGCTTGTCCGACACGCCATCCTTCGTGTTGCTTGAGGTGTCATTCCGACACTTTCCCATTATGTTTTAGGGGACACGTGTTGACCCCATCCATCATATCGCCATGTTGTCATTCCGACAACCCTATTTTCCCTAGATTGCTTGTCCGACACGCCATCCTTCGTGTTGCTTGAGGTGTCATTCCGACACTTTCCCATTATGTTTTAGGGGCAAGCTGATTATGCTTCCCCTTATCCAACCGTCGGAGGGTTAAGGTTGTCACAATCATAATGTCACGTCCCTACATTATTTTATTTAAATTTTTTTTATACATTATTTTGAAATCAAATTTTGTACGTCCAATCCTCTATTAAACTCGTACTAGCAAAAATTTTAAAAAAATATTTCCAATAAAATAAAATGACAAAAATACCCCTGAAAGTTTTAAAAGGCATTTTGGTCATCATATTCTATCGAAAAATTATTTTCAATATTTTTTATAAGTGCGTCCCAATGAGAAGATAACAGTACCAAATTTCATATTCATACAATTTATATAAAAAGAACTAAAAATAAAATACTTTGAGACGTTAGATCTAAGATCAAACGATGTGAGAAAGCATAAATCTTCTATGCTGTAGGGGACTTATAGAAACCTTTCCCATGTTTTAGACCCACAATGTCCTTTTTGCACATTGAGAGTGCATTTGTGGGACTTGAACCCATAACTATTTGTGATGGGCATTAAATATAACTATCATGCCATCTATTTAAAATATACATAATGATGGAATATATATATTACTTATATGTTTATTATTAATGGGACAATGGAGCCCTATCAAAAAATAAGTGAAGCCTCACCTTATAACTCATCGAAAATTGGAATTCAAATATTGAAAAGCCTTTCGGCTCAAAAAATAAAATCAGCGCAATGCTATTCACGTTTGTAACAAAAGGCCTAAACATATCCTAACCCTTTATCTAGATCGGACAGCACTATTTCCCCTTCAAGTCTTCCTCTTTATCCTTTATGGCTAGAGCATTATTTCCTATTCAAGTCTTCCCTTTTTTCTATTAAGTTTTATGGCCAAAGCATTTAAACATATCCCAACACTCTATATGGATTGAATTGTTGAAAGTTCCTATAAATCATGTTACATGTTGATCAATGAAATCTTTTCAAAATTATTTCATGTATATGATATAAACGGCTTGCAGTTAAAGGACTTACAAGTTTATTTACTCTCTTTTTTTATTATTATTCTATTTTTTACTATTCTTATCATCTGCTCCTTTCTTTATTATTCATGATAATTTCTTTTACCTGGGAATAGAGTCTAGGATGTTACGTTGAGGCAGCTCCCCCCCAACCACTACTGCCCGACTCTATTCCTAAGTTTAGCATGAAATATCATCATCGTTGTGACCCTAATTTGGTTTGTAGCTCACGTCTGAAGGTAAATCTTTTGGAAAAAAAAAAAAAAAATTGATAAATTATATTTTATAATTATATTTTGAATAATGATTCTATGAGACCCTCCCACACTCATATGTAGGACCTCAAAAGATCATCATTAAATTTGACAAGGATATCTAAAAAAGTTATCACATAGGTGTGGCATCTGTGCTGAATTTAATGGTAATCCTTTTGGGTCCTACACAAATTTAATAGTAATCCTTTTGGGTCTTACACAAATTTAATAGTGATCATTTGAGGTCCTATACACATGGGTGTGGGAGAGTATCATAGCATCATTACTCTTATATTTTATAATGATTTTTTGATAAATTATAATGATTACTAAAAAAATAAAAATAAAAAGATTTTTTTTTGGGATTAAGGTTTAGATGGATGATAAGTTATATTTTACTTAAATTATAATGATTACACTTTTGAAAAAAAAAATGATTTTTTGGGATTAGGGTTTAAATATAGATAAAGAAGTGATAAATTACTGTATTTTTTTTTTATATTAGCCTCCTCCAATATCTCAATCTAATTTTTAAAATACTTTACCATTTCACAATATATTTTTTTTAAAATACATCACCATTTACTATTTAAACTACAAATTAATGATATTTAAAGGTTGCACCTACAATAGTTCACTCAATGTTTATGACCAATATTAATTCACACTATTAAGTTTTATTCTTTGAAGCATGACAAGCATTGTATAGTCATGCTATCTATACATATGCATTTCAATATTAAATAAGAATGTCTATAAAGAGACCATTTATCTTTAGTAAATGGAGGTCACAAGCATTTTCAAATAATAGATGCCAAAGCATTCTCAAATAATAGATGCCAAATTGGATGGCTTGAAGTGAGTCATAAAATGATTTTTTTTTTGAAATTTTGTATTTATTCAATGACACTAGTACAACCACTCATTTTGTAATTTTAAGGACTGTGCCTACAAAAGATAAATGGTCTCTTTGTAGACAATTCTCGATTAAATTGCAAATTTAAGGTGCAATATAGATAATTCCATATTAAACCATGTCGAGTAAGAGCAATGTATTTCTCAAGTTGCATTTAAATACTACCCTAACAGTAACAATCCATTTGCATGAAAAGTATTACACAGTAATGTATTAGGCCAGTAATATATTTCATAGACAATATATTTCCACGTATACAAACGATCCCTAAGTGAATGTGACCCTATGTTACACGATGGTAAAAATCACACATTATTCAAAAATATCATACTATGTTCTCCTGGGAGCATAGTTTACTTCTACTCGCTTGTTCAGAAGATCCATGAGAGGATTTTTTCTATCTGAAATTTTGAGAACTTTTTAAGAATTACTAGATGATTACTCTAAAAAAAAATTGAAATTTCAGTTTTCTAACACATAGATCTCACCATCTGAAAATTGGCTATTCTCTATTCAATCTCGAGACATTATTTTTTTCAAGTACACAGAGACTACAATTATGGGGAAAAAAGGTCTATTAGGATTAAAATATGAGTTGAAGGGATTACATCCCCAAAATTTGGGGTCCTGGGTTTTGTCCAAGGGAGTAAATAAACATTATGCTCCAGTAGGAATAGAATATATTTTGGCTTTTATAAGCATTTGACTAGGCCCGAGCCTATCCCGGACTGGGTTTAAGAGACTCTAAGCAAAAAACGATACAAAAAAAAAAAAAAAAGGGAAAATATAGGTTGGGTCGGCCGGCCCTTCTATGGCCTTAGTCTAGGCCCCGACTAGCTCTTGAGCTAAGGCAAACTCATGCTCGACTCTCGAGCCACATTTCATAGCCCAAGTTCTAGTTTTTCCAAGCTGATCGGGGCTGGACCAGGTAACCCATTAACCATCCATGTATCTTTGGTATACACGAGATGTTATTTCGGCCACTAGTCCCTTACGCTTCGGCTATGTGGCAACATATCAATTTAGGTCAAGGGTTCAAACAATTCAAGTTTTTGCAAAAAGCCCAAATAGGTTAATCTCATCTCTTTTTTATATTTCAGAAATTGGGATTGGGCTTCGGCTTCGGCTTCGGCTTCGGCTTCGGCTTCGGCTTCGGCTTCGCTTGAGTGGTTAGCAGACGTTAAGCAATACTACATCTCAAACTTAATTCCTACCACTGACCTACCAAAAAAAAAAAATCCTTTTTATTTTAAATTTCGGCTAACAGCTGGAAGTGTAACACATTCCCATGTATCAATGATATACAGTACTCCATTTTCCTTAGGACATGGACATATAGTGCAAAATATGGAGAAGCCACTAGGACATTCAATCAGGGAAAAAAGTTATTCTCCACCATCCATCATCAGGAAACTAGTGGAAGTCCCTTTAAAGAACCTTATACCATATGCCACTGGATTATGATAGATGTCTTCCATATTGTAATCAGTAGAAAGCATTGACGCAAATTTCCTTAAATATTAGAACAGACATATTTATGCGATCAACCATTTGTGATGAATAACTTCTCCATAGAAATAGGAATAAGGAATGGGCTTGAATATGCCGGAGTTATGCTCTCTCTGTGTTCTTTCTCTTCTTATGTAGTTAAGGTGGTTTCTTTGCACCCTATGTTATAACCTAATTCAAAAACTGTAGGGTATTTCACTAATACCACTCCCAAAGTATCTATGCCTAAACTGTCCATTATTGGGGCTGCTTGACCTTTAGTATTTTGCTTTACAATTCCAATGGATGGTTGTGATCAGATGGACAAGGACCTCTTACAGCCTCACTATTTGGATCAATGGCTACAATTATGAGGATATGGACCAACTGAAACAACCCGAGCATCCATTTACCCCACCATATGCTATCTTTATACCATGGTATAGATTTCCTCGGAATCCATAGATAACTATCAACCTAAAGAATATGTCTCCATTCACCTCCAGGCATATTTTGGTGGTCCATACATGCCAACACGCACACAGTTAGAGAATCTCGGCACGGGGGGATAAATGGGAGCACCACTCAATGACTGTCGCAAGTGAAACAACTGCATGCTTAGTTTTCAAACCATCGGAACCTAGGCAATGGCAGATTGTTGGAACATGCATAACAAGAGTACAGCAGGAGTGGGTAGGCATGGCGGCAAGCCATACACACAAGGTGTATACACCAATGGTGCAAACCCCATTGATGCAAGGAGCCATCCAAGTGAGAGGTTCCTCGCCCCCACTCCCGATGTCCAATGCACACAAGATGTATACACCAATTACGCAAACCCCGTTGATGCATGGAGCCATCAAAGTGAGACGTTCCTTGCCCCAACTCCCGATGTCCAATGCCATGTTATCACCAGGGAAGAATGGACAGATCACAAGTGCACACCTCTCGAAGTCTCAGACCACAAGTACACTCCTATACAAGTCTCGAGCAATGAGTGTACTAGGCCTAAAGGAATGTTTCCAGCTTCATCACCTAATTGCGATGATGGTCTTTGTAAGCCTAAGCCCGAAGCTGTATCAAATCACATGCACGCTCCACTTGGTACAAGACGGGTGGCTAAGCATGACGGCTTGTTCCGTGCTCACTCCCCAGACAAATTTTATGAGCGAGATGGAGCCACATGGAATCACAATACCCCACCACTTGGTACCGGCACTGATGGTTGGGGGAAGCAAGATGGCATGTTCGTCTCTCCCTACTCAGACAGGGATGGCTACATTGAAAATCACAAAGGGGGACCTCTCTTTGCTCCCTCTCCAGACCGAGACACTTACACTGGAAAAGATGAATCCATGGCTTTTGACAATGGGTGGAGTAGACCAAGCAGAACAAGTCTAAATGATGTTAGAAGGACAAGGCCTTCGAGTATGTGGCTGAGTCGCTCCTCGACACCTCCTTCTAGACCTTCACAAGAGAACTGGAAGCCTCAAACAATTGACAGCAGAGAGGCTGCACGGAAGTATGGTGGCAAACTTGAAAAATAAGACAAGCCGATCAGAGGGCTTAAACTTTGAAAGTTGCAATCTGCCTCTAATATTTTGCATGTGTTTGTGTGCATGTGTGTGTGCGTATGTACATGTGTGTGTCCGTATGCGCATGTGTGTGTCTGCATCTATCTATGTCTGTGTGCATGCGTGCTGGCGTGTGTGTGTGTGTTTTAACACAACACAAACATATGAACACATGCACACACAGTACAATTAGAACCCTTCAGATTTGGCTTTTTAGTATGGACAAAGGAGATCATATATCAACATCCTCTCCCTCTCTCTCTTTCTCCCCTCTCTCTCTCTCTAACCCCCCTCCAAAAAAAACAAAAAAAACAACACAGCTTACCAGGTGCACACACAACAAACTCAGTTAACATCCTTCTGAACATGTTGGTTTGTGTGATATATATGAGTTTATTGTGAAGTAGCCAATCAAGGTGAAAGCGGTGATGTGGTCCCGACGAAGGTATATTTACAAAATGTGTCTCAGTTGGTAAGAATGTCAGATCATAAGCCTCATAAAGGGGCCATACCAAGCTTAGCTTTGATTGCTGCAATAGGAGCAACCTGGGTCCTGGCAAGATTAAATCTCACAAATACAAAAAGTTAGGCTCTTCTATGTTTTTCAACATCTGAAAGAAATGGTAGATTTAACCGGTCCTTGGGAAGGCCTCTAGCTTTCTGCCAATCAGTTTCTTTGCCTGATTGAGATAGAAGAGCATTATCTTGAAGTCTTCAGGTGGCTTTTAGAAGAATACTACCCATTGTGAGACGCAAATGTTTTAGAGAAGTTCTAGATAAATGTAACCCTGTGGAAATGTTTGTTGTTTGTTACTTGTTACCACATGTTATAGATGTTATCATATTCAGATGGGCACACTAAAATGTGAGTACATTTAGTAGATCCACTTGCAGGATGCGAGTTCTTCAGTAGCAGGGCCTTCACAAATTGGCTCTGCTTCTTCAGTGCAATGTATGGAACTGCTTGGAGTGTACTCTAAATACAGCTCCTGCATGTTGCTTTTGCATGCATATTATTGACACTATGTTCTATGAGATTTCCCCACCTTTTTTAGTATAAATTTGTGACATAACTTTTTGTTTTGGTATAAATGAACTCATATATTCCCCAAAAGTGAAAGTTTGAAATACTCCAAGTGAACTTTGACCCTCCAATCGTGTGTTAGGGCCAGTACTAAAATAGGGAAACCTAGCTCTTGTAAAATTTCCAAAAAAAAAAATGCCTTTCTCCAGTGATTATGTCTAAGTAAACTGGTGAAACAGAACGTAATTATACAAATGAGAATTAAGTCAATCTGAGAATCACCACCAAATTCATTGAAGCATGGGTTTTGTAAATTTGCAAGCAACAGATGATCACTTGAAATGTGCTATTCATCAAGTGAAATAACAAATATGGATTCGTGTAAATACAGGGAAGGTGGAAGGTATTCATAAGAATAAGAATTGAGTTGTTCTAGAAACACCATCGAGTTCTTGTTCCTCCATTACAGCAGAATACATCAATTTGAGATTTTCCTGAAACCATTCAGCTTGGATTCCAGATAGTGTCGCTATTTTAAACCAAAAGTTCTTGGATGACATTCTTTCTGCTCTTTCTCTCCTTACTTGTCTTAAAGTGAACTTTCACCCCATGTATGTTGCCGTCCTTTTTTTTTTATTATTTGACTAAGTCAAGAATCAACAGATTTCAACTGACCTCATACTGTATCACAACAGAGCCTTTTCGAAAACAGAGAGCCAACTTCGGAAATAAAACAATATAACCTTACGGATCCCCTCAAAGAGATTCCACTATGCTCCCTCCCTCTCTCTCCCCGAATAAGCACAAACCTCATAAGGGTTTAAATGGGGAGTTATTTCATGCAACGATTATCTAGTAATATATTGAAACAATATTCAAAAATTATATTAATCATTTATTTGACTGTAATTTTTAATTTTGCATTATTTCCATTCAAATAAATATTCACAAAAAAAACCAAATTTAAAAATATATCCCAAAGAATATTTTTTTAGCTCAATTAACATAGGTTGTCTACTTTAGTGTAGATGAAAAACAATTTGGGGATTCAAGTATACGCTGAATATGAGTATACTCCTTGAACAGAAGACTGTTGTTTGAAGTTTATCTAACTTGCCTAAAACATGACCTAAAAAGATAGGCTGACAAAAACTGCTAAGAAGAGCACAAGTTTCTCACACCTACCAGCAAACTCTCTGGAACATTAGGGCCTTCCAATTGTTGTCCGAATTTTCTGATATGACAAGGGAAATGCTATCCAAGTTGCATGGATCACATGATACATGCAATTAAAATAGCTAACATCATGCATAATCCCTGTCTCATCTAGACAATTATTGTGATTCAAATATATGAACCCTAAATTTACTTTCATGTTGGACATCTTAATGGTATTTCAAATGGAAGTCTCTAAAAGAGAAAAGGGAAGGCCCAAAAGGACATCGATAGAAGTAGCGAGAAGAGATATGGTTGCCTACGGTCTGATTGAGGGTAATCCCCTTGATAGAGCAGAATGGTGGAACAAGATTGGTGTATCACATCCCAAATAGTTCGGATAAGGCTCAGATGATAATGATGATTGAACATTTTGATGATATACATTACTACTTCTGGAAAATGTGCACGCTAGTGAAGAAAGCCGTAGAAGAAACTATCGAGACACAGATCACTCAGTTGAAGCTTCTTCTTCAATCTTATGTTTTTCACTTCTCAGCTGTTTATACAGATTCCATACCTCTTTAGCTCCATTTTGAAAAGAAAAGATTGATTTTTTTACCAAACTAAAAAAATGTGTATGGAAAAAGACAACAAACAAAAAGTGCGGGGTAAATAAAAAGAAAACAAACCATCATTGATTCATCCTCGCAACTGTGAGAGTAGTAGCCTCTTTAATCATCATGTCAAGTCTCTGCAATCATCAGCGTAATTTTCATGTTTCTAAACTGGAACTAGTCAAAATAATACATTCTAAAAACACCATTTCATTCTAATAAGTTTTAAGTATTTTGAAAAAAAGAAAAAAAAGAAACAGAGAGATCTCCTCCCTTGCTTTCTCTCTTTCTAGCTTGTAGCTAAGGAAGCATAAATCTTAGGGATTGGGTGAATAGAACAAATGAAACAACTTGCAAGTAACCTAGGGTGCGGTTTAGGGACTCTGCCTCACTGAGCACCCTTCTCATGGAGTGGATGACAGAGCACACATGATTGGCGTGGAAGTGGATGCTATAGGCAAAGAAGAGGTCGAGGGCCTTAACATCAATAGACTCCACCAAAACCCAATTCTACCAGAACATGTCAATTTTGTGGTAAGAGAAACCACTCAGCTCATGATTGCTACCAAAGGTTTGACACCACTTCAGCCCCCATCAAGTAAAGCGGGTAATCTTGCTCGACACATTATTGCCCTTACCCTTGACTCGACTGCAATTTCTTCTAGTAATTCTTCATGGACCATTCACTCTGGTGCAACCACTCGGTTGCCAAGGACTGATCCTCCTGCCAAAATCTAGTTCCCTACTAAGTTACGTGCTCTGTCATAACCGGTGGGGAGTCATCTCTACCAATATCACATATTCGCACAACCCTACTATCAACTGCATTTGGAAATTTTCAAATACCAAATGTTCTTAAGTCTTATACATGGACATCCCATGCATTTACATTTCAGTAAAATACAATTAACCGTTCGAAAATACATAAAACAAAATTGAGTGAGCATGGGTATATCAATACCATAAATGACAGCTTAAGCCATGCTTGAGGTAAATCAAGACTTGCAGAACTGGTAAATGGCATTCACTTATGAAAATGCATTGCGTAAATAATTCAAATTAAGTCCACTATACACCATGTTGATTAGCATAGCATCAAAGCAAGATAAAGAAATTCTTAAGGCGCAGATCTTGGGCACTCACTAATTTAACAATCCACCAATGCCCCCTAACTGCTGCCACCCAATGGCCCAAACATCGGTGCAATACGAACCTCCGTGGTTTGCTGGTTAGCCTGGTTTAGCCTCCCACCATTTTGCACCATATTGAGTGGATTACTAAAAGTTGAGTTACCAAATCAGCATCTATTGCATGCTAAGTTCAACTAGATATAATATAAATCTTGATAAGGTGAATCTTTTACTGTACTATTCAATAGGCAATAATCATTTCTATATCCAAGTTAAATCACCCTTGCAATAATCACAAATATATCCAAGTTAAATCAACATTCAGATGTACCTTACAAATTTGACTGATCATGGAATCATGAAAGTTGACGACATTCTAACAACATTATACAAGAAGAGAACTAAAGCAGTCAAATAACTGCATAAAGCATTCCAGTGATCTGCAAAAGGAAATTGAGAAGTACAAAGTGAATGATACTTACAAAAACTCTAGTTAACTCAAAGCCCAACTTAACGTGCTTGGTCAAGATTCCATTTAGTAATATGTCATGGGGTGTCAAGAATTCAGCCCATCAAGGCCAAAACATCTGCATAGCAGCCATGATACTCAAGAAGCAGTAGGCTAACTTGAAGTTAAACCAAAAGAGGGAAGAACACGAGCACATAGCTAAATATGTTTCCTTGTCCAAAAGCTTTTTGTTTACAATAATGCATAAATGCTCTATTTACTGACAAATCAAGATACTTTACACAGTGGTGCACATATAACAACAGCAAATTAGTATTGATAAGCTTGTCAGAGGCAAAAGGTAATCATTTTTGGTGTTATTCATTCTTATACAGAGCCTGCATTCTATAAACAGTCCTGAACATTATATTATTCACGGTTTTAAGGCATGCAAGAAACTATGCTCTTTTCATGTGGGCATGCTAGAGTTTACAGAAAAATCAATCAGCGCATTAATTTTTTTTAAAAGGAGTACACATTGAGTATTTGAGAAGTAACATAGAAAAATCATTGAGATAGGCATCTATCTCCTCTAATAAAAATGAAGCGCACCAGTCACTCCATGACTTGATAGGCAAATTCTCTCCCTAGAATATGGTTTGCTCTCCCAACTCTTGCCCAACCATTCCTTCTCTGATCACTTTCTCAAAGAACTCCTCCAATGTGTCCTTCCCATAACTTGGCGTCGAATCCTCATCATACTTCCCAGTCTTTGGATCCCAAACTAACATGCTCTCTGCTGCATAATACCTTCCAATTCTCCCAAACTCAGCTGCATCCTCTAAAGATGGGAAAATCCTCACCAAAAACTCCAAAACACTAATCACAAAGTCCATCAACCCTATAGGAACCTTCAAGAACTTGGGTTCTTGACCCAAAATGCGAAACAACATTTCCCCTTGCTCCAATGGTGTCAAGGCTTTACCAGGTCCTCCAATGGGGAGAACCTTGTTTATCTTATCCTTCGAAGAGATACAATCCACAATGAAAGAAGCCAAATCCTCTTCACTAATTGGTTTACAAGCACATAACTTCCCATCACCAAACATTACATAAGGCTTCCCATCCTTGACAATCTCAACCTGACCCCCCAAGCTCTTGAAGAAAGCCGTGGGCCTAACTATACTGTATGTGAGCCCACCCCCCTCTGCTTCCTTTTGCAATTTAGCTTCGAATTTGAGCTTTGCACGCTGAAATTCCAAGAAGGGTTTTTGAACACAAATTGCAGATAACAAGACAAAATGAGAGGCCCCAAATCTCTTAGAGGCCAAGAGACTGTTCTTAGTTGCCTCATAATCGATCTTCCATGAATCCTTGACCCCCCCATTTCGACTGGCCAAGCATGAAACTGCCGCATCTATCGAAATGCCTAAGTTTTCTATAGATTTTTCCAGTTCAGGTAAATTGGTCACATCAGAGAAGCATACTTTTGCTCCCTTCAGTTCCTCCAGGGTTTTCTCCTTACTGGTTTTCCCCCTAATCCCACTGTTTTCTCTAGCAATTGCAATCACATTGTAACCCCTCTGCACCAATGCTCTCACTACAAACTTCCCAATGTACCCAGTTGAACCCACCACCAATACATTGATGTATTTGGGTTCCTTATTGATGAATAGGGGTAAAGTTTCAGTAGAAGTTGCACAAACTCTGATAACTTTACCTCTAAATGTAGCAGAAAGCAGTTTAGTGCTTAACCCAAGTGCCTCTTTTGGTGAATTTGAAGGAAATAACATAAATTGACAATGTTTTCCAACAGAAGAAGCAGAGTACAATACTGGGTATCCATAATTCCCATCAATTCTAGTTGAAAATTGTTTACTGCAAAACTTAGATGAAGAACCAACAAGTGGGTGCACAGTTTCACATCGAACTCCAGCATAAGCTTTTCCAGCTAAACCAGATGACAAATTCAATAAATTGGGGTCATGATTTGAATGGAAAAAAAGCTTCTTACTTACCTCATTTGGAGATGGAGGTTTTGAAGAGAGCGAAAGTCCAGGAAGGGGATGTGGAAATTGAATGGATAAGCCGCTGGAGCACCAAGCGGCCATGATCTCTTTCAAGATTTTACAGAGAGAATAACTGCTACATCCCAAAACATGATACTCAATTTTGATATGGTACAGCTTTGTGGCTATGGTCAGCTGCTTGCTCTGAGTAATTCGATTCTGACGCGAAAAGATTGCGTGCTCGCGCGGGAGCACATGTTGCACATGGTTTATGGAACGACGATATATTGGCCAACCAAAAAATCAGCATTAAATCGTTTCAGATTCAAAAAGTCGGGAGAAAAAAATCTTGTAAATAATAATAGGGGAAAGGTTTATATAAGGGGGCAAATTATAATATAGAAATAAGGCACATTTCAAAACCTACTGAAAAAGGCTCTTCTCAAGCTTAAAATCCCTCTCAACCTCGAAATGCATGTATTTTAAAATGTATCATCCAGAGGGTATTTTTCTAAAATTGTCAAGTATTTGTAGATATGCTTCATCTACATTATTTTTTATGTTTTAAATTTCATAATTAGATATGAAAATAGATTTGCCGGTCATCATAGAGATTTTTACCACTTGAACCATATCTTTCGACATCATTTCAGGGTACGTGTTTCTTTGATGGTTTAACGCACCAACGTTATACAAATCTCACCCAATTATAATCGGTAAAATAAGTAAAAATATGGATTTGGCTTATAAAAAAGGAGTTTGAATTTGGACGAAATTTGCATAGCACATAAGAAATGTATTCCTTCCCCCAAAACAAAAAAAAAAAAAAAGTATTGAATCCCTCAAGCAATTGTACAACATGATTGATAGAAGACACACCTATCAGCACTACTGAAACTAATTCATGCAAAGAGGCTACATCTTGATATTCCTAAGACTCAACTTATTCACCTAAAAACTACTGATAATTTTTATTTGGGTAGATCAGCTGGGAAGCAATCCCTATCCATGGTAGCCCACCTGTGTCTTGAGTCCATTTCCAGTCTTCTTATTTTTCAAAAGAGAAAAATAGAAAATAATAAAAAGGGTCCTCAAATTTGGGTGGTAAAAGCTGAGATCCTAAAAATTCCACAAAATCCTTCCATTAAAAACGTAATTTGGAAGATCTTACGCCACTTTACTCCCTCCACAAAGGATCCATAATGAATTCTTTAACATGCACTCCATCTGCATTGAAACAACGTACAAATGAGATATTGAAATATTTGTTGATTTCTTTCCTAATATGTTCACATATAAAGTAATAGAAAATATTTCCATGTAACCCCAAATTTTTCTAAAGAAACCCCTTAAGCAGTATTCTATCGAAAACTAATGAAAATGAAAAAAATTTGAAAATAAAGACTTTGGCAATTCTAGCGTTGTTCTACACCAAATCACTCAACCGTTAATTTCTATCCAACTTAGGTGATTCCTGGGTTGTCATACTGTTTTTTAAGGGATTGTATACTAAGAATATTTATTTTTTGTACAAATAAGTCACTATCATTTTTAGCCACTGGATGTGAAATCAATTAATTGAAATGTGTCACAATGTTTGATAAATTTTATTATGAATATTATGCCTAGTCAATGATACATTCAGAACCATCCGATTTTACATCTAACTGTCAACAATTTTGTAATACCCTTATACCAAAAGTAAATGATCTTATTGTATAACTTCCCCCAACTTTATAAAACTATGAAAACACGAACCTGGCATAATTTTTCTCCTAAGACAAAGTAATATTACTAAAATACATTGCCGATCGATTGCATATTGGCAGGCAAATCTTGACATATCAAAAACACTATCAAGAATCGATCTAAAATTAACTGCAAATCTTTATGGCACAAACCTGGGTTGATCACATATAAATTCACATACATGCCCACATATCCTAAAGTTCCAAGAGATCTTGAAATCCATGGCTCTCCTAGGACCTCTTACTCTCTTTCTTTATACTCTCTCTGCAACTTCGCTTGTTCATCAATCCGCTAGTGAAAACATCACAGGATTTAGCCTAGGCCTCATCCATCATGACTCCCCACAGTCTGCATTTTACAATGCCAGCGCCACTGAGCATGATCGGATTCGGGAGGCCATAGTACTTTCGATCTCCCGCCATCTCCTCATGGGGAGTACCTTGCCTCTGGAAGTTTCGACACCATTATCATTACAAAACTATGGATACTTGATGAAGGTTGGGATCGGAACCCCATTTAAAGAATTCACATTGGCTCTAGATACCGGAGGTGTTATGTTGTGGACACAATGTGTGCCATGCACAAGCTGCTTCACCCAAAATGACCCTATTTTCGATCCATCCAAATCATCTACATACCAAAAGGTCAGTTGCAATGACCCCATTTGCCGTCAACCACCTCCGTGCGCCGATGGCTGCCCTTACGAGGTTAACTATGCGGGTGGCTCACATTCACATGGCACATTGTCAAGTGAAACCATAACCTTCTTGGGCTCTTCTAGTGGTGGCTCAGCCTCATATGGGGGAATCAAGTTTGGATGTGGCTTTGATAATGCAATGAATGGAAATATACGGACCGGCGTAGCAGGATTTGGGGCTGGGCCTCTCTCCCTTGTCAACCAACTTAGTGGCTCTCTCGGTAACAAATTCTCATATTGCCTTTCGCCGAAGGGCACCGGCACGCTTTCAATGGGAGATCCGGCTGACATTTCAGGCTCTGATGTCAAAGCGACGCCAATTTTCCAACTCCAACTCCATGGGGAATTCTTTTTCTTGAACCTTATGGACATCAGTGTAGGTGCAAAACGAATTGGTATACCACCAGGCTCCTTTGATCCTGTGAATTATCAAACAGGGTTGTTTTTAGACACTAGCACTGTTCTCACTTTCTTAAGCTCATCAGTGTACAACCAATTGATTGATAATTTGAAGGCGGTTGTGACATTTACGCCATCGGCCCGTGACCCCCTAAACCAGTTGGATCTTTGCTACCAGGGAAGTCTAAACGACGCTAAACTTGGAACTCCAAATATTACGTTGCACTTCACCGATAATGCTGATTGGGTAGTGAGTCCTGAGAACTTGTATTTAGAGGTGGCTCCGGGAGTCGTCTGCGTAGCCATGAAGCAGGCTTCATCTATTTCTTCTATAGGTACCTTGATGCAAAGGAACATGAAGGTAGAGTACAACCTCGAAAGTAAGAGGATGTTCTTTGCTCCTGCTGATTGCAGTGCTGCGTAGGTTTTGAGATTTCAGACATGTTTTACTTTACAATTTTAAAGCAAGTTAGTGAGGAAATGGTGATGTTTAAAAATAACTACATCATGATCAAGTCTTTTGATTCAATAAATATAGATGTCCATGAATAAGGATGCCCTGATTATGTATATACATGTCTTTTTATTCAATTAATATAGATGTCTATGAATAAGGATGTCCTGATTTTATATATATATATATATATATATATATATATATATATGGAAGATATTAAAAAACGTCTATAGGTGAAAATGAACAGTGATTCCGCCTACCTTTATTACCACCCAAACTTCATCACACGGTCACAGTTGTCCAATAGTATTTCAATTTATTTTTTTTTTATGTGGTATTTTGATTAATTTATATTGTGTGAATTATTTTTTTCATATTTTTATTAGGTGCGCCTCACTAAGATGTACACACACTCCAAATTTCAAATAATTTGGATTTGTAAAAAAAAAATGAAAATTGTGATTGTACGATGAAATTTAAATAGTGACTAGGGTAGGCGAAATCAATGTTGATTTTTGCCTATAGGCGTTGGGAAAAGTTTTCCTATATATATATATATATATATATAGGTTTTGTTTGGCCACATGTGGTGTAGACCTTTAAAGTGCTCAACTTTTTTAGACATTTAGAAACCCTAACTTTTGCTTAAAGGTATTTTAAGTAGGGCAAGCTTTCTATGCTTCCCCTACAGCATAAAACTTATATGCTTCCCCTGATCCAACTCATTGTAAATGGAGGGCTAAGATTACCCCAATCACAATGTCATATCTCTACACTATTTTATTTTTAATTTTTTTCTATAAACTATTTTGACACCAAATTTTGGACTTCCAATCCTCTATTAAATTCGCACTAGCGAAGAAAAGAAAAAAAAAAAATTTCAATAAAATAAAATGAACAAAATACCCCTAAAATTTTAAGGGGTATTTTGGTCATTATATTTTATCAAAAAATTATTTTTAATATTTTTTATAGGTAGGCCCCAATGAGAATATGGCACATACCAAATTTCATATTCATACAATTTGTATAAAAAAAAACTAAAAATAAAATACTCTGAGACGTCGAATCTAAAATCAAACAATGAGCAGCTCTCTTGATCAAAATTGGATGGCTGGATGGTAGGGGAAGGATAGTTCTTCTATGTTTTAGGGGAAGTATAGAAACATTTCCCTTTTAAGTAATTAGTCAAGGGTAAACTAGAAATTTTTAATAGAAACAAAAGCATTTATTAACAATAATAGACAATGACATCACCAGTATGGTGTGTGACATCATCCACAAGATACATTAATTGTTTTTAACTACTAATAGAGTTTATAAAAATATCCATTCTACCCTTCTAAATGACCAAAAATACCCCTACTTAAAAAAATTTGTATTACAATTCAAGGGTATTTTTAGTGTCAAAAAATGTTGAGCACTTGGTCTACACCACCAAGTGGTGTAGCCTAATAAAATTATATATATATATAGAAAAAAATGTGATTAGCCTACTAACTCATATGAACATATGAGCCCAACATCCCAAATTGAATCTGGGCTAATCTGACGATTATAGATGTGTGGTAGTATTTGAATTTTAGTTTTTTTTTCTACAAATCAAAATCACTTGAAAGTTCATATGAGCCCAACGTCCCATATTGAATCTGGGCCAATCTCACGATCACCAATGTCTGGTAGTGTTTGAATTTTAGTTTTTTTTTCTACAAATCCAAATAACTTGAAATTTTAGATGTGAATTCATCAAAAATAGGTGAATCTTCAAAAAATATCAAAAAAATATTTTATGTGAAATAAATTGACCAAAATACCCCCGAAATGTTTCAGGGGGTATTTTAGTCATTTAGTTTTTCACGAATAATTTTTTTATATAGCTTTATTAAGTATGCCTTGATGAGAAGAACACACAACTAAAATTTCAAATGATTTGGATATGTAGAAAAATAAATAAAATTTAAGAACTATTGGACATCTGTGATAATCAGATCGTCCCACATTCAATCTGGGCCGTTGGGCTCATATGTTCATATGACAATTTGAGACCCTCCTACACCCATGTGAGTAAGACCCAAAGGATCACCATTAAATTTTGACACAGATCTCTAAAAAAGTTATGACATCGGTGTGAGACTTGGGTGAATGGGCTTATTGATGATTTTTTAGAGATCCATGTCAAAATTTAAGGGTGATCATTTGGGATCCTACTCACATGGATGTGAGAGGGTGATCCAATATAACGGTGGTATCATAGTATAATGCAACGACATTTCTAGAAAACCATGTTTGTGGTATTTGTATGATCTCAAATTTTGCACGCACACTCTCTTCATCTCAATAATCAATCCCCTAAAAAACAAAAGTTCAATTTGAAATCTAGAAATGGTCAAAATGAGTCCCCTCCAAAAACGAATCTAGACCATTCATTTTGTAAATTTCAAGATCTTAGCCTTTATAAACTCAAAATCATTTTTTTATTTTTTAACATTGTCAATCTAATGATAATAAAGTCATCCAAAAAAATTAGAAATGAAAAGATCCTTCTAAAGCCAAGATCTAAGCATCTCACCAAAATGAGCGGCCTATGTTAATTGGGCTAAAAAAATACCTTCTAGGTTGTATTTTCAATTTTTTCTTTTTTTGTGATTGTTCATTAGAATGAAAAGAGTGTATATTTCAAATTTTGGATCAAACAAATGACCATAAGATGGTTTTTTAAGGTTGTTGCATCATACTACCATACAACACTTGTGAAATCATTGTCCATATATATATATATATATAATGGTCTACATTTTTAAACATTTAGATACCCTTATCCTATAGTATAGTAAGTTTTTGTTTAGGTGTATTTTAAGTAATTAGTTGAGGGTAAACTAGAAATTTCTAATATTAGCAAAAACATTTATTAACAATAGTGGAAAATGACATCACCGATATGGTGTGTTCACCCACAAGATGCATTAATTGTTTTTAACTACTAATAGAATACCATTATTTTCTTATAAAAATATTCATTCTACCTTTCTAAATGACCAAAAATACCCCTACTTGAAAAATTTTGTATTACAATTCAAGGGTATTTAAATATCTAAAACTGTTGAGCATTTTAAGGGTCTACATCACCAAGTGGTATAGCCTAACAAAACCCATATATATATATATATATATATATATATATATATATATATAGAGAGAGAGAGAGAGAGAGAGAAACGATGGGATTAGTTCACTAGTATCTAACGATCACAGATGTTCGGTAGTATTTGAATTTTAGTTTTTTTTTTTTACAAATTCAAATCAGTTGAAATTTTAGGCGTGTGTTAATCAAAAATAGTTGAATCTTCGAAAAATATCAAAACAATATTTTACATGAAATAAATTGATCAAAATACCCCCAAAAGGTTTCGGGGGGTATTTTGGTCTTTTTTAGAATAATCGTTTTTCATATTTTTATTAGGTGCGCCTTGATGAGAAGAACACACATCTAAAATTTCAAATGATTTAGATTTGTAAAAAATAAACTAAATTCAAGAACTACCGAACATCTATGATCGTCAGATCGGTCCAGATTCAATATGGACCGTTGGGCTCATATGTTCATATGAGCTAGTGGGATAATCTCATCTTTTCCCTATATATATATATATATATATATATATATATATATATGAAAAACACTACAAAATGCCTATAGGAGAAGTTCTAATATACTTCACCTATGGTTTTATCAACGTTCAAAGTTTATCACATGATCACAGATGTCTGATAGTATTTAAATTTTAATATTTTTTTTTTACAAATCATAATGATCTGAAATTTTATAAGTGTGTACTTCTTAGTGAGATGCACATGAATAAAATATAAAACAAATAATTTGAATGATAAACATTATGCAAAATACCCCTGTAAAGTCTCAGGGGTAATGTCATCATTTTATTTTATGACTATTATTTTTTAAAATATTTTCTTTTTGTGCGATTTGGTCATATGTATGCACACCTCAAATTTTAAATAAATCATATTAGTACAATAGTTATAAAAATTCAAATATTACTGGATAATTGTGATCGTGTGATGGACTTTGGACGGTGATGAGGTATAAAAGAAGTACTATAGACCTTCACCTATAGACGCTTTGTAGATGCTTCCTCATATATATATATATAAGATAGGATTAACCCGCTAGCTCATATGAACATATAATTTCAACATCCCAGATTGAATTTGGGCCGATCTAAATATCACGAATGTTCGGTAGTGCTTGAATTTTTTTTTCTACAGATCCCAATCACTTGAAATTTTAGGTGTATGTTCTTCTCATCAAGACACACCTAATAAAATTTTAAAAAAAAAATTATTCATGAAAAACAAAATGACCAAAATACTCCCAAAACCTTCGGGGGTATTTTGGTCAATTTAGTTCATATAAAATATTTTTTTGATATTTTTCAAAGATTCAAATATTTTTTATGAACACACGCCTAAAATTTCAAGTGATTTGGATTTGTAAAAAAAAAAAAAAAAATTCAAGAATTACCAGACATCCGTGATGGTCAGATCGGCCCAGATTCAATCTGGGACGTTGGGCTTGTATGTTCATATGAACTAGTGGACTAATCTCATCTTTTCCCTATATATATATATATATATATATATATATATATATATATATATATATATATATATATATATATATATATATATATATATATATATATATATATATTCAAGTACTACTGGACATCCGTGATCGTCAAATCGACCCAAATTCAATCTGGGTCGTTTGACTCATATGTTCATATGAGCTAGTGGGTTAATCCCATTTTTTCCATATATATATATATATATATATATATATAGCCACAATTTTCAATTTTTTTGAATTTTTAGGGGTTCATTCCAAATTGTATGATTCTTAATGTTTTCACTGTGGAGCTTTCACTGTGAATATGAGGTTTTGTTCTAATGGTTACAAACTTATAATCATGTGATAACACAACCTTAACAATCATTCAAAAACACAAAAGGTTAAAGTTAGAATAGGCCTATAAATCCAATAAATATAAGAGTAAAAAATCTGAAATTAACAATGAAGAATAACGCAATACGGTGGGATTGACTTTCCCTCACATTCAACGTAAACTTAAATTTCCCTTTTCCTAGCCTAGAGAATGAAGTAAATTTCATTGAGAGAAAGATAGGGTAATCAAAACATGCCATGTTCATTGAATATTTGAATCTGGTTTGTATAGAACCGAGGCTCTAAACAATCAAAGTGAAGCACACTTTCAAACAGTGTCGAGAAATGTGATTTCAATACTGAGTGATTTCAATACTGAAAATCTTTGTGATAGTCTTAAAATATATTTGTATCTTTAATTATAAAATTTAAAGCTTCAAAAATAGTGTAGATCCAGCAAATCTATGAAAACTTGAAAATTGACCGTTCAAAAATGCGTTACAAGATGCACTATTTCCAAAACTTGAAATCCATTTTTTTCTCATGTCCATAGATCTTGATGTCGAGATGATCAATTTGTGGACATTTGAGCATCAAAACAATCTTTTTTAGTAAAAAATTTTAAGTGGGCTCTAATTTGATTGTTTAGAGCAATGGTTTAAAAAACGGATCGGTGACCCTGATCGGGCTTCCAAAAAACCGATCCGGATCAGCTAATCGGCGATCCGAATCGGGAATCGGGTGAATCGGTCAGAATAAAACTTAAAAAAAATCCGAAAAAATTATTAAAATTCATTATAAATATTGTTTTTTAGGAATTCAATAAGAAATGAGGGTACTCCATTAAGAATTTTCATGTTTTTGAATGAATATGCGAATATTGATATGTTCTTTCCCTGCATGAACCGTCATTCAGCATTTAATTTACATCACACAAAAGGATAAACATATAATTATCATGGAATAAGTATATCAACATACATGGACTACAATAAAGCATAAAATTAGTAACATATGATCTAAAAATAAAATGATAGAAGACGTTATTGTTCTTCTTGGTCACGCTGGTGCCATTGATTGAATTCGTTTAACAATTCATTGATTCGATCTAAAAACGAATCATCGATATTAGTAGGCGTCTGACTATTCCCAAATCCCTGAGTGTTAGTGTTTTGTTGTGTTCCCAATATAAAATCCCCGAAGATTGTCCATCCTTCATGCTCACCTGCACTGTCGTGCTCATCCCTACACTGTTGTTGTTGGGACTCGATATGTGAATAACATGGCTGCGATAGGGTGGCCTCAGAATCATCATCTCTCTCATTTTCTCTTTGAATAATATGAATTAAAAAAAAAATAACAAATTTTCAAAAAAATCGATCTTGGATTAAAAAAAAAAATCACAAATTTTCAAAAAATTCTATCATGGATTACAAAAAAAAATTTGATCATGGATTAAAAAAAAAATCACAAATTTTCAAAAATTCTATCATGGATTACAAAAAAAAATTCGATCATGGATTAAAAAAAAAAATCACAAATTTTCAAAAAATTCAATCATGGATTACAAAAAATTCGATCATGGATCATGGATTACATAAAATTCGATCATGGATTATAAAAAAAAAATAAACAAAAAAAAACAAAAAATTCAATCGTGGATTACAAAAAAAGAAAAAAACAATTCGATCATGGATTACAAAAAATTCAATCATGGATTACAAAAAACTCTATCATGGGTTACAAAAAAAGCAAAAAACAAAAAATTCGATCATGGATTACAAAAAAAAAACAAACATTTCGATCATGGATTACAAAAAAAAAGCAAACATTTCGATCATGTATTACAAAACATTCGATCATGGATTACAAAAAATTCTATCATGGGTTACAAAAAAAAAAAAAAATTCGATCATGGATTACAAGAAAAAAAAAAAAACATTTCGATCATGGATTACAAAAAATTCGATCATGGGTTACAAAAAAAAAAAAAAAAAAGTCGATCATGGATTACAAAAAAAAAAAAACAATTCGATCATGGATTACAAAAAAATCGATCAAGTATTACAAAAAAATCTATCATGAATTACAAAAACAAAAACAAAAACAAAAAAAACAAAAAAAAAAAAAAAAAACCGTACGAACTCACCGATTTCCGTACAATGAATCGGCGAGTCACTGTACAGAATCGTCCGGTTCTCTCTCTAGAACCGGACGATTCCCGTTTTTTTCGCCGATTTGATCCATCCATAGTGATTCCCGAGTCGAGTTCGGTTCGACTCGGCGTTTTTTTAAACACTGGTTTTTCCTTTTTCTAATGATCCCCATCCATAAGTACTTCAGCTTACTTTTGAGGTCAGTAAATGCCTCCACACTTGCCATTCATCTGTAAGGAAGAAAGGAACCAGCACATTTGGAGAGCACAGTACAACAGAGAGAGAAAGGGGAACAAGAACCCTTTGAGAGCATAGTACAATCGAGATTTGTATGCTGCGTTCAGGAATGATGAATCATTCTCAAAAGAATCTATTGATTTTTTCCAAATTGGTTGGATTTGCTTCACGGATGATGCAAATAATATTGGGGTTATTTTAATTTTTATTTATTTTTTTGTTTATCTTTTCAAAAATAGGGTGTGCAGGGATAATTAGGTGGGCATGAATTTATCGAATTTATCTTGTACATATTGATCAATTGAATTCAGTAAGTTTAGGAGTATAAATAGATAAGGTTAAATAAAAAGTAGTTTTTATTTAAATTGATAAGGAATGTAAAAGGATAAAGTTAGTTTAGGAGTATAAATTGATAAGGAATGTAGAAGGATAAGGTTAAATAAAAAGTAGTTTTTAGGCTTTGGATAAAAAGGGATGGTAAGTGAGATTAAGGGAAGAGAGAGAAAATAGGGAAGAAAAGATAAAATAGAAAAAGTGTAGAGAGAGTTTTTCTTATTAATATTTATCTTATTTTTTAGTCTATTTAAAAGGAGGTTTCATTCATTGTAAAAAAGGTGGATGAGTTAATAAAATTTGGCTTCGTGAAGATAATATTTTGGGATGGATTCCCTCTTAGATTTTGAGAGAGGGTATATTCTCTCAACCTTGGGGTGAATTCCTTTGCAATATTCTTTCATTTTTATTTTTTTTTGGCTTTATTTTCTCAATTTACTTCAGAGTAAGTTATATCAAGATAAGTTAGATCTACAGAGATCAAGTCAGATCAAAGCAAGTTAAATCAAGATAAGTTAGATCTACATAGATCAAGTCAGATCAAAGCAAGTTAGATCTGCTATGGATGATCATTGGGAATAGGCTTGGGATTGTTGAGAACGAGCTATAGAAAAGTTTTCTAATATCCTAGAGGATGTTCGAACTAAAATACATGAGAAGAAACAAGAGATGCAGCGGTTGGAGAACAATCTTCCTCGTGAAGAAGAAATACAGCGGTTGGAGAACAATCTTCCTAGTGAAGAAGAACAATCTTCTTCGTGAAGAAAAAATTAATAAGCTAGATCCGCCGTGTTCTATAGAGAAGCCAGATCAACCATGTCCTATAGAACAACCACGAGATTTTGACATTAAAATCTATCTCCCAAAATTTCATGGTCAAGTGTGTTTATCGGTTGAACTTGGTGTTTTTTTGGAGCTAGACCCATTCCGGGTTAGGAATAATCAGGTCAAGCTCGTATTCAACAATTACTCTTGAAACACAGTTGTAAGCATCAATCTTTTTGAGCTCATGGTGGGACTTCATCATCAACTTTTAAACTCGAGGTCAAGCTTCTCCCAACCTGGAGAAAATGATGCAAATAATATTAGGGGTATTTTAATTTTTAATTATTTTTTTGTTTATCTCTTCAGCAATAAGGTGCGCAGGGATAATTAGGGGGGCATGAATTTATCGAATTTATCTTGTGCATATTGATCAATTGGATAGGGTTCGTTTAGGAGTATAAATAGATAAGGTTAAATTAGGAGAGCTAGTTTAGGAATGTAAAAAGATAAGGTTAAATAAAAAGTAATTTTTAGGCGGTCCGAGAATGGCATTCTCATACCGGAATGAAGTTCCAAGTGGTCCGAAGATGCTAACCTCGGACTGCAAATAAAGTTCCAAGCGGTTTGAAAATGCCAACCGCAGACCGCGTTATTCATGTTTCACTAGGAGGAGGTCCGAGGTTGGCATGCTCAAACCAGAAATGAAGTTCACAAGGCGGTCCGAGGATGCCGGTCTTGGACCGCAAATGAAGCTCCAAGCAATCCAAGGATGCCAACCTCAAACTGCATTATTCTCATTCCACCAGGATGCGGTCCAAGGTTGGCATCCTCGGACAAAAAGGTAATTTTGAAAGAAAAAAATTGCTCATTGATTGATCTTCCTTGTAATTTGGGCTATAAACAGAGCATTTTGTATTTTCCCTGCGAGGCCCGACGTAATTACTTATCAATAAACATGGATCTCTTCTTCACAGTCCTAAGGTTATTGAGAAACAAACTCAAATAATTCCGAAACAAACTCAAATAAACATATTTTCCATCGTTTATTTCTACTCAAGAGAAAAAGCAATGCATTCTGTGTCGTACTCAATGAACATGTGACGCTGAGCCCAACTTCCAAGCACGAAGTACACATCATCAGCCTTAATTCCAATGCACATTACCTCCTCAGCCACCTTAATAAACAGAGTCTCAGGCATCATAGACCAGTCGTCTTTTAATATCAAGAATTTTATCAAAATCTTCATCTGATCTTACATAGAAGCAGAGTTTCAGAGTTCCTCTGGGATGGGGAGTCTCTTGAAGCTTGACCTGATCCCAAAGGGCTCCGACTATCAGATCGTACACGCACGACGGTGGGCAGGTAAGTGAGGGAGGTGCCGGAGTCAATGAAGAGATACGATGCAGGTCCTTGGGATCGAAGGTCGCATGTCGTCAACGCTAATGCCCTGCAGATTCAAGAAGTGGAACGTTGGGACCAACTCAAACTGTATAATGGGAGTCGACACGAAGACAACGCCAAGGATCTCAGGGTGTTCCCCAAAATACAATGTGCTGGTTTCACCCACACGGCAAGGTAGTACGAGAATTTGTAGCCAGAATAAAAGCCTTGGAAGAAGGAGGCAAGGCCGCCGCCCAGCTCCACCATCTTTGCCCCGACATCGTGGAACCTATGGTTATTATGACCACAACCAAACGCTATCTCAGGGAAAGACCTATTAAGATACCATCGTTTGTTGTAGAGTTAGTGGAAGTACCAGCATCAGTACTGGTACCGACATGCGAATCTCTATCTTCGAAAGAAAAGGTTTCCATGGAAAAGACACTATTAGAAGTTGAACCATCACGGTAATTGACTGAGTAAGTGCATTGTCCGACACAATCCAAGTTAACCATCTTGCATAAGAGTCTCACGCAGTCGAGTGTGTCATATGTCGATGAATTGGCAACGTAAAAAATCGGATCGCTTTGCTCATAACAATTTGTGCATGGCTTCCACTGTGCCCATGTGATGTCGCTACTAGTGTCCATAATCATACGATATTTCGAAACCATCGTTTGGAGTTTGGATGGAGGTGGTTCCGCAGAAGGGGGTTTATCAGATAGGACCCATACGAAGTGGTTGAAAGAAATACTACTGTGATATTTTTTAGTTTTTTTTTTTTCACCCATTTTTTTTTTCTTTCGGCAAAGATCATTTTCAAGTAGTCTTATTATAATAACTCTTGGTTCAGAGAAAATAAAACTAGTAAATCTAATATCTTAACAACTTACAATAACTCTTGCATCTAAGAAAATAAAATTAGCAAATCTAAGATTTTAAAAACCTTGATGCCATTAAAGCAGTTTTCGTTAAACAAAAAAAATAACCACAATTATTATGCTTGATAATATAAAGACAATATAATTAAATATGACAAGAAACAAAAAGAGATTGCCAAAGATTATCTCAACCGAGCTTGTTAAACCCCACACCGAATCACCACTATCTGATAGTGCGGGATCAACAATCAACCTTCAATCTCAATCGAGAAAGCAAGTTTAGGCCAAACCCTCTAATGAAACAATAAACTCTTTTATTATAAATTTCAAATCATTAGGTGAAGCCCTTAGCAACCTAGTTTGAGAGAGGCTTCTCTTTACTACCACAACCCTATAATCTAAAACCCCAATAAGAAATAAGAGATCATGAGAGAGCTGAGAGAACCACCATGAGAGAAATATCAAAAATGAGAGAGTGGGGCATGCTCATTTGGGTCTTTTAAAGGAGAGAGAAAAACTTTCTTAAGAGAGAAAGATATTCTAAGACGGACGTGCCACCTTTGTGGGATGAGAGAGAGATAGATAGAAATTAAGTGTAAGAGATAAGGTGTAGATATATAGATACGGGTCAATCCCCTTTTATAGTGTTTGAACAATATTATGCTTTTTTAGGGTTTTTCTTGACTTGCTTCTTCTTGTGAAATTAAATATAAACTATTGATCTTGGGTGACTTGTGGGGTGAGTGATTTGAGCCCTCCATTCCATAAATGGGTCATCAACATTATGAAAGGTTCTAGAACATGTATTCCCCTTTTCTAAACCATTTTCCCATCAATAGAAATTAAATAAAATAGTTCCAAATATAATATTGTGATACCAAAAATAATGCACAAGCCTTCTTATGCTTTCCAAAAATCCATTCAGAGCTTCCTAAAAGCTTTCCAAAACATCACAAACCTTTGTCTTCAAGCTTTATCCAACAAAATTGGAAAGCTCCTTAGAATAGAGTGTGCCACCCTAGGTGGCACTCATGGGCCCCACCCACATTACAATGGTGGGCCCATATGCCTATTGGGCCTCCCATGCAAAAATAAATTAATTAAAAAAATTTATGATTTTTAAAAATTCATAAAATCCAATATGAAGAATTAAATCAATCTAAAATCAATATCTCTAATTTTATAAATCCAAATTTGATAAATAAAATATCCAAAAATCTAGAAAAATTCAAATAATAATTCTAAAAATTAAATATCATTAAAATAAATATAATTAAATTCATTAAATGGAAAAATAATCCATATAGTCTAGGAATTAAATAGATAAATGTTGGGGCATTCCATCTTCAACTGTGGACTACAGTCCACACTTGCTTTATCAAACCAACTCAGTATTTTTCATGACCCACAGTCCATGCAATGATTCATTAATAGGTCACCAAAGTCTGACCGAAGCATAATCCCAGTTTATGGATTGTAGGTTCTCACCTAGAGACACACTAATGTCACCTAGACCTGATGCAACCACAACTCCTATAGTGCATAGGGGTATTTCTCGCAAATGCATAAGCTTCACCCTAAAAGGTGATTCTCTTTTCCGAACCGACTATGATATATGCATGCCGTGTGATTGCTCGCAGATAAGGCTTTGGCCCCCATCTCTGAAGGCCACCATCACACACAAAGATCACACAGTCCATCAGTTCACTCATCCGAGCATACTCCGAGATCATCAATGGATGACCTATTATAACCCTTATCTGATAGTTTTCTATGCCCAGGTAAGATATATTTTTTCCAACCGACTAGCTTAGCTCGTCAAGCTCAGTTCGATATCAGCAAACATCATTTCTTAGTATGGTTCACACACGACCATACACCCACTGAGTTTATGTTCTATTATATCAAAATGTTTAGTGGCGCATAGCGAGCCTCACGCACTCATAGTCGATGGTGTTGGGGTCATAATATGGGGAGCTAGGGGAGTCTCGATGGGTGAGCTTTAGCCATAATCCATCGACTGTTAGCAACAGAGAGGTGGAATGAATATACAGTAGGAGAGTAAGGACTTTCGGGGCAGCCATTTTCCACATGTGAAGGAGCATACTATTCCAGTTTCTACCGTTTTGTGATATTTATGGATGGTTTTGAATAGCGTTTGGAGACTATGTGCACCTCATATCCGTGACTGTAGTAATATGCTCAAGTTAGGTTAAAATTCCAAATTTGAAACATGTACTTTAGGTTATATTTGGCACGCCATATCTCTAATTCTGGTTTTATAATTTAATTTGCTCTAATCGTCATTGAGGAATCTATTTTAGGCCTCCCATATTGCCTGAATCCTAAATTTGAACTTGTATTTTGAGGTATGTTTGGCGCGTCATATCTCCATTTGAAGGTGTTAGGGGCAATTTTTCTATACTTCCCCTAATGTATAGTAGTTATATATTTCCTCTTATCGAGCTATTAGATCTGAATGAACGGTTCCCCTAATGTATAGTAGTTATATATTTCCTCTTATCTAGCTATTAGATCTGAATGAACGGCCGAAAGTATAGCAGTTATATACTTCCTCTTATCTAAACGTCAGATCTGATTGAAAGGCTGAGCTAGATACCAAAGTACAATGTTACATCTCTACAATGTTTTACTTTTAATATTTTTTAAAATATTATAATATCAAATTTGGGACATCCACTCCTCTCTTAAAATCTCACTGGCAAAAAATGTATATAAAAAAAAATCTCGATAAAATAAAATGAACAAAATATCCCTACAGTTCTAGGGGTATTTTGGTCATTTTGTTTTATTGAAAATATTTGCTTTTTATTTTTTTAGTTATGCCTCATTGAGATGATGGCACGTGCCATATTTTATATTTATATAATTTATATAATAAAAGCTAAAAATGCCATATTTTATATTTATATAATTTATAGAATAAAAACTAAAAATAAAATACTCTTATGAGGAGTCGGATCCAAATCAAACGATCAATAGCTTGTTTGATCTAAAATTGAACGGCTGGATTGCCGAACTATATATATCTTCTTTACAATAGAGAAAATAAACCTTTCCCTATAGCTAATGACAATCCTGAAAATTGGGCATCTATTAAAAATTGGAAGTGCCCAAGTTACAAACTAATTTTTTCTATACCCTAATCGCTCGCGTCCTATTAAGAATAGAAAGTATCCAAATTCATTGCCGAACTGTATATATCTTCTTTACAGTAGGGAAACTTTTCCCTATAGCGAATGACAATCCGGAAAATTGTGCATCTATTAAGAATTGAAAGTGTCCAAATTACAAAATAATTTTTTCTATACGCCAATCACTCGTGCCCTATTAAAAATAGGAAGTGTCCAAATTTAATTTTATATATTAGTGTCGTCCATCTCGCAAAACAATTATTTACATTGCCATTAGTCTACCTCAACCTAATTTATCATGGACTTACTAATGGCCACCCCCTCTGCTCTTCTACTGTGTATGTTCTCCATCTCTTCACTTTCTCAACCATCTTTCGCCGGATACACCACCGGATTCCGACTAAAACTTATCCATCGTAACTCCCTTCCATTTTATTCCCCAAATGCAACTAAGTATGATCGAGCCATGCTCGCGATCGACGGCTCATTTGGACGCCTCAACCATTTCCACTCGATTCTAACAGGAAAATCCCTTTCGAGGAGATCTTCACCATCGAAGCTTCGATCGACTGTCACGAGTATGCCCCCAGAGTATCTTATGACTGTTGGGATTGGGACTCCAGTTTTGAAATACCAAATGATCATGGACACTGGGAGTGATGTCGTGTGGATGCAGTGCCTACCCTGCCCCCAATGCTTTCGGCAGAGTGCTCCAATTTTCGATCCCACCAAGTCGTCGACATACCAAAAACTTGAGTGCTCGTCTCCGCTGTGCAAAGGCACGAACACCCATTGCGACGCAGGATGCTCTTACAAGGCCACTTATGAGGACGGTTCGAGCACCATTGGCACATTCTCCTCTGAAACCTTCACTTTTGAAGAGACTAAAACCAGTGCAATGACCAACACTAGTGATATTACCAGTATCAGTCCCAGGATTGGAATGGGTACTGGTGAATCAACCTCAATTCAGGGAATTGGCTTTGGATGTGGGCATCAAAATACTATGTCCCATAATGGAGGTGCTGGGATTGTAGGGCTCGGGGGCGGGCCCCTCTCCCTTATTAGCCAATTGGGTAGCTCTGTAAACAACAAATTCTCCTATTGCCTTGCATCAAGTGGCACAAGCATGTTAAATTTTGGTGCACATGCCGAGGTTCCAGCTGCTACTGCCAAGTCTACCCCAATTTTCCGGTTGCCGAATAACCCGACTTTCCACATTTTGGATCTCAAAGATGTGATGGTCGGATCTACTAGTGTTGGCATCCCACCGGGAACATTTGATCCTACAGTTTCTGGTAAAGGCTTCATTATAGATTCCGGCACCACAATGATTCTCCTAGCCCAAGTTGCATACGATAAGGTGGTCGGAAAATTGCGAGAAGCCATTACACTACCGAAAGCAGACATCCCATTTCAAACACTTGAGCTATGCTACACAGTGAATTCACCTGGCGATCTCACCGGTGTTCCGGAAGTTACATTCCAATTTTCCGGCAATGCAGACTGGAAACTAGGCCCTGACAATTTGTTTTTGGAGATTCAAAAAGGGCAGGTTTGTGTGGCCATTGCAGCATCTAATTCTTTGTCAGTCTTTGGTAACCTAGCTCAACGTAACATGATCGTGGAGTATGACTTGGGGATGGAGAAGTTATCTTTTGCTCCTGCGAATTGCAATGCCGTTTAAGGTTTTGAATTCTTAGAGGCGGGGCCTCTTTCATTTGCTTTGTGATTATGGATTCTGGGAATAAAACTTCTATCGCTTTCTTTTGTTGACTGATGCTGAAATAGATAGTACCAAAAAAATTTGATGGCCTCTATTTAATCAAGGGACATTATTTTTCTTAGACATACATGCGATTTTGATATGGAAAATTGTTTCATGTGGGCTGGACCGCATTTCTACAATATGCAGTCCCAAGGTGTAAAGCACCCATCTTTAAAGATGGACGTAAAAAACAATTGAACTTAACGGTCCAAATATTTTCTTTATAGAATTATTGTTTCTAATTTTCAAATTTTATTTATTTTTCATATTTATGATCTCCATATTAGAGATTACATGTCCTTAAAAAATAAATTCAAAAATCCTTCTCAAAAATGGATTTTTAAGAGGTGACTCTTTTCTACATGGACTCATAAAAATTGTGTCCTTTTGATATATTATTTTTTAAGCTTTAGATGAAGAGATTACTTCTAAATAGGTTTTCATGCAAGAAATCAAATGGACACTATACTCCCTAAGAATCATGAACTCTTCTACCTTTTAATGTGGCCTTCTAGGAATGAACTCAAGGCATACGTCAGCATTGCAAATGCCACAATAAAATGTCTTGAGTTTCATTCTTATTACATGTACGGAATCTCTCCCCCCACTAACCTACCTTAAAATATATAAATTAAAATAAAATAAAATAAAAAAAGAAAGAGAGAAGAGGAAAGAAAAGAAAAGAAAGAGAGGATTCGTAGATGCTAGCGATAAATAGAAAAATTCAAAACAATATCATCGATGTCTCCCCCTTCAATGACTCTCTCATTCTCTCTATCCTCTTACTATGTAATGGTGAAACTCTATTTGTCATGCCCATGCCCAGGGCACTTGTTCTAGTGCCAAACACGGACGCACTGAATCAGAGCTCCTTGAATGGTCTCACTATGAGTTATTTTTGTAAAAACCTAAATAACTGGAATATTAAACAATCAAAGTAAGCTCCTTCAATGGTTTCACCATGAGTCATCTTTGTAAAAACCTAAATTAACTGGAATATTAAAATATCAAAGTAAAGTGCATCTTCAAATAGTGTCGAGAAATGTGGTTTTAATACTAAAATATTTGTGATAGCCTTATAATATATTTTTATCTTTAATTATAAAAATTAAAGTTTGTAGATCAAGCATATCTATAAAAACTTGATAATCTTGAAAATCGACTGTCCAAAAATGCATTACAAGATGCATTATTTTCAAAATTTGAAATCTATTTTTTCTCATGTCAATACATCTTGATGTCGAGATTATCAATTTGAGGATATTTGGCTTCGAAAACTTCGCTCAGTAAAATTTTTTAGGTGGATTCTAATTTGATTGTTTAGAGCCTCGACTATATATATAAACTTTTTTTCCATTGAATTTTGATGATGTGGCACTTAGAAAAGGTCCACAAAATTAGTTATCCTGGTCACGCTTTTAAGCGGTGGCGCCCCTATGTAGCCAACCCTTCACACGCTAAATTCCTCACTTTGCGGACCCTAATGTAGGGAACTCACGACAAGGGACAACAACAAATTCCCCTTCTTCTTCCTTTTACTGATCTTGAATTTCCTTCTCTTAAAGACCAGTGTTCATCTCAAAGCTCTGAACTTCATTTCTCTCTCTTTCTTTCGCTCTCTTATACTTGGAACAATCCTGGTTCAGTTTCCTCGGTCTTTAATCCCTCCACTCTCTCTCTCTCACCAATGGGATGCGGCGGATCGAAGCAAGAAATTGCCGCAAACTGCACTGTGAGCCGACGTCTCCTCCGCAATGACACCCAAGGATCCCAATCCAAGCGCCTCGCAGCCCTTCCCCATGCTGGTTATGGCAGTGAGAAAGATCAAGAACATTCCACGACCGATTTAGAGAAACCAGAAGGTGCTGAGGTAAATGCAGAAACCGCATCCTTAGGGGACAGAAACTCGGCTATTTTGGGTGAAGTCAAGGACATAGCAGTTGAAAACGTGCAGGAAAACAACGATGGCACGAATGAGAAGAGTGGTCTGGAGAATGGTAGTAAAGAGGATGGCAGACTAAAGAATCGTGCGAAGGATTCGGCGAGGTTAGTTAGCAGGGATTCGCCGGATAAATATTTTTCGTCACGGAAAGATGAGGAAAATGTTGTAGGTGTGGTCGAAGGGCATGAATTCTACTCTCCACGATATGAACCCAAGGATAGGGGTGCAGGAGGAGATGCATTCTCCAATAGCCAAGACCCAGGTATTTGTTTCCTTCTATTTCCTTTGAAATAAATTGCGTTTTAATGGTAAATGAATTTGGAAGGCTTTAAACTGTTTGGACATATGAATTGAAAATGTAGGTGACAAGGAATTTGCGGATCTAAAAGAGACTATACTTGTTGTCAAGGTCAATGTGGAGATTCCTGTTGAAGGCATGAAGGAGACTGTTATTGAAACAAAATCAAATGAGGTATCATTTTGTTCTTAGATCTTTCAAAAATAAGTCCATAACTATAATTTTTCTATGGGGTAAGGTTTCTATACTTCCCCTACGGCATGGAAGTTCTATCCTCCCCCTAACATCCAGCCGTCTAATTTTGATCAAGAGAGTCACTTACCGTTTGATCTTAGATCCAACGTCTCAAAGTTTTTTATTTTTAGTTTTTTTAATACCATTTTTCTGAATATGAAACTTGATACATGCCATCTTCTCATTGGGGTGCACCTATAAAAAAATACTAACAATAATTTTTTGATAAAAAATAATGGCCAAAATACCCCTGAAACTTTCAAGGGTATTTTGGTCATTTTATTTTATTGAAAGTTTTTTCCCTTTTTTTTTCCGGTACGAGTTTAACAGAGGAATGGACGTCCAAAATTTGGCGTCAAAATATTTTATAGAAAAAAATTTAAAAATAAAATAGTGTAAAGACGTGACAATGTGATTCTTATCCCTCCTTTCAAAATGGAGGGTTGGATAAAAGGGAGGATAGAACTTCTATGTTGTAGGGGAAGCATAAAAAGCATGCCCTTTTCTATATCCAACATACACAAATTCTTTGGAAAAGTACAAATGACTCCCAAGACTAGACTTTCTATGCAAGTTACCCCCAACCAAACTTCATTTCACACTTTTTCCCCCAAAATATATTTTTCTAGCAAATACCCCTCAAGTAAAAATAGTACATTCTTTTTTGACAAAAATACTTTTTTTTTTTACACAAAAATTTAATTTTAACCGGATATTTATGTGGGCTTACGTGGGCTGCCAGACCACTATTTGACATTGCCGGACCCCATTAAACTAAAAAAAGTGCCGGACAGCTCTTTGACATTGCCAGACTATACTTTGGCATGTTACCAGACTGCATGGGCCTATTGCCAAACCGTTCTTTGTCAGTGCGGAATCGCCTTTTCATGGGAAAGATGAGAGAGAACTGTAGGTAAAAGTAAGGGAGGGTAGTTTGGGGGGTTGGGGGATATTTGTTAAGACAATATATTTTGAGGTAAAAAGTGAGAAAAAAAATTTGGTTGGAGGTATCTTGCATAGAAAGTCTAGAGGTTATTTGTAGTTTTTCCAAAATTCTTTATGTGGGATGTGTTTCTTCCCTCCCTTCTCTTGAATGTTAGTATTCATGTACAGTATTTAGTTCTTAGTTCTTTCTAAGTTCTTTCTATCAGAATTCTCACTTGCTAAAGTGAGAGAATACTAAATCGACATTGTTCTTCGATATCCATCAATCGACCTTGATAAATCGATAGAATACTAAATGTGAATACATGTTCGCATTATGTTTGCTTTTCATCGTAATGACTTTGTGCAGGCGCCGTCTGTGAAATCGTCGGTGCCAGATGAAGTTAAAGATTAAAACAAACTAGGAGCAGGAGGAGGAGATGGAAGAGATCGCGGCCATGGCCATGGATGATATGTGCTGCTCATGTTCCACTAGATTAAATCCTTTCATGGGCGAGCTTTTCAACTTGTTTGCTAGGGTTTTAGACAATGAAGTAGGAACCATTTCAATGTCTAATAAAACGGCCTTGTATGCTTTATGCCTGGCTTCACTGCTCATTATTTGTAATAGATTATTTGCAGCACTGGTGTATAAATTGTTTAAAAGTTTTAAGACTACTTATTAGTGATAAAGTAGAAACTGCGGTAAAAAATTGTCTTTTAATTGTAATTACTAATTAAAATTTTGGTTCCCAATTATTATTGATACATTATTAAAGGGTGGAGTTTATCTTTATATTGTAGAACGTGCACCTCTAAATTTTGTGATAAAGTAGAAACTGCGGTAAAAAAATTGTCTTTTAATTGCAATTACTAATTAAAATTTTGGTTCCCAATTATTATTAATACATTAATAAAGGGTGGAGTTTATATATCTTTATATTGTAGAACGTGCACCTCTAAATTTTGTCTGAAGATGTAATTTTAATGTCAAATACCTTATAGTGGCTTGAAAATCTAATTTATCCATAGTTAAAATGAAGTTTACAATATTAACGATGGTACAGAATCGAACAGATCTAAAAGTATTTGAAATGGACGGTCTAGATGGTTTCTTACAATATGCACTATTTTTAGGACTCAAAAATTCTTTTTTATCTCATGTGCATACATCTCGAGGTCTAAATGATCAATTAAACGGTTTTTAAGGTGTGTCTTACTTCAATAGTATAAAGCTAAATCAATTATCTAAAAAATATTAAAAATAAATAAAATAAAATAAACAAAGAATTAGGTGGGTTTATGGTGTGGAAATTAGAGGAGGCCTAAAAAAAAAATTAGAAAAACTTAAAAAATAAAAAAATAAAAACAAATATAACGGGCATTTTAATGGGAATCTAGTTGGGACCCATACAATCTCGGAACCGGATCAATTCCGACCAATGTCCAAAAAATCCAGATCAGAAATCATGGGGGTTTTAAAACAAACCGTCAAGTGTCTATATATGGCACCGTTCAAGAAAACGCTGAATGCCTAAAATACTGGATACAGGAACAGTGTTCAGTAGATTGGAGCTCGCCGGCTCAGATACATGCTTGATATGAGATGTTGTTTATATAATCAAAATAATGGTGAGATATGCGCCATTTTGACGTTTATATATAAATATATCGGTGATTCAGCCTAGATGTTCCTTATTTGAAATTTGACAAAGATGGGCAATAAAAACTCCTTGATATCTTTAAAAAAAAAGCTGGTGTTATTTAATGTTTTTCTTGAATATGTTAACTAAATAAAAATGGAACTCTGGTTGTTACCATTATGGAGTCTATTTCATCCATTATTTTTCAATGATCATTAAACTGTCATATTTTGATAAAGATTTGGGAAAATTATTAATACAATGGTAATGCAGCCTCAAAAATTTAGCGGCAAATGCTAAAAAAACCCCAAGACTACACTTTTTATGCAATTTATCCCCGACCTAACTTCTTCTCTCACTTTTTTTTTCCAAAAATGCACTTTCTATGCAAATACCCCCCAACCAAATAAAAAATAAATAAAAAATTCCTAAACTACCCTCCCTTACTTTTACGTTACCCAAGCCTCTCTCTCCTCTGTGTAAGTGCGCTCTGGCAGTGCAACACTCTGGAGTCACAGTACTCTAGCACAGTCTATGTGCGCTTTGGCAGTGGATCATTCGCTTCGGCACTATGTAAGTGCACTCCAACAGTGGAATCTAGAGTCACAACGCTCCGACACGGTGTGTGTGCGCTCCGGCAATAGATGTTCACTTTGGCACTATGTAAGTATGCTCCGGCAGTGCAACACTCTAGAGTCACAAAGCTCCGACACTATCTATGTACGCTCTGGCAGTGGATCATGCGCTCTGACACTATGTAAGCAAAGCTCCGACACTATCTATGTACGCTCTGGCAGTGGATCATGCGCTCTGACACTATGTAAGCACTCTCTGATAGTAGAATCTGGAGTCACAGCGCTCCGGCAGTAGATGATACGCGCCGGCACCATGTATGTGAACTCCGACAATAGATGATGAGCTCCAGCACTGTGTAAGTGCACTCCGGCAGTGCAACGCTCTGGAGTCACAACGCTCCAACACTGTCTATGTGTGCTCCGACAGTGGATCATGCGCCCTGACACTGTGTAAGTTTGCTCCAGTAGTGTAATCTAGAGTCACAGTACTCTAGCACTGTGTATGTGCGCTCCGATAGTGGATCATGTGCTCCGGCACTATGGTGGTTTGCGCCGACAATGAGCTCCGAAAGTCGGCATCAAATCTGACCAAATTGATTTCTGTGTACATGAAAGGCATTTTCCTCTAAAAAAATAAACTTTTTTCTTTGGGGGGTATATGGATAGAAACTATTTTTTTTGGAGAAAAGTGAGAGAAAAACTTAGGTTGGGGATAAGTTGCATAGAAAGTGTGGTCTTCGAGTTCTTTGTAATTTTCTCAAAATTCAATGAGGTGGTCAAAGCAACCAATTTAGCAACAAAGTTGTTATTTTTCTAAAACATTTTCACTTAGGTACCTTATCAAATTTTATTATTATGCCCAAACTACCTACTTCTAAGTTTGAAAATCTGGATTAGTTTGACCCACTTAAATCCCTTAAACTTACAGAGACTTATGAACTTAAACAGGGTATGACCCCTAACTAAGTTCATAAGTCTCCATATTTTCTCACTACTTCTAACAATATTCTTTTGGGCCTGCCCCTTGCCTTCTTTTAACCTTCCACTTGAACTAACTCGCACCTCCTAAGTTGTCATGGGTCTGCACTACATATTGCCAGCCCACTAAGTCTACTTTCTCTCATCTTATTACTTGTTGGTGCTATACCTAAATTCTCCTTAATGTATTCATTTTAAATTCTATCCCTTTTTGTCCTTTCATGCATCCATCTCAATATCCTCATCTCAATTACATTCATTCTATAAGTATATTATTTATTGACAGTACAGCATTCCGCCCTCTCAAATAAAATCGGTCTCACAGTTGTCCTATAGATATCGCCCTTCAGCTTCATTGGTATGCGGCAATCATAATAAATTACAATTGTACATCTCCACTTCACCCACGCTCTATGAGTGATATCTTCTTCAATCTCTCTATTTTCTTGGTTCATCGACTCAAGATATTGAAAGTTTTAATTTGAAAACTATTAGATTCTTGAACATCCCTCTAAAGTTCTAACTTTGTGTTGACATTGTTTCAGGTCTCATCAATCAAAACTATGCCATTTGCTAGCAACATGCACTACAATACATCATCTTGTAGGTGCTTAGTTAAGTTGTCCATAATTAAGACAAAGAGGTATGGGCTCAATGCTGACCCCTAATGTAGACCTATAGTCACTAAAATCACTAGTTTTTTCACTAGTTGTTTGTATACTAGTTAGTGCTCACTCGTATGTATCTCGAGACTCCTTTCTTTTCTTATTCAAATCCCATCCCATTATTTATTTATTTTTATTGTCTTTTATTTTTATGATTGTTGGGTTAAATTTGAGGGATTGGTAGTGTGAGGGGTTAAAACATGGTTTTTATTTATTATTATGGCTTGGGTAATCATTTTACAATATTCCCCTTTGTGTAGGATTAATATAGATCTTCTTGATTAGTTAGTTTTTTATTCCTATAGGAAAGTCACCTGGAGCCTAATTTCTTGATTTAGTTAGTGTTTTATTCTATGGGAAAGTGGGTTAGAGGTGGCAGTAGAGATTTTTTTTAGAAACGATGATCTAGGGGAGTTAAAATATTTAAAGAAATATTTTATGGGATGATGGATATGATAAAGGTCGATGGGATGATGGATATAATACGGGCCCATGGGAGGAAAGTAGATAATGTGAGGGAAATGGGCTCTACATTCATAGGATGGAAGTTATTGGGTTTGAATGATCTAGAGAGAGATTGACTTGAGATGAGAGAGAGATGTGCGGGAGAAAGAGATACGTCAGGGGGAGAGAGAAAATTATGTTTAGTAGTTTTTCCTTCTTTAGGGTTTTATTTTTTTTGTATAAAAAGGAAAATTTATGTAGAAAGGCTTGGATTGGAATATCTTTGTATAGAATTTGTTTGTAAATGAAAAAAGATAGCTTCTTCTTTTCTATGGCTTGATTTACCGCCATATTTTTCCCTCCATAATTGTTGAATTTTTTATTGTTAAAGATTGAAAGAATACTATATTTAATTTTCTGGACTCCTTTTGCATTATTTATCAATACGCACCAAATCAAATCTCTAGGCACTCTATCATGAATACTCTCTATATCAATAAAGACTATGTGGAGATCTTTTCCCTTCGCTCTAAACTTCTCAATCAGTTGGTTAAGTAGAAAAATAACATCAGTTGTTGATCTCTTCGGTATAAAACCGAATTGATTTTCTGATACTCTCATTTCATGGCTTAGTTCTTGCTCAATCACTAAAGCCACTTAAATTAAATAACTCAAATACCCTTGTTTTTTGGGTTCCAAACCAAGAATCTTATTTTCCATTAAAAAGATCATGTTCATAGTTTGGAACTATGGGCTAGTAAGCATTGGGTATTTTAGATGGTTGTAAGTCACATGTTCCAAATACCCTAGATTCCCACACTTGTTGAAGTTCCAAGTACTTTTTTAATGAAAAACCACTTAATGTGTGGGTTTGTAACCAAGTCAAAATGAGGTATTTAGGTCATTTGATTCAATTAATTTAAGTCAAGCAAACAAACAAAACGCACATGCAGAAGCAAGTAAGATAAAAAGCGTCAATTCGTGATTCTAAGAAAGTATCAGGCTAATCCTGAACCCGATCTGGATCAGCCACTTCCTCTAACCTGAACGACAACTTTTTAAACTTGGTTCAAACCCTTGGTGACTTCTCCCCATATAACAAGCCACCAAGACAAAATCCCACACTACGACCCACTGAATCTTGAGTTTTAAATGATAATTCAACCAAATTTAGTTGTTTCTCTCCTTTTGGGTTGGATTCCAAATTTTGGTAGCCAGAACAGGGCTCCTATTTTCCGTGTTCGTTGAATTTGAGCTTCACGACGTTTGTCCCCTTTAAGACAATACATCCAATGGGATTTGTCATCATCGACTCTACCTATTCAGCATTAGTATTATTATTATATTCTCCTACTTGTCAACTTGTGCTTGAGACGATGCAAGTGGAAGCATACACAAGCTAAAAGTGAAACCCATGTTTCAAATGGTTCAAATCAGAAGTAATGCAGAATTGCTTAGCTTTAATTTAAGGGATTGTATAGAAAGAGATCATTTACTTTTGTACACAGACGTTACAATTGGAAAATTTTAAGTGGGGTACTAATAGGCTATAAGATGAGAGAGAGTAAACTTAGGTGGGAGAGTCATGTGTGGTGCAAACCCAGTACAACACCGGTTGGGTAGCAGGTGCGAGTTAGTTCAAATTAAAAGCTAAAAAAAGACAAGAGGGATGCCCAAAAGGACATAGTTGGAAATAATTATAAAAGATATAGGAACTTATACCTTCCCAAGCTTATGACCCTTAATAAAGTAGAATGGCAGACCAGAATTTATATAGTCAACCCCAATTAATTGAAAAAATGCTATGATGATGATGACAATGAGGTCACAATAATTTTTGTCTTTTAAATTTCAAAATGGATACTTGTAAGAGTGTCTTTAAATAAACACAAAACTCCAAAAAACATAATTCTTGGACTTTGTGATTCACCCCTAGCCATCTAATTTGATATCTAATGAGTAGGAATAGTTATGGCCTCCTTGTAATAAAGATAAATAGCATGTTTATGGACAATCCCTTAATTTGATAAGAGACATTTATCGAAAAAATAATTATGGAAGTTATATTATACGCTTTGTCATGGGAAACTATAAAATTCCTTAATTAGTCAAGTCCTTAAAATCTGACCCTATTTAGATACTAAAATGAAAATTTTAGTAAGTTCTACACCTCCTTCAAAAAATAAAACTTCGATGATAGATTTAAAGTTTTTTTTTTAAGATATATTTTAGGCAACGACGATTAGTTTTAAGACTTTCAATTATGAGTTGTATTTAAGTTTTTCAAAAGTTGAGCATTCAAAAATAACGAAATGACATATTTTTGTTACTTTTAGGTAATTATGTTACTAATTAGAAAGGGATATATTATTTGAGGTTTCCTTTTTCTCAAAATTTAGTCTTTAAAATATCGTCAAAAGTTATTATCAGGAAAATATCATGGAGGTCGATACTATTGTGGTAAATTCACTTTATCAGATAAAATCAACATAAATTCAAATTACCGGAGATAATTGTCGCTAGGTCCCTCTTGATCTTTACTCCACTTGAACCATTAGAAGAAAAAAGAAGAAGTGCTTTGTGCTTTTCTGACCATATATGATTGTCAGTGAGATTGATGGTCTAAGCCGGAACCTCATTATCTTTGTTTATTCGAAATTGATTTTCCGAATGAGCAATGAAAACTTTTAGACAAAAGAAATTCCCCCTATGGCTTTTGGGGTTAGTTGAACGCGTGTTCAAGGCGTTTGAGTTGCCTTTTAACCAGGAATGATCATCATAATGTTCAAAAAATACGGATCCGGATAAAAATCGAACGATTTGGATTGGGAATTGTTGGGGACTAACTGGTTCTCTCAAAATATCAAGAACTAGCCGATTCCACCCAGGACACACCATTTCTCGAGAACTAGTCAGAACTAGCCCCACTTTTTTTTTTTTGAATTTTTAATTTAATGATTGGTTTGTAGACCGGACCACCAAAACCAATTAAAAATCTGGATGCGCAATCCAGGTCAATGATCTATTTTATAAAACCTTGAACATAATATATGATTATAAACTTAATAATAAGGTAAACAAAAAGTAAAGGATGTTTGTAATTGGGTTAAAGTAAAGAAAAATACTTCAAGAAAAATCAAAAGTATGTAGTCTTCCTTCTAAAATCAAAGGAACGAAGCTTAGTATAATTGATTATTGCTTATTCGTATTGAAGTTATACGTATAACGAATACCCATGATTTACGCATTTACTGTGTCTGGCATATACTTGATTTAGGTCGATGAAAATATAAGTAGATGGTTTGTTTTTTGTTTTAAAGAAGCCATAATCACCTCTAGCCGTTGGATTTGAATTTGGATCAAGGCGAGGTTATGTCATTAACCGCACTTAAAGTCCAAGAGAGTTGAAAATAAGTTTGGGGTCGTGGTGGTAGCATCATTTGTGCCCCCAACTAAAGTCTACGCTATTCTCACCTAATGCATTAAAAAACCACTAACGATTTCAAAAACGGGTAGGGGCTCATCGTCCCATTGAATTACCAAAAAACAAAAAAGTCTAAGAGAGTCTTTCTAGGTCTTTGTGCAAAAGATATAACTCCTCCCTAGGGACTCGATTTCTCATCTGCGTTAGAGATGATTGTGATCTTTTATATCATACAATCCCATAATTTAATATCAATATTTCATATTTTTCCTCTTTTATTTGCAAATCTTTGATATGTTTTCCGAGAGAACTTTCTCTAAATTGCGCACAATCAATCTTCAACTTTAGAATCTCATTTCATGCCTTTGATTAATGTTGGACACATTTTTTTAATAGTTGGTTGACTCATATGTAGACAATGTCCCCTCTTTTCATAATCCATTTTTGAGATGGATTTTGAACTTAATTTTTTAGAAAGATATAATCCCTAGCATGGGGAGCATTACTATTAAAAAAAAGTAAATTTAAAATTTTAAAAATAATACTTTTGGAAGAATAAATTTAAACCATTAATTTTGTTTTTAGGTAGGACTAACACTTCTTCACATTCATAAGGATGGATGTGCGGTGCATCAGGGGACAAAATTGTGGAATTGCATCCCCTGGAACTTAAAGCGCTTTGTCTTTATCATTCTATACATATCTTTTGATTTACTTTCAAAATACCTATCAAAAGGTACATGATCATTAGTTGGAATAGCTGCAAATGATTAAAATTTTAAATAGCTCATCTCTTGTAGGTATCTTGATTAACTTCGCTTATTTTAACTATGATAATTTACTAGTAAATTAAAAGGGCGCCATCCCTATAAGATACATATTATTGCTAGGATTTAAGAACCACCCTCTTAGATGCGGAAACATGAATCCAAAAATTGGATCATATCAAGATCATGCTCTTATTCAGCTAAAAACAAAATAAGAGAGAGCACGAGCCATAATACGATAAATAAAGCATGAAACACCATAGATGTAGCTCTTTTGGAGTAAACCACGTAAATCTTTGTGTTCTCGTGGTGTATATGTTTCATGCTTTATTTATCATATTATGGTTTGTGCTATCCTATTTTGTTTGTAGTTGGATAAGTATATGATCTTGATAAGATCCAACTTTTGGATTCTTGTTTCCGCATCTAAGAGGTTTTTAAATCATAATAATTATGAGCCGTTTTTGACATTTGATCACTGAAATGAACGGCGATGATGATGTGTAGCTCCATCCCCCTTTTGTCAAACCGAGCTACGGATCATCTTCGCCTTCCATTAACGAATCCCATATTGTTCTTGTTCAGCCCCTATGAGCCTCCAACCGTCAAAACCCTAAATTTTGTCAAAATAGAAGGGACCAATATTACCCCTTAAAAAGCCACTGACTCTCACGTGCAGACATCATGAACAGTGATATGAGGTCTAGTTTTTAGTACCTGTGACTATGGAGAAGAAATGCAAGTCTGTGAATTATCGGAAAGCGATCCCCAAAGATGACGTCAATCAGATCTTGCCACCATTAAAATAAGAGCCCCCATCTCTTCAGTAAAACCTATTTTTCAGCTTTCCACCACAAATTCAACGAATCATTACGACAATTTCTGAAATTTGACATGTTTTATCCAATAAGAAACATGCTACTGAAGTAGTTAAATTTTTTGCAATTATTTTGTGATCTTGAAATGAGTTACAGCGCTAGCTTATTTTTTTAGGGTGTAGTTTGCATGAGGCTAAGGTCCTAAACAATCAACGTAAGGCGCTCCTTCAAATAGTATCGAAGAATGTTGTTTTAGTGTTAGAAATCATTGTGATGGTCTGAAAAATTATTTTCATCTGTCGAAGAATGTTGTTTTACATTTAGAGCTTTAAAAATAGTGTAGATCGTGCAAATCTATGAATAATTAAAAATCTTGAAAATTGATAGTCTAGAAAATGTATTATTTCAAAGACTTGATGTCCATTTTTTTTCATTTTTATATATCTTGAGGTCAAGATGATCCATTTGAGGATTTTTTAGTATCGAAACAACCTCTTATAATGAATTTTTGAGGTGTGACTTAATTTTCAAGGCCTTACCCTTATTGGTCTCGACAACAACATGAATATGAGGTTATCACCATCCCACTTTCTCTCTATCACCGTGCAACTCATTTTCTTGGACGCCAGTGATTAAGAATTGGGGTCTCAGTTCCCAATAGTAGTTCATCCCACTTTCTCTCTATCACCGTGCAACTCATTTTCTTGGACGCCAGTGATTAAGAATTAGGGTCTCAGTCCCCAATAGTAGTTCGAGTGAGATCACAAATTTTGATTCTTTGAATTATATATATATATATATATATATATATAACAAATATTGAGAAACGAGATACAAAACTAGAAAAATCGAGCCATTTTTTTTATTTGACATGTTAACGGTGGAAATGGAAGGCAAGGCACATCAATTCCCCTAGCCACCAAGCATTCTCCAAACCAAAACAGTCTACTTCTCGCTTCCTGCAACTCAAACGTCGTGAACGGTTATTTTTGAAATACATGTGTTTTTTTTTTATCGATTTTACATCAATCTACTAACTAATTGGGCTAAAGCTCGAATGATAACAATGATCAAACCCACTAAATATAAAATGTTTTAAAATAGCCAAGCTTTGACTTTTTTTTTTTTTTTTTTGGGCCGGCTCAATAATCTCTCTAACCGACTAAAAAGGTATTGATTGCATCACCAACTGAAGAGTTTTTCTTCATTTGCAAAATATGACCAACTTTGTGGGTTTCGTGTGGGTCATCAATAGAAGGGGATTAGATTTCTGGATGGTCCTCTTTTTTCTTTTTCTTATAAAGTATGTGAAATAAAAATAAGAGATATGAGCAAGCACAAGTTGGGGGTGAGCAATTGCACCATCAATGTTGGGACCCTTTGGCATTGGGGGAACGTCAGCGACTCCTCATTTTATAAATCTTTGGAGAGAGAAGATGGTCCAAACTCCCACACCATTTTAATTTTTTAACCACCAGATTCAGAACCCATCAATTTAGATCAGAAATCCTGGATCTAAATTGAAAATCGGTAGGAATCAAACAATCTAGATCACCCAGTTTCCATCATCTATATTTTTCTTTTTCTATTTATTATTTAATTTAATTTTTTTATTAACCCATTTCTAGTGTTATTGGCACAACCACGGTTAGATCAGAAACTACCACTAGCCGGTTTCGGTTTTGGCCGGCTATAATAAACTGGTTAGGCATTTTAAAAAAATTAAAAATAATTATATAAAATCTTAAAAAATAAGGGCTTTTGTTGTAATGTATTTTTTAATATTTTCATCATTTTTACAAATATTGGAAATTATTTTAGCCATTAATACTTATTTTGATATTTTTTCATCTTTTTTAGAAAATTTTAAAAATACCTTTAATACAAATCGATCATTTAAAATCTATTTTTCATTATTTTTTAACTGTGTTTTGTTTAATCGTGTTTTATATTTATTTTTGTATTTTTTTAAAAGCAATTAATATTTTTTTTAATACCCGGGTGGCTAGACCACTTCCTCTATCCAGTTAACCGTTTGATTCAATTTTTCTTGCACCGGTCAGGAATTCAACATGGACATGGAAAGAAAGAGGTCAAAGATAGACCAAATGCCAGGACCCACTTGAGAAGTAAAACACTGAAGTTGCCAAAAAAATAAAAAATAAAATAAGTCACTTGTACTGGGTTTTGGGTTGCAAATGACCAAACCATCCCCAAATAACCATAGGGAGAGCACAATATTTCAGTTACAAAGAATTGGGTTGGAAATTTAAAATTTGAAAAATACTACTAAAATCCAGAGAGAGGAGGGTAATTGCCATAAACTCACCATTGTTAGATGGCGTAGAGCAGTGGCTAAAAAATTCCTCATCTTGCTTGGGTTGTGCCCATCGAATCATATTGGGATTGTCAATTCTAATTTTAAAAATTTTAAAAATATTTGATTTTTTAATTATGACATTCATATACAAAAGATATATGATCTCTTTATAGAACATTTTTTTATTCTTTTGGTAAATCTAGATCCGGCTTAAAAACCCAAGTCATACGTGCCGAGCCGAGTTTGAAACAACATAGAGCATGTTGGGGCAGTATTTTCATGAATGTTGGTTTGGGTCGACCCTAACCCAACCTAGTCCCAATTAATGGGTAGGGTCAGAATCCAAATAAAAAATATAATATTTCTACTATATATAAGATCGGGCCAACTTTTCTCTCAACCTCATCTGATAAGGTCCTAGATGAACCCGATCTCCCAAAAAAGCTATTATTAATAAAGTGGGTTAAAAAACAAAAAAAAAAAGAGTCAACTAAACTAAAAACTTCTCTATGTGATATTGCTGCCTGCAACATGAATAATATACAAATAGGATCCTGCCAAATATGGTATATAGGTCCAAACCCACAGCAAGACTTAGACCAAGACCTAAGTTGGGTTGGGCACTAACCCAATGGAGGGGAAGTTGAGTTGGGCACTAACCCAATGGAGGGGAAGTTGGGTCGGGCACGGATCCAATAGAGGGTTGAGCTGTAAGGTATTAGAACCAAATGCCATCCCCAATCGATTTATTTAAGGTGAAAATTAGTTTTGAGAAAGTAAATTCTTAATTTTGAAAAAAATGGCTGAGTTGTAGCGGTAGCACCTCCACACTCTAGTCGCATTGTGTTTTGACATCACTTTATTAAAACTTTAAAAAAATAAAAATAAAAAAATTAAAATTAGGAAGCCTGGTCATTTTAAGAATAGTTCAGGACTGAGCCCAAGATTGGTAGTTGGATAATGGAAGATTGAAGGTGGGGGGGCAATGGGCAGTCTTAATGATACATCCATTCCTCCAGAGGACGCCTCCCCAACTTTTAGCCTCTCTTATTGCATATAACGATCCAATCTCCCTCTCACTCTCCCTCTTCCCCTTAAAAGTGGGCCTGGCCGCCCATATTTCCCTCTCGCTATATATATATATATCCGCAACTGTATGCATATAACCTCTCATTCTTTCTCTCTCTCTCTTTCTACAGTCCCTGCAGCTCTATGCATATATACCCTCATTCTTTCTCTCTCTCTCTCTCTCTCTCTCTCTACAGTTACCAGAGTCAAGTTTGTCCTCTCTCTCTCTCCTCAATCATTCTCTCTCTACACCTCCCATTCCCCCTTGTTGATTCTCCATGGAAGCTTCTAACAAGGAACTGTTTTTTGAACTTGATTCTGAGAAGAGTGAATATGGGTAAATCTCTAGAAAACCAGTTTTCTTTCTCTCTCTAAAACTGATTTTATTTTTGGGAGCATATGCTTGTTATATGATTTCTCTCACTGAGTTTTTATCTATGTTTAGCTGCAAGAACTGTAGGAGAATCACCCTACTTTTCTTTCTTTGAAAACATTGCGCTTTTATGATTTGTTTGAGACCCATGCCTTTTTCTCTTTCATTTTTGAACTTGCAATTCTTGAAGTGCAGAAGAATGTTTTGTGGCCTCTGCTACTTAGTTTTTGCCTTTTCTCTTTCTTTTTTGAACTTGCAATTCTTGAAGTGCAGAAGAATGTTTTGTGGCCTCTGCTGCTTAGTTTTTGCCTTTCCTCTTTCTTTTTTGAACTTGCAATTCTTGAAGTGCAGAAGAATGTTTGTTTTGTGGTCTATGCTACTTAATTTTTTTTTTTTTTCAGGTGCAAACATTATAAAAGGAGATGCAAGATCAGAGCCCCTTGTTGCAATGAAGTATTTCCATGCCGCCACTGTCATAACGAGGCAAAGGTAAATTTATGTTAGTGATAGATATACCTTTATAGTTTCAATCTCATCCCTTATTTGAAAACATTGATTGTGGTTTTTTTCTTTTTTTGGCTTTCTGCCTTGGTGTTCTTCTAATTGATGCGTTAATTTAGAGTCTGGTGAGCAGTCCTAGTGAGAGGCATGACCTCTGTAGACACGATGTTCGGCAAGTAAGCCTTCTGTGTTTTTCCTTTTGCGTTTATGATTTTCATGTTCTCTTTCGTTCTTTAAGGCTTGATTGCTGTGGTCCTTGATTTGAATTTTTCAGGTTATATGTTTGATATGTGATACAGAGCAAGAGGTGGGTGTGATCTATGATTTCAGTTTATGGGTGTTCTATTATTCCCTTTTTCTGTTTTTTCCCCTTCCTGTGGTTTGAGCTTTGAGCTTCATATGTACGATTACCAAATGCTCAGGTGTCTCCTATATGCACTAACTGTGGGATCAAAATGGGAGAATATTTCTGTGCTGTGTGCAAATTCTATGATGATGATGTAAGTTAAATTTTGTTTTCCTTGTTGCCTCCATGAATTTCAGTATTGTTTGTCAGCGGGAAAGATACTCCTTTTTTTCTGTCATACTGTAATGTGTTATTATAGATTTGAGAGAGTTTTACTATGAGATCTAGTGAAAGAAAACCATACAAATTTCCTTTGAGTTATCAATTCTAAATTCTATTGTTTGTCTCTTTGCAGACATCTAAAGGACAATTTCACTGTGATGAATGTGGCATTTGCAGGTCAGTCTATGGCTCGTTTTTATATTTTTGCCTTATTGCTTCCATTGGTCAGTTATTCTATATATTTTGCTTGTAAATGCTGAAATGATGCAATTTTCACAGAGTGGGTGGGCGAGAAGAATATTTCCATTGCAAGAAGTGTGGTATGTGTTCTGTTCTTAGGATTGGCTTGATTTTCTCTCTGTATTTGTGGTATCATGCAGTGTCCTGTCCTGTCCATTTTAATTGAATTGGGGCTTAGATTTCTATCTGTATACTTCAATTGTTTGTAGATATTTTTTAAATAACGTCATCTTTTGATATGTTCTATCATTCTGGATTTAGTATTCCCCTGTGAAAAATGGGACAATTGTTTGCTTTTTCCCCTAAATAATATTTTGATGAATTTTAACATGTACCTGAATTAAACAGGCTGAGGTTTGCTTGAGAAGCAATTAGTTGTTTCACTGATATGTTGCAAAATGAGAACCCTGAACTTTTGTATCTGGGAATTGATGGTGATGATGCTTGATGCAATGTAAAATGTTGCAAACTGAGAACCCCAAACTTTTATATCTGGGATTTAATGGTGATACTTGATGCAAAATTTAAAATGCTGCCAGTAGATAACCCTACTAAACCATGTAATTTGCATTCCTGTTGGGCTTGTTTCCTATGTGTTTCTGAAATCTTCCAAAGAGGAAAAGGGAAGAGGGGATATCTTGAATTTGGTTTTTTGTAGAAATCTTGGATGATATTCAGCAAATTGCGCTGAGGTTGTGAAAATTACTCACTAGAATGACTTGTCCTTTCACCCAGATGACTCACATTTTGTCTTGTTTGACTTGCTCTGATAACTTACTACAACTCATGCCCTTCGTAACATGGCAATGCACTGACCCAGGAAGTGGAGCCATGTTGCTCTCCTGTTAGAATTTCAACAGTCCACTTGGCTTGTAAATCTCTTGATAAAAGATGACATATTCCTATTTCAGCATATCCAAATTAATAGGGTAGCTTGACATGATTTAAAATGCACTTGTGCATACAAAATTTCCAAAGATATGTGGTGATATCAACATTCCCTGTTGTTAAAGACGAAGTGGAAGGTCTTCAACATGGGGTTAATGACTATTCTTCAAGTTCTTTCTTTCTTCAAAAGACTGCAAGAACTTCATGTTTGTAAGTCCATGGTAACTGGGTATAGTAAAGCATATTACTAAAGTTTTTGCCTCTGGATTTAATTTTCCTTTACTTTCTTCTCCTTCACATGTAAGGTAACTGCAATTCTTTCCCCGATACCTGTATAGTTGTTATGTACTACTGTCGACAGGATATGGCACCGATATCGATACAGAATCTCCCAATCCAAGGACACTTGTAAATATAAATATAAAAAATAAAATATGAATTAAGTATAAGTTATGCATGATGATTTGGTGTTTATATTTTGGACTATGGTGAATATATATTTTTATCTACTATAGAAGCTATAATATGTATGTGTCATTAGATTGGATAGCTTACACATAGCCAGCCTATTCGTGTTCTGCATTCCAGGAAGTGCTGAGGAGTATCCTTGCTCCTCATATTAATGCCCCTATATTTAATAGGCTGGAAATTCGATAGATTCTATAGAAGTGACGCTCAAGATGCTTCAATGGAGAAAAGTCTCTCTACAATGATAAAATTAACAAAACTACTTTCTAACCTCTTTACAAAGTTGTAAATAGTTACTCTTCTGGAACTCTGTCCCCGAAATCCACAAATCTTCTGCTTTAGATTTATCTTTCCAGTGCACAAGATATTGTTTATATGATCCATGCCTCATAATGATAATAGTCCTAGTGTCAAGAATAGAATCAGTCACCTCGGCCTTGCAATCTGGCAACTGGTCTTGCCAATCAATCTCCATTTCTTCATCATTCTCACCGTGATAATCATATAGATCAGCAATGTTAAATATCGGCGAAATATCATAACCTGCCAGAAGCTCCACTTTATACGCATTCTCTCCCAATCTCTTCAGAATGCGACAATGCCCAATGCACCTAAACATCATCTTATGTATTACCCTTGAGGAAATATGTCCTTCCCTAGGTAGGCCATAACTAAATCACCCTTGTTAAACTCTTTTGGGCACCTATGTCGATCAAAATTCTCGTTGTAATGCATTGTGTTCCTCTTAAGATTTTCTGTCACCTCCAACTGGATGTCTTGAATGTGTTCCTCACAAGCCCTTGCAACATCGCTAATTCACGCCATGTCAGGCAAATTCACCAGATCCAATACCTGCTTAAGATTCCTGCCATAAAATACTTTAAAAGATGATCGCTCTATGGTTTTATTTCTAGCGTTGTTATATATGAACTTAGCTTGAGACGAGAACAAATCCCACTGTTGTGGATGTCCTCCCATCAAAAGACACAAAAGATTGCCCAAACTCGTAGTGACTACCTCCGTTTTACCATCAGTTTTCTCCCCATCTTTCGCCACAAGATTCTCCAAAAGTGGCTCATTAAGTGTGTTCTCAATCTGAAGTTATAGTTCTCGGAATGTCGTGAAGCCGAACAACAACCCTGAAGCAAAGACCGGCTGAACCCTGAAGTAAAGACTGGCTGCCTGGTATCATCCAAAGTATTTCAGCTCACTATAAAATTGACCATATTCTATTAGCAATCAACTACTATGAAGATAGAGAAGGCATCACTAACCATTCATATAATCCCTCTCGAGTCTTAAATGTTGTTTTCCATTCATCTCCTGGTCTAATTCTGTTCTAATGATGTTCCCTACTTAAGTCCACCTTTGGAAACACCTTGGATCCCATTAACATGTCCAACATATCATCTAAACAGTGTACTGGAATATATACTTGATCATGATCTTGTTTGAGGCCCTGTTGTCTACATATGCTAGTGCCATCTTTCTTAGGAGTCAACAGTGATTCAACCCCTTAGCCAATAGGCCTGATATTTGCCTATGGAGCTTACCATGTTCACGAAGACTCATGCGGTAGTGCAGGAGATTTTGTAAACAAACACCTAGAACTGAGTCTATGTAGTGATGGATATCTCTCTGAGGAGGTAGCCCATTGGGTAATTCCTCTAGCATCAAATCTTGAAATTATTTCAAAAGCAGCTGAACTAACTACCTGATGCAGGGAAATTTGAAGAAGCTGTAAAATCGACAAGAAGCAATGCCAAACACAAAGCATAAATTGAAGAAACCTAGGGGTTTCTTCTCCATACCCCAAGCTAGGGTTCCAAAAACCTTAGCTCTTTTTTTTTTTTTTTTTTAATTTCTAAAAATCATGTGAAATTGGCCCTTTCAAGGCCCCACACACCTCTTATATATTATAATTCAATATTCAAAGATATTACATGTCCAGAGAATGATTAAAATGACCTATATATTCGAATTTAAACTTAAATTTTATAATGACAGTTTTACCTCTATCAACAGTACTCGTAAACAGTAATCATGAATAGTACTCATGAAATAAATAAACAAAACTATAAAAACCCTAGAATTCCTAAAAAACTAAAAATCCTAAAAATAAATCCTAAAACTAAAATCAAAATATACATGCTTTTAAAATTGAATAGAAATTAAAAATAAATATAATTTTGCCCTCTATCAATTTCCCTTGGTTGGAGAAAACTCGTCTTCAAATTTTGAAGTGTGCTAAAATGAAATTGGCGCTAGTCTGACAACATTCTTCAACTCGAATATTGTAAACATGATCATGGGACTTGTGGGTTATTGCATTAATCAAAACACAATGATTGTGCATTAGAACTGAAAAACCCTCGAGGAAAGGGTCATTGTATGTCAATAGAATATTTTTAATCACATAAATTTGTTGAAATTGCATCACTTCAACTACGTAACCCTGCTGAACATGCCTAGACTCATCTCTAGAACACACCACCAGTGCATCTTTGAGATCGACGACTAAACTGACAACTTCACCTTTCAATTCTCCTTTGAGTCTGACTTTTTCCTTGTCAAATACCAATTCAACCACGAAATCTTGAACATCATTGTAGATTGGTCTCCTACAAGATCTTGTTCTTCATCTAAGTATGCATCAAAGATTGGTGGCAGATCCCAATCTACATCTTGTAGATTTTTGAAACAACTTGTGTCAAACTCAAGAATCTCATTCTCCAAATCAAAAACCCTAGAGTGATGTTCCCCACGTCTAGGTCTTCTATCGTTATTCTCATCACCAGACTCCACACGCGGAGCCCGAAAATGAAAAGGCTTGTACTCGAGATCATCTTGGGCTGAAAGATCATCGTCTTGCCCATTATTGAAAGTTGCGAACTGCTGCGCCAGGTGCTGAACTTGCCTTTCAAGTTCCTCAATTCTGTCATCTACATGGAGTAGATCTATGAAAATGCCCAATCTATGGCCCCTTCTCACTGCCATGGGTTTGCTGAAATCTCAACAAGAGCTAGGTTGTTTTGATATAACTTTAGCCAAAATCAACAAACTCTAGACCCCCATTGTAGCCACCCCGCTTTGTTGTTGACCTAGGGCACCAAAAAAATTTGATGCTACAGTAACTCTATACAATGCTATAGTAACCTTGTAAGGCGCTACAATACTTCGTGCACTGTTACATTACTTTTCATGTAGATCGCGGGCTCTGATATCAATTTGATGAAGGAGAATTTGAGGGAACAATGTACTTTATTGTTGACCTAGGGCAATAAAAAAAACCAATGCTATAGTAACTTCATACAGTGCTATGGTAACTCCATACGGCACTATAGTACTCCATATGCTGCTATTGTACTTTCTGTATAGATCGCGGGGCTCTAATATCAATTTGATGCAAGGAAATTTGAGGAAGTTGTAAAATCAACAAGAAACAATGCCAAACACAACACAAGTAGAAACCTAGGGTTTCTTCTCCATACCCTAAGTCTAGGGTTCCAAAAGCCTAAGCTTTTATTTTTAAAAGTCATGTACAATTGACCCTCTCAAGGCCCTACACAGCTCTTATATATTATAATTCAATGTTCAAAGATATTTCATATCCATACAATGACTAAAAAGACGTATATATCCTAACTTAAACTTAAATTTTGTAATAACAATTTTACCCTTGTGAACAGTACCCATGAATAGTACTTATGAAATAAATAAAAAAAACTATAAAAATCCTAGAATTCCTAAAAAACTAAAAATCCTAAAAATAAATTCTATTACTAAAATTAAAACATACATGCTTTAAACTTGAATTATAATTTTTCCCTCCATCACCAGCTCATTTCCCACATGAACACTATCATGGTTATTCATTATTAATGTAAACATGGCATTGTTTTGGCCATTATGTAAAGTCTAGTTTGTTTGGATTTCCCTTTTACTTTGTCTTTGGTTGCATTTGAAATTAATTACATAGTAGTCAAAGCCCTATAAGATGCACACTTTGTGATGTCATTTTTATCATATTTGTTTATATTATTTGCTAAGAGAGAACATCTACAGGATCTTGCTACTCGGTCAAATTACGGAATAACCATGTGTGTGTAGAGAACTCAATGAGACACCATTGCTCCGTTTGTTATGAGGTTTGTTCTTGATCTAATTTTCCATACACAATCAAGAAAGGTCATTTCTTAAATTGTTTTGTATTGGAATTAGTTTTTTAATATTGACTAGTTTTGGACTTTAGTTCTTTTTTACATGCTTCTTACTTACCCCTTTCCTTTTTATCTCGAAATTGATCAGTACTTATTTGACTCCTTGAAAGATACAACTGTTCTGAAGTGTGGGCACACAATGCATTTTGAGTGCCTCATGGAGATGAAGGAACATAATCAGTATGTTCACATTGTAATCCATGATTTCATTCATAGATTAGTTTAAAAATTTTCAGCATTATTAGAACCATTTATAATAATGGGATTCTAAGTTCTTCTTCATTGAATTTAACAGGTATTCATGTCCCATATGCTTTAAATCAGTTTGTGACATGACAAAAGTCTGGCAGAAAATCGATGACGAGGTGATTTTGCATTCTTTTTCAATCTCTCAATTGTAAATGTGTAGTTTCATCTGTTCTCCATAATTTATATTGTGACATAACAAAAGTCTGGCAGAAAATCGATGACGAGGTGATTTTGCATTCTTTTTCTATCTCTCAATTGTAAATGTGTAGTTTTATCAGTTCTCCATAATTTATCTTTATTTACCTTTCTGTTTGTAGCTGACTGAAATTATCTTAAGGCATATTGTAGTAAACTGCATAAATTATTTTGTTCCCCTTGATTGTTTGTTTCTGTGAATTTTGTTTCTTAGTTGTTCCTGGCCAGTTACAACTATACCTTGCCACGCAGATCTAATTTCCATTCAACTTAGTTTTTGTATGATTGAAGGTTATTCATTGCTTGGCCTACGCTCTCCAGGCAGATTTTATGTATGGGTCTTTGAATCTGGGAGCCCTCTTTGAAATTGAATAGACCTGTAATGACAATTACCTATTGATATCTTGTACCTTGTCATTCCATTTCTGTCATAGTAGCACAGTAGCAGACTATTTTCAAGAACGGAGAAAACTTGTAATACTATATATTTAGTCCCAAAATTGCCTTTCAATAACCATTAATCAAGATTGTTCGGGAAAAGAGCCCCCATGTGTCTATTTTCTTATTTCTTATGAAATATAAGGTTTAAATGGAAAACTTGGGCTTTGGTGTATAAAGCTCCATTGAGATTCATGAATCCTGTTGGTTGAGGTAAATTACTGCAGAATGATTGTGTTTATGTTAAATATAAGGAGAAGAATTGCAAAACTCTGTATCTATGTTATATATAAGGAAAAAAATTGTAAAAGACGTCAAGTGATACGAGAGAGTGGGGGAGAGAGAGTGGGAGTGTGAGACTAGTCTCCTCATGCATTTCCTTTGGGGCCATCACAGTTTAATGAAATAATGAATGGTGATGACGATGGTGGGATGCATCATTGGGCTACACTCCATCTCCATCCATCATGTCATTGCACTTTATGACCCCCCAGGACTATGAGTAGCCCATAGTCCCTAGGATTATAATATACTTTCCTTACACATAAGGCTGGTAGTACCTTTAATGGATGCTTCAGACTCCGGATTGTATATGAAGAGGTCTCGACCATTTGATTTCATAATGGTACATCTAGAACATTTAACTCTCTGTGGGGCTCAGGCCTGTCATGCATCATGTGTTCTACTAAGATGTATGTATAAACAACATCACGGTTCTTTATCCATATATTGTTTCGCGTTTCTGTATCCATGTTTGAGAATGCATAATGCAAACCAGCATGCTATGGAAGCTGTTGTTTTCTCAATTTTATTTGCTTCCTTTTCCTTGTTTCCTTTAATTTCTTGAAATTTTGCGCCAGCGGGTGACTTCTGGTATTTTCCCTTTTCTGAATAGATGGTTGTGATTACGGTCTACATGCTCATGATAGTAACATATTAAATTTTCTTTATTCTCTTTTTCTTTTTTGCATAATAATTATTGTTATTCTCAGATTGCTGCAACCATTATGCCTGAAGATTACAGATACAAGAAGGTATGTCATCTGCACCTCCCTTGCCATCCTTCTCCCCCCTTTTCTCATTATTCTGGATTTGCAAGTGAGATTCAAACCTGTAAGATTTGTCCTTCAAAGGTATTTTTCTTGTGTATAATTATATTTTATTTCATGGAATAATTTCTGCTGTCTTTTAAGATGCCATGATTTCCTTATATTTGCAGGAGAAATGTTAGGTTTAGTTGATTAGTGAAAAGAATCACAAAATTCAATACCTTTTCTACTTATGTCGCACTGAAAAGTTGTTGGCTGATGCAATAAGTGAAACAGAATTAAGTTTTGTGTGCATGTGTGCACATTTATTCATATATCAAAAAAATATATCTACAGAAAATGGAACTTTTTTTAAAAAAGGCACACTTTGAGCCTTAAGTAATACATGCCATTTTGGAACTTGATAATTCTCAGTGTGTTACTCATGGAAAATGGGCAAGTTTACTTGTACTTATTTTTTATGGTTTCAAATAGGTAAGTATAAAGATTGTGATCCACCTCCCCATTTCTTGTCTTTTTCTTTATTACGTCTTCTTTGTTTTTAACAGCACAGTGCAAATATCTGTCTTAATTATATAACTTTGCAGGTATGGATCTTGTGCAATGATTGCAGTGAAACTACTGAAGTCATGTTTCACATAATTGGCCAGAAGTGTGGCCATTGTGAATCGTACAATACCCGGACGATTGCCCCACCAATGCAATGACTATGAAAATTCCGTAGAAGTAGTGTATGTCGCCACATTGGCAATTTAGTGGGACTATGGACTGCTCTATTATTATCTTGTGAAACTCAATTGTTTGGTCTCATATTACATATCCATTAAGAAAAGCGTGTGGGTTTTCTTTGTTTTTAGCCTTCTTTGATTGGTAAAATTGGGATTAAAACCTAGAAGTTGGTGATCCGTCTGAAAAGCTCTTACCAGTAAGCTACAAGGCCGACCTCCAATATACTTCCTAACCTCTCTTTTTTTCTCTATTGATTTATTTCTTTTGTGAAATGCCCCTTGAACATAGGAAAGGAAAACAAAGAAGGCAATTAGTAGTCTTATGATGGTAAGAATGTCTAGTGAGGATGACCAAAAAATCTGACCATGTCAATGTAGGCAAGTAAATGCTATAGTACCAATCTCCAAGGTTCCAATGGAATTATTCCCGTGCTAAAATCATTTATATTAAATTTTCGTGTATCCTCATATCAGCCCTATGTCAATGACCCAGTTCAAAAGATTAAATGGCTAAAAAGATGATAATTTTAAGTTGCCCCAAGATGAAATGGTTTGAAATGTGTGTGATAATGCTGATTTTTCAAAAATTGGGGCTTCATGGTATTTTTATCATTTTCTTATATTATCGGGATAATACTTTCGGTTCAAAAATTTAGCCAATCTTGATGTAAGCTATCAAGTTGAACCAGCATGGATCCTTGTCTTCGTCTCTCTTCCCGATTGTGGTTGAAGTAATTAAAGAAAAGAGGAAAGTAGTCATAAATGGGGAAAAGTAACTTCTTTTTATTTTTGTGAGAATGAAAGCATGGATCTATTTCTTTCCATCAATCTCTATTACAAGACATCGAACTCCATACCACCTAAAACTAGCACAAAATTCAAATTTATTCACACTGAAGTGCATTTATTTTGTGGAAGCCATGGCTTCCACAAATTGTGGCACTCCCGCGGTTGTTATAGAGGAGTAGAAGTGAAGTTTGGAAGTAGCTGTTTCCAGTGGCATTAAAAACAAAAACAGAAAATATCAATTGATGTTTTTTGGAGGCTGCCAATTCCATGGGAATCGCAGCTTTCAAACTTTGCGAAAGTAGGGGCTTTGACAGCTCCCTCTTCCGCAAAACAAATGTACTCTTAAGCTCACTGTTGCACCATATCTTAGCCCAAGTACATGGACGTAAGAGACATTCTTCCTTGTGCATATGTCTTTAACCCTGTTCAATATAAGGATTACCATCCAGGGTTCTCTATAATGACCATGACCACACGTTGTTCCATTCATTGAATCGCCTTCCTCTGTGATGTTCTGCTGGCCCTCAAGGAGCTTAAGGCCTTGAATGTGAGCCTGCATTTCCTTCTTATCTGCGTAATAAATTGCGGTGGCGCTTCATTTCCTTCTTATCTGCGTAATAAAGTGCGCTGGCGCTGCATAAGTGATCATGATTGACCCGTGTTGATTTTGCGCTAAGCTCCAACGCCAACAAAATCTAAATTCCCTAAAGACCTGCCATCGAAATTCAATTTAATAATTTTTGTAGCAGGTACCAAACTCTAGACATTCTTATACTTTCTTATGTTCATTTACCTCCTTTACTCGATATACCAATTCTTCTTTAGACACCTTTCAAAACTCCATTTATTGCTTCCCAATCCATCATTGTTTTCCTACTTCTCCATGTAACTGTGCTCATTCTGGTTCACTTCCTTCAAAGACTCTTATTTATAACTACTGAAAGAACATTGAGAGCGATTTTACTTATTTATAACTACGGGTAGAATATTGAGAGTGGTAAAAACGAGTAGAAAGAGAATGGGAGAAAACAGTAGAGTAAATAAAGGAAAATGTGCCTTAAAGAAAAGAAAAAGGTTTATATAAGGTGACTTCCCCAAAAAAAAAAAGGTTTATTTAAGGTCACAACATAAAAATGTAGAATAAAGGTTCACATCAAAAATTCATTAGAAAAAGTTGTTTTGATGTTGGAAAGCACTTTAATTGGTCATCTCAACTTTGACATGTATTGATATATGAAAAATGAAAGATTTCGAGTCCAAAAAATAATGCATCTCGCAGCGTATAAACTAGACTGTCCATTTTTAAGATTTTCATGTGTTTATAGATCTACTTGATTTGAACTATTTTTAAAGTTTAAAACTTTACAATTAGAGATGAAAATGGATTACTAGATCGTCTTAAGAATATTTACATATTATAATAAAATTTAGGTATACATTTTATTTTGATTGTTTAAGATTGCAACCTTATATAAAGTACACCCTAAAGAGAAACAAAAACTAACGAGTCATGGGAATTTTTCCTACTAAACAATTTTGACTGATATGCTGTCTTGCTGGGCATTTGATGTTTTTATGTTGGGCGTAAATGGCATTTTGCTTGTTGGACAAGTATACAATGACACTTGTTTACTGTTAATTCGTAACATATATAATGAGACTGTTTAGTTTTAATATGTTATTATAGCTATTGGATGATGAATCGGGTGACTCAAGGTATATAATTTGACCATGCTCAAAGTCTAAAGGAAAATTTATCATAATTTTTTACTTCCCTCAAACTCTCACATTTAACTTCGAATGGATAAGGGTGATCCCCACCAGGTCGTATGAAAAGTACATGATCTCCTAGCATACAACAGATTGTTTATAAAGAGATCATTTATCTTTTGTACACGAAGGTCATAATCATTTTTTTCTTTTAAATTTCAAATTAGGTAGTTATAAAAGTGTTATAAAATAAACACAGTTTCAAAAAAAAATTTATCAAACTTCATGACTCACCCTAAGCCATCGAATTTGACGTCTAATGAATGAATGATTGTGACCTCCATATACAAAAAATAAATAGCCTCTTCGTAGACAATCTCAATATATAATATCAAAAAATATGAAATACCCACTTTTTTTCGCATAGAGCATGCTCATGCGGAAGCATATTGTACGTTAACTCTTCTAGAGAAAAGAGATACTTTGAAGGATTTTTTATTTAAAAATTTGGGATAATCACTAAATGTTTTTTTTTTAAAATAAATTTTGAGTTATTTAACGCTTAGGTTTTACCCTCCAAAAATTGGATTGCTCTGTTTTGGGGCATTGTTCTTTTCAAATACATAGATTGTGCAATTCAAATTTATCTTTTTCTTTTTCTTTTTAACGCTTAGGCTAGGTTCAAAATGTTATGCCGCCAGATTTTTAACATAAAGAACATGGGTAAAGTTCATATAAGCTGTGAACCTTATACTATTGAAGTAAAGTGCACCTCAAAAATCTTTTAGAAGAGAGTGTTCTATTATTGGAAAACCTTCAAACCAATCATCTCGATCTCAAAATGCATGGATACAAAGAAATTTTTTTTTCAAGTTTTAAAAGTAGTGCATCTTATAATAGTTAGTGAAACTATCTATTTTTAAGACTTTTAAGTATTTATAGATATGCTCGATCTATGAAAAAAGTTTATATAATGTTGCAACCTTAAAGTGTAGAATTAAGGTGCACATTAAAAATTCATCATAAAAGGTTGTATTGATGTTGAAAAACCCTCTAATTGATCACCTCAACATCGAAATGTATGAATATAAAAAGAAAAAAAGATTTCGAATCCGAAAAATAGTGTATCTTGTAACACATTATCTGAACTGTCAATTTTCAAGATTTTTAAACATTCACAAATCTATTGGATCTAAACTATTTTTTTACTTTAAAGTTTTACAATTAAAGATGAAAATAGATTCTCAAGCCATCCTAACCATTTGACACTAAAATTATATTTATGATAAACTTTGGAGATGCACCTTAATTGGAAGGTACAATATTTCAACCTTATACAAGCCACACCTTTTTTAAATTTTTAAATTTTATAACAAGGGATGAAAATAAGTCAACTCATTATAGAGTTTTTGACTCTAAAACTACATCAATTAAAATTTAGAGGTAGATCTTATTTCCATATAATAAGTACACCTTATGAAAACCTCACCTATAAATATACTTTAATTTCTGTCTAATTAGAAAAAAAAACTCTTAACTCTTATAAATTTCGTTTACATCGTTTATAAAAATTGAGAGATTTTTTTCCAATTAAACAAAAATAAGATATATTTGTGGCAATTTCCCAAAATAATACTTGTAATAAGCACGGCTTAGCCTCTTGGGGTTTACCAGAGGAAGCGCGCTGCGCGAGCAGCATGCGTTTTCATTTGGGCTAAAGACGAGTTTGTCCCTGCCATTTTTGTAAGATCGTAACCAAAGAGAGCAAACGCCCCTCCCCTCGAGCTTCAGCTAAACCCTCTCTCTCTCTTCCTTGTGCTTGAGTGATAAGGAACTTCCTCTGAGAACTCTTACTTGGGGTTAGAGAGAGATGCAAGTCTATTCTAATGGGCGCCTGTTAAAATCCCTGAGAATCCCCATTTTCAATCTTGGGGACTCTCTTTTCTCGGAGCTTGATCAGAGTCTTCATGCTTCTTGGAAATGGCAGCAGCCCAAACGCTCCACTTTCCGAAGCCCATTTTCACCGAGTATGCTCCCATTCTATTGCTTATGATGATGTGGTTTTTTTCTGGAAAATGCTCATTTATTGATGTTCAATCGGGATTTGAATTGTTTTCATGGGTCAGATGGTTAGAGCCCCATGTTTTCTTCCTCATTTTATTTTAGTTCTTCTTTATCCTGTTTTGATGAATGATTGTTGGGTATATTATTACTCCATGTTGATCCAATTTTCAGTGTTAGATTGACTTTCAGTGTCTGAGAGGCATGGTCTATCATTTTCTGCCATTTGTAGTTTATTAGGATCTTTATGTTGCTCTCTTTCGATTGTGATTATTCTCTGTTGGATTTTTCACTTGTGCTGAATATTTTATTCTAGTAACCTCATAGTGTTTACTTTTATATCTAATTGTTCTGTTGAACTATTTTAAGGTGTGAGGAGGGTTTATTACATTCTTTCAGTTAAGCTTTTTTACTTTGTTGTCATATAATGGATGTGAATTTCCAGTAGGAAATTTAAAATCTCAACAAGTATCAGAATAGTCTAAGGATTACTGGGTTGGGTTGGTCACTGAATGCAATTGGATCTCAACCATTTGGTAACATCTATGAATCCATTCCATCTTGTTCATAATGCCAGAATCTCTATACCCACATTATAATCAGTAGGCTTAGATATTTCTTGTGGACTAAAGAGAGAGAGACACTGATTAGTTGGTCACCTATGGGATTGACCTAAGGAGTGGACCTTTTTATTTTTTTTGTTGTAGTTTATCTTTCAAATGAGGAAACAGGCTATAATATCGAATTTTGTGAAGTTCATCCGCTATGAGTTTTCTCTACTTAATGACCTAGAAGCCCATAACATCCACTATGGGTTTTCCACTTGCCCCGCTCTACAAATTCACTATTATTAGCTTCCCTTTGCAGTCTGGGTTTGTGGGCTTGGAGGATTTGTGATAATTCATTAGTGAACCATGGTTGACCAGTGTTGCTGTTTCCTTTGCATTATGTAAAACATACATTCCATACATGCCATGCCTATATTTTCATATATACATGCAGCGGTTACAATAGCTCAGGAAATACACTCATGCACACACATATGCATAGGAGCATGCTAGGGTTCTCTACTCTGAGACTGATTTTTATCTAAAGCGAGTGATTTCAATATGTAATATTGAATACCATGATTTCTATCTAAAGCGACTGATTTTTATCAATGGAATTATTCAAATTTTGTCCAAGAATACAACATTTTTCAGGCCTTAATCGGAGGTGGTTCTTTGCATTATGTCTTGGATTGGTTATATTTATAAAATGGAAAAGTATAAAATGAGACCATTCACCTTTGGTATAGAAAGGCCACAATTAATCTTGACCATTATATATGAAATTGGGCTGCTGCCTTTGTTCCATTGACCAAGTTCAAAGTTCCAAATTCTTTTGAACTTCATGACACACCCAAGCTATCAAATTTCACATCGGATGGTTATAAGTAGTTGTGAACTCCTTAGACCTAAAGTAAATGGTCTCATTGTATACAATCCCTTATAAAATTTTCTATTTTATGTTTTAGCTGAGCTTTCTGGGATACTGTTTTGTTTTTTTGGCTAGTTGAAATTTCACTATTTAATTGCTTAAAACTTCATGTTATTTGATATGCTCTAGGTCATACTCATTTAGTTTGTTTCATTTTCTTTTCTTTGGATTTCAAGTAACTAACCAGGATGTTGGCACATGTAATTAGGTCAAGATCAACATTTGCAAAAGCTTTCTCTATGCCCTAAAATTACAGGGAGCCATTTCAGCACAGAGGCAAAGAAAGAAAGTGATAGTCCTACAGGTTTGGATTTTCTAATTCCACACAATTCCAAGTTTAGATGATGCGTTGTTTGGCATTTACAACTGTTGTTTGAACCACTTCAATTGTTGCTGAACACCTATCTTCTTACCTTCATTGGACTTGAACCAGTTCCACACCTATTGTCTTTAATGGCGGAGCATTGTAATGGGCCTATATTAAAATCATTTTATTTATTATTTAATAAATTCTATGGCAACATATTGTGCCTTTTTAATCTCCCATATAGATACTTATGTTAGAACTGTTACCTGCACATTAAAAATGCGAGCTTTACTTGTAAGAAAATGGCACATGTGAACAACACTCTTTTCTACCTATTTTTACTAGCTATTGCATGACTATAGCTTGAACTACATTGGTTAACTGTGAAAATTAAATGCAGATGTTGTAAAGGACCTGTATGATAAGATGTTCAAATCTGTGGAGGCGGAGACCATGCCCCCTAATGCTTGGCTGAGATCACTCGTGGACAACTGTCAAAGCAAGGAAGATGTGAAGCTTCTTTTTCAAATGCTTCAGAATCTCCGGAGATTTGTGGGTTACACTTTGATCATGTTCATTTCCTTATCCTGCTGCATGTTCTTTTCTACTGGTTTTTTATCTTTTTCATCTAGATCTTTATTCTCACGTTTGCCAACATTTTGGTATAACTTACATCTTCTTACAGAGATTGTCAAACCTTCGCATCCATGCAAACTTCAACCCAAATATTTGCTTGAAAGTTGCTGAGGCATGTGCTCGTTCTGGTGCCTTCGAACTTGGTAGGTTGCTGAAATGTTCTATATTCAAACAAACTAATGAGAACAGAATGAACATTTAACTATGTGTGATTTTATGCCATTGTTCTGTCTCGTCTTGTTTTGTAACCTGAATATTTTAATATATGTAATACTGCATTTTTACATTCCAGCTATCATTAAATGATAAGAACCCCCTGCAGTTTGTATGTACTCATGAAGTTTCAACTATGAATCTGGAGATTTATTTGATTTTACTAATATATTGCACTCTTTAGTCCTGATGCCTCATCTGAGATTAAAAAAGTGACAAGAATTGAAAATGTCAATTTTGAAAACGAAAATTTCTTTTTTCTAATTGGTAAAAGAGCCACCCTTAAAAAGAAAAGAAAGTGAAAAAAAAGTTATTTTCTAACTGCTGACATGACACAATGTAATATAATACTTTGTAATATATCATCAGCAGAAACACTTTGTACTGGTTAATTGTGCAATCCCTCTTATTTTTGTCTTCTCAAGATTCCCTAGTTATTATCTTGTTTTCTGTGGAGTTGATTATGTATTCGTAGAGTTTTATTTCAAGGGTGATATTTTGTTTCATTTGCTATATAAATAAGGCATTGTCTTCCCAGCACTTATATTACCCTAAGGGTTTTTGAAAGCATAAGATTTGAAAATATTTCTATCATCATCATCATTTGAGCCTTATCCCAACTATTTGGGGTGGGTTACACAAATCCTGTTCCACCATTCCAATTGGTTTAGGATTCATTATAAGATGTGGCAAAGTTTTACGCTAGTTGTTCACCTAACACAACCCTACCCCTTTCTCTGGGCTTGGGACCGGCATGACTGACTTGGGACCGGCCATGGCGGAGTTATTTGAAAGAATTTTAAACAAATAATTCAAAAAGCATATCTAAAGGCTTTCAATAGACTCAAATATCCTGCCTTGTTACGTTGGCTCTTTTCACACTTTTGAAAGATTTGAGGTGCTAGCATATGCTTTTGTAAGTCTGGACAGTATAGCTTCCTTGTCATTGCAGGACAGAGAACCATATGGAAGCACAATATTTATGGATTGACACCAAGCATTGGGTCTGCTCACTCTTTATTGGTAATGAATGGATTTAAGCTTCCTTGTTAACGTTGTCATGATTATAGGTGTTATTTTATCTCTACTTCAGTTAATATATCTGCACTGTTTTGTATTATTTCTGTTGTCTAATATGGATGTTTACTGTATGCAGCTGTATGCTAAAGAGAAAAATGATGCTAATTTAATGGAAAAGATTCTCCAAATCATGAAAAGGAACTCTTTAGAGCTGCATCCCACCACAGCAGACATAGTCTTCAGGTATTATCACTTTATCAGTAATATTTCCTGGTGCTCTTGTGGACACCTACATTTTGCTTTAGCATCTGATCCTTTATTTCCTTCTTTCTCTATTTTTAGATAGAGGGATGTTTCTTTTGCATATGTTTGAAGTTGCAAATTTGGGTAATCTGATTGTCTTTTTGCTTTGTGTGTTTCCTCATTGCAATTGAGAACAGTCAATATGCAATGCTACATCAGCTGCTTCTAAAACATTTTCATCAATTACAGCATTTGATATAACGTTTTTTGTTTTCTTCCCTATTTGCAATCAGATGCTATTCAGCTGTCAGGTTTTCCTGTCAGTTCCTCTTTGCAATCATCTGGTTCTGAAATGGTTTCTTCAATTGCAGCATATGTTACAACACCAATAGATGGGATCTCATCTCAAAGTTTTCTAAGAAATTCATTAAGAGAAGATTGAAATTGCACAGAACAGCATTTGACGTATGGCTGGAGTTTGCTGCAAATTTAGGTATTACCTCTTTCTTCCTCTCTCTTTTTGTGAGAATGCAGGTACTCTCTCTCTCTCTCTCTCTCTCTCTCTCTCAGCCGAGTCTAAAGAAGTATTGGCAATCCTGTTGTGAAAATGCATCAGAATAGCCAAAAACGCAGATTCTGGCAAGCCCTGTGGTATTCACATGGGATTTGCCAGAGTCCTGCGGTTGACTTACGGCAAGTTCCTAGTCAATTCACTGGTATTAGTTTATGAAAGGAATCTTTGAGTAGATTGGGATGACTTGGATTTATATAGTACCTTAAATTGTTGCAAAGTCTTATTTGTGCGTTTTTTCAGGACGTTCTAAAAGCATCTGGAAAATAGAGGAGCTGAGGTCAAAATCTGGGAAGCCTCATACTCCTTCAAGTGCATTTTCATGCGCCAAGGTAAATAATGGCATCCATCCACCCGCAAATAATTAAGGGTTCCTACAATTTGCGAACATGACCCCAACCATTCAATGTCAACAGCAACGTGGACTCTGAGAAATACATCCTAGCCATACCTTGTTGATATCTGATGGCTGGAATGATTATGTGATCTGCAGGAAACTCAAGTACTCGCATGCTTTGCTTTCCCATAACAAATGTATGAAATTCTACAGTTTACGTATACAAGTAATTGAATCTATTTGTAATCATAATAACAAGGGTTTCGTTAGTTTGTCATTGCACATTTGGGCTATAATCATGATGATGATATAAATGAAGAAAAAGATGTGTAGTGGGCTATTGGCTGTGCTGCAGCCACACTGCCCACTAGTTTTACATAGACACTTGATATTGTCTTCTGTGTCGCATGTCGACACATACATAAACACTTGATATTCCCTTCTGTGTAGTGTGTCGACACATGTCGACATGTAGACATGTTGACACAGCCAGACACTTGTTCGATACGTTAACCATACATATCTATAATTTTTCTTACACTGACACAGCGTATCGACACTCATTAGGACGTGTCTAATGTTAAGACACAGTATCATAATTTGGTGATGTATAAAAATGTGTTTTTGGTCGTGTGACTTGAACTCACGACCACTCAAGCCAATGTAAAAAGGAGTGCCACCTGGACGCCACTTTGACATCTGTTCGGATTGAAATATCTAATACAAAGATAGTAAAGGTTTGTGGTACATTTATTGGTGCATTGTGGTACATTCTGTTGCACTTATTTTGGGTACAATATTAAATTGAATAGCGATGCTCAAGAGATAACTGCTGTTAATGCATGCACATGCATAAGTTCATAAATAGATTTAATGTATATATATATATATATATATATATATATATATATATATATATATATATATATATATATATTAAAGGGAAAATTACAAAAAAACCCCTCAAGTATACTATCTATGCAACTTACCCCCCAGCTAACCTTTCCTCTCACTTTTTTCCCCACAACCATCTTTCTTCGCAAAAACCCCCCCAATCCAAAACAAAAGAAAAAAAAGACTGAAGTACCCCCCTCTCTCTCCTCATGGCTTTTACCCATGACTCTCTCCCCATGCGCTCCGGCAGTCCATTTAAACGCTCCGGCAATGAAGACATGCACTTTGGCAATGCTAGGACTCACTCTGGCAATACACCTTCTGGAGCCATAGCGCTCCGGCGGTTGAATAGGTCGCTCCGGCAATGAGGACACATGCTTCGGCAGTACAAAGAAGCGCTCCGGCTGAACACCTTCTGTGCCACAGTGCTCCGACGGTTGAATAGGTCGCTCTGGCAATAAAGACAAGTGCTCCGACAGTACAAATACGAGCTCTTACAGTACACCTTCTAGAGCCACATCACTCCGGCAATTGAAATGGTCGCTCCGGCAATGCACTACTTGGGACCGTCAATTGACTTTTTTTTTTGTAGGGAAGGGCATTTCTGTCCAAAGTATAAGAACTTTTTACCTTGGGGGGTTTTTGCAAGGAAAGGTGATTGTGGGGAAAAAAGTGAGAGGAAAGATTAGCTGGGGGGTAAGCTGCATAGGTAGTCTACTTTTAGGGGGTTTTTGTAATTTTCCCTATATTAAATATCATATGTAGTCATTATTATTTCTGGATACATTTAATACAAGAATCAACAGTCATATTAATTTGGTCTCATGTGGACAAGAAAGCCATCCCTTATAAAACAAACTTGTTTATCTTAAATTTATTTTTATTTATTTTTTTCCTAAGTAGAAGTATTTGGGTCATGGAGTTTAAATAAATATCCAATTTTTAGATGTACTTTATAATCTAAAATGTAAAATGCCTTTGTGGGCTTTGAACTTGCAAGCTTCTAAACTTTTACTTCAATATTAATGGGTCTACCACCATATCAAAGATGCTTGACATTTTATAAAATATCATTACTACTAAAATGATTTAAAAATCCCCAATTGAAATTTAAAAGAAATGGAAATAAATATGTTTTATTTTCACATGAAGCGAATTTATATTTTTAAGTTTTATATTGAACTTTAATTTTATTTATTGAATATATATATGATTGTATGGACGTGTTGGTGCCATACTGGATTTTTGGGCTGATGTCCTAGACCCTTGACACACATACTAAATATTACACCTGTGTTGGTGTCCATGTAACACTGCTTGCCACCTCCTGTACAACACAAACAGAAATGCATACTTCTATCTCCCTTCACTATTGTACTGAGAGAGAAGAAAGGAAGAAAGAAGAGAAGAAGAGAGGGGGGGGCACGTGTTTGGGGTTGTTTGAAGAGCTTAGGTCATTTTCTTTATAGGTGTTCTTTTAGTAATCTTAATCAGTTTGGTAGTTTCTTTTCTTGGCCAACTTTCCATAAGTTTTGACAAATCAATGGCTCTTGAGCAGTTTGATAGATATTCAAAGTTGGATTATCCTTTTTCATATGGAGTCTCCTATAATTGTCTATGTTCTGTGGAAAATATAATCTTTCTGAACTTCATTTAGTAATATCCTTTTATTTTAAAATCTTAATCATTCTATTAATTGGCCTTGTTATTCATCTCTATTGAAACCAAGTCGCCTTAATGAGTTATCATTGATTATTTACTCTGGAACCGGACTGTCTTTATAAGCTTTCCTTAGTGATCATTTACTCTAGAATCGATTTTTGGAGCCATATGTGCCTTCTATCATTAATTCATTTTGCTCTTTGCAGGGTTATCTCCTGGAAAATAAGCCTGAAAATGCAGCTGCCATCATCAGTTTGGTTAATCAGGTGGGCATTATTCTACTTTATACATAATCTGGACGAGAAAATCTAATTCTTATAGTTATCACATTCCTAGACTACTGTTTTCCCACTGAAGACGAATTCAGTCCATTACATTGGACAGTTCTAGCTTTTTTCTTTTGGTTAAGACATTGCTGACCGCAAATATTATGTGTTTGCCACAGGAGTTGCCAGAAGCAAAGAAGCCACAGTTGGAATTAGAACTTCAGAAGCTGATAACCAACTGGTTTTCAAAGGTGGTAGACCTAGTAGGGAAAGAAGAGAGCAAGGTAAAATTAAACAGATGAAAAGTATGCTAGATATTGGCTTAAATTTTGACTCTCTCTCTCTCATACACACACATAAAGAGAAAAACTAAAAAAATGTACTCTAGCATTTAAGTGATATGACATTACCAACAGGTTTTCCACTAGCATCAAGGGGTATCCTACAAACAAAGAATTCTGTGTTTTTTATGAAAGTGTCCAACTTTTTCTTACAAAACAGAGAATTCCTTTTTTCTAAGACACCGTAGCGGGGAGAAAAAAAAAAAGAAGTTGACATCATATCTTCCGTTCCCATCATTTTACCCATCACTGGATGCCGTAGTGTTTCTAATGATTTAGTTTGATAACCAGGCTCAAGCCATATCCTTGAGAAATGATATCTGTGCTATGGTTGAGGCTCTATTGAGCTCGGGGTACGAGGTAGAAGTAAGCTTGGACAAACTGAGATGGGAAGAAGATGGTGTTACCTCCTAGCAAGGTTCATGTATACTGTTTCTAATGTGAATGAGAGAGAGAGAGAGCAGCAAGCCTTTGTTTTTGATGGAGATGCCCCCAAGCTTCTCTGAAATTCTCTACCTGGTCTGGGACTGTCTTTTTGTTTTGTTTGATGTTTCGTATTCCTCCTCTTTTTTATTTCTGAGGGATAGGCATGAAGAAGCCATGCTTCCTGGTCAAAGCCTAACAAGACATAATTTTATTCATGCCATATAAAAAAAAATATATTTGAGCCCTTTGGAGTACTTGCTACCTCTCGCGAAATAATGTGTTGTATCAGGTCTGATCTTTTCTTTTTAAAAACCGTCAACGATGAACAACAAACATTTGAGCTCCTAGTCTCTTATTTACTAACATTGGTGTGTTTGGCATGTATGGATACACTGAGGACACAACAAGAAAATCTACGCACTTCTTTTTAACTTCTTTTGTTGAATGTCAAGTGATTATTCCTTCACCAAAACCAGTAGATTTGCACATTATGTTCAGTGGCTGAGTTATACATCGTTTGAGCTCCAATTTAAATTGTTTTTCTCCACAAAAATCAGCAGTTTTAGGGCCTTTGTTCAGTGGCTGCTTTCCAAATTTTCTCCATAGTTTGAACTTGACTAGCTTAAGCAATAAAAGGGCCTGCTCCCAAATGCATCTCTCTCTCTCTCGTTTGTTTGGCTTGAGCAAACCAGGTGCTGCTGAAAATCAACAGCCTCTACATTCCCAAATTGCTTAGACAACGTATAAATTTTTTAAAAATAATCAATTAAAGTAATTACATAGGTTTTATTCTTGATCTGCCTATATCGGCTTTCAGGCGAAATCAGCAGATTTTTTTCATTCTATGAATCGCAGTATGAATTATGCATTGGAATTTAATTTTGATTTGAGGATAAATTGATAGAATTGAAGTACTATTTATGCAATTTTGGTTAAAAATATGTGATGAGAGGACAGCTGTTGAAGTTGATTGGCCCTGAGTTCAGTTATTCGGCAATATTCCTCTTGGTTTCCCCATGAGATGACATTAGGCTTTAAGACGACAAACATGAAAAAACTTGCATGCAGTGAAACTCCCTTTAGCTTCGTGCTCGCCCTAAGGATGATAACTTTCTCTCTCTCTAGTTTAGAGTAACCCTAAAAATAATGATGTCAAATAGGTACAAATTAATTGGCTATTTATGATATCAAATAGATACAAATTAATTGGCTATTTACAAATGAAATTGATATTTGATATCCATGTTCTTTTAAGGAAAGAAATTATATAAGGTAAATATCCTAAAATGTAGAATTAAGGTGCACTTTTGAAATCTTTTGAAAAATGTTGTTTTGATGTGATTCTAAGTCCTAATAATAGTACATCTTGCAAAATATTATTGGGACCGTCCATTTTTACTATTTTTATGTGTTTATAATTTGTTTGATTTAAACCATTTTTGGAGTTCAAAATTATGTAATTAGAGATAAAAATAGGTTCTCGTACTATACTAAGAAGTTTTGCCACTAAAACTGCATCTCATAACAAAGATCGGCGCTGCACCTTACTTGATTGTTTTAAGGCTACAACCTTATGTAAACCACACCTTTTCTTTTTTTTAATGGTATGTTTTTACATGCGACGGCCACATTTTAGTTTTTAATGGCATATTTTTGCATGGGACCGCCAAATTGTAGTTTTACAATTACACTTTGCTTATTTCTCCCAAATTGTGCTTTCAGGCCTTACATTTTACGATGATAGAAGAGCTTTGTGTAAAAGAAATATTTGGTTAAAAATGTTAGAGATGAGATGGTCTGGACTACAGTAATAGATTTTTATGAAGAGTTTATCAGGTCATCAGCGTTTGAAATGTGAGGGTTAGTATAACTATCACCTTTAAATGATCAAGGTAATGCATACTTCAAAATTAGGTTAAAAGAAACAATCTCGGTGCTAGAAAGTCGTGATGGCATGAAACTCTATTATCAACCCTAGTTATGAAATTCAATTCTCTAAAAATAATATAGATTGAGCAAAGCTATAAGCTACTAACATTTTTTAAAATAGACGGTCCAAATAAAATGTTACAAAAAGCACCATTTTTATGACTTGCAATTATTTTTCTTTTTTTTAATATTCATATATCTCAAGGCCAAGATAAATAATTTAAGGGTTTTCTAACATCTAAACAATCTCTTACAATGGGTTCTTAAGGTGCACTTTACTTCAATAATATACGGTCAACCTTATATAAACTTTTGCCAACTTTAAAACTCTCTCCATTTGCTTCATTGTTATGGTTCCTATTCCTCCTCCTAAATCGTCAACGTCATCTACTCTGAGTTAAAATGAATAATCCTCGACTGCTTTCAGCATCTTTGTGACAAATGACTCCATCCTGGAACTTCATGATTTACTATCACCATTTCATGTAAAAAAAACCTCTGGCTTATATCTCAAATATAACGACTAGAAACTAAGCTTCATTTTTCATGGAAAATCTATTTGTATTGGTATTGGGAGAATTAAGGGTCGGATTAGCCGATTACATCATTTGCTCAAGTCAATCAAGGTTTGACAAGTTCTGTAGTCTGCGCCATAGCTGGATTGTGCCGAGCAATGTTTTGAAACCGACCTTGGGCAAGGTACACAACCCTGACCTGAAGCAAATTGCCCGAATCCAACTTTCAAGGGGATTAGATATTTTCTTTTTATCATCGGTATCAAGCCTTATTCCTACTTTTTAAGACCAGCAACATGAATCTTATTCCGCCATAATGCTCTATCAAGAGCCATACCCTAAGCTAAGCCAGTCACTTATAGAAAACATCCTAAATATAAGCATGTAACATAAGTTCTGCCAGTAAAATTTTCGTATATACCGCCTACCTAACCCAACCCTCCTCACCTCTATCCAGGCTTGGAACCGGCCGTGATGGAGTTTGCGTCATTAATTTTAATAAAACTCCTGCATCGTCTTCAACTAGGTGCTTCCATAAGTCACCCGTGTACAACACCTCCACCATCATAAGTTGCCCACCTGTACATCATAAGTTGCCCACCTGTACAGCACACCTCCACCATCAACCTCCTAGTTTCTTTAGGGACGTATAACTTTGTCGCATTCCCCCCACCAAATGGTTTTCCCCTTCCAGCTTCCCCACCAGAAAGATCAGCACATGGTCTCATTACGGTTTTTGCAGTTTATGGCTGCCATATACGGGTCCATGAGTCTAGTTTCTCCTGAAACACATCAATTAGGTTCCCCCAAGCTCACACCGAAAATAGACTTAACAGGCTGAATGGACCACCAATAGCAATGGGTAGATCATTAAAAAAGTGAATGCCTATGGATTGTGCTTTACAAGCCTAGAAGAAACCAATTGTAGGCCTGTAGCTCACAAAGTATGCGAGAGAGATACGAAACAAATTTACGAACGGAGTGAAGGGCAGTACCTCGAGGAAACAGAGAACCAAGACTCCTATTGCGCTATAATTCCACATTATCACACGTCAAGTTCACACCACAAGCACAAAGTGTGGGTGCCAAATTATACCAAGCACATGAGCATGTGCATTGAGCATGTGAGTGTATGAAACACACACATGTGCGCACACAGAGAGAGAGAGAGAGAGAGAGAGAGAGAGAGAGAGAGGCAATCACTTCGGGTTCTTCCCGCTTGGAAACATGATTGGTCTTAGGGGCGGAGAGGCCAACCCTTCCGAAATCTCGTCACATTTAGCCGGTGGTAATGAAACCTGTGCCTTTTGCCCACTCGAAGGTATAGAGAAGCTACGAGGTAAAAGTCCAGGAGGCGGCTTTGGCAAAGGGGCAGCTGTTCCACCCCCTCTCAAAGAACCAGGCTTGACAGTACCTGAACCCTCTTGTTGTGTCCTTTTTGGGAACAATGGTGCTGAATATGGCACCAGACTCAGAGGCTTTGAAAGCTTAGATGAGTCACCTGGGGGCCTCGGAAGTTCATGTAGCTCACTTATTATAGGGGGCGAAGATGAAGAAACCGAGTAGCGTGAGTTATTACCAGATTTTGGTAATGGGTCTTGATCTAGAGAGAAGATAGGGTTCATGGGCTTCGAGCCAGGGAATTTACTGCTTAAAGGGCCGGAAAAGGCCTGCCTTTTGATTCGCTTAGGGTCGGAAGTGCTTGTTGGCTCAAGCTGTATTGGAGGCAATGGGGTTGGGGTTGCTCGATTTGTTCTCTCTCCAAGAATTGGCGGGGTTTTCGTCAAGCCGATATTGGATGGTGGCATTGGTATAGTAGCAGAAGAAGGTGGGATAGGGGGGCTTGTTTGTCGGATCGAGCTTTGTTGTGCTTTCATGACCTGGGTTGGCATGGGGAGCACATACGTGTTGAAGTTTTTGACCTTGTCAGTGTGATCAGACCTCTTATCAGCACTTTGGAGGATAGGCGCTGAATGGCTAGTGGACATTGTCTCTCTCGTTGGGCGCAGCAGATCAGAGCGGAATTGTGGTTTCTCCATCGTTTCCTGGAAATTAGTAAGAGTTTTCATATAGCATAACATGTGCATGAAAAAAGATGGCATTTCGTACATCGCATTGAGAACAACAAACACAATGAAAGGCACAACAGGATACATTAGATACGATAATTTCTCCAATTAGGGAAAGGCAGAGAACATTTTTTAGTTGAATTCTGGTGCAAATGCAAACATGAGTCTCGTGCATATTCTTGTTAAAAAAGGGGGGAAAAAAGGTGGCATCACCATAAACGACCTGTTTTGATGTACTTAATAGTTATATCAAAGAAATTTTCATTATTGCCCTTTCGACAAGTCCTGAAAAATTGCATTTGGCATTTTGCAGAGGAAAACATATTCTTTCCAGCCTTAGGTAAAAAGGGTTAAAATAGCAGGTTCCTCCGTCAATAGTGGAAGACCAAACTGGGATGTACACCACTCCCAAAATTGTGCGTCCAAACAGAGTCAAACTGTCAATGCCAAGATAATCTCACTTCGATCTTGTTACATGCAGTGCATGTGTGTGTTACCAGCCCTTGCATGTGCCGAAATAAATCAAACTGAATTGTCTGGTTTCTGCTTGTAGTTCTATTTTTGGGATGCATGGTATCAAGAAACCACGAGACTCTAGTTTATGGCAATTCAGAGAGCAATAAAAATGCAAAATAAAATAGGAAAAATAGACCTACTTGAACTGCTTCAGGATTCACAAAAGAGGCAGATACTTCCTGTTGGTCGAGCTGCATTGAGAAAAAGACGTGAGAGAAATAGAGAAATACATCAATATTAGTCCATCATAACAAAATGTAAACCGTATATCTTTATCATTTGGTTTGAAAATGATGTTTACCTCCATAGAATTCCTTGAGCTTGAAGAAACCTCAGGTACCGCATCATCTTGAGTAGGTTCAAAACTCAATTCCCCATTGTCAGGATCATGGTCATCATTGGGTTCACTAAGTTGGCAATCGATATGATGGTGCTCACAAGCCTGTCTTACATGAGGTTCTACATCCTCTAGAGAGGAAAGTCCCTTCTTAAAGAAGCTCAGCTGGTTTTCAAAAAGTAGTAGTAAAATCTTAGAATTAATTCCCTAATCAGTGAAAGAGACAAGTCAAGGAAGTTGTGTTATTCTATTTATGGACTATTGGAAGTCGCTGAGTTCAACCTGTGCAGTGTAATGACGAGCTGCCTGAGTTAGCAGGCTACGCGACTGTCCTTGCTTAAGCGATTTCAAACGAAAGCCAAATAATGTGGCTTCTTCTTCATATTCTTCTTTGGCAGTCTGCAAATCCTGAGATGAAAAGCTTTCGCCTCTGACACCTTTCTTTCCTTTTTCTTTCTGTGTTTTTATATATAGGTATACATTTCTGCAGCGAGCAAAACCCATCTATTACAGTGAGTAATAAATACGGTATAAGACACATCAAAAAATAAAAAGAAGGCACATTCCGGACCTTTTCTCATCAATAATAAATACTGTATAAGACATCAAAATATAAAAAGAAGCCACAATCCAGACCTTTTCTCATCACATTGGCTTTTCATTTCCTGCAATTACAAAATGCAATGACTTATTACCAGTACAAACCAACATGGACTAATAAAGGTCAGCAATTGTATGATGTTCTGATACAAGTTAAAGAAAAAAGAGTTTGCAAAAACAAGTATATATCAGATAAAACCATCAGTAATACTAAAATCCAATCACAAGTACGTATCAGATAAAACCATCAATAATACTAAAATCCAATCACAATAAAAGAAGAGAAATGAGCAAAAATACAAAGACCACGCCACTGTAAGAGTAAATTAATATCACATGCAGAGGAATTGCAAAATCAGAAATAAAAAACAAGAGCAAAAGCCATTTCAGAAGTTAAATTTGGACCTCTATAATAGATCAGGGAATACTATTTAAGGGGAACCACATGTTTCTCGAGATCTCACTAGTTTCTCAAGGAATTGTGAACCCCCAGTCAGGCCTAATTTGCATTCATTTCTTGTACATGTCTTTATGTGCATATGTGTGTGTGCACGTGTGTGTGTTTGTGGTGGTTGATGATTTGTTGTTGGTTTTTTTTTGGTGAGGGGGCCAGGCACAGGCGGTGGGTGGTGTTTAAAATCAATTAAAATCACATAGTATTTACATTTATTTTGCAGCATCACAAATCACATTAAAAATTAGCCAGGTATGTCCAAACCTAACCTAACCTTCGAGCTGATCTCAGCAAAATAGATATTGGTAATAAGTATTCTCTCCTCATATCATGTCTTGGGAAAGTCTTAATTCTTACTTCATATTCCTTTATAGAGATCATCCTCCTGGTTCTTAAAATCCCGAAGAACTTACTCTCCAAAGGAACAGTACTTTAATATCTGAGTTTCTTACTGGGAATTTTGTTGACAGATTCCAAGACAGGTATATTAGAATACAGACTGGTAGTGAATCAGTGATCATCAAATAGCCAGTTTAAAGACTAACAAAATATAGAAATCGTCAGAGAAAACCTAAATATTAAGGGTGAATCAACTAATCTTAAGTTCTCTTCTCAAAGGATGTTTAAAAATTTGAAGGTTTGAAAAGGTAATATAGGGCAGCGGAGGGTTCTGTATGAATTATTCATTACACAATTGTGAGGTGTGGTGTTGCTATTTCAGACCTTCTTGCCCTACCATTGACAGCAAGGCATAAATATCAACCCCAAACAGTAGATGCCATCGATCTACTTTCTGTCCCTATGTTCTAGAGGAGAATGTTAAAAACATTTAACAGCTAAAATTACCTAAAAGATCAGCATGAGATGCAATAACTAACACTTAGATTGAATCTCGAGGAAAGCAGACATTGGACTGGTTTCGTAAGAATTTCAATGTTTGCCAAAGGTGAAGGAAACTAGTTACTAGATACACCTAGGGAACAATTGTGAGCACAGAAGAGGAATATCTGGGGAAAATGTTTTCCACAAGGAAATGCCTAGAAACTGCCATGGAAATTATTTTGGAGGCATGACCACTGCCCAAGAAACTAATTACAAGAATGCATACTTATCAACACATTAGGGAAACAATGTCGTTAAGAGCAAAAGAGTTCATTTGTTTTGTTTTTTATAGTACTTCTCCACCCTCTTTTGCCATTACAACAGAGACCGGGATGAAACTTTCCTTGGTACAGGCACTCTTGGTTTTTCTGAAATTGAACTTCTTGTACTGAATATTTTCTTTTGGTGTTCTTGGGTTTTTAGAAACTCTGTGTGTACGAGCACTCTTATAAGCCTTATTTTGTAACTTCCTTGTAAACATTGTAAGGGATTAATGTTATAAGCCCATTTTTTGGTACAGGGTCGGTTGACCTATTTTTTACCGAGAGTCCCGTCTAGAGGGTACTCTCGAATTAAACCCAAAACTGTACTCTATCTCCCTATAGCAATACAAAAGTCAACATTTATCAAAAAAAAAAAACTTTCCTTGGTACACTTTTTCCCTCTAATAGTAACTCAGAAATTGAGAAAATCTGTAAAATTTAAACACAAGCATTCATATCAGATGAATTAAAGAAAATCAAAACACACGTGGCTATAGAAGCTAAACCAAGGAAATCCTTTTTATCGTGAGTTAATCAAAGGAAATTATGAGCAGGCATGTTGCTGTACATCTTCGTACATCAACTTTTCAAGGAATTATTATCCTGGATAGTACGCCACTGAAACCAAAATGCATAGATAACAGGGAGAATTTATGGAAAAGAGAGGACACAACGAACCTCTACATTTCGTAGTTCATTGAGAAGAGATTCTGAAGGTGTTGTTATCGTCTGAAATATATGCGAGCGCTGCAGTAGTGGAAGGGGTCAACAGTTATTTCATCTCAAACATTTATAGAAAAGTATACAAAGAGACCATTTACTTTTCATACAAGGAGGTCACAATTATTATTGACCGTTAGATTTAAAATTGGGTGGTCGAGGATGTGTCACTATTAAGGTACAAATTCCAAAACAAAATTTCTCGAATGTTGACACACTTTCATCTATTGGATTTCACATCTAATGGCTAAAAGTGATTGTGACCTCCTTATACCAAAATTAAATGCTCACACAATATTCAATTGCAATGCTTATACAAGCCAGCTAGAAAACACTTGCTTAAACAAACAATAGATACCCAGAATATAGAAGATGGAAATATTTTAGTTTGGTTTTCTGTACAGGCATAAGAACTCACATAATTGTCAACCAGTCTGCGCAGTTCATACTGCACCTTCCCCAACATTAACAAAACTTTACCTACATTTTCAGAGTTACACCATGTTGAGAATTTTGATAGTTTGATAGCATAAAGAGCAAGTCAAGAAGAAAGACAAAAAATAATGCAATAAAAAATAGCAAAAACCAGAAGAAATACAACATTAGCATCAGAGACATTTAAATCCAAATGAATCACGTAAACAATTAGAATGTCATGCATGGCTATGTAGCATTCAGTATAATCAGATTGGACATACCGCCTTCTGCATCAATGTTTAGTGTCGTCTGCTGCAATAAACAAGCACCCATCTCCTGCAAGGATTCTGAGAATTCTGCATCAAAATAACTCATCATGCGGCAGATTTCATAAACTTGTGTCCGCAAGACATGGAACCATGAAGATTCCCATTTTAACAGTTCAATTACAATGTGGAAGAAAAAAGTGTCTATATGTTGCCATCTGATGGCAGATAAAATGATTACTATTAGAAAGCCAGGTATAAGAAGATACTTCTCAACCAGATACTGAAATACATAGATGTGACCTTGGCCAGACTACGCCAATATTTTCTTAAGGCAATCTCAGAAGCGACTCTCTAGAAGTGGAAACTGCACAAACCCAAACGCCATTCTTTTCTTTACAATAAGTCCTTCCTCTCTCTCTCTTTGAGGCCCTCTCTCTATCTATCTAGAAACCAACCATTCCAATTGGGTATTACCTCTCTTTGATACCTTTATACAGAGAGCAAAAAAAAAATTTATTTTTTTTTATAATGTTCCCCAAGAGAACCCCCTAATTTTGTTAGCCAATAACCCTACATTTTTGTAGGAAAATGTAGCTGTGGTGATTTTGAAGATCACCAAACCTAAAAATCTCCGCATCAATAACAAATCACCATAATTATCATGACAACCTCCAACGGATATATTTTTCAATTTCTTCATCTTGCCAATAAAACCCATTTTGGAATTTTTGCACATACTTTGACTCCATATTTCTCCACCTCAAACCATCTATCCATATAATTTCACCAAGTATCTTCTTTACCCAGAAAACAAAACTTAGTCTTAGTCATAGTCATAGTAATGTACACACTTTGTAGTCCATATCAATTCTAGGGTTCTAGGGAACCCCTCGATTGTGGAACTAGAAACCCCAATACCAGGATCCCACCCAAGATCATGTACATATTAGCTAGATGTGAAATAGGTGGATTCTACAATAAAATGAGTGAGAAATAAAAGCACACTGCAATAATACAAGAAATACCCCACTCTAAACAATGGTAGAATTACTGATATCTTCATAACCAGCTCTTCTGGCCAAACAAAACCATCGACTGGTCACCCTCCTTCCCACAGCTACACCGCTTTCCGGGAATAGAAAATTGTGGGACTCTCTAGAAGTCTAAAGCATAAGTAACCCTAAGCGCCATGAAAGAATCACCTGTTTAGGAGGCCATAGCAACTCTTAGATGTCCATCTCGTTTTTGGTGATCCCCTTCCACATGACCCAAAAGGGTGACCAAAAGAATTGAGTATAGAGTATTAGCTCTCTATGGTTCTCTTTTATAAAGATCTTTCTTGTTCAATATGAAACCCCTACTAAATTTTACTTCAAGACCAAAATACCTACAATCTCTTTAGGAAAACATAGGAGTTGTGATTTTGGCTATCACCAAACTTGACACACCACATATTCCTTTGACCACAAATCCATTCCTACTGCTGACACCCCCGATTAACACATTCCAAAACTCCCCAACCTATGGAAACAATGGGTAGGGGCCCATCTTCCCCACTGAATTACCCCAAAAAAAAAAATAACGTAAGTGGAGCATAAGTACCAAACAAGAAAAAGGTGCAAAACTTAGTTTTTTATGTTTTTCCAAAAGACAAAAAACACTTTCCAAATATTAAAACAATCAAAAAGAAAATCTCCACAAAATCTTTTTAAGACATACGCTATGATAGAAGTAGATAGATAGGATCACCCTCTGCAAAATAGTTCAGGGTTTAGATGGTGAGTGGGAAAGAAGCAATGCTTATTAGTTGAACCAAAAAAAAACTCACTCTCTGAATGGGGTCTTAAACTCTCAAAAACAAACTTCCCAATATTTAAATGAGACAAAGATGAACTTAAACTACAGTGATTCGTTTGATTTTATGCCCAGCAATGCAAAAGGTAACCATGGTAAACCTGAGATTCATGACCCTCAGTTATTCCATCATGTTGGTAACGCAAAGAATTATTTTACTCAAGGAGATGAGCAAGGATAAATGTCCAATAGCTGTTTTTCATTCATGCCATTTGTTTCTTTTCCAGACCCTAATATTATAAATTTTCCAATATCAGGCACAGCTGGCTTTATTTACATGCCTTTTTAACACATCAGACTTGTTTTGCTATTTGAATACAGCAAATATAATTAACACATTGGACTTATTTTAACATTTTGGAAACAGCAAATCAGATATAATTGTAAAAAATTGAGAATAAAAAATAAAGAAATCACAAAGAATCAGGGGCAAGAAAATACGTTCGCTAAAGTGAGATACATTTTGTTCCCATATTTCTAAAGCTAAGAGGACTGAATCTCATCATAAGATTACAACCAATGAATGGTTAGGGACATAAAATGATAAAGACTGCTCAATCATTGCATCCAACTTCAGCTATGATGATGATGATGTACAACAATATCAGATCAATGAGGATTCTTTTTTAAGTTTCCATGATTGAATTATTTATAAATGGCCAAACATATCATTTAGTTTTTTATGCAACAAATAGAACAATAGGAGAGAAAGTTAACCTTTTCCTAAACCCAAAATAGATCTATAGGAGAGAATGTATTACCATTCACAATGCCACTTTAACATTTAAGGCCTATGTGGACGTCTATACTATATAGGGTTCACAAGGTTACACATGTGTGTCTCCCAGTGTAACCATCTAAGTTAACGATATCATCACTAAGAAGTTTACACAATTCTTCTTCTCTCATATGAATTGTTAGGGTATTTTAAGAACACAATGTGAGTAAGGTAGTTAGGTCGAACCATAAGCGCTATTTGCAACAGCAGCAGCTGCAGAGAGAAGCCCATCATAACACTTGCTCATCTCTTGCATGTCCTACACATATCGAAAAGAACATATCAGAGCAATAGACAACTCAAACTTGGAGCTCAATAATAAAATATCTAATACATCCGTTTGAGGAAAAAAAAATAGGCAAGTAAAAAGTGAAGTTCTTCCAAAATTACAGGATCATGCTACTAATATCCAAAGCCCAACGTCACTTGGCGACATAAAGAATATTACACTACCAAACCAATAACCAGCATAATGATGGGATTTTATCCCACAACCATGTGGTGCTTCCAACTAATGATTTTTCGCAAACTAACTCATTGAAGAGATTAATAAACACAATAAGGAAACATCCCTTTTTAAACATTGTCATTTCGGTTATTTTTGCTTCTGAGTATTCTCTAGGAGAGCTGAAGGGGAGCATGGTCATATTCTGTAAAAAATTTACAAAGGATACTCAATGAAGACCAATTGGTTCCACAATTAAAATAATATAGCATAAAAGCAACAAGCTCATGAAAGAATAAAGGAAGGGCAAGCAAAGTAGTTAGCAACCGCAAATAAGTGTTGTAATACAAAATAAAGGAGCATGTTCTATCAACCTAACCAACAAATAAGTGTTGTAATACACAAATAAAGAAGCATGTTCTATCAACCTAACGTTTTCCCAACCTTTGAAGCCTGGGCCATGTCATCCACTTGTGCAACGGATTCATTCATGTTTGCCTTTGGACTCTTTTGCAGGGTAAATCCTCGAAGTTTCTTCAATGAAGACTTCATCTTGACTTCTTTAACCTATGGCAACAAATGGAGGTCCTTGGATATTTCAAAGGCTTAAGAGCAGCTTGAACTTTGTCTTGATGTAAGCAAGCTAATTCAGGTCATAAGAGTGGACAAGATTTGAGGAAGATAACCATAAATGTTCCCTTAATAGGAGAATGAAGCATTCTCACACATACTTCAAGGAAAAATAAATTCAGAGCTGAAAATAAAAAATAGTGGATAATACAAGGTACGCACGGTTTTCCTTTTTTCTTGTCAACCTAATGAAAATGCAGGAGAAGGATCTCATCTATCAGACATTTATTTCAGTTTGAGTCCAAAGATTCTCTACAGACAAGAAAGCTATGAATTCCAGAGAGTCTGAAAGGAAGATGAGGAAGAGAAAGAAATCAAGGAAGAAATAATAAATAGAAGATATCGAAAATTTACCTCACCTTTCAGTAACAATGCAGCTCAAGAATGTCTTTAACAAGCCATTGTAGACTCCAAAGCGACCTTCGATTTGGGTAACCTAGGTAAAAAGATTTAGGATTCAGGGCTTCTAAATCAGCAATTATAACAAGAAGAGAAGGTCAAGAAATCTCCATTTGAAATCCACATCCTCCGTTCAATAAGCTATCAAAAGAAAGGAATTCCATCTTCACCTCCTCTCAGTGATAATACGGCTCAATTTTCAAGGAATTTGGAGAAATCATGGACGATGATACAGCGATGTCGACCATTAAATGAACTAGGTTTAAAATTTTCCACACAAGTAAATAAAGCAAAAAAGAAAAGAATCTAGAGACTTCCCCAAATGATTCTTGACGTTTACCTATTCAGATACAAATGCAGGCCTGTAAACTCTCCACCAGCACTAAAATTTCCAAAAAATGGAAGAAAACTCAGCATCAGAAGATAAAAACTTGCAGAAACCAGTAATGATCAGAGCCCATACTTCATATCTCACCAAGACAAGCTCAGAATAGTTCAAATCCGATCTTTCAACAACAATACTTTACAGGAAATCAGAGCTCTAATCTTTCAGAAACTCAGCCATTGCAGAGCTTAGGGCTAAATATTTTACAGAAAAGGAAACAAAGAACACAAAGTAAGTATTAAATGCAGGCCAATGTAAATCTTCGACGAGCCATCGCTTGAGCTTCCAATTCTAACAGTAATGCTCACAGTAAAAGAGGTCCGAGTGAACAAGGGTTAAATCTTTTACCAGAATAGGAAAGGAGAACACATTCCATAACAACAAATCGCAGAAAATGGAGGATTAGGGTTTGATTATTTGCCACAAAAGGAAAGAAAAGGGACATTGAGAAGCGTTGTGTGCGCTTGTAGAGTGAAACTGTTAGGGGACAGACGATTACGACGCACGGCGCTATTATTTATATATTTGTTTATTATTCACTTAAGTTAAATCTCTATACTTAACCAAGATTTAACCAGTAATAAGCGCAGGTATCGAGCTTTGACAGCGGTTTACGGTCAGGATGGCCCAAATCCGTTTGAGGGAGAAGAACTTTCTCACACGGGTGCCGTTTATGGGATGTACCACGTGTGAAGCTTCAGCGGCACGTGAAAAGACACGCGTAATTGGAGAGGATCGAGGTTTGGGGTCGGATTGCTTTTGATGGAGGTCAAATTTTGTAAGAAAAAGGTCGCCTGTGAGGCCTGGAGGTACAACTATTTTGTATCGGTCCCTTGACCAAACCCTAGAAAACATGCTCTCGCGCGAGCATACTGTATGTTGGAGTTCTAGTTTTGGGGATCTTACCGTACCAAACTTAGCAACGAAATTTGAATAAAATTATATATTATATATATACATTATGAGTGTTTGAAATTCGGTGATAAGTATATTGAATTTCTAGTTTGGATTGGGACAGGATGGTGACCATCTAGGTTTCGTAATTAGCAATTGATCCGATTTTGATGGACACACCCAGTTCTAATTGAGAACCAAGTGGTTATGTCCAATGATATGGATTGTCCCAACCACCTGGTTTCCACCCACTTTATTTTAAAAAAAATTAATATTATTATTTAATTTTAGAAAAAATTTGCATAAGGTTGCAACCTTAAAACATAAAATTACATTTGCACCTCAAAACTCCATCAGAAAATATTCTTTAAAATGTTGAAGAAACCTCTAATTGATCATCGAGACGTATGAATATGAAAAGAAAAAAAAAATTTGAGTCTCATAAATAATGCATCTTGCAATACATTATCTAGACCGTCTATTTCCATATATTTATAGGTCTACTTGATTTTAACCATTTTTTGAGTTTAAAATTTTATAATTAGATATGAAAATAGATTTTGACATAATCCTAAAAATATTTTTCACTAAAATTACATATTAAGTTAAAATTTGAAGATACGCCTTAATTGGATTGTTTAAGGTTGCAACCTTATAGAAACCACACCCTTTAATTTTTTGGGACACCAATTCACCGTATGGAGACTTGGTGATATGGTTGCTGATCAAGATCACCCATTCACTGATCTAGATCGGATTTTCAGAAGACCGGTTCACCCAGCCAACCCAACATCGTGAGGTCGAATGTAGGCTGTCAAAATTTGGAAAACGCGATTAAATGTTTAGAAACATTTTTCTTCACTATGACTCTAAAAATCTATAGTAAAATTTCCATAAAAATATCTCATAATTTCACCTGAAAAAATCCTATAAATTGGTTTTTTTGCCCGAGTAAGTACAGTGTGTTCTCTTTCTCCTTTCATTTGTGAAAAGCAGCGTTCGTTTAATTTGGCTACATGTTGCATCGATCTTGATCTAATCAGCGATCCAGATCAATAAGAATGGGGCACAATAACACAAGATTAAAAATAGTGGGAATCGAGCCATTCCTGTCAGGGATGCCCACTCACCAAATGATTTCCAAATCTGATGATTCCAATCCTTAGAACACTATAAAGTATAAAGTTGGAAAAACTTGGGTTGTACTCTTAGGTTATTTTGACCATTAGGTATTCAGGCAAAATAATGAAATTTGAACATTTAGGAAAATTTACAAAAAATAAGTCGGATATTTTTCGAAGATGGGTAATTGTTTTTCTTGCAAAAGTTTCAATAGAAACCGCACTTTTAATTCTTTAAACTCATCCTCGTTAAATCTGTTTCTTATATGTCAAATACAAAGATCATTTGGGGAAAATTGAGACAAACTACCATATTCCGATTTTAATAGGGGTGGAAATGGTCCTGGGACCCAAGGGGTACACCCAATCCGGGTCAAGGTATGGGTCCAAAATTTGGACCCGGCAAGTCAGGTCCGGGTCCAAATTTTGGATCGAACATTATTTAAGTCCAGGTCCGGATTCAGTAATATTTTTTGAGTCTCAATATATAAAATATATTTAAATATAGTTAAACACATAAAAGGTGCGCTTTGTATAGAGCCAAGGCTCTAAACAAGCAAAGTAAAGCACACCTTCAAATAGTATTGAGATATATGGTTTCCATACTTGAAATTTTTGTTATAGCCTTAAAATATATTTTCATCTTTAATTATAAATTTTAAAGCTTCAGAAATAGTGTAGATCCAGCAAATCTATGAAAAGTTGAAAATCTTGAAAATTGACCGTCCAAATTTACAAGATGCACTATTTCTTAAACTTGAATTTTTTTCTCATTTCCATACATGTTGATGTCGAGATGATCAATTTAAAGATATTTGGGCATCAAAACAACCTCTTCTAGTGCAAATTTTTAGGTGGACTCTAATTTGATTGTTTAGAGCTTCGGCACTAGATAAACTTTTCTCATCTATAAATATTTTAATTTTTGGGTCGGGTCCTATTGGATCCACTCGGGTTAGGGTCCCACACTATATTTTGGGTCCGCATCGGTTGGATGAATTTGGGTACGGTTGGGTCTAGGTCCAAGGTGTTGGAAATGTGGCCTATCATGCATTTTTCTTCCGAAAATTTACTTTTTTTCAATAATGATACAAAAGCTATATTGAAGTAAATGTGAAATCTCATGTGGTTAACATGAGGCATTGCCATATACTTGAATCCATTTTTTAGCTTTAATAGGATGTTGCACTGGAGGGAAAAGCCAGTGGTGTGTTTGAAATTTGATTCTTTGTAAAAATTTGTTTTTATATTATAGATATGCAAAGTTTATTCAATTTATAAATATCTTTTATCAAATTGTGGGAATATTTGGATGACATTCTATTATGTAAGTCATTAGTGGACTAATGACAGGTTTAGCACATTACATAGGATTAACAATTTGATGACAACTTGTTAATCTTAATTAGGTGCACTTAAGCAAATTAAGACATGAGTTATACTTAGATCTCAACTCTTATGGACCATGAATATGAGAGTTACAAAATAAATGTGTTATCTATAAAAGGGGGTTAACCCCTTTAGAAAGATAGAAAAATATATAGAAAAATAGAGATGGAATGTAAATGAAATTCATCAAAGATGACTCTCAAGATTGCATGTCACCACATGGCTTAGTCTATAGGATTTGATATAGAACCTCAAGTCCCTCGTGTGATTTTAAGTATTTTTTTTTTTTTTTTTCAATTTTATTTATTTATTATTATTTTTATTGAGACTAACACATAGCCCATATCAATTTTTTGGATCCAAGTCCAGGTCCGCATCCGCCTAGACCCGACCCAACCCGACCCATTGCGACCCCTAGATTTTAATCATGCAGACTCATGATATAAATAACCTTTCAAAGATCTCGTGATACTTTGGTTAGGATTTCAAAGTCGATATATATTTTTCAATATGGCAATGGAGTCCCCGAATGGAATCTTTTATTAGGAAATGAATAACAAAAGTAAGGTCTACAATAGATAATATCGGGGACCATGCACTGATACATCCTAAAGAAAATGAATACCATGTGAAATAACTTTAAAAAATTTAATGCATTCAGCTATTGATTGTGGGGCTCATTCTACTGTAATTGGTATATCATTTCCTTTGGCTACTACAACGACAATAAATATATTGTTGATGCTCATTAAATCTAGTATTATTACTGTTCTCTCTCTATATGAATATTCTCCATCTTACTGAACCCAAAATATTCGACATTATTAGGTGCCAATGGGATATTCTCTTTGCCACACCATATTATTTCAAACGAGTATTCAAGTATTAGATTTCCTATCGAGTATATTGACCCAGAAAAGAGCCTTTTCTTGTAAGGTGTTAGGAGTTTAATACATAAAGTTCAATTTAGTCTTTTCATATGCAAAATACCATCTCTCTCTCACACAATCAATCAAAATAGAAGACAATGAACGCGTAAGAACTACGAAATAAGCAACTTCATGCATAGGTGCTATTAAAAAATCAAGAAAAGCAACCATCCTACCCAGTTCCGCAGTTCTTAGTGTAATTTATGTATGGACACCATAACAATGAGGAAAATACGAAAAGAGCTTTTTTCTTTTTTTTTTTTCAAAAATTACGGAGAAGATCGGGCCGCCTTTGATATATATTTTTTTTAGTTTGCTCCTATGTCCGATAGTACAAACGTCAGACTAATTTTTATTTTATTCTAAACATTAACATTTGACCGTTGTTTCTGGCCACTGACACCAGTCCAAGTTATGGGACCTCAGATCGCTTTGTCTATGGTCTTAGGCCATAATGAATCAGTCTGGGTCCCATACCTCTGACCCTTCTGTTTGTGGCCGAAAACAACAACAACAACAACAATAATAAAATCATCTGATGTTAGTAACATCGGGGGCTGTAATTTAAATTTTTTTTGGCTCTTTTTATATTTTTCTAATTATTTTAATATCCGTATATAAATCGCTCTAATTCTTATAAAGTTTGGTCCACTACAGTCATCATCATTAGACGACTTTAACGGTTATGTCACAAATTTTGTTTATAAAGCCTCTGGCATGGCATGGCATGTCACTCTTCTTGGATTTTGCGTCTTCTACTAATTTACGATCATGCAAAGCTCATGCTCAATGCCTTGTATGTCAAATTGCCCAATCTCACCGATTTCTCTCTTTAGCTTTCTACATGCCCATTTTTTATTTTTGGTTGAAAGAAGTCACAATCATCTTTAGCTATTAAATATAAAAGTTTATATATTGAAGTGTACAATAATGTTCGAAAATTTTTATTTTAAACTTTGTACCCAAAAAATGATACATTCCCAATCATCCGCTTTCACATCTAACCGTTAATGATAATTTTGACCTCCTTATACAAAAATTTGTAGAGACAGTTGACGATTTTATATTTATTTTTTATTATATCATGTATAGAAAGTTACTTATTATAACTTATCGTGCTCTATAAGTTAACTTGCGGTGCAAGTTATCTATGGTTGTATTATATATACATATTAATAATAGTCAATAAAAATAGTTTTTTCTCTGCCTTTTTTTATGTTTGAAATGGTATTAGAGTAAGGTTTCATTATTACCTTGTTTCTTTTTGTTGCCCATTCATGTCAGTGAATGGTTATTTGATCAGCCATTTGTTGCCCATTCTTGTTTGTGAATGGTTCCTTGATCGGTCATCATGTGGCTGTTGAATCGATCTCTTTCATTCCTTGCAGCCAATTTTGTAGGTAGGCTCTAATTTGATTGTTTAGAGCCTCGGCTCTATATAAACTTTTCCCATTAATGAAACATTGTCCATCAGTTTGCTCTCTACTTTTATTGTTGTCAGGCCATTTGAATGAAAAATATAAAGTAATGTATATAGTGGAGATTCAAACAAGACAATATAGGAAAACAGCCTGGCTTAATCGGTTAGCGCTTGACGATTTGCAATGCTACGTCTAGGTTCAATTCCTACCCAAGGTAGAGCCCTCTCCCCACCGACACACCCAAAAACAAGAAGACAGTTTAGATAAAAGTCTACTTAATAGTTGGGGCTTTCAAACTCTTTATTCAAGGCTCTGAATAATGTATTGAGAAAAAATCAGGCAATGTTAAAATTATCAAAACTAAAGGTAGGGTATTCAAAGACTATGACTAACCGATCCTGTTTCGGATCAGCCGCATTTTTTCAATCACTTGTTAATACCAATCACACCAGTTCATCACTTGTTAATACCAATCACACCAGCTCTTGTGTAACCCTGCCATCCATTATGTGTTAGCAACCTGCCTTTGTTGATCCGAACAGCCTTGTGAGTGCCCAATCTGAAGTAAGAAATTCTACAAAGAAAGTTAGAATTCGAGTAGAACTCATCATTATTTCCCTAAGAGCCTATTCTATAATCGAAATGAAACTGATGCCGGTAGAATGAAAATTATCAAAACTAAAAGTAGGGTATTCAAAGACTATGACTACCCGATCCTGTTTCGGATCAGCCACATTTTTTCAATCAGTCGTTAATACCAATCACACCAGTTCTTTTGTGACCCTGCCCTCCATTATGGGTTAGCAACTTGCCTCTGTTGATCCGAACAGCCTTGTGACTGCCCATTCTGAAGTAAGAAATTCTACAAAAAAAGTTAGAATTCGAGTGGAACTCATCATTATTTTCCCTAAGAACCTATTCTATAATCGAGATGAAACTGATGCCAGTAGAATGAAAAGGATGAGACAGCTAGAATCTCCATGGCAATATGGTTATTTTTTATTCTATATGAAGGTGGGGAATAGGGCAAGCTAAGCGTTAGTTGGGTAGAGACACAGGCAGTGATCTAATTTGATTAGAATGGAACACCCCAACGATTTCGCCCACAAGTTTAAATTCAAGAAGATGCATTATGAGAAATCAGATCGCTGCCTGTGTCTATGCGCTCATTCTCAAGTTGCACCGCACCCACCACTATGCAAAATAAAATCATATTGGAAAGAAGATTCTGTCCTCACTCTGAGCATCCACTCTCTGCCTCAATCATCAGTTTCAATCTATCCGATCGGTTACCTAAAACTCAAATAGAAGCTGAGAGAGATTTTTGTTGTTCAGATTGTAGTCACAAGGATGGTCCATCAACAGAAGTAGGCAGCTCACATAATGGATGGTGGCCGGTTCACACAAGCATGGGTGTGGGTGGTGGTCCCCTCAACATTTTGAATCAGATAATATCTCGATTATTATTTTTTTATTTTTTGACAATAATAATAATAAATGTATACAATTAGATTATTTCTTTTCGGTACAAAAAAATCACAATCATTATTAACCGTAAAATTGAGTGGTAGAGGCACAAAAATCAAAAATAAAAATTAGATATTCAATATTGTCATGATAGGACACGGGTAGTATGGGCCTCCTCAATATTATCATCATAATAATCTTGAACAATAACAATAAATAGCATTGTGAGACTAAATTTTAAAAAGCAAAATAGTCAACTGAGATATAGCCTAATGTTTAAGAAAAAAATTTAAAATCAGGAATATATGGCAATAACTACTTAGATTATCTATAATGAAGTGAATTTTTGTTGAGTTTATGAAAATAAATTTGAATTATACACAATAAAAAACATAAAGACGTTGATTTTCAAATAGCAAAGAAGACATTAGTTCCTAATATATAGCAAAATCAAAGACTTAGAAAACATTATCTAACTTAGTTCCTTTAAGTCACGTATCCATAATCACTTCCTTGTAAATTGCTCCCCATTTATTTTTAATTAGATTTTCAAAGCGACTTCTTATCTTGTCCATGTTATTAGTTATTTTCTCTATCTCAATTAATTCGTCCAAAAAGCCATAAAACTTTAACTCTCTTTCCTAAGTTTTTGTATGCTAATTAAGGAATAATTATTAATTAATCATTTTCTCTATCTCTCTTCTAAGTTGTTGATTGAGGCCAAATCTCTCTCTCTTAATCTTTCTCTCTCTTAATCTTTCTTACCTTCGTTTCACTCCTCTCTCTCTCTCTCTCTCTTACTTTGGTTTCACAGTATCATAGCGTATAGTCTCTCTCTAACCGCACTCTGCAAACTAAGCAAAAGGTTATATCGGTGCCGTACATGCCTTGAATTTGGATGGACGGCAGGGAGGGAGTGCACATCTTGGAGATGAAAAAAACTTTAGAACTCAGAAAATCCTGCTAACTATATTTGGCGTGTTTTGAAGCTGTTGGGGCCCTTCACACGTTCTTTTCACTTCAAGCAGAAAGATTTTATGGTCCTGAGGGAGCATATGTTTCATTTACTCCATCCGGCAAGACCCAGAGTATTTGGGGTTCTAACCTTCTCAACTCATATACTAATCTCAATAAAAAAAATTTCCAAAACCCATTAAAACAAACCATCCAATGTTTGCCACATGAGATCTAAGTGTTAGAAAATCCATAATTTGATTTTTTTTTTATTTTTTTTATTTTTTTAAAAGTTTTGAACCTAAACATCTAGTGATTTATAAGTGGTTCTCAAAATTTTAAATTAAAAAATTCTTCTTAAACAAATCTCCTATCCGAGAGAGGCAATATACCCTTACTTAAGAGGACCCATATGCTAATGATCTCTGTGGTAATAATACGGGATCACAAGGTTATTACCATCGTATTGGCTAGTGAATGAGTGATGGGACTGGATACCATCAAATATGTAAGGACGCCGTTTATATGCGGCCAGCCTCCATATTGTAGAAACGTAGACTTGGCAATAAATATATTTTTTAAATATAATTTGATTTTAATTTTTTGAGAATATATTAAGATAACATTGGGACGGTTGGTTACATTTATTTTTAGATGGACGACTTATTTGTATCTATCTTTTGAGATGGATGCTTTATACCTCTAAAGAGGTAATATAAAAAAAAAGGCAATATAATAAAAAAGGAAAAAAAGAAGAAGTAGTAGGATAAGGGGTGAGAGACAGCCTTATGGTGCTGACTGCAGAGAAAAGGAGCCGTCCGTTTCTATTTATTACTATTTGTTTTCCTTTAATAGATCGTGAGAAAATAGAGCTACAAAAAAAAATTCACAGTAAAATGTAGGCTTTAACAGTTTAACAATAAAGACAATGTATAGACAACAGGGAAGAACGTAAATTGTGTGAAGTAGCCGGAAAGGAAATGATCCCCAAAAATAATAAGGAAGAAATTTGGAGCGAGCAAAATTTTGGAATGAGGATGAGCAAGGCGATGTCCCGTGATACTGGTGATTGCATAGCTCTGATTTTATCGAGATCCACTTGTTTCAACCCCACGGCTGCATTGGGGAAGGAGGCGAGGAATGTGAGGGAGAGGAGGAGGAGGAGGAGGAAGAGGAGGGAGAGGAGGAGGAGGAGGAGGAGGAAGAGGAGGAAGAAGAGGAAGAGTAGGAGGAGGAGAGGTGCTGTGATGTTAAGGTACGATCTGCTGCCGGCCATGGAAAGAGGAAGCCCTGCAAGTTTAAAGCACAACAATGGCAAAGGGAGATAATGGAATGCAAATAACTAACCAAGATAGATTTATATGTGAGATTTCAATTGAGAATAGGAAAACCAAGCCCCTAAAATATCCAAAATGATTAAGAAATATCCAAAGTTCCATTTAAATTGGGAGTCCAAGTTTGTTTGAGATGAGATTCATTATCTACTCAAGATATAGATCTCATTTCCCAACGTCTATTTCTAAGATGGATGTAAAAAAATGTTACATCTAGTGCAAGTTAAAGTTAAAATGGAGAGTAAGAAAGCAATTCAAAAAATAATAGTTATATATTTTTTAAAATTTTCATGGTTGAGATGATTTAACTCTAAAATTTTGAATCAAAAGTGCATCTTTGAGGTATATTTTGTAGGGAGACACCACAAGAATAGTGTGAGTAGGCTGACTTTCCAAATACTTTCCCTTTCCAAGTCCCAAAATCCTATCGACTTTGGAGTACACTCAATTGCATTGAATTGTTTATGAATTTTTCACGTTATCCTTTGACCATTTCATTGAAAAAAATATGATTATAAAGTGAGAGTTGATTATCTCTCTGCTTCCATAACTTATAACATGCTCTCTAGTTTGTTAAAATTTTAAATTTCATTTACCAATTTTGTTTATTTTGATGAGAACACATGAGTTATTCTTTTGTTCACAATTAATTATTAATCTTCACATGCCTTTTTTTTTTTTTTTTTTGTAATTGTTTCAAGCACTGTCCATTATGCCAAGTTTCTTAAATTCATACCCAATTATTGGTGCTTAAATCATAAATTTTATATTTTTTTACTTCCTTGTGCTCCTGAAACACATTTGCAGCACGCGCATTTGCTGCTAGTAATACTGATGCAACCAGATGACAAACGACTACATATATTTGACCTCTGCATGTTATTGTTACCGCAGTTTTCTTTTTTTCTTTTTGGTAAGTCTGCGGGCAGAAGGCCTCTACCCGTTTTCATTAATGAAAATGGAAAAAATACAGATCACATCCTTACAAGGGTAATCCTACAAGTAAAAAAGCCTTCCATGAACCAACAATGGAGCAATTGTGCAAGTAAAAAAGCTTTCCATGAACCATGTTTTATGAGTAGAAAAGTTCAAAGACAAAAAGAAAAGGAAAACCCACAAAGTTCAAATGCAAAAATGACGATTTAGTGAAATGTAACGAGACATATTAATTGCAAACATAACTGAAGGACTTCTATTATAGTGGATCGTGGATACATCTGTGTAAAACTAATAAAATATATATATATATATATATATATTTCTAATTCACAATGCAATTGCTGGGAGCGAAAGATAAGATAAAAAATTTGCAGCAAGGTCGTATTGTATCATCTTCATCCTTTGAGCATTTAGACCGAGCATAGTATAGGTTGTTTATAACTTGCAAGCACATCACATCATCAGTTAACTCTGTGAAATAAGAATGTCCCTGGAACTTTCCAGTCCCCTCCTTTTAAGTGAAAAGTAAATTCCGGGAGACTCAAATTCCATAACAAAGATTAAAACTAGGATCATGAGCTACAGGGAATTTCCTTCTTTTATTTAAAATAGGGGCCAATAAAGGAAAGATTCCCTCACTTAAGCGTGTTAGAGGTGTACCCGAGTCTCTTTGTGCCCTCTACATTTGGATCAAATGTACCATCTGGGATTCCTATCTTTACTGAATCAACACTGATTTCGACCATCTGAAGTCGGTATACAAAATGCATTTTACCAACCCGGTGAAGGAATAATTTTGTATATGGAATATCTGAGGATTTTAGGTTCGAAGTTTCCCATAACCATAAAAGGCCACCATTACTTCCAGAACGAAGGCAATAAGAAAATTTAGGTGCAAGTGGCCCCTGTTCATCATCATATAGCCCGCTAAATTGTGAAATAAGTGATAAACCCGCTAAATTGTGAAATAAGTGATAGTGGCCCACCTCCTAAACCTATGATTCCAGACATTCCTTGAAAATGACTGTAAAACTTATCAGCACAACCAAATGCAATATCATAAAATTCGGTTGGTATGTCTCTGCTTTCAAAGGTGAATGTATCATATGCAAGTTTTCGCTCAACATGTGAACTATCTGAATAGTTTAATGTGAAGGAACAAGCATCATTACACTTGGGACCCGATGGCATCCGGATGTAATCACACTTTTCCTCAATGCAACTAACAAATCTATAAGTAGATGACCTTGATGGATGAAACATCTTCAAGCAATTTATCCAAATTAAATCACTACCTGTGTCTATCGCATACCAAAATTCTTCGAAAGGTTTTCCCACACCTATCTTCATAAAAAACTGATAATATTGATACTTTAATGGAGATTCAATCCCCCAATCTTCTATTTCTTGTATCATATTAATTGTACCTGAGATGTTAAGGAATCTCGATGTACAAGATCTACTCGAATTCCCAAGGACGAGGAGTTTTTAAGCTGTTGTGAGAGACTCAGCCTTCCAGCCATTGATAACCAGAGTAAAGACCCTACGAGTAGGACAAATGAGAATGTGGCCATATTTGCTCTTGGTTAAGGAGGGGATTCGGGTGGTTTAGGTGGAGATTTATTTAAGCAATTGAGAGGGGGAGATAAATGAATGGGTGAAACGCCGACAGTGGAGAGGAGAAAAATGGATGGGTAAGAGACCAAGTGGTTGTCGGTTCATGCAGTGAACTGGTTGGCTCATACATACAACATGCACAATGAATTAGGTTTTTTTTTTTTTTTTCTTTTTTTTTCTTTTTTTTTTTTTTTTTTTGGTAATTCATTGGGGAAAGTAGCCCCTATTTTTTTTTTCAAGTAGATTAGGAATTAACTTTTTGAAAGTATTTGTAGGTGGTATTAATGGTGGGAATGAAAACCACAATGTGGTGACTAGGATGTGGAGTGCTACCACCACGCCCCCAGCCCCTTCTCCACAATGAATTAGTTGGGTCACACATACAACACACCCTATGAATTAGTTGGAAGTGAGAGAGATTTTTTTGAGGTAATTAGAGAGATTAACATTCAAATAATCTAAGTCAAAAGGAGGCTTAGTTCTGCATGGCATAAAAATGCATGTGTTCCAACTTTTTAATGTTATGCCTATGTTTTATTGAATATGAAGAAATTATTCTTCTTTTTTTAAAAAAAAAAAATACATGTTAATGGTGGGAATGCTCCGACGTACTTATGGTTTGGCTGGTTTGTGCAAGAAATCGACAATACCCTTTTTCGGGTGTTTGCTCGGCCAGTCCAACATATTTTTTCTTTAAAATGAAATATGTACTTATAATTCAAATGGAAACTAAGGAGAATTTTTTATTTTTATTTTTAAATTTTTTAAAAAGTCCCGTATATTTTATGTTCTACACTTAAAGTCTCACTATTTTATAATAAATATTGTATTTTGAAATTTTTTCTTTTTCTATATATGAGATTAAGCTCAAATTTAGGGCATTCATACTTCTCACCATAACACACTCGATAAAATTTCAAAAATTTAATCAAGTTAACTAAAAAAACCAAAATATCCCTACAAATTTCAAAAACTTGAAGCTATTTTGGTCATTTTGTTTATTTTAAAATGTTTTCGGTGTTTTGTTACAAATGTGAGATGGTGAGAAATATCAACTTCTAAAATTAGAGCTCAATCCAATTAATAGAAAAAAAAAATTGAAATACAATAAACAGACTCAAAAAATGAAACTCGAGTATAAAATATAATAGATGGGACTATTATTAATTCTGGTATTTAAATGGGACTTTTTTTTAAAGTTCCCTTTGATATGCGCTCATGTACTAATTAGTCGCATGCTCATCTTTACCATCTATTCTGGTGAGCGATTTAAAGTTTCCAAACAAAAAAATCCATACCATCCCGGGTTGAGGGTTCGCATAAGAGCATTGGGCGCTCCTATTACTTATCTTTTATACATGCAGGTTATAATTATTTCTAGTAATTAGATATCAAATTGGATGATTTGGGGTGATTTATGAATTGCAAGAATTTTATTCGGAACTTTGTATCTATTTGTAGACATCCCTTTGAAAATCTGGCTAAAGGAACTCCTAAAAACCTTGATTTTAGTCTTAAAAGGACCACACAAATTTTAGTAGACCATAGGAAACCTATACCCAATTTAATTGCTCAAAAACTACCAAAATCCTATCTCAACTTGAAGTAGAGCTTGAGATCTTTTCAACGATCCAAAAATCGCCTAAATTGGACTTACGGATAAAAATATATAACAAATGACAATTTAGTTCTTATGAGACCCAAGTGTCGGGCCAGTCTGTAACACAGCTCGACATGCCCATACGTGGCTTGATGACCCAGACGCAGCCTGATGATGCAGTCAACGGGTTTTATAATGCAATAAAGGTGTTTTCTTGAATTAAAGAAGGCTAAAACTTCAAGATAAATCCAAAAAATTTCAAAAAAAATAAAAAAAAATTACCCATTAAATCTTATAAATACTCCCTCTCCTTAACCTAAAGTAATGACGAAAAAGAGACAAAAAAAAAAAAAAAACAGGTAAGAAATCCCTTAGAAATTCCCGAAATTAGAAAAATTGCCCAAAAATACCCCTTTAAAAATAAGGAAAAAATCTCCAAAATTTCAAAAAAATCAGAGAAAATCTCATATTTCATATTCAACCTTTAAAGATCTCGAAATCCTTAGAAAACTAAGAGAAATTTTTCTCCAATTGAAAAACGAACATCTGGAGATCCCAAAATCTTTAGAAAACTAAATGAAATTCTTCTCCAATCTTAAGAAAAGCCTAGGTAAACCCTACCTAAAATTTTCAGTTTTTCTCCATACCTTAGGAATATTAGATTTAGGTCAAAAGAACATTAGATCTACGAATTCCATCAAACAAAGGCATCCAAAAAAAAAGAGATGGTGGCACAGATCAGAGTGTTAGATCTAGATCAAAAGAACCTTATATCTACCAATTCCAGCAAGCAAAGGCATCAAAAGAAAAAAGAGATGGTAGCACAAATCGGAGCGTAAACATTATTCAATGACACTCTTGCAACCACCCCTTTATAAATTTAAAGAACAAAAATGATTGTGACCTCTATGAACAAAAGATAAATGGCCTCTTTATAGATAATCTCGTTAGTTAAATGGACCATGCCGTGGATTGAGCAGTTTACATCTACTAGGTGCATGAAAAACCTAATGTTCCTGACCCGTATATTATTATACCCTCAGTGAAAATTTTGAAAATAAGAAAAGAACATGGGGTATGATCTATTGATCATGATAACGACCTGATCATGTGGATTATCATTCTTGAAGAGTAGGAAGGTGAGGGTGGGATATGTTGGCTGAAATGACATATTTGATGGAACCCATTCTTAGTCACTAGCCAAACGGATGACTATAACCTTGGGTTAACGTATTGGATCGGTACACGGCCCTTTTAAATAAAAAGGCATATATTATAAATAGTATAAAAAATAATAAAAATATTGTAAAAAAGATAATAATACTTTTGTCGAGGGTTAGAGATGTAACTATATATCTCAAAATCTTTAATGTAAGTTTCATTGGTATAGTGGATTTTAGTTTGTTGTGCCTATGAATGTCGTCACATATGTAATAAACTATATAAATCTTTATGTTCTCTATTATTTTTTCCTTGCTTTATTTACTTAGTACCGGCTATATTTTTCTCGTACTTTATTTGTCAAAAATCAACATGTCGGGTTTAGAGCTTATGCGTTGGTATTAGAGCCTAGTTTGGGGTTTTGATATGGAGATAAAAATTTTGAATGCAAGGTTGAAGGTGGAAAATTTTGATAGCAAACACTATTTTCAGGCAAGAATAATGAAATAATTTATTTAGATAAGATGAATAATTCATAAAGCTATCCAATGGATGTTGGTATGGTGAGCAGGCGATTTTGATATCAATGTAGAAATTGTTGGATATAATAATATCCAAAATCACCCACATAAAGAAATCCCATATTAGGTAAGATTGAAATTGATATTGATAAGTTTCTCAAAAAATAAAAATCCAAAAAGCTTAGGACTTTTGAATATATCTATTGGTTTTTTAGATATATGTAACACATATAGAAGTTTCATATTTAGTGTTGATTCTTAACATTTATATTTGAAGGATGAAAGAAGAAAGAATAGGTACGTATGCCCTAGGTCATCTTATAGGAATGGTGGTTTCCTCTTTAGAAAGAGAGAGGCAAGGCCTCCTTTAGCTTCCTATTGAGAGAAACATTGTGATGGTGCCTCTTGTAGATTCTTGAAGATTAAGAGTCTAGTTTATTGTAGAGAATTGGTTCCCATTGAGATTTTAGGTGTTTCTCTTTTTAATGAAATAAAGTCAATTTCTCGTTGTTCTCGCATCTCTATTTGGTATTGTCAGTAATGGTTGCCATAAGTAAAGAGAAGGAAAAACGACATGTAGTGTCGGTCAGGAGAGTGACTTAGAAAGGTTTTGCTAGACTTGGTTTTGTTGAGAGTTAGAGAGATAACTCTATGTCTCAAAATATTGGATGTAACTTTCATTGGTATACTGGATTTCAGTTTGTCATGCCTGTGGATGTAGTCACATCCGTGACAAACCATGTAAATCTTTGTGTTCTTTATTATTATTTTCTTGTTTGATTTGCTTGTTGCCGGTTCTATTTTTTTTGTACTTTATTTGTCAAAAATCAACCTGTTAGGTTTACAAGATTATTGATAAATTTAGTCCCAAGAGTACTAGATTATTTTGAATGTTTCATGTTTTAGAGATTAAATGGAAAGTGCCAAATTTTCATGATTCAATATGTTGTAAAGAACGAGTAATTTTGCTTCAAATTATTTGGTATCTAAACCCGTTTTTGAAGGTTTTTTTCACTCTGAATAATCTTTTTCATTGGGATTTTGAGGTGGATCGACTTCTGTAGTATATGGTGGCAACCTTATATAAAAAAATTTTCATCAAAATTATCAAACAAACATTTTATAAGGAGAATTATATGTTTTAGAGAAGGGTGTGGTTTCTATATAGTTGCAACCTTAAACAATCCAATTAAGACGCACGTTCAAATTTTATCATAATATATAATTTTGAAGTAAAGATTTCTTAGGATTATCTTAAAATCTATTTTCTTCTCTAATTATAAAATTTTCGACTCAAAAAATGGTTTAATCAAGTAAATCTATAAACATATGAAAATCTCAAAAATGAACGGTCCAAATAGTGTGTTTCAAGATGCACTATTTCTGAGACTTATAATCATTTTTTTTCATATTCATACATCTCGATGTTGAGATGATCAAGTAGAAGGTATTTCAACATTACAACATATTTTTCGATGGATTTTTTAGGTGCATCTGGAATTCTACATTTAAGGTTGCAACCTTATATAAACTTTTTCCTTTAGAGAATATGTGGCCGATTTTAAACTCACAAAAGAATCGGCTCAATTAAGGACCTAGTTTAATCTGGATGGCTCTTTGCATTAACTTAGAAAAACCATCCAAAGCCAAATGATTTCCTAAGAGTATACTAGTTATATACTCCCTTAGGCAAAACTTCCACTAAGAATATGTTTTATGTCCCTAATTCTGGGGATATAATCTCTAAACCCCCAAAAATTTTGACTCTCGACATTTTCAATAATACAATAAAGTCAAGAACTCAAAATCTAAATGCTTTGTTTGCAAATAATCATCTAATTATATTAGATGGGTCATAAAATTTTAATTTTAAAGAAAAATCCCCAAATTCTTTGCTCTAGAATGTATCTGTATGTTTCCGAGAAAGCAGAATATACGTGCTCCTATCCAACTATTTTTTGTTCGCATACTAATTCCCATTCTCTCTATTGGTTTGTGTTCCGAGAAATGTGATCTATATCTTGAGTAGAGAATGATTCTCATCTCAAACCAACTTGGACTCCCAATTTAAATCGATAACTATTAAAAGATTTCTTAATTATTTTAGACATTTTAGGGGCTTGGTTTATTATCCTCGTTTCCTATTCTCAATTGAAATCTCACATATAAATCTATCTTGGTTAGTTATTTGCATTCCATTATCTCCCTTTGCCATTGTTGCGCTTTAAACTTGCAGGGCTTCCTCTCTCCATGGCTGGCAGCAGACAGTCGTAGTTAACATCACAGCACCTCTCTTCCTCCTCCTTCTCCTCCTCCTCCTCCTCCTCACATTCCTAGCCTCCTTCGCCAATGCAGCCTTGGGGATGAAAAAAAAGCATTGGGATCGATAGGTGAAAAAACAGCAAGGGTTTATAATATTCACAGCTATTGTGCATTCATAAAAATATAAACAATCAATAGAAACTACACAATATCAAAGTAAGAACATGGAATGAAAAATACAGCAATATTCAATCCACAAAGCACATAGATTTAACGTTGTTCAGTCACAAATCGTGACATATATCCACAGGAGAATGACGTGAGACTTTACTTACTGATTTGGAAATATTACAAGGTGAAATCGAGCTTAAAATATCAATTTCCAGCAGCCCTTTTTCACTCTAAACTGAGCCAAAAAAACAAGGCTCAAAAAACACCAAAAAATGAGTTATCTTTAACACTTTCTCTCACTAAACAAGGCACACAGCCAACCTACAATGGAGTTTAAGTCTTTTGCGCACTTTCTCTCTCTAACCTACAATATAGTTTAAGTCTTTTGCTCACTTTCTCTATCTAAAACAAAGCATACCAAGCTCTTAAGAGAAAACCCAAATTGCAACCCAATCTCTTTATCTTTGCTCTCACTCTTTCTCTCTCTAAGCAAAAGGGTTTTAATCCCTTTAGATGAGTAAAGTTCCAACAACACCACGACCATTAGATTAGATGCAATCCAATGGCCGAAAATAAAAGAGAGGAAAGTTAAATAAAACTCCCATATGTGTGTTTTATTTTCATAGATGTAACAATCTTCTACTTGAAGACAAATCACAAAGTCTCTGAAATAATCAACAATGCACCACTCTCCATCCACCCGAGGTTACGTCTCCTCCAACCCCGAAAGTCTTCTACATAACATATTTTTTTCAGTTGAGACAACCCTCGTCAACATATCAGCATGGTTCTTCTTAGTGTGAATCTTGTGCACCTGCAAATCTCTACGCTCAAAGGCCAACCAAATAAAATGATATCTAACATCTATATCCTTTTCCTTTGAGTGATAAGCTGCATTTTTAGCCAGATGAATCGCACTCGGGTTATCACAATGTACAACATATTTATCATGTTTCACCCCAAACTGGCCAAGTAACCTTCTCAACCAAATCATTTCCTTCGCTGCCTCAGTCAATGCCACATACACAGCTTCAGTTGATGACAAGGCAACAATTTCCTACAACCTTGACATCTAGCTGACTGCACCACTACCAATATTGAAAATGTATCCAGTGGTAGATCTTCTAGTATCACGACATCTTGTATAATCTGCATCTATGTAACCAACAGCTTCTAATGATGGATTTCCAAAACACAAGCATACATTTCGTATCTCCTTCAAATACCGAACAATCCACTTAAGTGTTTGCCAATGTTCCCAACCTAGATTAAACATAAATCTGGAAACAACTCCCACTGCATGGGCAATGTCAAGTCTAGTACAAACCATTGCATACATCAAACTACCACTACACAAGTATATGAAACATTCTTCATCGTACTTTTATATACATCATTCATTGGATAGTCTCTTTTAGACAACTTGAAATCTGCAGCTAATAGTGTAGTAACAGGTTTACAATCAATCACATTGAAGCGCTCAAGAACTTTAAAAATATATTCAGATTGACTTAACCAACGCTTACCTTGCTTTTTGTTCCTATGGATGTGCATGCCCAAAATCTTATTGGCTGGTCCAAGATCTTTGGTGGTAAAATACTTAGACATATCAAGCTTTAAAATTGTTTTTACTCAGATCATTGCTAGTCACAAGCATATCATCAACATAAAGCAACAAAACAATAAAAGAATCATATGTTGGACCCTTGAAGTACACACAATTATCAAAATCGTATCTAAAATAACCTTCACCCAGCATAAAACTGTCAAATTTCTTATACCATTGCCTAAATACTTGTTTCAAACCATACGATCCCTTTTTCAACTTGCAAACCAAGTTATGATTGATTTTGTTCTCAAAACCTTCAGGTTGACATATAAATTTCTTCATCAAGATCACCATGCCAGAAGCCAATTTTAATATCAAGTTGTTCTAGCTCCAAATTCAAGTTAGCAACCAAAGATAAAACAACTCTAATAGAGTTATGCTTAACAACAGGAGCAAAAAAATCATTAAAATTAACACCTAGTTTTTTTCCATAACTTTTCACCACAAATCTGGCTCGTATAAGACCATTTGCCTCCCACTTAATAACATATACCCACCTATTCTTCAATACTTTCTTCCCATGTGGAAGTTCTACAAACTCCCATGTATCATTCTTATGTAAAGCATCAATCTCCTCCTTCATTGCCTCATGCCAACTTTCAGCAATAGTGCAATAAATGGCCTCCTGAAAAGACTCAGGTTCACCACTATCTATATACAAAGCATTATATAAGGAAAGAGAATACATTTGTATGAGCTTGTGAGGGCGTGTGGATCTCAATTCTAGCTCAAGTGTAACTAGTAGTCCTTCTTCATCTTGATTTAATTCAGTGTCATCCTCATAACTAGCATCACCTACATCAAAACTGTCTTGAGCTTGAGCTTGACTCTCTTGCACTTGCCGAAGTGAAACAATGGGATTTGGTTCTTGTATATCCACAATAAGCCTTTCTTGTTTTGGGTCTTATTGCTTCTTTTCAGCAAACATTACCTTATCATTAAAGAGAATATCTCGACTTCTAATAGTCTTATTTGCAATAGGATTTCAAATCCTATACCCTCTATCATCACCACCATACCTAAGAAAAACACATCTTCTTAACTTGCCATCCAGCTTGGCTCTACTTTCACTAGGCACTTGAACATAAACTTCAGACCCAAATGTTATTAAATATTCATATAACACACTTTTACCTCTCCATGGAATTTTAGATATTTCACCATTTAAGGGTGCACTAGGAGATCTATTAATCAAATATACAGCTGTATTAGCAGCTTTTGTCCAACATTGCTTACCAAGACCAGATTGTGATAGCATGCTTCTTACTATTCCAATGATGATCGTATTCATCATCTCAATGACACAATTTTGTTGTGGTGTCCCAAGAACAGTCTTTACTCTGCGAATGCCATTATCTTTACAAAAAGTATCAAAGACATTCGAGCAATATTCTCCACCATTATCAGTTTGCAAACATTTTATAAATCTCTATGTTTCTTTTTCAACCTTGGCTTTAAAAATTTTGAAAACTTCAAAAACTTGATCCTTAGATGCCAATGGTAAACCAACACTTTATAGAATAATTATATAAAAAGTGACAAAATAAGAAGCTCCACCAAGAGATTTAACATGAATAGGGCCAAAAATATCAGAATAAATCAATTATAATGCTTTACTTTTTATATGAGATTCATTTCGTTTAAAACTAACTATACGCTGCTTACCCATGACACAATGATCACAAAATAAAAAAAAGTAATGCTTAGAAGAAATAAGATTTTGAGTTTGCAATACCTTCATACCATGCTCACTGAGATGGCCCAAACAGTTATGCCAAATCTGCATATCGTCATGCTTACTAGCTGCAGCGACAATCTTCCCTGTAACATCATTCATTTGAGTTGTGCCATGAAGAGTGTAGAGACTCCCATCTTTTTTCCCTTTCAACATTGTCATACATCCTCTTGAAATCTTCAAGACTCATTTCCAAAAGTTACTATAAAACCAGAGTCATCTAACTGCCTCCTAAAATGAGATTTTTCTTCAACTCAGGAACATGCCTCACATTTCTCAATGTGTGCTTCTTTCCATCTGATTGCATGATAACAACATTCCCAATGCTTTTACAACCTTGATCATCACTAAGATAAACCAAGCTACCATCAACATCTGTGTAGGATGAAAAATATGACATTTCTGGACAAATATGAAATGAAGCACCAGAGTCTAAAACCCAAGTATTTGTAATAGACAATGTTGTGTATGAAACACTAAAAGTGACCCCATCTTCACCATCTGAAACTGTAATTGCTTCGGCATGGCTATCTTTGTCATTGCCCTTTTGCTTATTCTTGAAAGTATAACAATCTTTCCTTGTGTGCCCAAGTTTCTTGCAATACCAGCAAGTAACATTCTTACCCTGTGACTCGGACTTGCCTCTGCTATGAGATCTGCCTCTATTAAATCCATAGGGTTGGTCTCTATATTGTGTTCTTCATCTATCTTCTACTGCCAATACTTGATTTGATTTGGCAAGTATTTGTGTGGATGTCTTTCTAGTCTCTTCATTTAACAATAAAACTACAGCATCTTTTAAATTTAACTTGTTACCCATTGTATTAGTCACAGTAGTAACCAAGGTATCCCAACTAGCAGGCAAAGAACTCAGCAAAAGCAAACATAACACTTCTTCATCCAAATTCACTTTCAAAGACCTCAATTGTGTAGAAATTGAATTAAATTCACTCACATGTGACCTAATTGTAGCACCTTCTTTCATTTGCAAAAGAAATAATTTTTTCATTGCATACATTTTATTTGCACTAGAGGATTGCTCTAAAGATTGCCAAAGATTTGCAGATGTTTTACATTGACAAATATCAAATAAAATTGATGCTGACATACATGGTCTAATAGCCAAACATTTTCGATAAAAAACATCCCATTCCCAATCTTCTATTCCAACAAGCATGGCCTGCTTACCTCAAAGTGGTCAATCTAATTCTTTTCCAACAAGATAATTGTCTATCATCATTTTCCATCTTGCCCAATTGTTTTGATTTAACTTTTCAAATTCCATTGTCCTTTCTATTTTCAACAAAAATACAACAAATAACCACAATAGCAAAAAAAGATTTTCTTCACAGACACAAATGAAGAACAAACTCTAGGCTGTGATACTAGTTTTGGGGATCGATAGGTGAAAAAACAACATGGGTTTATAATATTCACAGCTATTATACATATATCAATATAAACAAGCAATAGAAACTACACAATATCAAAGTAAGAACATGGAATAAAAAATAAAGCAACATTCAATCTACAGAGCACAAAAATTTAACGTGGTTCAGTCACAAATCGTGACCTACATCCAAGGGAGAATAACGCGAAACTTTACTTACTGATTTGGGAAGATTACAACGTGAAATCGAGCTCAAAATATCAATTTCCAACAGCTCTTGCTCACTCTAAACTGAGCCCAAAAACAAGGCTCCAAGAACACCAAAAAATGGGTTCTCTTTAACACTTTATCTCATTAAAATAGGGCACACAGCCAACCCACAACGGAGTTTAAGCTTTTTGCTCACTTTCTCTCTCTAAAACAAAGCATACCAAGCTCTCAAGAGAAACCCAAATTACAGCCCATCTCTCTATCTTTTTTCTCACTCTTTCTCTATATCCAAAAGGGTTTTATTCCTTTTAAATGAATAAAGTTCCTACAACACCACAACTATTGGATTAGATACAATGTAATAACCCAAAATAAAAGAGAAATAAATTAAATAAAACTTCTATATGTGTGATTTTTTGTAACACATGCCATCGAACCCATTGGCAGACAAGGGCAAATTCAACATATGGGCCAATCTCCTCAGAACCTCTCAGATCTCGAAGTCTGTGTGACCTTCTTAGTCCCCAGTGACCAGGGCCTTGCGCTCAAACCCACCGAGGTCACCTCCGGCCTCCTCCGCTACCACATTCTAACATGGAACTACTCCTCCTCAGGCCTCCGTAATAGGGAATCTAAAATCCTACTGCCCGACTTGGAAAGCCACTTCATCCACCTATATAAAAAATAGCAATGATTCCATCATCTTCAACAACAATTCCTCTGTGATCCACCCCGGCAACATAGCCGTCCGACAATCCACTCCACTACACTAATTATATTTTCACCCGGGCAGCTTACATACATCGCTGGATAGTCGATTATACTCCCACTGAAAGATGCGGCTGTGGTCATTACTGGTGCAACTATTGAGAAGAAGAATGAATCTGCACTTTTTTCTCCTAATTTTTCCTCTTATTTTATTTTTTCTTTTTTTTTTTTTGGGGTTCCAAAGTGGATGAATTGTGACAAACAAGGATGAAGCAATTTTCCTTCTAATTCATTTTGTTTGTGGCTACAAGTGGATGAATTGTGAGAGTGCTTAGGCATAGTAGTCTTGATGCTTGGAGATTTTGTTGCATTATGTTTTAAGGCTTTTATCTACATATTTCTTACCTTTCTTATACTTGTAATTTTGAATGATAAAAATGGAAATATCAATGACAAAGATGGAAATATGAAATTGGAGTGGTGAGTTGCTCCTTTTTATTTCATCTTGGAGCCTTTTTTTGGTTTTGAAGAATACAAACTCACCTCAGAAAATTCAGCTAGGGCCAGAATCCTGCATAGGCTACCTTAGAAAATTTAAGGATGATGCCCTAAATAATCGACCACAAATATTCATTAGAATAGGTTGTTTTCATGATTTCAAGTCTGACAAATAGTGCATCTTCTGGGTCGTCAAATTTCAATAATGTTGAGTATTTATAGATTTATTTGATCTATACGATTTTCAAAACTTTAAATTTTATAATTAGATATGAACATAGATTTGTTGTAAGATTTTCGCTATTAAATATTTTGTCACGCGTATGTCCATGATGCCTCACCTATTTTTGTGTGAGGAATCCCATGGTTATTTGTTTTTTAATGCTTATTATTTCTAAAACTCTTTCTTAAATTAATATATAAAATAAATAATTAATTTCTCAATGTTTTTTTAATGTTTATGTAGGGATAAGGATTTTCTTAAGAGAAATTAATGTAATATAAATAATAAGTAATTATTTTTTCATGTTTTTCTAGTGTTCATGAATCATGTGAGATGAACATAAATATATGAAAGTTAGGAGGTTGCTGAGAGACCCATTGACAAATAGAATGTTGGGCTCATTTTTTTTCTTATAAAATTTAGAGACAGAGAGAAAATACAACTAAACTCATTTGTTTACCTAAAATTTATCTTCTCTCTCTAAATAGGGATTCCTACTATAAAATCAGAGCTATGCAATCACGGAACACCGCCTCGCTCGTCCTCACTCCAAAATTTTGCTCGCTCCAAATTTCTTCCTTATTATTTTTGGGGATCATTTCCTTTCCGCCTACTTCACGCTATTTACGTTCTTCTCTGTTGTCTATACATTGTCTTTATTGTTAAACTGTTAAAGCCTACATTTTACTATGAATTTTTTTTTGTAGCCCTATTTTCTCGCGATCTATTAAAGGAAAATAAATAATAATATAGAAACGGACGGCTCCTTTTCTCTGCAGTCAGCACCATAAGCCTGTCTCTCACCCCTTATCCTACTACTTCTTCTTTTTTTTTTTTTCTTTTTTTCCTTTTTTATTATATTACCTCTTTAAAGGATCACAGGAGTTCACAATAGGGAGCACCCCTCTAGCAGTTTTTATCTTTGATCTTTTCTTTTGGGTTACTTGACATGAATGGGCACGGTATCGGACAACTAAAGTGCCCCTCTTTCACTCCCCTTAATTAATTGATTTTTTTTTTTTTTTTTAAACTTATGTCTCTCTACTTAAAGGGGAATGTTTTGTTTATCCAATATTGGAAGGATCACAGGGGGATCAGTAGAGTTCTTATACTCCGCCAGTTCAACTCGGAACCAGCTGGTTAAACCATACCCGGTTTTGGTGGTAGGGCAGGGTATTTAAAAAAATTAAAAAAAATCTAAAAAATTAAGGGATTTATTTCGAATGTTTTTTTTTTTTTAATATCGTTTTCATTAAAGATTGGATATGTTTTGGCCATGAATTCCACTTTTTACATTTTCCCACCCTTTTTTAAAAAAATTGAAGATACCCCTGGACACAAATTGGTTTTCTAATTTCACTACTTTTCAACTATATTTGGATGTGTTTTGTTTAATGGCAGCATTAAGTTTGTAAACCAGATTTGAAGCTAAAAACAATTTCAGAACTATTTCTTAGAAAACAAATAAAAAGGAAAAATAATGAGATTTTAGGTTCCTCCGGGACCAATTTTTTGTTTGGTCCTGCTGATCAAGCATCTATTTGGGAATTTGTTCGCGTCTTGTTTATTAAACTTTGAAATCAACTTTTAAACAAACATTTGGAGCTAAAAAAAGTGCCCTGACTAAATTCACTCTACAGGAAGTCTAATCAGCGTAATTTGATGCATGCTGTGTTTCCTTTTGATAATCCATGTGTTTTTAAGAAGTTTTAGGTGGCATAACTAGGTTGTTCGGCATGACGAGCATGAATGCAATTTGATCCAATGGTACCACAAATTGGAAAAGAAAAAGCTCCAAATTTTTTAGTGATCCATTTCTTAAATATAAAATCAAAGATTTAAAGATTTTATATTTAAGAAAATGGATGTCTAAAGCTTTGGGTGTCTGATGTGTGAAGAGTTTCACATTTATTTGAAGAGACTTCGTGTTCATTTCATCAATATGAACATTTTATAGAATTGTCTACAAATAGACCATTTATCTTTATTACAAGGATGTTACAGCTAGTTTCACTCATTAGATGTCAAATTCGATGGCTAGGGGTGAGTTACGAAGTCTGAGAATTTAGTTTTGGAACTTTGTGTCTATTTAATACACTCTTATTGTCACCCATTTTAAAATTTAAGGGATAAGAATGACTGTGACCTCCTTGTACAAAAGGTGAATGATCTCTTTGTAGATAACCCTCTTATCTTGTATAGACAAATATAGCTGACAAGAGTAGAAATAACCTTGTTTATAGATGAAAATTGCAGCAAAGAAAATACGACCTCCACCTCATTTTCGCTTGCAAACTTGTCTATAATCCGAGCAAGGGATCGGTCATCAAACCGCTCTTGTATGAATTACCTGCTTCAGGAGCGAGGAAACCAAGAATCCGCTAGAATGTTTAGAAAAGAGTTTTCTGCGAGGCTTTAGAAAAGGGTTTTGAAATAGAATGGAACTGAAATGAGGATAAGGAATAAAAGCTAACCTTAAGCCGGCCCCTAAGCCTGACACCCAAATTCGGTGGCTGGTTCAGAATCATATTTGTGTACCGATGTTTTTCTGTCCTTCAGAGTCCGTCGGGTAGAAGTGATTAGTATCGGGGAAATTAAGGCACAAGGGTATTGAAATTACTATTTAAGGATGTCAGATTTAGGGCTCAGGCTTAGGTTTTATAAGATGCGAGGATGTAGTGTCGAGTGCAGTGAAGTTTCGACTTGGGTTCGAAGTCTTTGGGGTCCTATTTATAGAAAAATGACTCTTGTCATAAAGTTTCAAGTCAATTTGAGTCGTCCATTTAGAGTGCTACAGCTGGCAAATGCCAGCATTGGCACCAACAATGCAACCACTTTTACACCATTAATCATTTTAAAGTCACGTTTACAACGCCATCACTATCGGTGAATTATTATGAAGTACATGATGCGCTTTCTTTCGCCATCACTATCGGTGAATTATTATGAAGTACATGATGCGCTTTCTTTCATAAATGTGAACATTGTTATGATGGATAGCTTTTGATCAGGGCCACTGATTAGCGGTGACATCGCACCAACGCGAGCGTTGCGGCTACCAACTCCACACTCCCATTCTCTAATTGCCTTTATTTTCAATAATTGGGGTCACAGATTGATGGTGGCACTTCCATTGACACCAGAGTTGCCGATCAATGGCACCATCCTCATTTTCTTTTTTCAACATTACCACCTCAGACGCGAGCAGGAAAGCCATTCATAATGATTTTATTTTCAATGATCAGTCCTTTTCATTTAAAAAAAACACTGTTTCGAACGTGGATGGATGTGACCCTCTCACCCAAACCTTCTCGCTCTTCGCTAACGGCTTTTTCTTATCTTCTCGCTCTAAAATCACAAAATTCAAAATCTTCAAACAAGGATTGACTCTCTCTCTCTTCCTCCTGCGATAGACATTTCCAAACTTTTCGAGATTTGTAGGGACAACTTTAGTCTCAAAGCTCTGCACTCCCTGAATTAAGTACTACAACAATGGGCAAGTAATTTGCCGAACAGAAATCAGGGATAAAGTTTTCTCGACAAAGTGGACATGTAGAGTGAGAAAGCAGCCATGTATCTATGGACTCCAGATAAAAGGCATGACTACAGTTGGGCAACAATCTTAGCTTGTCTTCTTCTTCAAACTCGCAGAGACAAACTACATAATCAAATGGGTTTTTGACGCCTATAATAGATTTGTAGAAAAAAACTTAAAAAGAAAGATTGATCAACTCCTGCATCATGGAGATGGGATAGTTGTTGCAACAAACCTTGAAAAGCAACTATATTTTCTAAATTATGTAGCAGATCATCTTTGCGGATCTCTGGCCCCTTTGGCTCTTGGATGATAGAGAGAGGGAGAGCAAGAGAGAGGTTGGAGAGAGAGAGAGAGACAGAGTTTTGGGGAAGAGAGGGAGTGGGAGAGAGAGGCTTAGGGGAGAAAAGGCATGAGAGAGGGAGAGACAGGTTGGAGGGTGTATGTGTGAGAGTTGGGGTTAATATGTTTGTCATTTTAATATTTGTTTGGGATGATAAAAGATTATAAAAAATAAAAAGGTTAAAAGGGTTTAGAGGGTTAAAAGAAAGGTTGATGGCCGTCAGATATATCTTACATTTGAGGGTCTATTGAGAAGCTGTTCACCAAACTAAGGTGTACAGAGAGTTTCGTAAATGAAATAGGTACTTATCATTAAAGGCAAAATAAGTTGTTTTTTTAAAAAAAATATTCAAGAAGAGTCCAATACATTTTATGTTTTACACTTAAAAGTTCGACTATTTTATAAAGGAAAAGTTTATATAGAGCCAGGGCTCTAAACAATCAAATTTGAACCTATATTAAAAAGTTCACTAGAAGAGGCTGTTTTGATGCCTAAATATTTTCAAAGTGATCATATTGACATCAAGATGCATGGACATAAGAAAAAAAATTAGATTTCAAGTTTTGGAAATTGTACATTTTGTAACGTATTTTTAGACTGCCAATTTTCGAGATTTTCAAGTTTTCATAGGTCTGTCGATCTACACTATTTTTGAAGCTTTGAACTTTACAAATAAATATAAAAATATATTTTTAAGGCTATCACAAAGATTTTCAATAATGAAACCACATTTCTCGACACTATCTGAAGGTAGGCTCTAATTTGATTGTTTAGAGCCTAGGCTCTATACAAACCTCACCCATTTTATAATGAATATTGTATTTTGAAATTTTTCTTTTTTATAAATATCATATTGAGCTTAAATTTTTGGTATTCAAATTTCTCACCATAACAATGACACTCGATAAAGTTTAAAAATATAATTAAAAAGAACCAAAATATCCCCACAAATTTTTAAAAACTTGAAGATATTTTGGTCATTTTGTTTATTTTAAAATATTTTTGGTATTTTTTTCAAATGTGAGATGGTGAGAAGTATCAACTTGTAAAACTAGAATCCAATAAATATGAAAGAAAGTAAAATTGAAATACAACAAAGCACTCAAAAAATGAAACTTGAGCATAAACTATAAAAATACGAGATTATTAAATGGGTGCGATTTGTATAGAGCCGAGGCTCAAAAGAGTCAAAGTAAAGCACCCTTTTAAATAGCGTCAAGAAATGTGGTTTCAATATTGGAAATCATTGTGCTAGCCTTAAAATAGATTTTCATCTCTAATTATAAACTTTAAAGCCTCAAAAACATATAGATCGAGCATATCTATGAGAACTTGAAAATCTTGAAAATTGACAATCATTTTCAAAACTTAAAATCTATTTTTTTTCTCATGTCCATGCATATTGAGGTCGAGATGATCAATTTGGGGATATTTGGATTTCAAAATAACCTCTTCTAGTGAAATTTTTGAGGTGAGCCGTAGTTTTGATTGTTTAGAGCCTTATCTCTATGTAAACTATTTCCTTTTTGTTAATGGAGATAGTGACTTGATTCAGTTGAATCTTGAAAGTAAGTTGCAATCTCATATTTGTTTAACAGTGATGCTACTTCCCACGACATACACTTATGCACAGTCCCCTCGTTTTGTACGGTATTTGGGTCATTCTCTACTCATTAAAAAACCTTTACTTCTGGATTTATTTTACAAACTCTTGTATGTCTTGGAATTGTGTTCTTTCTACCAATAAAAGTGTGCCTTTTGATTTGGTTACGTCACTCGCTGCTGCTTTGCTTCAGTTTGCATGTACATTGATAATTTAATGACAGGCACAATTAGAACGTGATATTTTCAAAAAACAAGGGAATGAAAAAATATTATTCTGAGAAATGCGAAGAAGAAAAACCAGAAATATGTTTGGGGGCAGTTATTCTTTACCTTCTTTCATTTTCAGTTTGGTAAATGCAAAAAATAAAAAAATATAAATGCAAAAAGAAAAAGAAAAATTTTAAACATAAATTTAAAAAGTGAAAAAAGAAACATGTCTGATGAGTTATTTTTAATTTTGGTCTCAGGATTGATGAGTTGTTTTTGTTTCTAATATTTTTCCAATTTTGTTATTTATTTAGGAGTGATTTACAAATGGATCCTATTTCTTTTTGTAAAATATGAAATGCTACGTTTATAGGCAGAAATTACAAAGAATATCGGTCAACATGTTTTTTTTTTTTTTTTTTCAAAACTGCCCTTTGGTATGAGGATTGACTCCTCAGTCCGAATTTTAAATTTTTTTTTAGTTTTTTCTTAACAAAAAAAGTAAAATTAAAGTTCGCTTCGAGGTACAATTTTGAAAAAAATAAAAAATGTGGGTTGATTGACATTCTTTGTAATTTCTACTTATAAATTGAGCATTTCGTATTTTAGGAAAAATTTTAGGGTCCATACATAAATCACTCTTTATTTAGATATGTTTCATGGTTTCCCATAATTTTTTTTTGTATTTTTTTTTTGAAGTTTTTCATTTTACAATTTCTATTAAGGTTGCAATTGGCATACATATGCATCTGTAGCTATAAAGGTAAGGTGCACCTTCAAATTTTATCATAGTATATAATTTTGATGTAAAATGTTCTTAAGATTATCTCAAAATCTATTTTTATATCTAATTATAAAATATTTTAAATTTAAAAAATGGTTAAAATCAAGTAAATCTATAAACATATGAAAATCTTGAAAATTGACGGTGCGGATAATATGTTGTAAAATGCACTATTTTTGAGACTTAAAATCTTTTTATTTTTCATGGTCATACATCTCAATATCGAGATGATCAATCAAAAGGTTTTTTAATATTAAAATTACTTTTTCCGATGGATTTTTGAGGTGCATTCGTAGTTCTACATTATAAAGTTGCATCCTTATATAAACTTTTTTCTTCTATTAATTATTTAATTTTGTGGTGACGGGTGAACTGGTTCAGACGATCAAATTGGACCACCGGTGGCCTCACTGGTTTGGTCACCGGTACAGTCAACACTGACCCTTCATGTGTGACCTTGCCATCCATGAAGTATGAGCAAAATACCCATATTGTGTGTGATTGTGACCCCGTCATCAATTACATGTGAGCTACCTTCTGCTCATCTAAAAGTGAACTGAGCTTTTCCCACAACACCCCTTACCTGTTCTTTTCTGGCTGCAAGAGACATTCAACCTCAAAGCTGGTGTTTCAATTGAATACCCAAATCCCCTTTTTCCTCATAACCTACCCTACTTTTCCTAACCTTAATATTACATTGGTAGAGAGAAATGGCGAAGTTTTCCAGTCCTTGGTCAGTTCTACCAGTCATCTTGTTCATGGGCTCATCTTCCCTGCTACTGGAAGGGAAGTTGGGAATTCGAGTAGAACTCGTTCATTGTGATTCCCCTAAGAGCCCATTTTATAATCCACATGAAACTGATGCTGATAGAATAAAACGGATGATTGAGGTGGAGGGTCGATATTCAGAGCGGGGGAAGATTCCATTAGAATATGATTATTTTTTATTCCAATTGAAGTTGGGGGTAGGGGAGCCCAAGAATGAGCTTTGGTTGAACATAGACATAGGAAGCGATATAATGTGGTTAGATTGCACCACCCCCAAGGATTGGGCTTCCCCAAAGTTTAAACCATCACAATCTTCTTCCTATAGGGGTATGGATTCCATAGAGGACCTGTGCTATTCTGTTACAACACCATCAACTCCAAGGTGCATCAATAAGTGTGATTTCAAGGTTCAATATAAAGATTTGAGCTTTGCTGATGAAACAGAAATTAAAGTTCAAAATATCGCATTTGGGTGTGCTTATAATGTTAGCCTCGGGGTAGCATCGGGAATGATAGGTTTAGGGGGTGGGCCTATGTCACTCATTTCTCAATTAGCTGAGTTATCTGAATTGGAGGAACCGCCTAGGTTGTTTGAGCGGAAATTCGCTTATTGCCTTAGGCGAGGAACCAGAGGTGGGTGGGAGCAATTCAGATGCAGTGTACATGTATTATCAATCTATAGATATATTTTTAGACCGCATTAATGGGAATAATCATGCGTACAGGCTTCATTTAGTGGAAATTAGTATCGATTCTATCAAGATCGGGATTCCCAATGGTTTATGTGATCCAAAGGTAGAAGATACTGAAAGATTTTTTACCTATTCAAGTTTTCCTTTTACTCATTTGAGTGCAAAAATATTCTCCTTATTGGAGCAAACCCTAACCCAGAGGTTTAAACTCCCTGTGGTTCCTGGTCCTGACTATAGACGTGATCTATGTTATGCAATTGAAGAAGAGAACGACAGTCTGCTCGATCTTCCACAATTCACCTTCCATTTTAAGGGAGGGTATTGGAGAGTAGAGGGGGGATTCTTGTTTTCGCAGCCTTCAGAGGATATGTTGTGCTTGGACATCATGAAAGGAGTCTATCATTCCTCGCTCGGTCTTAATGCTCAAAGGAACAAGATGATACAGTACGATTTGGTCGAGAATGTTTTATCCTGGAAGGCTAGACATGGCCGTCCTCTTTCACTCTGTGCATGGTTATGTGTCCAACTGCTCTTTTTCTAAACAGATGTATTTTATCTGAATTGTTCTGGTTCAACTGTCTAAGTGCTTTATCTGAATTGATTGTTTCAATTTCCACTAAATAGAGTCTGTAGGTTATTTCGTTCTTTTTAATTCATATCGGAAATGGCAAATTGCTTAAAAACCCAAAAAAATAACAAAAAGGAAAAAGAAAAAAAAACAAACTAACTTTTACTTATTACTCCAACATGACAATAAGAATCGACAGTTGCCTAAGGTAGATGATCAACAGTAACCTAAGTTAAATGATTGATAGAAAGAGATTGCATACGTGGTTATCTGAGGACACACAGGAGAGATCATTAAAACAATAAAACTTGAATGGTTAAGTAAGGTTAATCATCACTTCGCACCTCTAAGTAAGTCCAAGTTTTGGGGGTCTTTTAAAAATGAAATTGAGGATTCTTACTAAATTCCAGCTAGGAACTATTAAAAAAAAAAAAAGGATTCTAATACGAGTTCAACCTTCAAAATTCATAAATTTTTGTACAATATCACGATGGCCATTCAATACATTTCCATACACCATTTCAGAAAACGGATAAAGTGATTTAGCCATTGTTCGACTACTCGGGCGAGCCAACCCGGAGTCACCCAAGTAACTCTGGTTTGTCAGGGTGGCGAGCTAAGTATCCCGGGTTTTAGTGGTCAAGCTTGAGATCTTAAAAAAATGAAAATAAAAAATATAAATATTTTTAAAAAATTATTCTGTGTTTTAAAAAAATAAATTTATTGATAATATGTTTTTTTTATGTTTTTTATCATTTTGGCAAAGATTGGGAAGTGTTTGCTATGTACACTTACTTTTCACATTCTTTCCTACTTTTTTTTTTATTTCTAAAATACCCTCGGCTACAAATTAATTTTTTTCAAAATCTATTTTTTTATTTTTTATTTACCTATTTTAAATGTATTTTGTTTAATATTACTTTAAACATGTTTTTTATTTTTTCTCATATTTTTTATTTTTTAACACTTTTTAATGTACCCAAAACCTGCCCGATTGGGGCTAAGTTTCTCTGGCTCGACCCCCAGTTACTCAGCCCGACCCGAGGCTAGTTCTAGGGCCGAGTAGTGCTTTCCTCCACTGGATTTAGCCGTGTATAACATATCAAAATCTAGGAATTATACACTTGAGAAACTCATATATTCGCTTGTTCTCCAAGGGATGACAGGATCCTTACCCCACATCACGTTCTCTATTAGGACCTCCGCTACACTTTAAAATTCAAATAAAACCACTCATAACCGCATCACGTAAAAGCGTTTGAGCAGACTTGCATAAGAAGAGAACTGACTTGGTCCTGGGGAACGTCCATTTCTCCCTGTACCTGTTCTTCTTTCCCTCTCCCTCTCTCTCTCTCTCACCCAAGACTCCTGCTGCTTTCTCTCTCTATAAATATCCCTTCCTCTCTCTCTTAGAGTGCAATGCCTACGATCTTCTGCTACTTCCCTTTGACGAAAACACTCGGAAACTAGGAGTGTTCAATTACTCAGTCCAAGTTATGAGTACTCGAGAATGGGGTTGGGGTCGTGATGGTAGTAGCATCATTTGTGTCCCAACTAAGGTCTAGATTTCTATTATATTAAAAAACCACTAATGATTTCAAAAACGGGTATGAGATCGTTATCCTTACTAAATTACCAAAAAAAAAAAAAAAAAGTTCCCATCCCCAAGTTAGGTGTCCCACTTGGGGATATTATAAAAAAATCTTAAAATCCTATTTATGATATCTTCCTTATGTTTTCTATAATTTTGGCGAAGATTGGAATGTGCTTTGGCCATGGCTACTTCGTTTTACATTTTTTTCTTTTTATGTTTATTATTTCTAAAATACCTATAGTCACAATTTGATTTTTCAAACTCCATTTTTTGTTAATTTTTTAACCTCATTTAGATATGTTTTATTTAATTTTACTTTAAATATATTTTTTCTGTTTGTTATGATTTGTTTTGTATTTTTTTTTAACTTTTTGTTTTTGCTACAATGCTTGTCTTTACTCGGGCCGAGTACTCACCTCGGCATGGGCTGAGCACTCGTACCAAGCCATGACTTGGGACACTGATTTGAAATGTGGCGTTGGTAATAAAATTACCAAACTACCCCTGTAAAAGTTCCTTTAGTAGTCATATGACCAAGCCATTGAAATGCTCCTAGAAGTCCCGGCGTTTGTTTAACTTGTATGGACAGTGATGGAGGGAGAAAGCGTCATTTCTGTTGAGTAAAAAGCGTCATTTCTGTTGAGTAACGGTCCTTCACGTTATCGGTACCCGTCTTACGATTCGAACAGGGGAAAGGTGAGGTTTCTATAAGTTGCCCGCATGTACTAACGTAAGGCGTCTCTCAAATTTTGCCTAGAAGATGTAGTTTCGGTGTTGACTACCTCTGTTAGCTTGAAAGTTTATGTATAATCCCAATTAAATTTAAAATTTCAAAACCAATGTATATATATATAAAATATGGGATTAGCCCACTAGTTAATATGAATATATGAGCTCAACGATCCAGATCGAATCTGGGCCGATCTGACGATCATGGATGTTCAATAGTATTTTAATTTTAATTTTTTTTTATATAAATTCAAATCACTTTAAATTTTAGGGGTGTGTTCATAAAAAATAGTTGACTCTTCGAAAAATATCAAAAAAATATTTTACATAAAATAAATTGATCAAAATACCCCTAAAATATTTCAGAGGTATTTTGATTATTTATTTTTTTCTGAATATTTTTTTATATATTTTTATTAGGTGTACCTTGATGAGAATAACATACGCCTAAAATTTCAAGTGATTTGGATTTGTAAAAAAAAAATATTAAAATTCAAATACAAAATGAGGTCGTGATCGTCAGATCGGCCCATATTCAATCTGTGCCATTGGGCTTATATGTTTATATGAGCTAATGGGCTAATACCTGCTATAGAAAACTCTTCCCAACTCTTATAGGCGAAAATGAATAGTGATTTTGATTATCCTCATCACCATCCAAACTTCATTGTACAGTCACAGTTGTCCAGTCGTGTTTGAATTTTCCTTTTTTTTTACTAATCAAAATGATCTGAAATTTTGAGTGTGTGTACATTTTAGTGAGATGCACCTAATAAAAATATGAAAAAAATAATTCACAAAATATAAATTGACCAAAATACCTTTGAAAATTTTTGGGAGTCTTTTGATCAATTTATATTTTGTGAATTATATTTTTCATATTTTTATTAGGTACGCCTCTCTAAGATGTACACACACTACAATTTTTAGATCATTCCGATTAGTAAAAAAAAAAAAAATTAAAATACTACCGGACAACTATGACCGTGCGATGAAGTTTTGATGATGATGAGGATAGGTAAAATCGCTATATATATATATATATATATATAAGATACTACTGTTAGCCCAAAGGCTAACAATAAGATATGAGCCCAACAACCCAGATTGAATCTGGGCCAATCTGACGGTCATAACCCCATTTCGTGTTTGAATTTAATTTTTTTTTTTACAAATCCAAATCACTTGAAATTTTAGACATATGTTATTCTCATCAAGCTGCATCTAATAAAATATAAAAAAAATACTACGCAAAAAAAATGATCAAAATACCCTTGAAAACTTTACGGGAGAATTTTGGTCATTTTATTTCATATAAAATATATTTTTTATATTTTTCGAAGATTCACCCATTTTTATGAACACAAGCCTAAAATTTCAAGTGATTTGGATTTGTAAAAAAATATATTCCTATTAGCCCAAGATTTATATATATATATATATATATATATATATATATATATATATATATATATATATATATATATATATATATATATATATATATATATATATATATATATATATATATATATATATATATATATATATATATATATAGAAAATGATCTATTGAGCTCACAGAAAAAAATGAGCCTAACAGCCCATATTGAATATGACCCGATCTGATGATCACGGATGTCCAATAGTGTTTGAAATTTAATTTTTTTCTACAAGTCGAAATTACTTAAAATTTTAGGCGTGTTTTTTTCTCATCAAGCCGCACCTAATAAAAATATTAAAAATATAATCCGCAAAGCAAAAATGGACCAAAACATCTCCAAAACTTTACCGGGGTATTTTAGTCAATGTTTTTTTATGTAAAATATTTATTTGATATTTTTTGAATATTTACCTATTTTTTAGCAAGGCTTAAATTTTCAAGTGATTTGGATTTGTAAAAAAAAATTAAAATTAAAATACTATCAGGCATTTGTGATCGTCAGATCGGCGCAGATTCAATCTGGGCCGTTGGGCTCATTTTTAGTTATGAGCCTACTGGCTCACATGATCATTTTCCATATATATATATATATATATATATATATATATATATATATATTGAGATAACTGAGTGGTAAGATAAAAAATAATAGAATTCAGAATAAATATATTTGAGAGAACTGAGTGCAGACTCAATAAAGCATCAATTGGAACACAAATATAGGAAAACCTTAATTGGATTTATAAGCATGAATTTTAGGAGAAGATGTATTTCCCATAAAATTAAGATAAAAAAAGAAGACAATGGGAGCACGAACAAATCAAAAAATAAAAATTAATAAAAAAAAAAGATGACAGATAATAAAATTATATAAAGAAAAATTATATTTTATTAAAATAAAAATCCTTGATAAAAACTATTCGAGTAGTTTCTAGTGATGGTAGAGAGAGGATGATATTTGTAGAGTTGATGGGTACTCTCCTCCAATGAAAAATAAATTTCGGTAGGCATTTAATTTGAAATAGATAATAAAAAATATAATTGTATAAATAATTTTTTATGAATATTTATTTCTAAATAAAAAGAAATTTCCTCGTTATTTAGAAAGAATATAACAAGAGAAAAAGACTTTTAATATGGCAATGGACTAGGTTGATCCATCGAGGGCGGATTTGCATTGTGATGCCCCAAAACTGAAAATTTATCAAAGTTCGTTCTAAATCTAATAATTGCAGTTGTTTTAGTCTCTGGCTTGTATAATTTATTTTTCGAGTTGGAATGTTGGTTTAAATATGGAAGCTTATTAAAAACCATCCCTCCTAGTGAGGAATTGCCTCTAGGTCTGTTTGGCGGTTAGGCTGAGACCATGCTAGATAAGGGTGGCAACGGGCCAGGCTATCCTTGGTCCTGGCCCTGTTAGGGTTGAGTCGAACTGGGCAAGCATGGACCCTAGCTTGGTATTTGGGCCATAGTTTGTGACACATTCCTTAAATATCTAGAATTTCATTTCTCTGAAGTCTCAAGATATTGCTCAAGGGAAAAAAAAATGGAATTTTTTTTTTAAATAATTACTCTAGGAGTAAGGTGCATTTAAAAAATTTAGTAGAAGAATATTTTGAAATTGAAAAATCTTCCTATCGATCTAGTTATAAAGAAAAAGTAAATTTCAAGTTCTAAAAATAGTGTACGATATAACAAGTTATCTGATCTGTTTAGTTTAAAGATTTTTAAATATTTATAGATCTGCTCAACGTATATTGATTTTAAAATTTAAAATTTCATAATTAGGACTATACATAGATTTTCAAGCTAACTTAGAATGATCTGATACCAAGACTACATCATCTAGGCTAAATTTGTGGTGCGCTTTACTTATATAGTATACACGAGTACTCTCGTGCAAACCTCACCCCAAGACCATTTCCCTTAACACCAGACGGGTACTCCTAATGGGAAGAACCGGTACTCAACATAAAGGACTCTTTCTCCCTCCATCACTGCCACGAACGGCGAGGACTTCTAGGAGTATTTTAATAGCGTGGTCATATGGCCACAAAGGAACTTTACATGGGTAGTCCCGTAATTCTATTATCAACGCCACATTTCAAATACAGGGGTTTAAAGCTAGGGCTTGCCGCTCGTTTCCCCCGCGTTTTCATCAGAGAGAAGCAGCGGAATACAGCAGGTATTGCAGAGAGAGGATATTTCTAGATTGAGAGAGAGTAGCTGGAGTTTTGAAAGAGAGAGAGAGGGAGAAAGGAAAAGAGAAAGGGATAAATGGATGTGACCAAGGACCAAGTCAGTTCTCTTCTCGATCATGGATTATACGAATCTGCTCAAATGCTTGTAAGAATCCTATCTATTTCATACTAGTTTCAGAAAAAATTCGGTCGAGTTTATAGTGAATTTTGCATCGAGGGTTGCCCTGCACGCATCTGATTATGAGCTGTGCACTTACTTAAAGTTTACTTTCTCAATTAAATTAGGAACAATCCATATTATTTTTAGCCACACTGCCATTTTCCTGTAATTTATATCAGGTTTCAGCACTGTTTTTATTCTCCAGGTTGCTTAGCATTTCCAGCCTTATTGATTTTATATGCAATGATTATCTAGATTGTCGTTCAGCCTTAGGTGCCATTTTACTTTATTCTTACAGTTTTATTATTATCAAGCTCGCAGTGTTTCGCAAATGATTTAAGGTTTTAGTTTCAACGTCCTTTTGCTTGGTTACATTTTGTGTTGTACTTGGTGATTTTCTGGAATGTCTGAAGTTTTTGGTTGAATATCTGGGTAGAATTCTATTCTTGTAAAAAAAAAAAAAAGGTTAGAATTCTAGGAATTTTGGTCATATCTTGGTCATCTGGAATGGGTGAAGGTTTTGGTTGAAATATCTGCGTAAAATTCTCGGAATTTTAGTCATAGTGTTACAATCAGGAAATGATATGTGTTTTGATTTTTGTGGCAATCATTTATTCCTAATTTATATTTGAAATGCAATTGGCTCTTTTCTTCATACATTTTATTATCTGTTTTCTTTTGGTTTGTGCAAGCAACTTCCCAAACCATCATTGTTCTTTTTAAGGTTATATTGATTGGGTTATGACCTGGAACCTGAAACTGTTCAGGATTGTGATGTCTCACATTAAGTTCTGATAGATATTCACAGATCAGTTTCAGAAATTTTTGGGAATTTTGTGCAGTATCCAACCTAGCTCTTGGTTGGACTGCCATGTAGTTTTATTATTGCTAAAGTTATATTTAAGAAATGCTTAGCATAAGATGCCATTTACTTACAAGCTACAAACAAGATCCTCTCTCTCTCTCTTTCTTTCCCCGCCCCCCGCCCCCCCACTAAAAAACAAAAAAAGAACACATATCATTTAATGAGATTATATACTATAAGTCCATTTACATTTTGCACAAGAAGGTCACAATCATCCCTAGTTTTCAGGTGCAAAATCTGAGAGCTACGAGTGGGTCACAAAATTTGAGGAATTTTTTTTGGCACTTTGCTCTTAGTCAAAGGCGCACCACTAGCCGCCTAATTTCACATCTAACAACTAAGGATGACTATGACCTACTTGTACTAAAGGTAAACGTTCTTATTTATACATATTTCATTATTACCGTTATTCTTGATCTAGTTCATTATCAACATTGTTTCCATCGTCATCCTTGACATAATCCCCCACCGCAACCCGCTCTTGGCATAATCCAACACAACAACCTGATTTACCATAGATTGCAGTTCCAACTTTAGTGTATGGAAGATGCTTTTGTATTATAGTTTACTATGTATATTTTATTTCATCAAGCATCGAATCATGCCTAAATATCTTTGCTTGTAATAATAAAATCGGATAAGGTATGAGGTATCAGAAAAGCAAGTTTTTTGCTTGTGTATGTTTTAGGGTGTGTCCAGTTTTATCAAGTTGTAAAGCATATTTTGTGATGCTGCTCACTACTTGTTCGCATTCATCTGATTTTCCCAAACAGCTACAAGTATTGTGGAAGTGCACATGTTCTCTGAGATCAAAGGTCTGCATAGATCTCAAAACTATTATTCTAAGTTGAAATGGGACCATTAATAGAAATTAAGATCGTGACTGAGGATGGAAAGTATCTAGTGTTGGATTCTAGGTAATTACACATGTTGACAATGTTTAAAAATACAAGCTTGGGAACAAACCTCGCCAAGGTCTAAGCCTGAGTCACAAGTCAATCACGGATCGGCCAAGTCTGAGATTTGACTCTTCTGATTTTGTGCAAAAAATAGAAAAGGGGATTTTCAGGTTTCTACATCCAGAACTGCCAGGATCTTGACTGGGCAGCCTCGGACTCACCGGAGCTGGAGGTTTCACTCACTGAGTGTTAAGAGATGACAAAGACGAAGAGAGAGGGTCGCATGATTTCTCCATTAGGTCCCTATATGAGGGAACAACTTATTGTATGCATCGATGGCCCACTTATTGATGACTCAAGTTAGGTATGTTGATTGCATTTTTATGTTTTTGAAAAGCAATCCACAACTTATTGATGTTGGTGTTTGGAAATTTATATTAGAGGCTATTTGGCTTCATTGAAGTTTGTATCAATATGTGCTATGGACACATGGATTCCAAAAATGGCCTCTGTTTCGTCCATATGGGAAGAGCTACTTGGCGAGGCTCCTCACATGTTATCTATTTTCCTACTTTATATATCATACCACTGGCTCCACTGTTCTTCAATCCACAAGATTGATCCCCACTTTCCAACTTTTGCCAAAGCCTGTGTTATGTGTGGGAAAACTCTTGATTCTCCATTTATTCTAAGGTTTTTAGGAGTTACTTGAATGCCTGTTATCATTTAGGGGAGGTTTACATGGTATTTCTAGAAGGGGAATGATGTGGTTCCCACTTTCCAACCTCCCTAACCAGTTGGTGATATTTTATGTAGTCCTTGTTGCAAATCTTAAAACAATTTTTTATTTAAATTTATAATTGAAGCTTGGTGGTTACCAATGTCTGATGAAGATGGTTCTCAATGTAGGTTATAAATCTAAATTATAGCTACTGTATGACTTAGCATTAGTGAAATCTAACTCAGCTTTAATCCCCTCAGCATTTTATGGTTAGGATGTTTGTTGTGTAATGAATGGCTTTGTTAAACTGAATTTTCATTGTAACAACACTGCTGAGCTTGGTTAGGATGACCATGGAGTTGCTAGCATTCTTGAAATTTTATTTGGAGGGAAGTGTGGTTGATCATATGGAATGGTGTGGTTGATCAGATGGAATGTTGATTTGATGATATTTGCTTTTTAGTTTTTTCTTCCCGATAATAATGTGGAGTAATTTTCCTATAATATTCTGGAGTAATTTTCCTTCTCAAACTTTTGAAGTTCAGAATAGAATACGAGTGTTCTTTTTTCATTATTTAAGTGAATCATCTTAGAGTCACCACTTCAACCAGTGTAATATCCAACTATGAAAAATCTTTTCTTATTTTCCGAAACTTCAATATTTTTGGCATGGAATTTCTTTAGATATTTCACATCTAATGGGATGAGCTATTGCACTTCCTTATGCTGTTGAGGTCGCATTGTGTGATTCGATTTGGGATGTAGTGATGTTCCCCTAGAGTTGTTTCTATTGTAGCATTGCTGATATTCCTCGTTTGCTGGTTTTTTAAGGCAGACTATTTACTTAATTTTATGGATATTTAAAAATATTCCTCATAAAAATCGAATTGATAGAAAAGATACTTACGAGTTTCTTTTTGTAAGTTCTGTTTTGTTTGTAAAATATAAAGAGTGGAATTAGGATTTGTTCTATTGACAATTTATAACATTCATGAACAGGGTTGCTTTCTCATTTCTTCAACTGGTACGAATGTAGAATTGAGCCCTCATGCCAAGGCTGAAAATTTGGTAAGATGTAAGTTATATGTTTGGTGGATCTTGTTCATGCTATTGCTTTGTAAATTATACTGTCAAGTTTTGTTTACACCTTGTAAGTTGGGATGCGTGTGGTGAATGTATTTTTGGTCGAAGGAAAACTTTATTCCATTTTCATGCTTCAATTTCATGCGTTGGAAGTTGATTTTGTTTAATTTTATGCTCCCTAATCCTATGTCATATGCATTATCTTGTGTGGAAAACATTAAATATGACTTTACTGGCTACATTGTCGAGAAATGTACTTTCTATATGATTTTTTCCATATTTTTATACTCCAACGTATTTCTTGTGACACCAGTAGCAGCAATTATCATGGTTATGTATGTGTATTTATATTGTATGACGACAGGACTACACCATCATATATTAAATGAACACCATGAGAAGGGTGTCCTTACTACTGAAGCTATCTTACATTGAAAAGGGGAAATGGAGGTTCTCATTTGCTCTACACTTTTATAATGTGGCAATTGTGTCCAAAAAGACATACTAGTTTTGGTTTATGTTTTTGTTTGAGTTCTTAGATGTTACAAGCTTGCTACTTTGGTATGCTCACAAACATGTGTATGTGTCTCACAATTCGGCATGCCTTGATATTGTTAGTTCAATTGTTATTTTGGTTTTATTTATTTATTTATTTTCTGGGTGAACGGTGAAGCCGAGGAAATGGCTGATGTTAATATGAGTGGGATGTACAACTGAACTTATTTCATGTTGGTGGGCGGATGTTTGCATAGAGAAGCAAAGGAGGTGGCTAATGTTTTAGCTTGTAATGCAGTCTCTTTTGTGTGCTTGAACGTGTACTTTCCCTTTATTATAATATCATCAGTTCACCGTGCCTTACATTCTACTATCAACCATATAAATTAACTAGACAAAAAGAATGAGTTCTATGTTTTCTACAGGATTTTCTTGTGCATTGATTGGTTTTTAGCAATGCGAAATTTCTCTTTTATTCACTAGCTTTTCGCACAAGTTGTTGACTAAGATGTTGGAATTCTACTGGGATTATTGCTCCTTAGAAGCTCAGTCTAGATGCTTTTTAGTCATTTTCTGTTTTAAAGTCACAACCTCATTAGCTCTTGCTCGATATGCTGCTTCCAATGTACTTTTAAGATTGCTTTTAACAGTGATGTGGAATTCTTGATTGATATGAATATTGTGTTTTTATGACACTTTTTTTTTTTATCTTTGTGTGCGCGCATGCTTGCATTGTGTGTGTGCGTGCGTGTGTGTACGAGTGCGTGATTGTGCTCACCCATGTGTGCATCATGCGTGTGCGCGTGCTTGCGTGTGTGTGTGTTTATTTTAATATTTTGGTTACTCAGGGTATATTAGATTGCAATGTGCCCTATTCTTCGAAAGCGCTTGTATATGATTAATTGGTCATGGCGAATGAGACATCTTTGGTTGCTCTTCTTCACATATATCTAAACATGTAGAGGTGTGCATTGAACTTTATAATTCTGCATTTTATCCAATTGCTAGAAACATATATGACATCCTCTTTTTCTTCTTTGATAAATGCTATGCATAATCATCGCATACCAATAAACCTAAAGGGGACGTTCTATAGTTCCACTGTATGACCATCCATGCTTTATGGGACAGAACATTGGGCGGTCAAGAAACAACATCCATGGAATGATTGTAGCTGAGATGAGGATGTTGAGATGGATGAGTGGCGACATATGGAAGGATAGAATTCAGAACGAATATATTTGAGGAAACTTAGGGGTACCTCCAATAGCCAATAAAATGTGGGAAAGTAGACTTAGGTGGTTTGGTCATGTGCATCGTCGAGAGGAGGGGTGATTTTGTTCAAGTGGAAGGCTTCACAAGGGTAAAAGGAAGGCCCCAAAGGACATGGATGGAAGTAGTGAAGAAAGATATGGTGATTTACAGTCTAATGGAGGGTATGATCCTGTTAGAGCAGAATGCGGAGCATGATTCGTGTAGCCGACGCCAAATGTTGGGATTAGGCTTGGATGATGATGATGATCATAATGATGATGATCATAATGATGATGATGATGATGATGATGATGAATGCCATGCATCTCATCTTATGGTAGCCAAAGGGATTATGTTTATAAAACATTAGCGTGTATTCTGTACTCTGATATGCATTATGAACTCTGACCATGGTTTTTGTTGTTCAAGCACAATGATGATTTAATATGCTTTGATTCAATGCATGGATTGTTTGGTTTTAGATCTGTTTCTATCACTATGAAAAAAAGCTGGTGACTTGGAGTGAAGTTGTAACAAGATAGCTGTACTGGAAAGCGCAATTGGATCATCTCCTTTTTAGGAGAGCTAGTGTGTGGAGGGTACTCAGTTTAACAACGCTTCATACCCAAAAAGGAGCTAGCTGCATCTGAGCTAAGCTTAGAGATGGTATGATTGATAAGAAATTGGAGTAGATTGAAATAGGAAAAAACTAGTGTTTGTTTTGTATTGATATTTGATGTAGGGCCCAATATGGGACCCACAAATTCGGCATGGACTGGTAGTTTCCATGAGCCTAGAATGGTGTAATAGTGGGTTTCCAAAGTCTTGAAAGGGGTAAAGAGAGAGTCAATGTCACGAGTTTCCAAGATTGGGGAGTTGAAGTATGCTTAGGAACTTGGTGGATTGTGCAATGGGAATGGGTTAGCTTTTAATATGTATTAAAAACTTGAAAGACAAGTAGCATAAAAGGGGTTGGGCATTCCAAGTTGGAGCTCATGTTTTATGTAATTTCACTTTGAATATAACATTTTTCTGTAATATTGTGGTTAGCTTTGACTCCCACCAATTTTCTCTCTCTACATTTTCTCTTTGTGTGTTTCTCTCACTAAGTTGCAGTCCCGACAATTTAGCTGCATCATTTGGTATCAGAGCCTGAATTCAGGCTTGGGCAGGTTGCTATCTTCATTCAGCACATCCTTTTCCATGGCGGCAAGAAGGGGAAGAGGTGGTCGTGGCAACTACGAAGTGAACAATGCAATAGATGAAGAGTTGGACGCACTTTGGAGGCAAGTGGAGCAATTAACCTTACAACTCGAGCATCAAGAAGCCCGTAGTGAGCAAGAACTCAGCCATGTAACCTCAAGCGATAAGGCGGAGACCCAGATGGTGATAAATGGGTCATATTCATGGTGTGATCATAATCAAGAGTTTGGTAAACTATGTCATTGACCTAGGTGCCAAATTGATGATGATTTGGGTGGGTATTATGGACCTCTTTTGGAGAACAACCATGGTGAAACTTTGTTATCATCAAATAGTTCTCAAGGTCAGCTTGTTGTGGATTGGGGCTTACCACTAGTCTTTGACAAGTACTTGGATGATGATTTAGGTATTGAGAAAGAAGTTGGCGATAGTGACTTTAATGGCGATCCAATTACTAAAGAGGATCAAGAACTAAATCATACTCTTAGAGAGGATTATGTGGATATGAAGAACCAGGTGGATGTGAAGAAGTAGATTGCAAAATATTGGAGATATCTTGTTTTTGTGTCCCAGAAGGAATAAGTGAAATAAATGATATTTGTAATGGAGGGGAAGAAGTAGGCATCGAAACAACTAGGGGGAAAAAACTGCTCCTTTCTTTCAATGATGGTGGTGACAATCAATTGTGCTTTCACTCAAATGACTTCTTTCTACTACTTTATGACTACTGCTGTGGCTGTGCCCTAGCGCTCTATGTCTTATCTGAAGTGGGGGTGCCATGGGAGATATACTCAAAGGAGCTGATTTCTTTCTACTACTTTATGACTACTACTGTGGCTGTGCCCTAGCTCTCTATGTCTTATCTGAACCAATAATTTTAAAAGCGGACCACCCAGCACTTAGGCGGTCCAGAAGGCTTGGGCGCATTGCCCAGGCCTAGGCCGCCGCCCAGGGCCCGTGCCCCACCCAGAGGCCGAAAACTTTTTTTTTTTTTTCATTTTTTCCAAAAATATAAAAGTTAAGAATGATGGCTTTTAGGTTCATTTGAACCCTAAACCCACCAGAACCCCCTTTAGAGTAACAAAAACCTCCAAAAAACTACATTTCATTTGATCAAATCATCGAAGTGTTTCTCAAAGCTTGGAGTTCAAGCAACCAAAGTAAGTGCATTTTTTAGATTGCTTGTTTTATTTTGAGATGTCTTCTTCAGGAGTTAGTCAGAGTGGAGATCCGAGTTGGAAATACGGATGCAAACCGAATCCAAATGGCAAAGATTGCGTTAGATGCAATTTTTGTGAAAAAGATACAAAAAGAGGCATATACCGGTTTAAGAAACATCTTGCCGGTCTTAAGGGAGATGTTGCCCGTTGTAAAAATGTTCCTGAAGCTATCAAGGAGGAGATTAAGCAATTTTTAAGTTATGAAAAACAAAAACAAGAACAAAATCCTTGTCATAGATCTATTTCTGCTACTCCTAGAAAAAGTGATATGGGTTGGAAGTATGAGTACAACCCAAAACCAAATGATAAAAATTGTATAAGGTGTAATTTTTGTGAAAAAGATACCAATGGGGGTATTAGCCGATTCAAAAAACACCTTGCTGGTGTTAGAAGTAATGTTGCTTCTTGTACAAAGGTTCCTGAAGCATTTCGAGATGAGATTAAACATCTTCTGAATTTTGAAGAACCAAAAAAGGATGAAAATAAGCCTTGTTCTATGGAAGTATCTTCTCCAGTTTCTAGTCGGAGTGGTGGTCCGGGTTGGAAGTATGATTATAACTCGAATCCAAGTGATAAAAATCGTATTAAATGTAATTATTGTGGAAAGGATACTAATGGGGGCATTTATCGATTTAAAAAACACCTTGCCGGTACGACAAGGGATATTGCCTCGTGTAAAAATGTTTCTGAGGCTACCAAGGAGGAAATTATACATTATTTGAGTTCAGAGAAGCACACAAAAAAGGGTAGAGCAGCCAAGACTCTTAGGGCCTCATCTGCACAAACTGCACATACTAGTAAGAGGAAGGTAGAAGAAGAGGAGGAGGAAGAGGCAGATTCAGAAGAAACAGAGCAGGATGAGCGTTATATTAAAGAGGGAGATGACTCTGATGATGATGGCCTCAACTCTGATGCATATGATGAGGCTTGCCCTATTGATATTCCTTCTGATGATGATGATAATGATGACTGAAGACTCTTGCCTCTTGGTGCTGACTGTTGAGTGTTGAGTCTGTTGACTGTTGTGTTGAGTCATGAGTGTTGACTTTTGTTAAACTGTATATTTTCTAAATTTTTGTATATTTCTATTGTATTGAGTGTTGACTTTTATATCCTACTCGTTTATGGTTTTACAGTTTACTGTTTTAACAATATGGATTATCGAAATTCTCTTCTCGACTTCTATCTTTTTTTTTTTAACTTGGAATATGGTATATTGGGATTTTTTCTTTTTTTTCAACTGGGCAGCTGCCCAGGTTCTAGGCGTCCACTTAGGCGGCCTGGACTCCCCAGGCCGCCTAGGACTAGCGCTTTTTGATACACTGATCTGAACCGGGGTTGCCATGAGAGATATGCTCAAAGGAGCTGATGCCATTTTCATTGGTTGTTCTTATTGACGTGCTTGTTAAAAAGAATGTACACCGAAACGTGTATGACAATGCTCTCAATGCTAGAAGGTAGGATGAGCTATTATTTCATTTTAAGTGGAAGATCCCGATAGCAACTCACCGAGTTCGAATTGAAAAAGATTGTAGTTGTATTGCATGACTTGTCTTAGCCCATTTCAAAGTACATGTGCGAGTATTCTCAAATGAGTTTAAGGCTACTAATATTATGGACTTGCCGTACAAAGATGGTCGTTCTTATCAAGTATTATGGGACCCACTAATCCAGCATGGACTACTAGTTTCTACGAGCATATAATGGTGTAATTGTGGGTTTCCAAAGTCTTGAAAGGGGTAAAGAGAGAGTCAACATGAGGAGTTTCCAAGAGTTGGGAGTCGGAGTATGCTTAGGAAGTTGGTGGATTGTGTAATGGGAATGGGTTAGCTTTTAATATGTATTAGAAACTTGAAAGACAAGTAGCATAAAAGGGGTTGGACATTCCAATTTGGAGCTCTTGTTTTATTTAATTTCACTTTTGAATATAGCATTTTGCTGTAATATTGTGGCGAGCGTTGACTCCCACCAGTGTCTTTCTCATTAAGTTGCTGTCCCCACAGTTTAGCCCCATCAATATTGTAATTGTACGAAAATAGAAAAAGACTACTTACCTTGCTAGACTGGTTATACGTAGAAAATTCCACAAATTAATGGTGAAGCTTTTTTTTAAGTTTCATTAATGAAACACCAACTTTTCCACAAGCACAAGAATGGGTCCTAGCTCTTTGTGATTAGTTTTAGATCTTAGTAGATTTTTTTATTGGTCTATGTTATTAACACACAAAATTCTGTGTTGATCTTGAGTATGCCTGAGCCTTATGAGATACCTAAGAAACATGCGACATCCTTTTTTTTGGTAAATGCCAGGCATCCCATCTTGTTGTAGCTAAAGGGGGCATATTTTTAAAACTTTAGTGTGTATCTTGGACTATGTTAAAGATATTATGAATGCTAATTGTGGATTTAATTATTCGATCACAATGGGGCTTTAATGTGCTCCATTATCCTTTCTCATGCACGAGTTTGTCTTCTCTGACATCCTTTGTTTCTATACTCGTGAGTCTTGATTAGCTTTTTATGTTATCTAGTTGTCAAGATGTTCTTCTAAGGGATCATAAGTTAGGTTGTTTGTTGCGCCCATAGTTTTTTTCACTACTCCCTATGTAAGGATCTTGTCATTTATTGTTTCAGGTACTTCTTGGAGATGCATTGTATGGTGAGAAGGAATACAAAAGAGCATTAGTAATGTTGCTGAACTTTTTACTTTGTCATTATCTTTTATTTTTATTTTTTGAAAGTTAACTTGACCTTTGCATTGTCTTTTTTGTGTTGAACTGATAAAGTTTACTTATGTAACACATCTCGTACTTCTAAAGAATGGAAAGGAATAAAATCTTTAACGCCATGCACTTCTATCTATTTTTTTAACATTTTTTTAACATTTTTACAGTGAATGTTTCATTTTTCAATATTATAATTTTGTATTTAGATGGTTATTGATATTTCGGTCTTCGAAAATACTTTTGACACCTTTGTGAGTGCTCACTTCTTTTTTTTTCTTTTACTGGTTGTAATACTCGTATTGTTTTACTTTTTGAAGGGGCCTCAATATGTGAGGCCCTTATTTTTTTTTGAGACTCAATATGCGAGGCCCCATATTTTAACTGGTGCTGAAGTTTTTGTCTTCTCTCTATAATTTAGCATTTTACGTTACGGCGACAAAATGTGTTCTTGTTGGAATTAAAACTCTAGAGTTATTTATTTGTTTGCTTTGATAATATCCAAAAACCTTTTCTAATGTATTGAACTAAA